>NC_140583.1:50047267-50668717 GCF_964204655.1 Triturus cristatus | reverse complement strand
CATACAACCACACACACAACACACACACAACACATACAACCACACACACACAACCACAACCACACACAACCACACCGACAACCACAACCACACCGACACCCACACACATACACCCACACACCCACAACCACACACACAATCACACACACAACCACAACCACATACAACCACACACACAACACACACACAACACACATAACCACACACACACAACCACATCCACACCCACACACACACACCCACACACCCACAACCACACACACAACCACACACACAACCACAACCACATACAACCACACCCAACCACACCCACAACCACACCCAACCACACCCACAACCACACACACAAAACCACAACCTCACACACAACCACACACAACCACACACACACAACCACACACACAATCACACACCCAACCACACATACAAACACACACAACTACATACACACATACACAACCACAACCACACAACCACAACCACACAACCACATCTACACACACAACCACACACACACAAAACCACACACACAACCACAACCACACCCACAACCACACACACACACTACCACAACCACACCCAACCACACCCACAAGCACACACACATACACAACCATACACAACCACAACCACACACACAACCATTCACACAACCACAACCAGACACACAACACACACACACACAGCCACACACACAACCACACACACACAAAAGCACACACACAACCACACACACAATCACACATAACCACACACACAACCACACACAAACACACTCACAACCACACCCACACCCACACACACAACCACACCCACACCCACACAAAACCATACCCAACCACACCCACAACCACACCCAACCATACCCATAACCACCCACATACACAACCACACACACAACCACATACACACAACCACACACACACAACCACACACACACACAACCACACCCACACACACCCACACACACAACCACACACAACCACACCCACAACCACACCCTTAACCACACACACAACCACACACACACAACCACAACCACACCCAACCACACCCACAACCACAACCACACCCACAACCACACACATACAACCAAACACACACAACCACACACACAACCACAACCACACACACAACCACAACCACGCACACAACACAACCACACACACAACCACACACAACTACACACATAATCACACACACACACAACCACACACATGACACACAACCACACACACAACCACAAACACAACCACACCCACACCCACAACCACACACACAACCACACCCAACCACACCCACAACCACACACACACACACAACCACGCACACACACAACCACACACAACCACACACACACAACCACACACACACAACCACACACATCCAACCACACACCCAACCACACCCAACCACACACACAACCACACACACAACCATACCCACAACCATACACACACAACCACACCCAACCACACACACAACCACACCCACAATCACACCCAACCCCACCCACAACTACAACCACACCCAACCACACCCACAACCACACACACACAACCACACACACTACCACAACCGCACACACAACCATACACATAAGCACAGACACAACTTCAACCACACACACAACCACACACACACAAGCACACAAACACACAAGCACAAACATGCACACAACCATGCACACAACCACGCACACAACCACACACACAACCACACACACAACCATGCACATACACAACCACAACCACACAACCACAACCACATACAACCACACACACAACGACACACACACACAACAACACACACAACCACACACACACACAACCACACACACACACAACCACAACCACACACACAACCACACACACAACCACACATACACACTACCACACACACAACCACACACACAACCTCACAACCACACACACACAACCACACACACAACACACACAACCACACACAACCACACACACACACAACCACACACACACACAACCACACACACACAACCACACACACACAACCACAACCACACATACAACCACATACCGAACCACACACACAACCACACACAACCGCACCCACACAACCACACAGACACAGCCACACCCACAACCACACACACAGCCACACCCAACTACACCCACAACCACACAACCACAACCACACACACACAACCACAACCAAACACACACACAACCACACACACAACCACACACATACAACCACACACACAACCCCACACACAACCACACACACACAACCACACACACAACCACACACACACAACCACACAAACAAACACACCCAACCACACACACAACCACACACACACAACCACACACACAACCACACACACAACCACACATACACAACCACAACCACACACCCACAACCATACCCACAACCACACACACAGCCACAACCACACCCAACCACACCCACAACCACACACACAAAACCACAACCACATACACAACCACACACACAACCACACAACCACATACACAACCACACACAACCACACAACCACACACACAACCACAACCACACACACAACCACACACACAACCACACACACACAACCACACACACAACCACACATACAAACACACCCAACCACACACACACGACCACACACACACAACCACAATCACACACCCACAACCACACCCACAACCACACACACACACAACCACAACCACACCCAACCACACCCAACCACACCCACAACCACACACACAAAACCACAACCTCACACACAACCACACACAACCACACACACACAACCACACACACAATCACACACCCAACCACACATACAAACACACACAACTACATACACACATACACAACCACAACCACACAACCACAACCACACAACCACATCTACACACACAACCCCACACACACAAAACCACACACACAACCACACCCACAACCACACCCACAACCACACACACACACTACCACAACCACACCCAACCACACCCACAAGCACACACACATACACAACCATACACAACCACAACCACACACACAACCACACACACAACCACAACCAGACACACAACACACACACACACAGCCACACACACAACCACACACACACAAAACCACACACACACAACCACACACACAATCACACACACAACCACACACACAACCACACACAAACACACTCACAACCACACCCACACCCACACACACAACCACACCCACACCCACACAAAACCACACCCAACCACACCCACAACCACACCCAACCACACCCATAATCACCCACATACACAACCACACACACAACCACATACACACAACCACACACACAACCACACACACACACAACCACACCCACACACACCCACACACACAACCACACACAACCACACCCACAACCACACCCACAACCACACACACAACCACACACACACAACCACAACCACACCCAACCACACCCACAACCACAACCACACCCACAACCACACACACACAACCAAACACACACAACCACACACACAACCACAACCACACACACAACCACAACCACGCACACAACACAACCACACACACAACCACACACAACTACACACATAATCACACACACACACAACCACACACACGACACACAACCACACCCACACCCACAACCACACACACAACCACACCCAACCACACCCACAACCACACACACACACTACCACAACCACACCCAACCACAGCCACAAGCACACACACATACACAACCATACACAACCACAACCACACACACAACCACACACACAACCACAACCAGACACACAACACACACACACAGCCACACACACAACCACACACACACAAAACCACACACACAACCACACACACAATCACACATAACCACACACACAACCACACACAAACACACTCACAACCACACCCACACCCACACACACAACCACACCCACACCCACACAAAACCATACCCAACCACACCCACAACCACACCCAACCATACCCATAACCACCCACATACACAACCACACACACAACCACATACACACAACCACACACACACAACCACACACACACACAACCACACACACACACACCCACACACACAACCACACACAACCACACCCACAACCACACCCACAACCACACACACAACCACACACACACAACCACAACCACACCCAACCACACCCACAACCACAACCACACCCACAACCACACACATACAACCAAACACACACAACCACACACACAACCACAACCACACACACAACCACAACCACGCACACAACACAACCACACACACAACCACACACAACTACACACATAATCACACACACACACAACCACACACATGACACACAACCACACACACAACCACAAACACAACCACAACCACACCCACAACCACACACACAACCACACCCAACCACACCCACAACCACACACACACACACAACCACGCACACACACAACCACACACAACCACACACACACAACCACACACACACAACCACACACATCCAACCACACACCCAACCACACACACAACCACAACCACACACACAACCACAACCACGCACACAACACAACCACACACACAACCACACACAACTACACACATAATCACACACACACACAACCACACCCACACCCACAACCACACACACAACCACACCCAACCACACCCACAACCACACACACACACTACCACAACCACACCCAACCACAGCCACAAGCACACACACATACACAACCATACACAACCACAACCACACACACAACCACACACACAACCACAACCAGACACACAACACACACACACACAGCCACACACACAACCACACACACACAAAACCACACACACAACCACACACACAATCACACATAACCACACACACAACCACACACAAACACACTCACAACCACACCCACACCCACACACACAACCACACCCACACCCACACAAAACCATACCCAACCACACCCACAACCACACCCAACCATACCCATAACCACCCACATACACAACCACACACACAACCACATACACACAACCACACACACACAACCACACACACACACAACCACACCCACACACACCCACACACACAACCACACACAACCACACCCACAACCACACCCACAACCACACACACAACCACACACACACAACCACAACCACACCCAACCACACCCACAACCACAACCACACCCACAACCACACACATACAACCAAACACACAACCACACACACAACCACACACACAACCACAACCACGCACACAACACAACCACACACACAACCACACACAACTACACACATAATCACACACACACACAACCACACACATGACACACAACCACACACACAACCACAAACACAACCACACCCACACCCACAACCACACACACAACCACACCCAACCACACCCACAACCACACACACACACACAACCACGCACACACACAACCACACACAACCACACACACACAACCACACACACACAACCACACACATCCAACCACACACCCAACCACACCCAACCACACACCCAACCACACACACAACCATACCCACAACCACACACACACACAACCACAACCACACCCAACCACACACAAAACCACACCCACAATCACACCCAACCCCACCCACAACTACAACCACACCCAACCACACCCACAACCACACACACACAACCACACTGTTGGAAAGGCGTTCGCCGGAGGGGGGGTTCGGTACACGTCTGGCCCACCCCTTTGACCCACCTCTCCCAAGTAAGCCGAACCAGGCGCGCACACCCTGAACGGCACTGCGAACAGAGGGACACCACACGTATGCTTTGTAGGACGATAGGTTCTTTATCGATGATTTCAAGGGATCTTTATGACCCAAAAGGCAAATGATACAGCAGTGGCACAACGTACCACAAGTTAGTCGTGGGGGATGGGGGTAGCGGGACAGTCTTTCAAGATAGTGTCTCTGCGAAATACCCTGCGGAAGCTCACAATCCTCGAGCTGGAGGGTGTCGTGTCTCTGGGCGATCTCTTACCGAGTCGTCCTCAAGGGGAGCGCCGCGAGTCTCTCAGCAGGCACAGGTGGTCGGAGTTCAGGAGCCGCGATTCCGTCAGCAGGGCTCAGATGGTTCAGTAGCTGGGGGCCGCGAGTCACTCAGCAGGCCTAGGTGGTTCAGTGTTCGGGAGCCGCGACCTCGTCCGCAGGGCTCAGATGGTTCAAATAGCAAGAGGCCGCGAGTCACTCAGCAGGCCCAGGTGATTTCAGCGTTCGGGAGCCGCGACAGCGTCTGCAGGCTCAGATGGTTCCAGGTCTTCTCTCTCTTCGTTCCTCCGGCACCCCTTGTTATACTCCGCTGGCTCTTTGAAGTCCGGAGTCCTCGCAGAGGGGGGACTGGGGTGACGGAGGGGGGTCGGCGGGATTTCCTGCCGCTCAGTCTTTTAGTCTTTTCAGGTGGGTCTGGGAGGGACCCCAGACGCTCGGCAGGGGAGGCGCCTGCTCCCCAGGGGCCTGGTGGCCGATCGAGTCCTCCCGGGGAAGGCGACCCGAGGTGTGACTGGGCTGGCGCCTCGGGGTCTGGCTCGAGGGTTCCCGCTCCCTCGGGTGGACATGCGTGGTAGGGTGTTTGAGTCTGTCAGGCCTCTGGCCGGCCCGCGGAGCGGGGGTGGCTGGGGCGTCCGGAGCCGGAGATGTCGTGTCTTGAGGGTGGTTGCAGGTTGGCTGGATGATGGAGAGGGCAACGTCGTGAGGCCGGTCTCACACACACACACTACCACAACCGCACACACAACCATACACATAACCACAGACACAACTTCAACCACACACACAACCACACACACACAAGCACACAAACACACAAGCACAAACATGCACACAACCATGCACACAACCACGCACACAACCACACACACAACCACACACACAACCATGCACATACACAACCACAACCACACAACCACATACAACCACACACACAACGACACACACACACAACGACACACACACACAACCACACACACACACAACCACAACCACACACACAACCACACACACAACCACACATACACACTACCACACACACAACCACACACACAACCTCACAACCACACACACACAACCACACACACAACCACACACAACCACACACACACACAACCACACACACACACAACCACACACACACAACCACACACACACAACCACAACCACACATACAACCACATACCGAACCACACACACAACCACACACAACCGCACCCACACAACCACACAGACACAGCCACACCCACAACCACACACACAGCCACACCCAACTACACCCACAACCACACAACCACAACCACACACACACAACCACAACCAAACACACACACAACCACACACACAACCACACACATACAACCACACATACAACCCCACACACAACCACACACACACAACCACACACACAACCACACACACACAACCACACAAACAAACACACCCAACCACACACACAACCACACACACACAACCACACACACAACCACACACACAACCACACATACACAACCACAACCACAACCACACACCCACAACCATACCCACAACCACACACACAACCACAACCACACCCAACCACACCCACAACCACACACACAAAACCACAACCACACACACAACCACACACACAACCACACAACCACATACACAACCACACACAACCACACAACCACACACACAACCACAACCACACACACAACCACACACACAACCACACACACACAACCACACACACAACCACACATACAAACACACCCAACCACACACACACAACCACACACACACAACCACAATCACACACCCACAACCACACCCACAACCACACACACACACACAACCACAACCACACACAACCACACCCAACCACACCCACAACCACACACACAAAACCACAACCTCACACACAACCACACACAACCACACACACACAACCACACACACAATCACACACCCAACCACACATACAAACACACACAACTACATACACACATACACAACCACAACCACACAACCACAACCACACAACCACATCTACACACACAACCCCACACACACAAAACCACACACACAACCACACCCACAACCACACCCACAACCACACACACACACTACCACAACCACACCCAACCACACCCACAAGCACACACACATACACAACCATACACAACCACAACCACACACACAACCACACACACAACCACAACCAGACACACAACACACACACACACAGCCACACACACAACCACACACACACAAAACCACACACACACAACCACACACACAATCACACACAACCACACACACAACCACACACAAACACACTCACAACCACACCCACACCCACACACACAACCACACCCACACCCACACAAAACCACACCCAACCACACCCACAACCACACCCAACCACACCCATAATCACCCACATACACAACCACACTCACAACCACATACACACAACCACACACACAACCACACACACACACAACCACACCCACACACACCCACACACACAACCACACACAACCACACCCACAACCACACCCACAACCACACACACAACCACACACACATAACCACAACCACACACAACCACACCCACAACCACAACCACACACACACAACCAAACACACACAACCACACACACAACCACAACCACACACACAACCACAACCACGCACACAACACAACCACACACACAACCACACACAACTACACACATAATCACACACACACACAACCACACACACGACACACAACCACACCCACACCCACAACCACACACACAACCACACCCAACCACACCCACAACCACACACACACACTACCACAACCACACCCAACCACACCCACAAGCACACACACATACACAACCATACACAACCACAACCACACACACAACCACACACACAACCACAACCAGACACACAACACACACACACACAGCCACACACACAACCACACACACACAAAACCACACACACAACCACACACACAATCACACATAACCACACACACAACCACACACAAACACACTCACAACCACACCCACACCCACACACACAACCACACCCACACCCACACAAAACCATACCCAACCACACCCACAACCACACCCAACCATACCCATAACCACCCACATACACAACCACACACACAACCACATACACACAACCACACACACACAACCACACACACACACAACCACACCCACACACACCCACACACACAACCACACACAACCACACCCACAACCACACCCACAACCACACACACAACCACACACACACAACCACAACCACACCCAACCACACCCACAACCACAACCACACCCACAACCACACACATACAACCAAACACACACAACCACACACACAACCACAACCACACACACAACCACAACCACGCACACAACACAACCACACACACAACCACACACAACTACACACATATTCACACACACACACAACCACACACATGACACACAACCACACACACAACCACAAACACAACCACACCCACACCCACAACCACACACACAACCACACCCAACAACACCCACAACCACACACACACACACAATCACGCACACACACAACCACACACACACAACCACACACACACAACCACACACATCCAACCACACACCCAACCACACCCAACCACACACACAACCACACACACAACCACACCCACAACCACACACACACAACCACAACCACACCCAACCACACACACAACCACACCCACAATCACACCCAACCCCACCCACAACTACAACCACACCCAACCACACCCACAACCACACACACACAACCACACACACTACCACAACCGCACACACAACCATACACATAACCACAGACACAACTTCAACCACACACACAACCACACACACACAAGCACACAAACACACAAGCACAAACATGCACACAACCATGCACACAACCACGCACACAACCACACACACAACCACACACACAACCATGCACATACACAACCACAACCACACAACCACAACCACATACAACCACACACACAACGACACACACACACAACGACACACACACACAACCACACACACACACAACCACAACCACACACACAACCACACACACAACCACACATACACACTACCACACACACAACCACACACACAACCTCACAACCACACACACACAACCACACACACAACACACACAACCACACACAACCACACACACACACAACCACACACACACACACACAACCACACACACACAACCACACACACACAACCACAACCACACATACAACCACATACCGAACCACACACACAACCACACACAACCGCACCCACACAACCACACAGACACAGCCACACCCACAACCACACACACAGCCACACCCAACTACACCCACAACCACACAACCACAACCACACACACACAACCACAACCAAACACACACACAACCACACACACAACCACACACATACAACCACACACACAACCCCACACACAACCACACACACACAACCACACACACAACCACACACACACAACCACACAAACAAACACACCCAACCACACACACAACCACACACACACAACCACACACACAACCACACACACAACCACACATACACAACCACAACCACAACCACACACCCACAACCATACCCACAACCACACACACAACCACACCCAACCACACCCACAACCACACACACAAAACCACAACCACACACACAACCACACACACAACCACATACACAACCACACACAACCACACAACCACACACACAACCACAACCACACACACAACCACACACACAACCACACACACACAACCACACACACAACCACACATACAAACACACCCAACCACACACACACAACCACACACACACAACCACAATCACACACCCACAACCACACCCACAACCACACACACACACAACCACAACCACACCCAACCACACCCAACCACACCCACAACCACACACACAAAACCACAACCTCACACACAACCACACACAACCACACACACACAACCACACACACAATCACACACCCAACCACACATACAAACACACACAACTACATACACACATACACAACCACAACCACACAACCACAACCACACAACCACATCTACACACACAACCCCACACACACAAAACCACACACACAACCACACCCACAACCACACCCACAACCACACACACACACTACCACAACCACTCCCAACCACACCCACAAGCACACACACATACACAACCATACACAACCACAACCACACACACAACCACACACACAACCACAACCAGACACACAACACACACACACACAGCCACACACACAACCACACACACACAAAACCACACACACACAACCACACACACAATCACACATAACCACACACACAACCACACACAAACACACTCAAAACCACACCCACACCCACACACACAACCACACCCACACCCACACAAAACCACACCCAACCACACCCACAACCACACCCAACCACACCCATAATCACCCACATACACAACCACACACACAACCACATACACACAACCACACACACAACCACACACACACACAACCACACCCACACATACCCACACACACAACCACACACAACCACACCCACAACCACACCCACAACCACACACACAACCACACACACACAACCACACCCAACCACACCCACAACCACAACCACACCCACAACCACACACACACAACCAAACACACACAACCACACACACAACCACAACCACACACACAACCACAACCACGCACACAACACAACCACACACACAACCACACACAACTACACACATAATCACACACACACACAACCACACACACGACACACAACCACACACACAACCACACACACAACCACACCCACACCCACAACCACACACACAACCACACCCAACCACACCCAACCACACCCACAACCACACACACACACAACCACGCATACACACAACCACACACACAACCACACACACACAACCACACACACACAACCACACACACAACCACACACATCCAACCACACACCCAACCACACCCAACCACACACACAAGCACACACACAACCACAACCACACACACACAACCACAACCACACCCAACCACACACACAACCACACCCAACCACACCCACAATCACACCCAACCACACCCACAGCCACACCCAACCACACCCAAAACCACACACACACAACCACACACACTACCACAACCGCACACACAACCATACACATAACCACAGACACAACTTCAACCACACACACAACCACACACACAACCACACACACACAAGCACACAAACACACAAGCACAAACATGCACACAACCATGCACACAACCATGCACACAACCACACACAACCACACACACAACCATGCACATACACAACCACAACCACACAACCACAACCACACACAACCACACACACAACGACACACACACACAACGACACACACACACAACCACACACACACACACAACCACAACCACACACACAACCACACACACAACCACACATACACACTACCACACACACAACCACGCACACAACCTCACAACCACACACACACAACCACACACACAACACACACAACCACACACACACAACCACACACACACAACCACACACACACAACCACACACACACAACCACACACAACCACAACCACACATACAACCACACACCGAACCACACACACAACCACACACAACCGCACCCACACAACCACACACAACCGCACCCACACAACCACACAAACACAGCCACACCCACAACCACACACACAGCCACACCCAACCACACCCACAACCACATACACACAACCACAACCACACACACACAACCACAACTGTTAGAAAGGGTAGACGGACCGGGAGGGTCGGCCGGGGTCAGGTGGAGAGGTCTCCGGGGAGAGCCGTCTCCAGCGATCGTACAGACAAGTAACTTCCCCCCCCCCACAGACAGATACCACACACGGATAAGGTTCAGTGTTCTTTATAAGCACTTCTTCAGGTACGGTTGAATGGTACAAGGAGGTCTGGACTCAGGGGTCCCCTCGATTCAAGTCTCTCAATGCAGGGTAAGGGGTAGCGGGACAGTCTGTTTACCAGTCAGGTAGTTCGGATGAGATGATGACTAGCTCACAATCCTCGAGCTTGGTGGTTTAGTTGGTACGGGCCGCTGCAGCGCCAGCAGGTCCCGGTCGAGATGGTCGGTACACGGTCCGCGGCAGCGCCAGCAGGTCCCGGAAAGATGGTCGATGTACGGTCCGCGGCAGCGCCAGCAGGTCCCGGTGAGGATGGTCGTTACAACGGGCCGCGGCAGCGCCAGCAGGTCCCGACGAGGATGGATGTTGCAGAAGGCCGCGGCAGCGCCAGCAGGCAGGATGATGGTTCACAAGAGCGGGCTACGGCAGCGCCAGTAGTCCGTCAAGGCTGAGTTCTCTCGGTGTCTCTCGACTCCAGGATACAACTGCCTTCCTGCTCCGGAGTTGCCCCAGTTATAGGGCAGGCGCCCTTTGATGTCCGGACCCTCGCACTTGGAGGTCGGAGGGCCCGGGATGAAGGTGTCCAGACACCCAGCAGGGGGTGGAGCCAGCGCCTGGGGGAGCTGGAGGCGATCGGCACCTGGCGGGGAAAGAGCTCTTGACACTTCGTTCTCCCATTGACCTGCCAAGTGGTCCGCTCACCTCCTGGGTGGATGGTGGTGCCGGGATGTCAGGGCCGGCCAGGCCCGGGGTTAGGGTCGGGGCGAGGCCACGCGGCCTCGTGGTGCAGGGCCCAAGATGGCGGCTTGAACCGGCCGGGGGAGCCGGTGGGGCTGGGCCCCGTGATGAGTAGAGGTCCGAGGGCAGAAGATCCGTCGGGAGACGGGGTACAGGTGCTTTTCGTGGGTTATGCCTGGTGGTCCGGAGCTCGGGCCCTGTCGTGCGGGGAGGGAGCAAGCCCTTCGTGTGGCCTGTCCAACATGCGTCCCCCCCAGCTGAAGGCGGGGAGAGTCACCCATCTCCTTGGGGACTCTCTTCGTCGAGGCGGAAAAAGCGGGACAGGCCATCCGCGTTGGCGTGGTCTTGGCCTGGTTGGTGCTCCACAGTGAAGTCCATTCCCTGCAGGGAAATGGACCAGCGCAAGAGTTTTGGGTTCTCCCCCCGCATCTGCATCAGCCACTGCAGGGGTCGATGGTCGGTTTGTACCCGGAAGTGGGTACCGAAGAGATAGGGCCGGAGCTTTTTGAGGGCCCACACCACTGCGAAGGCCTCCCTCTCGATGGTGCTCCAGCGCTGTTCTCGGGCCAGGAGACGTCGACTGATGAAGGCCACCGGCTGGTCATGACCTTCGGGGTTTAACTGAGAAAGGACGGCTCCGATGCCGTGGTCGGAGGCGTCGGTCTGTACCACAAATTCCCGACTGTAATCGGGGGCCTGGAGCACAGGGGCGGTGCACAGGGCGGCCTTCAGCTTCTCGAAGGCCGCTTGACAATCGGGGGTCCAGTTAATCCGCTTCGGTTGGTTCTTGGACGTGAGACCCGTGAGGGGCCCCACGATGCTGCCGTAGTCCTTCACGAACCGCCGGTAGTAGCCGGTGAGCCCCAAGAAGGCTCGGACCTCGGTCTGGGTGACGGGGGGCTGCCAGGACTGGATGGCAGCAATCTTAAGTTGTAGCGGGGCCACCAGCCCGCTTCCCACTTGGTGCCCAAGGTAGGTCACAGACCCTTGGCCAATTTGGCACTTGCCGGCCTTAATTGTGAGGCCGGCCCGCTGGAGGGCCTGTAGGACCTCTTGGAGGTGACGGAGGTGGTCGGGCCAGTGGCGGCTGTATACAGCGATATCGTCCAGGTAGGCAGCGCTGAACTCTTCGAGCCCCGCCAAGACCTGGTTCACGAGGCGTTGAAACGTGGCGGGGGCATTCTTCATGCCGAAGGGCATGACCTTGAATTGGTAGTGGCCATCGGGGGTAGAGAAGGCTGACCGTTCCTGAGCCCTGGGTGTGAGGCCGATCTGCCAGTAGCCCGCTGTTAGGTCGAAGATACTGAGGTAGCGGGCGGCCCCCAGCCGGTCGATCAGCTCGTCTGCTCGGGGGATCGGATGAGCGTCGGTCCAGGTGACAGCGTTCAAGCCCCGGTAGTCGACGCAGAATCTCAGTTCAGGTGCGGTGCCGGGGGCAGCGGCTTTGGGAACCAATACAACCGGACTGGCCCAGGGACTGTCCGAGGGCTCGATGACCCCGATTGTGAGCATCTTGGCCACTTCCTCCTGTATGCAGGCCCGTACCCGATCTGGTACGCGGTAGGCCCGGTGTCGGACAGGGGGACTGTCCCCGATGTCCACGTCGTGCAAACACCAAGGGGTGACCCCGGGGGTGAGGGAGAACAGGGTAGCGAACTGCAGCAGGAGGTTCCGGCAGCCCTGGCGTTGCTCCGAAGTGAGGGCGTCAGAGAGCCGGACCCCGTCCACGGAGCCGTCATTCTCCTGAGTCTTCAGAAGATCCGGGAGGGGTTCGGAGTCTTCCTCTGCCCCACTGTCCGTAGCCATCAGGAGGCTGAGTTCTGAGCGCACAAAGTGTGGTTTGAGTCGGTTGGTGTGGAGGACCCGAAGGGGGTTCCTCGAGGTCCCCAGGTCGATGAGGTAAGTGACGGGGCTTTTGCGCTCGACCACTTTGAAGGGCCCCGTCCACTTATCTTGCAAGGCACATGGTTCGGTGGGGGACATCACCCATACTTGTTGTCCAGGCTCGAACTCAACGGAGGAGGCATTGTGATCATACCACCTCTTCATGTCCTCCTGGCTGGCCTCGAGGTTCGCCTTGGCCATCTCTCTGAAGCGCCGGGTCTGATTGCGTAGGGCCAGGATGTATTTGAAGACGTCTGGAGGGGTCTTTAGGGGGGCCATCTCCCAACCTTCTTTTACTAGGCTGAGGGTCCTCGCACAGGGTGCCCGTACAGGAGTTCGAAAGGGCTAAAACCGAGGGACTTCTGGGGAACTTCTCGGTAGGCGAAGAGGAGGCACGGGAGTAGTACATCCCACTGGCGACGGAGGGGCTCTTCCAATCCCCCAATCATCCCCTTGAGAGTGCGGTTAAAACGCTCCACTAGTCCGTTCCCTTGGGGGTGATAGGGGGTCGTGAATCTGTAGGTGACCCCGCATTGTTGCCAGAGGGACTTCATGTATTTGGATATAAAGTTCGTGCCTCAGTCGCTGACGACTTCTCGGGGGAAGCCTACCCGGGAGAAGATCCCCATTAGGGCCCGGCCAACCACCGGAGCTGTCACGGTCCGTAGGGGCACCGCCTCGGGGTAGCGGGTGGCATGGTCCACCAGTACTAAGATGAACCTGTGTCCTTGTGCCGTGCGGGGGTCCAGAGGCCCCACAATGTCTATCCCCACCCTCTCGAACGGGGTGGTGACCACAGGGAAGGGTTGCAGAGGGGCTTTCAGCTTCCGACCACTCTTCCCGCTGGCTTGGCATGTGGGGCAAGATCGGCAGTGGTTCAGGACGTCGTTCCTCATTTTCGGCCAGAAAAAGTGGGTCACTAGGCGGCTGTACGTTTTGTCCTGGCCCAGGTGTCCAGCCAGGGGGACATCGTGGGCCAGGTTGAGCAGAAAGTCTCTGAAGCGGAGAGGTACCACCAGTACTCGACCGGCCCCCAGCTCGGCGATTCTTTGCTCGCTGTATAGCAGGTCGTTATCCCAGTAGACCCAGTGAGTTCCGGTGGAGTCCCCTGCGTTCTGGGCGCTGGCTTGTTGGCGGAGTCCCTCGAGGGAGGGACAGGTCTTTTGTTCCTGGCGGAACTGTTCTTGGGTGGGCCCCCCTTCTTGACGCCACTGAGCCAGGTCAGGAAGGTCCTGGGGTTGCGCGTCCCCTTCGGTCGTCGGGTCCGGGAGGCTGGCCTCGTCGTTGTCTTCTACTGGGGCGACCGGGGGCGGAGGTGCTGGCCATTCCGGTTCTTCTGATCGGGGGACGGCACGGGCGGCCATGGACCGGGTGGTTATGCAGGCCCAGTCCGGGAGGCCCAGCATCCCCAGGTGCTCTCTTCTCTCAACGGTGGCCCACGGGGAACTCTCGAGGTCATTCCCCAGGAGGCAGTCCACGGGGGCATCGTCCCGGACCGTCACCTTCAACAGGCCGGAGACCCCTCCCCATTCGAATGGGACGCAGGCCATTTGACACATACTCTCAGAGTTGTCTGCCGAGCGGACGGGGCAGAGAATGTTCGGCAGGATCTGCTCGGGCTTCACCAGGTGACAGCGGACGGCCGTCACACTGGCGCCTGTGTCACGCAAGGCCTCGGCTCGCTGTCCATTAATGGTCACCCACTGACCGTATTTCCTGGTGTTAGCGGGTAGGGGAGCCCGCGGGACCATGTCTCTTCCCCCTCAGCACGCCAGGACCATGGCGGCCGGTTCCCACTCTTGCTGGGCCGGCTCATACCCTTCTGGTTCCTCCGATAATCGCTCTTCCCCCAGGGCGGCGGCAGCTACCTGGCGGGGCTTGGGTGTTTGGTTCTGCGGGCAGCTCGGGTCATTGGCGTAGTGGCCGACTCGCTGGCATCGGTGGCACGTGACGTTGGCTCGGAACCCAGGACGCCACGGGGGGTTGCCCCGGCCGGCCGGAGGCGGGGTGCTGGCCACGGGTGTTGCCGGCAAGGCGTCTCTCCCTCGCCCCTGGCCCCCTCCTCCTCCCCGAGGACGGTGCTGGCCTTGGTTGCTTCTGTTCTGTTCGTGTGGCCCCCTCCGGCCCACTCGGGTGCTTTCCCATCGGTCAGCTTCGGCGGCGAGCTGCCGGGGGTCAGTCAGCTTACTGTCGAGGAGGTGCTGCCTGAGCTCGACGAAACAGTTGTTCGACAGGTGTTCCCATACCATAAGGTTAAAGAGTTGTTCGTAGGTGGTGACATGGCTCCCCTTGATCCAACCCTCGAAGGCACGGCTGAAATAGTTCACGTATTCTACCCAAGTTGTACCTGGGATCCGGGTGCAATCTCTGAACCTCTGGCGGTACATCTCGGGTGTGAGGCCGTAGCGGGTGAGGAGGGCAGCCTTCATGTGGTCGTAGGACGACATTTGGTGATCTGGGAGCTGCAGTAGGGCATCGCGACCCTCGTTGATAAACCTCCCCCAAAGTCCGGCTCCCCAATCACTCCGGTCGATCCGGTGGGAGGTCATGGCGATCTCGTAGGCTTTAAACCACTGTTGTATGTCGTCTTCTCGGACATACTCGCGGACAACATCCTTGGGGATGTGGACTTTTTTCTCGATTGGCCCCTGGGTGTGTGGTCGCTCAGGCACCCCCAGTTCTTTATTCTGTTTCCGAAGTTCTATCTCCGCTAGTTGGCGCTCGTGCTCGAGCGTTATTTTTTTCTCCTCCAGCTCTCTCTGTCTCTGCTTCTCTTCTCGTTCTTCTCGGAGCCGCATATGCTCGAGGTTGAGTTTCTGTTCAGCTAACTTGAGTTCCCCATCCATCTTGAGTCGTGCCATTTCCAACTCGTGCAATCTGGTTCTTTCTCTTTCTCGGATCTCCTCCTGCGAGAGGCCCGTTCCCCGCTCCTCGGGAGCCGTGGCGTTCCCCTCTGGTGTGATGCTGCTTTGGTCGGAGGGTCCGGCGACCCCAGTTTCTGTCCACGACTCTAGGGCGTGCTTTAGATCATCCTTGGTACTCAGGCCGGTGGTAGCAATGCCAAGTTCTATGCAGAATTGTCTCAGTTCGCGGTGGTTGTATTCTTCTAACTTATCCATTTGGAATTTCTCGGTGGAGCTGCTATCTTTGGCTGACATCGTGTTTTTGTCGTGGGGTGAGCTACTCTCTGTACGATTACGCGTTGATTCGGATCGCGCCGCTGGCCACCAATGTTAGAAAGGGTAGACGGACCGGGAGGGTCGGCCGGGGTCAGGTGGAGAGGTCTCCGGGGAGAGCCGTCTCCAGCGATCGTACAGACAAGTAACTTCCCCCCCCCCACAGACAGATACCACACACGGATAAGGTTCAGTGTTCTTTATAAGCACTTCTTCAGGTACGGTTGAATGGTACAAGGAGGTCTGGACTCAGGGGTCCCCTCGATTCAAGTCTCTCAATGCAGGGTAAGGGGTAGCGGGACAGTCTGTTTACCAGTCAGGTAGTTCGGATGAGATGATGACTAGCTCACAATCCTCAAGCTTGGTGGTTTAGTTGGTACGGGCCGCTGCAGCGCCAGCAGGTCCCGGTCGAGATGGTCGGTACACGGTCCGCGGCAGCGCCAGCAGGTCCCGGAAAGATGGTCGATGTACGGTCCGCGGCAGCGCCAGCAGGTCCCGGTGAGGATGGTCGTTACAACGGGCCGCGGCAGCGCCAGCAGGTCCCGACGAGGATGGATGTTGCAGAAGGCCGCGGCAGCGCCAGCAGGCAGGATGATGGTTCACAAGAGCGGGCTACGGCAGCGCCAGTAGTCCGTCAAGGCTGAGTTCTCTCGGTGTCTCTCGACTCCAGGATACAACTGCCTTCCTGCTCCGGAGTTGCCCCAGTTATAGGGCAGGCGCCCTTTGATGTCCGGACCCTCGCACTTGGAGGTCGGAGGGCCCGGGATGAAGGTGTCCAGACACCCAGCAGGGGGTGGAGCCAGCGCCTGGGGGAGCTGGAGGCGATCGGCACCTGGCGGGGAAAGAGCTCTTGACACTTCGTTCTCCCATTGACCTGCCAAGTGGTCCGCTCACCTCCTGGGTGGATGGTGGTGCCGGGATGTCGGGGCCGGCCAGGCCCGGGGTTAGGGTCGGGGCGAGGCCACGCGGCCTTGTGGTGCAGGGCCCAAGATGGCGGCTTGAACCGACCGGGGGAGCCGGTGGGGCTGGGCCCCGTGATGAGTAGAGGTCCGAGGGCAGAAGATCCGTCGGGAGACGGGGTACAGGTGCTTTTCGTGGGTTATGCCTGGTGGTCCGGAGCTCGGGCCCTGTCGTGCGGGGAGGGAGCAAGCCCTTCGTGTGGCCTGTCCAACAACAACCAAACACACACACAACCACACACACAACCACACACATACAACCACACACACAACCCCACACACAACCACACACACACAACCACACACACAACCACACACACAACCACACAAACAAACGCACCCAACCACACACAACCACACACACACAACCACACACACAACCACACACACAACCACACATACACAACCACAACCACACACCCACAACCATACCCACAACTACACACACACAACCACAACCACACCCACCCACACCCACAACCACACCCAACCACACCCACAACCACACACACAAAACCACAACCACACACACAACCACACACACAACCACACAACCACATACACAACCACACACAACCACACAACCACACACACAACCACAACCACACACACAACCACACACACAACCACAAACACACAACCACACACACAACCACACATACAAACACACCCAACCACACACACACAACCACACACACAACCACAATCACATACCCACAACCACACCCACAACCACACACACACACAACCACAACCACACACAACCACACCCACAACCACACCCAACCACACCCACAACCACACACACAAAACCACAACCTCACACACAACCACACAACCACACACACACAACCACACACACAATCACACACCCAACCACACATACACACACACACAACTACATACACACATACACAACCACAACCACACAACCACAACCACACAACCACATCTACACACACACAACCACACACACACAAAACCACACACACAACCACACCCACAACCACACCCACAGCCACACACACACACTACCACAACCACACCCAACCACACCCACAACCACACACACATACACAACCATACACAACCACACATACAACCACACACACAACCACAACCAGACACACAACACACACACACACAGCCACACACACAACCACATACACACAAAACCACACACACACAACCACACACACAATCACACATAACCACACACACAACCACACACAAACACACTCACAACCACACCCACACCCACACACACAACCACACCCACACCCACACAAAACCACACCCAACCACACCCACAACCACACCCAACCACACCCATAACCACCCACATACACAACCACACACACAACCACATACACACAACCACACACACAACCACACACACACACAACCACACCCACACACACCCACACACACAACCACACACAACCACACCCACAACCACACCCACAACCACACACACAACCACACACACACAACCACAACCACACCCAACCACACCCACAACCACACCCACAACCACACCCACACACACACACCCACACACCCACAACCACACACACAACCACACACATAACCACAACCACATACAACCACACACCCACACACACACAACCACACAACCACAACCACAAACACAACCACACACACACAAGCAAACACACGCAACCACACACACAACCACAACCACACACACAACCACAACCACGCACACAACACAACCACACACACAACCACACAACCACACACATAATCACACACACACACAACCACACACACAACCACACACACAACCACACCCACACACACAACCACACACACAACCACACCCAACCACACACACACACACAACCACGCACACACACAACCACACACACAACCACACACACACAACCACACACACACAACCACACACACAACCACACACATCCAACCACACACCCAACCACACCCAACCACACACACAACCACACACACAACCACACCCAACCACACCCACAAGCACACCCAACCACACCCACAACCACAACCACACCCAACCACACCCACAACCACATCACACACAACCACACACACTACCACAACCGCACACACAACCCTACACATAACCACAGATACAACTTCAACCACACACACAACCACACACACAACCACACACACACACAAGCACACAAACACACAAGCACAAACACACACACAACCACGCACACAACCACACACACAACCACACACACAACCACACACACAACCATGCACATACACAACCACAACCACACAACCACACACAACCACACACACAACCACACACACACACAACGACGCACACACACAACCACACACACACAACCACAACCACACACACAACCACACACACAACCACACATACACACATACACACTACCACACACAACCACACACACAAACACACAACCACACACACACAACCACACACACAACACACACAACCACACACAACCACACACACACAACCACACACACACACAACCACACACACACAACCACACACAACCACACACAACCACAACCACACATACAACCACACACCGCACCACACACACAACCACACACAAACGCACCCACACAACCACACAAACACAGCCACACCCACAACCACACACACAGCCACACCCAACCACACCCACAACCACACACGCACAACCACAACCACACACACACAACCACAACCAAACACACACACAACCACACACACAACCACACACATACAACCACACACACAACCCCACACACAACCACACACACACAACCACACACAAATGACCACAACCACACACACAATACACACAACACACACAACCACACACACAACCACACACACACACAACCACACACCCACAACCACACCCACAACCACACCCACAACCACACCCACACAACCACACCCAACCACACACACAACCACACCCAACCACACCCACAACCACACACAAAACCACAACCACTCACACAATCACACACCCAACCACACACACAACCACACACAACCACACCCACACAACCACACCCAACCACACACACAACCACACCCAACCACACCCACAACCACACACAAAACCACAACCACTCACACAATCACACACCCAACCACACACACAACCACACACAACCACACCCACACAACTACACAAACACAGCCACACCCACAACTACACACACACAGCCACACCCAACCACTCCCACAACCACACACACAACCACAACCACAACCAAACATACACACAACCACACACACAACCACACACACACCCACACACACAACCCCACACACACAACCACACACATATAACCACACACACACAACCACAACCACACACACAACACACACAACCACACACACACACAACTACACACCCACAACCACACCCACAACCACACCCACAACCGCACCCACACAACCACACCCAACCACACACACAACCACACCCAACCACACCCACAACCATATACAAAACCACAACCACACACACACAACCTCAACCACACATACAACTACACAAACAACCACACACACACAACCATACACGCAACCACACTCACACAACCACACACACAACCACACACAACCAAACACACAACCACACACACACAACCACACACACATGACCACAACCCCACACACAACACACAACACACACAACCACATGCACAACCACACACACACAACCACACACCCACAACCACACCCACAACCACACCCACAACCACACCCACACAACCACACCTAACCACACACACAACCACACACAAAACCACAACCACACAATCAATCAATCAATCATAGGCATTTGTATAGCGCACTGCTCACCCGGAGGGTCTCAAGGTGCTGGGGGGGGAACGCTACTGCTGGAACAGCCAGGTCTTGAGTTGCTTCCTGAAGGCGTGATGGTCTTGCGTTGTCCGGATGTGGATGGGGAGGGAGTTCCATGTCTTGGCTGCCAGGTAGGAGAAGGATCTTCCTTCGGCAGTGGCTCTGCGGATGCGGGGGACGGTGGCGAGAACGAGGCTGGCGGAGCGGAGCTGGTGGGTGGGCTTGTGGAAGGTCAGGCGGCTGTTGAGGAACTTGGGGCCCAGGTCGTGGAGGGCCTTGTGTGCATGGGTGAGGAGTCGGAACGTGATTCTTTTGTTGACGGGGAGGCAGTGCAGGTCTCTCAGGTGTCCGGAGATGTGGCTGTGTCGGGGGATGTCCAGGATGAGTCATGCTGAGGCGTTCTGGATCCGTTGGAGTTTCTTCTGGAGTTTGGCGGCGGTGCCGGCGTAGAGGGCGTTCCCGTAGTCCAGCCGACTGGTGACGAGGGCCTTTGTGACCGTCTTCCTGGTCTCGGTGGGGATCCACCGGAAGATCTTTAGAAGCATGCACAGGGTGTTGAAGCATGAAGACGAGACGGCGTTGACTTGTCTGGTCATCGAGAGGGAGGAGTCCAGGATGAAGCCTAGGTTGCGTGCGTGGTCCGTTGGCTTGGGGGTGGCTCCCAGGGCGGGGGGCCACCAGGAGTCGTCCCAGGCGTAGGGTGATGATCCCAGGATGAGGACCTCCGTCTTGTCTGAGTTCAGTTTCAGGCGGCTGTTCTTCATCCATTCGTGTAGGCTGGCTCTGGCGGCGTCCGGGTCGCTGGTGAGGGAGAGGATTAGCTGGGTGTCATCGGCGTAGGTGATGATCTTGAGGTTGTGTTGACGTGCGATGGTTGCGAGGGGGCTCATGTAGATGTTGAAGAGGGTGGGGCTGAGCGATGACCCTTGTGGAACGCCGCAGATGACTTCGGTGGCCACTGACCGGAACGGGGGGAGGCGGACTCTCTGGGTTCTTCCGGCGAGGAATGAGGTGATCCCCTCCAGGGCCTTCTCCTGGATGCCGGTGTTGTTCAGGCGCTGTACCAGGGTGCGATGGCAGACAGTGTCGAACGCTGCGGAGAGGTCTAGGAGGATGAGGGCCGCAGTTTCCCCGTTGTCCATTAGGATCTGATGTCGTCTGTGGCTGCGATGAGGGCGGTCTCCGTGCTGTGGTTGGCTCGGAAGCCGGATTGTGAGTGGTCGAGGGATCCGTTGGTCTCGAGGAAGGCGGCTAGCTATCTGTTGACGGTCTTCTCGATGACTTTGGCAGGAAATGGGAGGAGCGAGATGGGGCGGTAGTTCTTGAGGTCGGAGGGGTCTGCAGTTGGTTTCTTCAGCAGGGCACTGATCTCGGCGTGTTTCCAGCACTCCGGGAAGGTGGCGGTGTTGAAGGAGGCGTTGATGATGTCGCGGAGGTGGGGTGCGATGATTTGGTCGGCCGTGTTGAAGATGTGGTGTGGGCAGGGGTCTGTAGGGGATCCGGAGTGGATGGTGTTCATTGTGCGTGTTGTGTCTTCGGTGCTGACTGGGGTCCAGGTGCGGAGGGTGGCAGTGGGGGGCATCGGTTCAGTGGTGGGGTTCGTGGTTGGTGGGCCAAAGCTGTTGTGAATGTTGGCGATCTTGTCGTGGAAGAAGGCTGCGAGGGAGTCGCAGAGGTCTTGCGAGGGAGTGATGTCATTGTTTCCGGCGTCGGGGTTGGAGAGCTCTTTGACGATGCTGAAGAGTTCCTTGCTGTTGTGGGTGTTGTTGTCCAGTCGTTCCTTGAAGGCTGTGGCGCGGATCAGTTGGTGGTGTTTGTGGGTGGTGTGTTTGAGGGCCGTCATGTTGTCTGTGGTCTGGTTGGTGCGCCAGGTGTTCTCCAGGGAGCGGCAGTTCTTCTTGGAGGTGATGAGCTCGTCGGTGAACCAGGAGGCTTTCTTGCTGCCGCGTCTGCTGGGGGGGGTTCTTCTTCAGTGGTGCGAGGGCGTCTGCACAGTTGGTGATTGTGAGAAGTTGGCCTGGTATATGATGTTCACTAGTTAAAGTGACCACCTTGTACCATGCCAAGTAACCCTTATGGTGTGGTTGTAAGTCAACCTTTTCGGACTAGCTGCCCTAGTGGTAGCGTAGGCTAAGCAGTCTTTGAGGCTAAACTCGTTAAAGCGTGTTAAGCAGGCTGTTTTACCATATGTAACCCCCTTTTATACTAATGAAAGGACACCACACAGATATATATTCAAAATATATGTGTATTTATTACTCAAAGTATCCCCTAGACTCTTTATGAGCACAGGAGCACAAATTGTTAAACAAGAAAGTATTACAATATACAGAAGTTGCACTTTATATGGATGGCCCCTGGTGGCCACTCAAACCATATACTAAAATAGTGGTATAAGTACCACGAACAGGAAAGGGAAAAGGCCTAGGGCCTCTAGAATCGCTGGGCCTACAAGGAGCTAACTTCAGTTAGTGACCAGGAGGTCCACGGGTCACGTGTGCAGTGAGGAAAGTTACACGCGTGCTCCCATAGGTTTGCAATGGGTGCGTAAAAGTTTAAAAGTTACTGCAGAAAGGGTCTTCTGGATGGACTACAAACTTAAGACTTAAAACACAGACACTAGAGATGTTTCTCTACACTTGGGCACCGGAGTGCCAGCTTTACCTCACCCACAGGAAGCGGGTGCATAGGTCTCGAAGTGCGTCGGGTTTCTTCTATCGATTCAATGGAGCCTGATGACAAAGTATGCTGCAGGCGGTCGGTCCAGAAGGGATGCGTTGGATCCAAGGGTGGATTGGAGTTATAGACGACCTGAAAGCAGAGGGGACAGTGTTCACAGTCACTAGCCAGTGACCGGCGTGGCACCAGGTAGGTACCAGGCGATGTCGGGTGCAAACAGGTGATGAGGTGTAGCTTGTCTCCGCAGCCACGTGGTCGCTGAAGGTCGACGATGTCCAGGAGTCGGTTCACGAGCTGTCCCACGCAGGCTCTCGCTGTCGGCAGTGTCGGCGACTCGAAAGAAGCAAACAAGCCTTGGCAAAGGCAGGAGTCGTGGAAAGAGAGGAAAGCTGATTGTTCTGACCAGCAAGGTCAGAGGGGCTGCTCTTTTGGAGAGCAGCTAGGGCCAGTCTGGAGCAACCAGACCAGTGTCGTTGATTTCAAAATAGGTCACCAAAATGGCCACTAGCCAACGGGCCAGGGACCGGGCAGGTGCGTCGAGATGCAAAGTGCAGAGGGGCCCCACACAGATCGTGGAGATGCTGGAGGGCTCACCTTTGGTGCAGACGCTGCTCGGTGGTTGGGCTTCTCAGGACCCAAAGCACAACTTGGAGGGAGCCTCTGTCGTTGCACTTGCAGCTTGTCGTCGGTCTTCCAAGATGGCTGGCTCCACATGTCTCGGTGCCTCCACGGGTTCCTTCTGTGCAGGGACTGTGGATCGGGCTGTGAAAGGTCTGGAGGTCCAGGTCTTGTCGGGCTCTGGGCTCGGGCTCCGGCAGGAGGCGGCGGCAAAGCAGACGTTGAATAGCTGGTTGGTGCTTGCGTTAGCAAGATGGTCACTCCCTGACCATAGGGGAGATTTCCTTCTGTCCTCTGTGCAGCAGAGCATCGAAGTTTCCGTCTTCTTCTTGTGGTTAAGTTGATTCCAGGATGTCTGAAGTCTTAGGACACAGCTCCTACCTTTAAGCGGATTCTAGGGGCCGGACTACCTGCTAGGTCCCTCCCTAAGGGTGGGACCAGGAAGGGGGGTGGTTACACCCCCAATCCTTTGTCCAGCTCGCCCCAGGTCCGGGGCTGGTGTGCCCCAGGACCGGATTGAACTGGCATATGCACCGAGGCTCCTTGTGAGCCTCAGGCATGTCTGGTTTCTTTCAAGCCCTACCTGACCAATACACAAAATCCTGTCTGGGGTGGTGCTCGCACCTCCCCTGGCAGGAAACCCTTTGTCCACGTCTCCCAAGCTGGAAGGACTCCCAGCAGCAGGAGGGCAGACTTGTGTCTGTGGTGGCAGCATCCATTTTGTGGAGCTGAGGCTATGTCTGATTTTACCCGGGTTTCAGGTACTGTACATGTCGTGTCCCTCTAGAAGGGTGGAATGCTAACCCCGTCACCAGAATTGGCGAGGGGCTAGTATTCCAATTCGTATGACACCTTACTTGTGAGACCGGCCTCGTGGCGTGGGCCCTCCCGACCAGCAAGTTACCCTGCAACCATGCCGAACCTCGTTGATACAGCCTTCCGGCTCCCGCGGGCCAACATCCCGAGGGCCGACCAGATCCCCAACACGCATGCCCGGCTGAGGGAGAGCGAAACCCCCCCCAAACCAGACCGAGAGGCGCTGATCCTGTCACACCTCTGGTCTCTCCCCCGAGGGAGGTTTCGTTCGACCACCAGGCTCCCGGGGAGCAGGCGCCTCGCCCGCTGGGTGTCTGGAGTCCCTCCCGGACCCACCTGAACAGATCAAAGGGCCGAGCGACAGGAAACCCCGACACACCGCCCCCCAGGCACCAGACCCCTCTTAGTGAGGACCCCGGACTTCAAAGAGGAGGGGGAGTATAACAAGGGGTGCTGAAGGGACGAAAGCAGAGAAGACCTGGACTGACGAGAGCCTGCTGACCTGGTCGCGGCTCGATCGTTCCCCGAACCGAAGAACGCTACCCGAACTCTGAACCATCTGAGCCCTGCTGACGCTGTCGCGGCTCCCCGAACTCTGAACCATCTGAGCCCTGCTGACGCTGTCGCGGCTCCTCGAACTCTGAACCATCTGAGCCCTGCTGACGCTGTCGCGGCTCCCCGAACTCTGAACCATCTGAGCCCTGCTGACGCTGTCGCGGCTCCCCGAACTCTGAACCATCTGAGCCCTGCTGACGCTGTCGCGGCTCCCCAAACTCTGAACCATCTGAGCCATGCTGACGCCGTCGCGGCTCCCCGAACTACGAACCTCCGGTGCCTGCTGAGTGACTCGCGGCCTGCTCCTCCAAGAGAAAAGGCAGAGATTGCCGAGAGAAGCAACATCCCCTCAGCTCGAGGATTGAAAGCTGTGCGCCGGATACCTCGCAGAGACACTGATTCAAACACTGTCCCGCTACCCCTTTTCCCTCATCACGAGATCGCTGCCGCTTGTGGCATCAATTCTGCACCTGCCTTCCGGATCATAAAGATCCCTGACAACTACCCATAAAAGTCTATTGTCTTACAACAAATTACTGTGTGGTGTCCCTCTATCCGAAAAGAGAGTAAGCGCGGCGTGTGCGATCCTAGGTACGAGACCCTTCCAGGAAGGGCCTCCCCGCTCTTGCTCGGCACCACTCTGGGAAAGGTGGGCCTCCGGGTGGTCAGGAAAGCATTCCGAAGCCTCCCCGGGGAACGCCTTCCAACATTTGGTGGCAGGCGACGGGATCCGAGCCAACACCTAGAGATCTTGCAGTAGACGGCTTACGCACTACCAAGAAGAAATGGAAGGAGAAACTTCCCTAGGTGCCGCAGGCACCAACCCGAGCACGACATTCCAAAAGGACCTGTTAGAATCTTATACGCACCGAGAACTGAAACAATTTTGCAAAGACCTTGGAATCGCTACCACCGGACTAAGCACGAAAGAGGACTTCCAGGGGGCATTAAAAACCTGGGTCGAGGCGGGAACTCCCCGGACACAAACAGAAGGAGAGCCTCCCAACGAACCACGAAGCACCCCGGGGAGGAACGGCGCCCCCGAGGGGGGCCTATCCCCAGAGGAACTAGCGGACCGAGAAAGAGGTCGCAACCACGAACTAGAACTAGCAAAATTAAAAATCGAAGGAGAGCTAAAACTGGCGGAAAAAAAGCTGGCGGTGCAACAGTTACGCCTACAAGGAGAACTCGAGGAAAAGAAACGACAAAGAGAACACGAAGAAAGAAAACTCCAACTGGAGCACGAACGTAGCCTGAAAGAGATCGAGCTCAAAGCGAAGAATGCGGAGGCCAGACCCTCGGAAACCCAACCCCTCTCCTCCACCGTGGAACCAAAGGTCCACATCCCCAAAGACGTGGTGAAAGAATACTATAAGAACGACGACATCCAGCAATGGTTCAAAGCCTACGAAGTCGCCATGACCTCCCACCGAGTCCCGCAGAAAGACTGGGGGGCTGGGCTGTGGGGCCGGTTCCTGAGCGAGGGGAGAGATACCCTGCTGGACCTGCCCTCCACGGTGATGAACTCCTACAGTCACATGACAGAGGCCCTAGTAGCCAGATATGGGCTCACCCCTGAAATGTACCGGCAACGGTTTAGAGACTGCAAGAAGATACCCGGTACCACCTGGGTGGAGTACGTGAACTTTTACAGCCGGGCCTTGGACGGGTGGATCAAGGGCAGCAAGGTCTCCACCTTTGAGGAGCTGTTCGACCTAATCGCATGGGAACACTTGTCCGCTAATTGCTTTGTAGAGCTGCGCCAGCACCTCCTGGACAGCAAACTCACAGACCCTCGGAAACTGGCCGTCGAGGCTGACCGGTGGGTAAACACCCGGGCCTCCCGGGGCCCCGTCGGAGACTACAGTCGCCACAGTCAGGGACCCCCCCGCCAGAGGGGCGGAGGGAATCAAGGCCGGCCAAGGGAACTCCCGGGGGGATCCCCGCTCAGCCCCCCCCAGAGGACAACCTCCGCCCTTTCCAGCTCCACCTCCGGCCAGCACCGGGCCACCGGGGAGGCCGGGGCCCCGAGTGAGGATCACCTGTTTCCGCTGCCAACAGACCGGACACTATGCCAGCGACCCTCAATGTCCCATGTACCAGCGAACCGCCACAACAACCCCGCCGGCTCGACAAATGGCCTCCGTAGCCCTGGGGGAAGAGATGGAAGACTCCGAAGAATGGGGACCAGCCGCCATGGCCTTGGTCTCCCTAGGGGACCAGGAGATGGTCCCCGGAACATCCCTGCCCGCCAACACGAAGAAGTACCGACAGCAGGTAACGGTCAACGGTCACCGCGTCGAGGGCCTCCGGGACACGGGGGCGAGTGTCACGGCGGTTCATTGTCACCTGGTCTACGAAGACCAGATCCTACCCGGCGCCTTTTGTCCCGTCATATCGTCAGACAATTCCGAGAGCCTCTGCCGGATGGCCCTAGTCCCCTTCGAATGGGGGGGAGTCACCGGCAAGTTAAAGGTGGCGGTCCGAACCTCCCAGCCCGTGGACTGCCTCCTGGGCAACGACCTTGAGAACTCCCCGTGGGGACAAGTGGAACGAAGAGCCCATCTCGAGATGATGGGCCTACCCGAATGGGTATGCGCCACCACGCGCTCAATGACTCTCAGAGTGCCTTCCTCCGAGGGGGGAGAAGCCATGCCGCTAAGCACCGCCACCATCCCCGAGGTCCAGAATACGCCACCAGGGGCCAACGACCCCCTTCTGGATGAAACGACCGCTCCCGACGAAGGGTCCGTGCCTTCCGACCCCGAATCCCTGACCGAACTCGGGGACCTGCCAGAACTGGCCCAGTGGCACTGCGAAGGAGGCCCCTCCCGTGAAGAATTCTGCCAAGAACAATCCACCTGCCCGTCCCTCATTGGACCCCGACAACAGGCCGAGGCCCAAGCAGCAGGCGACCGGACCGGCACCCACTGGGTATACTGGGAAAACGGCCTCCTGTACAGCGAACAGAAGTCGGCCGAGTTGGGATCGGCCCGAGTACTAGTGGTACCCCTGCGCTTCCGAAGTCTCCTCCTGGGCCTGGCCCATGATGTACCCCTGGCCGGACACTTAGGCCAAGATAAGACCTACCAACGACTCGTCACCCACTTCTATTGGCCCAAGATGCGAGCAAATGTGGAGGCCCACTGCAAGTCCTGCCCCACGTGCCAGGCCAGCGGAAAGAGTGGGGGCAAGCGCAAGGCTCCGCTACAACCCTTCCCAGTCGTCAGTACCCCTTTTGAGCAGGTAGGAATCGACATCGTGGGACCACTGGACCCCAAGACCGCCCAGGGCCACCGGTTCATCCTCGTCCTGGTGGATCATGCCACACGTTACCCCGAAGCCATCCCTCTCCGCACCGTGACGGCCCCCGTGGTAGGCCGGGCTTTGATGGGGATCTTCTCCGGCGTGGGGTTCCCCCGCGAAGTCGTGAGTGACCGGGGTACGAACTTTATCTCCCGATATATGAGGTCCCTCTGGCAGCAGTGCGGAGTATCGTACAAGTTCACCACCCCGTACCACCCCCAAGGAAACGGCCAAGTCGAGCGCTTTAACAAAACACTGAAAGGAATGATCATGGGCCTCGAGGAACCCCTACGCCGGAGGTGGGACGTCCTCCTCCCATGCCTCCTGTTCGCCTACCGGGAGGTTCCACAAAAATCCCTGGGGTTCAGCCCATTCGAACTACTATATGGACACCCCGTCCGGGGACCCCTGAGCCTGGTCAAGGAGGGTTGGGAAACGACTCCCCGGGGGACCCCTCTGGATGTGTTCCGATACATCCTGGCGCTCCGCAACCAGACCCGGAAATTCCGAGAACTCGCAGAGGCGAACCTCGAAGCTAGCCAGGAAGAGATGAAGCGCTGGTATGACCAGAATGCTACGCTGGTCGAGTTTCAGCCGGGCCAACAAGTCTGGGTCATGGCCCCGGTGAAACCCTGCGCCCTCCAAGATAAATGGACTGGACCCTTCAAGGTGGTCGAGCGGAAGAGCCAAGTCACCTATCTCGTCGATGTGCAGTCCCCGCGGAACCCCCTCCGGGTTCTCCACGTGAACCGCCTCAAACCCCACTTTGTATGGACAGAATTGAGTTTGCTCCTGGCCACCGACGATGGGGCCGAAGAAGACACCGAGCCCCTTCCAGACCCCCTGGGGGCGAAAGAGACCGATGGTTCCGTGGAGGGGGTGAGACTATCAACCACCCTCACAGCCCAACAGTCCGACGACTGCCGCCAGCTACTAAGGCAGTTCGCGGACCTCTTCTCCCTAACCCCTGGGGTCACCAACTGGTGTGTCCACGACGTGAACACCGGCGACAGCCCGCCAGTGAGACACCGGGCCTATCGGGTCCCTGATCGGGTCTGAACCTGCATCCAGACCGAGGTGGCGAAGATGCTGGACCACTGGGTGATTGAACCCTCCGACAGCCCCTGGGCCAGCCCGGTAGTCCTGGTTCCGAAAGCGGCTACCCCGGTTGTCGCCCCCCAAGCTGAGGTTTTGCGTGGACAACCGAGGGCTCAATGCGGTCACCCGAGCGGACGCTCACCCTATCCCCCGTGCCGACGAGCTCATTGACCGCCTCGGGGCCGCTCGCTACCTCAGCACCTTCGACCTGACTAGTGGATACTGGCAGATTGCCCTCACCGAGGAAGCCAAGGAGCGCTCCGCCTTCTCCACCCCAGATGGGCACTACCGCTTTAGGGTGATGCCGTTTGGAATGAAGAATGCCCCGGCCACCTTCCAGCGGCTGGTGAACAGGGTCCTGTCCGGACTAGAGGGGTTCAGCGCAGCATACCTCGACGATATAGCGGTATTCATCTCCCAATGGACCGAGCACCTCCAGCACCTCCGACAAGTCCTGCTGGCTCTGCGCCAGGCCGGCCTCACCAGCAAAGCCAGCAAATGTCAAATTGGGCACGGCTCCGTAACCTATCTGGGGCACCAGGTGGGAAGTGGGCAGGTCGCCCCCCTCCAACCGAAGATCTACGCCATCTTGTCCTGGGAACCCCCCACGACCCAGACGGAAGTCCGGGCCTTCCGGGGCCTCACCGGTTACTACCGGAGGTTTATTAAGAACTATGGCAGCATCGCAGGCCCCCTCACAGAACTAACCTCCAAAAAACACCCCAAGAAAGTACACTGGACTCCCTCCTGCCAGAAGGCGTTCGACACCCTAAAGGCCGCCATGTGCGCGGCGCCGGTGCTCAAAGCACCCGACTACGCCCAGGAGTTTGTGGTCCAGACGGACGCCTCGGAACACGGCATCGGGGCAGTCCTCTCCCAGTTCGACGACAAGGGCATAGATCGGCCCATAGCCTTCATCAGCCAAAGGTTGCTGCCCCGAGAACAGCGGTGGAGCACCATTGAGAGAGAGACCTTCGCAGTAGTCTGGGCCCTCAAAAAGCTACGGCACTACCTGTTCGAAACACACTTCCGAGTACAAGCGGATCACCGACCCTTGCGGTGGTTGATACAGATGCGAGGGGAAAACCCCAAGTTGCTACGCTGGTCCATCTCCCTCCAGGGGATGGATTTCACGGTGGAACATCGCCCCGGGACGGACCACGCCAATGCGGACGGCCTGTCCCGATTCTTCCGCTTCAGTGAGGAGAACCCCCAAGTGGATGGGTAGTTCTCCCCGCCTTTCAGCTGGGGGGGGCACGTGTGAGACCGGCCTCGTGGAGTGGGCCCTCCCGACCAGCAAGTTACCCTGCAACCACGCCGAACTTCGTTGATACAGCCTTCTGGCTCCCGCGGGCCAACATCCCGAGGGCCGACCAGATCCCCAACACGCATGCCCGGCCGAGGGAGAGCGAAACCCCCCCCAAACCAGACCGAGAGGCGCCGATCCTGTCACACCTCTGGTCTCTCCCCCGAGGGAGGTTTCGATCGACCACCAGGCTCCCGGGGAGCAGGCGCCTCGCCCGCTGGGTGTCTGGAGTCCCTCCCGGACCCACCTGAACAGATCAAAGGGCCGAGCGACAGGAAACCCCGACACACCGCCCCCCAGGCACCAGACCCCTCTCCGCGAGGACCCCGGACTTCAAAGAGGAGGGGGAGTATAACAAGGGGTGCTGAAGGGACGAAAGCAGAGAAGACCTGGACTGACGAGAGCCTGCTGACCTGGTCGCGGCTCGATCGCTCCCCGAACCGAAGAACGCTACCCAAACTCTGAACCATCTGAGCCCTGCTGACGCTGTCGCGGCTCCCCGAACTCTGAACCATCTGAGCCCTGCTGACGCTGTCGCGGCTCCTCGAACTCTGAACCATCTGAGCCCTGCTGACGCTGTCGCGGCTCCCCGAACTCTGAACCATCTGAGCCCTGCTGACGCTGTCGCGGCTCCCCGAACTCTGAACCATCTGAGCCCTGCTGACGCTGTCGCGGCTCCCCGAACTCGGAACCATCTGAGCCATGCTGACGTCGTCGCGGCTCCCCGAACTACGAACCTCCGGTGCCTGCTGAGTGACTCGCGGCCCGCTCCTCCAAGAGAAACGGCAGAGATTGCCGAGAGAAGCAACATCCCCTCAGCTCGAGGATTGAGTTCTGTGCGCCGGATACCTCTCAGAGATACTGATTCAAAGACTGTCCCGCTACCCCTTTTCCCTCATCACGAGATCGCTGCCGCTTGTGGCATCAATTCTGCACCTGCCTTCCGGATCATAAAGATCCCTGACAACTACCGATAAAAGTCTATTGTCTTACAACGAAATACTGTGTGGTGTCCCTCTATCCGAAGAGAGAGTAAGCGCGGCGTGTGCGATCCTAGGTACGAGACCCTTCCAGGAAGCTCGGCATCACTCTGGGAAAGGTGGGCCTCCGGGTGGTCAGGAACGCATTCCGAAGCCTCCCCGGGGAACGCCTTCCAACATTACTCAACATGTTTTGATAAAGCCAAACCAAAGATAGCATTTAACCGCGAGGTTCATAATGCACTTAAGAGTATATGGTATGGCTATATCTGGAAACGGTAGAAGGAAGTTGTTCCGACCACTGCAGACAGGCTCAGCTCATGCCAGAGCACCATCTCTCATGGAACCAAGCACTCTGCCTTCAGGATTGTTAAGGCCTGCCATAGGAGTGACTTATAGGTTACCATGTGTCCCATTTAAGGTTAGGTATAGGTATACTACACCTAAGTAAGAGGTGGTTACACCAACTTACCCCAGCTGAGTGATCAGCCAGTTGTGTCAAATTGCTAGGCCAGGCCAGGGGTGGCACAATACATGCTTCAGCCCCTGGTAGGCCTTAGATACACCAATGCCCTGGGTACCTAGTGTACACTGGTACAGGGGCTCACAGGGTGATACACTTCCAATTGGTTATGCACCTATAGTGCATAGTGTCAATTTAGTTAGAGAGAACAGCAGGCTGGGGGTCTGATTAGCAGGCCCACAGCCTCAATATGTCAAAAACCAGTGAAGCAAAAAGCAAAAATTTGGGGTGACCATAGGATAGCAGACCCTACTCTCCTACAGTGATCCACTGTGTGAGGTTGTTGGCGGCTTCGTTGGGGTCCGTTGAGCTGGTGGGGGGGTTCTGGCTGAGGTAGGTGGTGAGCTGGTCGCCGTTGATCTTGTTCCAGCTCCTGCGGGGGGCTTGTTGAGGGTGGTGGTGGGTCGTCGTTTTACTGAAGCTGAAGTGGACGCAGCTGTGGTCAGTCCACTGGAGATTGGTGGAGTGGCTGAAGGTGACGTATTTGCTGGATGAGAAGACTGGGTCAAGCGTGTGGCCGGCGTAGTGGGTGGGGTCCGAGGTTGCTTGAGTCCGAGGTTGGCCAGGTTGTCCAGCAGAGCAGTGGTGTTGCGGTCCTTGTTGTCCTTCAGGTGGAAGTTGAGGTCCCCCAGGAGGGTGTAGTCGGTGGAATTGATGGCGTGCGGGCTGACGAAGTCTGTGATGTCTTCGCTGAACTGTGTGCGTGGTCCCGGTGGTCTGTAGACGAGGGTGCCTCTGAGCGTGGTCTTGGGGTCGGTGTATATCTGGAAGTGGAGGTGTTCGGCGGAGGTGAAGGTGTCATCGGAGTTGGTCGTGATGCGGATGGTGTTCTTGTGGATGATGGCGATGCCTCCTCCTGTCTAGTTGACGCGGTCCTTCCTGGTGATTTTGTAGCCTTCTGGGACGGCGATGGCGATGTCGGGCGCTGAGGAGGCGTTCATCCAGGTTTCCATCAGGAAGGCGATGTCTGGTGCTGTCGAGTCGAGGAGGTTCCAGAGTTCGACGGCATGCCTGTGAACGGAGCGGGTGTTGAACAGGATGCACATCAGGTGTTTGTTGCTGGGGCTCGGTTTAGCAGGTGCGGTGTTGGGTCGGAGGCCGGTGAAGCGGCAGGTCAGGCAGGTGAAGGGTCCGTGGGTGCGTCTCGGGGTGGCTCGGTAGCAGGCGGTGTTTCGGCCGGCATTGAGTGCGTGGAGGGTTTTGGCGTCGTAGATGTGCAGGGTGTACTGGCGAGGGCGAGGACCAGGGGGTCTGGCGCTGGGCGCGGCCCAGGCGCGGACGGGCGCAGACGGGCTTACCTTTGGCGCTCCCGCTGCGCGGGTCCGCTGCGCGGGTCCGCTGCGCGGTCGCTCTGGGGGCGTCATAAGTAAGGAGCCGGGAGGGAGGAGCAGCTGGGTGGCGGGAGCGGGGCGGCGAATGGAATCACAGGGGGGCGGGGCCGCAGGGAGGCAGCGGCGGGAAATTCCAAGAAGCAGCGGGCAGCGGGAAATTCCCAGGAGCAGCGGGAAATTCCCAGGAGCAGCGGGCAGCGAGCGAAGGAATCTGCAGGCAGGAGGCGGCAAAGGCAGGCAGGAGCGGCAGCAGTGAGTGGGGCGACCAAGCCCTGTGGAGGGCTGAGCGGTCACACACAATCACACACACAACCACACACACAACCACACAACCACACACACAACCACAACCACACACACAGCCACACACACAACCACACACACAACCACACACGCAATCACACACCCAACCACACACACAAACACACCCAACCACACACACAATGACATACACACACACAACCACACACACAACCACACACACACACAACCACAACCACACAACCACACGACCACAACCACACAACCACATCTACATACACACACACAAATCCACACACACAACCACACCCACAACCACACCCACAACCACAACCACACATACACACACAACCACAAACATACCCAACCACACCCACAACCACACCCAACCACACCCACAACCACACACACATACACAACCACACACAACCACACACACAACCACACACACACAACCACACACACAACCACACACACAAAACCACACAAACACAACCACACACACACCCACACACAGAACCACACCCAATCACACACACAACCACACACAAACACACACAGCCACACACACACAACCACACACACACAACCACACACACAACCAGAACCACACACAAACAACCAGAACCCCACACACAACCACACAAACAACCATGCACAACCACACCCAATCACACATCCACACGCACGCCCACAACCACACCTGCACCCACAACCGCACCCACACACAACCACAACCACACACACAACCACAACTACACACACAAGCACAAACACAAGCATACACACAAGCCCACACACAACCACACACACACAACCACACACACACACAACCACAACCATACACACAACCACACCCACAACCACAACCATACACACAACCACGCACACAACCATGCACACAACCACACACAAAACCACACATACAACCACACACACAACCACACACACAACCATGCACACAACCACGCGCACAACCACACAAACAACTACACACACAACCATGCACATACACGACCACAACTACACACACACAACCACAACCACACACAACCACACACATAACCACACACACACAACCATAACCACACACACAACCACACACACACACACTACCACACACACAACCACACACACACACAACCACACACACAACACACTCAACCACACACACAACCACACATACAACACACACAACCACACACAACCACACACACACAACCACACACACACAACCACACACATACAACCACATACAACCACACACAACCACATCCACACACACAACCACACACCCAACCACACACAACCACACCCACACAAACACAGCCACACCCACAACCACACACACACAGCCACACCCAACCACACCCACAACCACACACACACAGCCTCAACCAAACACACACACAACCACACACACAACCACACACACACAACCACACACACAACCCCACACACACAACCACAACCACACACACAACACACACAACACACACAACCACGCACACACAACCACACACCCACAACCACACCCACAACCACACCCACAACCACACCCACAACCACACCCACACAACCACACCCAACCACACTGTTGGAGGGAGGCCCACCGGGTAGTCGGGGAGACTAATCCGGCACCTTCCTACCGCAAAGTTATAGCCGAGCGCCGCTGAGAAGCCCCCTTGGGGAGGTCTTTCTCCTATGATCGTACTAGGCCCAGTAACACCACCACACAGGACTCAATAGCAGTTGCGAGATTAGGTTCTTTATCAGCAGTAATACGTGCAATATTTACAGAGGGATCGAGGGATCCTGTCAGAGTCTCAGTGTTCGTTCAAGAGGATAGGGTAGCGGGACAGTCTTAGTGCCAGCCAGGCTCTGCGCCAGACCTTGGATGCTGGTCTCGGACGTGGAGAGCCGCGACGTCGTCTGCAGGGCTCAGATGGTAGTTCCGCTTCGGTCGAGCCGCGACGAGGTCAGCTGGGCTCTGGTGGTAAGGTTCAACAAGGTCGGGCCGCGACAGCGTCAGCAGGGCCCCAAAGGTTCGTGAAGGTCTTTAAGCACGGTGGAGCCGCGACGTCGTCAGCAGGGCTCAAGGGTTGGTTCAGGGTGAGTCTTCTTCCGTAGGGTCTGCCGCGATCCGATCAGCAGGGCTCTTGACTCCAGGATACAACTGCCGCCCTGTTGTCGGGTCGCCCCAGATATAGGACGGGAGCCCTTTGATGTCCGGAACCGTGCGCCCGGAGGGGGCGGAGAGGCCGGGAAGGGAGCGGCCAGACGCCCAGCAGGAGAGGCGCCAGGCCCCCGAGAGCTGTGGGGCGATCGCACCTAGGTGTGGAAGGACGGTTGGGGGTCCCATCGATACTGCCCTCCGCTGGGAGTGGGAAGGGCTCACGTGGTATCCCCCGGGCCAGGGGTTGGCGTCTCGATGTCGGGCCTCGCTGGGACCGAGGCCGGGTAGAGCAGGGTCATACAGGTGGTCACGTGGAGTGACGTGCAATCCAAGATGGAGGAGCCCCGATGTGCATGGGACCTCGTGCGGCTTAGCGCGGGGAAACAGGACCACGGCACGAGGCCGGCTCCCACACACACACACAACCACACCCAACCACACCCACAACCACACACAAAACCACAACCACACACACAATCACACACACAACCACACACACACACAACCACACACAACCACACAACCACACACACAACCACAACCACAACCACAAAATCACACACACAACCACACACACAACCACACACACAATCACACACCCAACCACACATACAAACACACCCAACCACACACACAATGACATACACACACACAACCACACACACAACCACACACACACACAACCACAACCACACAGCCACAACCACACAACCACATCTACACACACACAACCACACACACAAATCCACACACACAACCACACCCACAACCACACCCACAACCACACATACACACAAAACCATAAACACACCCAACCACACCCACAACCACACCCAACCACACCCACAACCACACACACATACACAACCACACACAACCACAACCACACACAACCATAACCACACACACAACCACACACACAACCACAACCAGACACACACACACAACCACACACATAACCACACACACACTCACAACCACACACAACCACACATAGCCACACACAGAACCACACACAAACACACACACACACAACCACACCCACACACACACAACCACACCCATAACCACCCACATACACAACCACACACAACCCCATACACACAACCCCACACACAACCAAACACACAACCACACACACACCCACACACACAAGCACACACACACACAACCACACACACAACCACACACAACCACACACAACCACACCCACAACCACACACACAACCACACACACAACCACACCCACAACCACACATACACACAACCACAACCATACCCAACCACACCCACACCCACAACCACACCCACAACCACACACACACACACAACCACACACACAACCACACACAACCACACACACAACACACACACACACAACACACACAACCACACACACACACAACACACACACAACCACACATGCAACTACACACACAACCACACACACACACAACCACACAACCACACACACAACCACACACAACCACAATCACACACACAACCACAACAACACACAACCACACACAACCACACACACACAACCACACACACATAACCACACACACAACCACACACACAACTACACACACAACCACTCACACAACCACACAACCACACACACAACCACACCCACACCCACAACCACACACACAACCACACACAACCACACCCACAACCACACTCACAACCACACACACACACAACCACACACACAACCACACACACAACCACACACACAACCACACATACACACAACCACACACACATAACCACATACACAACCACACACATACAACCACACACACAACCACACACAACCACACACACAACCACACACACAACCACACCCACACCCACAACCCCACACACACACAACCACAACCACACCCAACCACACACACAACCACACACAACCACACCCACAAGCCCACACAACCACACCCAACCACGCCCACAACCACACACACAACCACACACACACACAACCATAACCACACACACAATCATACACATAACCACATACACAACTTCAACCACACACAACCACACACACAGCCACACACACATAGAAGCACACAGACACACAAGCATATACACAACCACACACACAACCACACACAGAACCACACACACAACCACAACCACACACACAACTACACACACAACCACACATACAACCACACACACACAACCATACACACAACCACACACAACCCCATACACACAACCACACACACACAACCACAACCACACACACAACACACGCAACACACACAACCACACACAACCACACAACACACACAACCACACACACATGACCACACACACATAACCACAACTACACACACAACCACACACACAACCACAACCATATAACTACACACACAACCACACACACAACCACACACAACACACAACCACACACACAACCACAACCACACCCACAACCACACCCACAACCACACCCACAGAACCACACCCACAACCACACACATACATACAACCAGACCCAACCACACCCACAACCACAGACACACAACCACACACAACCATATCCACAACCACACAACCACACACACACACACACAACCACACACACAACCACATACACACAACCATGCACACACAACCACACACACAACCACACACACACAACCACACACACACAACCACACCCATACCCACACACACAACCACACCCAATCACACACACAACCACACACGCAAACACACACACAGCCACACACACACACAACCACACACACACACAACCACACACACAACCAGAACCACACACACACAACCAGAACCACACACACAACCATGCACAACCACACCCAATCACACATCCACACGCACACCCACAACCACACCCGCATCCACAACCACACCCGCATCCACAACCGCACCCACACACAACCACAACCACACACACAACCACAACCACACACACAAGCACAAACACAAGCATACACACACACACACACACAAGCACACACACACAAGCACACACACACACAAGCACACACAACCACAACCACACACAATCCCACACACACATAGCCACACACACACAACCACAACCATACACACACACAACCACAACCATACACACAACCACACACACAACCACGCACACAACCACACACAAAACCACACACACAACTACACACACAATCACGCACATAACCATGCACACAACCACGCACACAACCACACACACAACCACACACACAACCATGCACATGCACATACACAACCACAACCACACACACACAACCACAACCACAACCACACACAACCACACACAACCACACACACACACAACCACACACACACAACCACAACCACACACACAACCACACACACAACCATACACACACTACCACACACACAACCACACACACACAACCACACACACAACACACACAACCACACACACCACACACAACCACACACAACCACACACACACAACCACACACACAACCACACACACACTACCACACACACACACAACCACACACACAACACACACAACCACACACACACAACCACACAAACCACACACAACCACACACAACCACACACACACAACCACACACACAACCACACACACAACCACACACAACCACACACAACCACAACCACACATACAACCACACACCCAACCACACACACAACCACACCCACACAACCACACAAACACAGCCACACCCACCACCACACACACAGCCACACCCAACCACACCCACAACCACACATGCCCAACCACAACCACACACACACAACCACAACCAAACACACACACAACCACACACACAACCACACACACACAACCACACACACAACCACAACCACACACACAACCACACACACACAGCCACACACAACCACACACACAACCAACCACACAACCACACACAACCACACTACCACACACAACCACACACACCACACACAACCACACTCACACACAACCACACACAACCACACAACCACATATACAACAACACACACATAACCACACACAACCACACACAACCACACACACACACAACCACACACACACAAACACATACACAACAACACACACACACACAACCACACACACAACCACACACACACACAACCACACACAACCACACAACCACATACACAACCACACACACACACACACACACACACACAACCACACACACACACACAACCACATACACAACCACACACACACACAACCACACACACAACCACACACACACACACAACCACATACACAACCACGCCCAACCACACATCCACACACACACCCACAACCGCACCTGCACCCACACCCACACAAACACCCACACACACACCCACACACAACCACACACACACACAACCACACACACACAACCACACACACACACAAACACACACACACACACACACACACACACACAACCACACACAACCACACACACAACCACACCAAGCATTTGGGACCTTATAAGGTGGGACCTTATAAGTGTTTAGCCACGCAACAGTTGATGTGGTTGCACCAAGGATATTGTGCTGCATAACTAAATACTTAGAATGTCCCAAAATCGAGACCTATTGGCTATGCCAATGCTTGTTTGTAAATAAGCCCCATGCCACAATTTCAGTTTTAAGGCGGCAGTGCCCCTTTGTTTGGACGCGGCTCGCTGTAACCTGAATACGACGAGCAGCGTCTGAAGAAAGGGGCGTGGCCCCTATTAAAGTGACAGCCTGTTATGGGCCGCTTACACTAAAAAACAAAAAGAAAAAGGTTTTGCAGCGCCCACTAAGGTTAAAGCGAACGTGCTGACTAATTAAATAAAGAAGCACAGCAGCCATAGTTAAAGCGGACCGACATTACTAATTAAAATATAAAAGCGGGCGGCGTGCTGCCTTGTATGAAAGCAGCTCGTGGGTGGAATAGGGGAAAATCATTAAAGAAAATAGTGCTCACAGACTAGATAAGGTATGAAAGACAGTGGTCCTAAACTTAATTTACAGATGATAGAAACATAATCCTACAATCGTTAATTGTGAAAGCTTTGGAGTTCAAAAGAAATATAATTGACTCACTGTATTAATACATTCACTTTGCTACAGATGCAACAACCAACAGTTATTTTCAGAAAGAGGTTTTTAATCCCATCCTATTTTGAAGTAATAGACAATTAAAGGTACAAGGGGCAGGTTACATGGGTAGTTGGGGGTGTTGGAGGGTGGCCCGCCGGGTAGTCGGGGAGACTATTCCAGCACCTTCCTACCGCAAAGTTATAGCCGAGCGCCGCTGAGAAGCCCCCTCGGGGAGGTCTTTCTCCTATGATCGTACTAGGCCCAGTAACACCACCACACAGGACTCAATAGCAGTTTGCGAGATTAGATTCTTTATCGGCAGTAATACGTGCAATATTTACAAAGGGATCGAGGGATCCTATCAGAGTCTCAGTGTTCGTTCAAGAGGATAGGGTAGCGGGACAGTCTTAGTGCCAGCCAGGCACGGGAGGGCTCTGCGCCAGACCTTGGATGCTGGTCTCAGAGCGGCTCGGACGTGGAGAGCCGCGACGTCGTCTGCAGGGCTCGGATGGTAGTTCCGCTTAGGTCGAGCCGCGACGAGGTCAGCTGGGCTCTGGTAGTAAGGTTCAACAAGGTCGGGCCGCGACAGCGTCAGCAGGGCCCCAAAGGTTCGTGAAGGTCTTTAAGCACGGTGGAGCCGCAACGTCGTCAGCAGGGCTCAAGTGGTGGTTCCGGGTGAGTCTTCTTCCGTAGGGTCAGCCGCGATCCGATCAGCAGGGCTCTTGACTCCAGGATACAACTACTGCCCTGTTGTCGGGTCGCCCCAGATATAGGACGGGAGCCCTTTGATGTCTGGACCCGTGCGCCCGGAGGGGGCGGAGAGGCCGGGTAGGGAGCAGCCAGACGCCCAGCAGGAGAGGCGCCAGGCCCCAGAGAGCTGTGGGGTGATCACACCTAGGTGTGGAGAGACGGTAGGGGGTCCCATCGATACTGCCCTCCGCCGAGAATGGGAAGGGCTCACGTGGTATCCCCCGAGCCCGGGGGTGGCGTCTCGATGTCGGGCCCCGCTGGGACCGAGGCCGGGTAGAGCAGGGTCATACAGGTGGTCACGTGGAGTGACGTGCAATCCAAGATGGAGGAGTCCCGCGGGGAAACAGGACCACGCCATGAAGCCGGCTCCCACACGCGTCCCCCCCAGCTGAAGGCAGGGAGAGTCACCCATCTTCTTGGGGGGTCTCCTCGCCGAGGCGGAAGAATCGGGACAGGCCGTCAGCATTGGCGTTTTCGTTGCCGGGCCGGTGTTCAACAGTGAAGTCCATCCCTTGCAGCGAGATGGACCAGCGTAACAGCTTGGGGTTCTCGCCCCGCATTTGCATGAGCCACCGCAAGGGCCGGTGGTCAGTCTGGACCCTGAAGTGGGTACCGAAAAGGTAGGGCCGGAGCTTCTTGAGAGCCCATACCACAGCGAAGGCCTCCCGCTCGATGGTGCTCCACCTCTGTTCTCGCGGCAGCAGTCGGCAGCTGATAAAGGCCACCGGTCGGTCGAGGCCCTTTGCGTCCAGCTGGGAGAGGACTGCCCCGACCCCGTACTCCGAGGCATCGGTCTGGACTACAAATTCCTTGCTGTAGTCGGGGGCCTGTAGCACAGGGGCAGCGCACATGGCCGCTTTGAGAGCATCAAACGCGGTCTGGCAGCGGGGCGTCCAGTGCACCGCCTTGGGTTGTTTCTTTGAAGTGAGTTCCATAAGGGGGCCCACAATGCTGCCGTAATCCTTTATGAAGCGTCGGTAGTAGCCTGTGAGGCCTAGGAATGCCCGGACAGCGGTTTGGGTGGCGGGGGGCTCCCACGCCTGGATGGCGTCCACTTTTAACCGGAGGGGGGCCACCTGGCCACTCCCCACCTGGTGGCCCAGATAGGTCACAGATCCATGACCGATCTGGCACTTGCTGGCCTTAATGGTGAGCCCGGCTCTTTGGAGAGCGGCCAGGACTTCCCCAAGGTGTCCTAGGTGCGCGGCCCAGTGGTCGCTGAAGACAGCAATGTCATCGAGGTAGGCCGTGCTGAAGGCTTCGAGACCGGTCAGGACCTTATTTACCAGCCTCTGAAAGGTCGCTGGGGCGTTCTTCATGCCGAAGGGCATCACCCGGAAGTGGTAGTGGCCGTCGGGGGTAGAGAAAGCTGATCGTTCTTGTGCGCCGGGAGTGAGCTTGATCTGCCAGTACCCAGCGGTGAGATTAAAGGTGCTAAGGTAGCGGGCGGCCCCTAAGCGATCAATCAGCTCATCGGCTCGTGGCAAAGGGTGGGCATCGGTCTTGGTAACTGCGTTCAGGCCCCGGTAGTCGACACAGAATCTGAGTTCGGGGGCCGTGCCGGGGGCGGCGGCCTTCGGCACCAAGACTACCGGGCTGGCCCACGGGCTGTCGGAAGGCTCGATGACTCCGAGGGCGAGCATCTTGGCGACCTCGGTCTTTATGCAGGCTCGGACTCGGTCAGGCACTCTATAAGCGCGGTGTCGTACAGGGGGGCTATCCCCCGTGTCCACGTCATGGACGCACCAGGGGGTGACCCCGGGCGTGAGAGAGAAGAGGGCAGCGAAGGGTTGCAGTAGCTTCTGGCAATCATGGCGCTGTTCTGGTGTCAGGGTGGCGGAGAGGTGGACGCCCTCCAAGGAGCCGTCCTGGCTCGAGGACCCCAGGAGGTCTGGTAGGGGCTCGGAGTCACTTTCACCCCCATCGTCGGTAGCCAGTAGTAAGCTTAGTTCAGTTCGGGCAAAATGGGGCTTGAGCCGGTTGGCGTGCAGGACCCTGAGGGGGTTCCTCGGAGACTCCATGTCGACCAGGTACGTGACGGGGCTCTTCCTTTCAACTATCTTGAAGGGCCCGGTCCACTTGTCCTGCAGGGCGCAGGGGTCCACGGGTGACATGGCCCAGACTTGCTGGCCCGGCTCAAACTCGACGGCTGAGGTATTCTCGTCATACCAGCGTTTCATATCTTCTTGGCTGGCTTCAAGGTTGGCTTCTGCCAGGGCACGGAACTTTCGAGTCTGGTTCCGCAGGGTCAGGAGGTACTGGTAGACGTCGGGCGGGGCACTTTGGACGTTCGCCTCCCAACCCTCCTTGACCAGGCTGAGGGGCCCTCGGACGGGGTGCCCATACAACAGTTCGAAGGGGCTGAAGCCCAGGGACTTCTGTGGTACCTCCCGGTAGGCAAACAGGAGGCAGGGCAACAGGACATCCCATCTCCTCCTGAGGGGCTCTTCCAGGTCCTTGATCATCCCCTTCAGGGTTCGGTTGAACCGCTCGACCAGTCCGTTCCCCTGGGGGTGGTAAGGGGTGGTGAATTTATAGGTGACCCCACATTGTTGCCAGAGGGATCTCATGTACTTCGAGATAAAGTTCGTCCCCCTGTCGCTCACCACTTCTCGGGGGAACCCCACCCTGGAGAAGATGCCCATCAGGGCCCGGCCCACCACTGGAGCGGTCACAGTTCGGAGGAGGACAGCTTCTGGGTACCGGGTGGTGTGGTCGACCAGTACCAGGATGAAGCGGTGGCCCAGGGCGGTTCGGGGGTCGAGGGGCCCCACGATGTCTATCCCCACTCGTTCGAACGGGGTGTGGACGGCTGGAAATGGTTGCAGGGGGGCTTTCCCTCGTCCCCCAGTCTTCCCGCTAGCTTGGCAGGTCGGGCAGGACCGGCAGTGCTGGTCCACGTCTCGTCTCATTCGGGGCCAATAGAAATGGGTCACGAGGCGGCTGTAAGTCTTGTTCCGCCCGAGATGTCCGCCGAGGGGCACGTCATGTGCCAGGTTCAAGAGGAATTCTCGAAATCGGAGGGGGACCACCAGCACCCGGCTGGCCCCTAGTTCGGCAACTTTCTGCTCGCTATACAATAAGTCATTGTCCCAATAGACCCAGTGGGTTCCCGAGGGGTCCCCCGCAGCCTGGGCGGCCGCCTGCTGTCGGGCCCCCTCAAGGGACGGGCAGCCCTTCTGTTCTTGCTGGAATTGTTCATGGGTGGGGCCCCCGTCGTGGCGCCACTGGGCCAGCTCGGGGATCTCGCTGAGGGGAGCGGCCTCGTTGGAAGAAAGTTCGGATGGCCTGGCCTCCTCGTCAGGTTCCTCCGGGCTGGAGGAGGTGGATGGTTCGGGGCCCGCCGGTTTGTCGGGGGCCGGGGCCGCAGCTGGCTGGACGGTCATGGACCGAGTGGTGGTGCAGGCCCACTCGGGTAGTCCTAGCATCCCCAAATGCTCTCGGCTCTCCACCTGGGCCCAGGGGGAGCTTTCTAGGTCGTTCCCCAGGAGGCAGTCCACCGGGGCGTCGTCGCGGACAGTCACTTTTAGGGTGCCGGACACTCCTCCCCACTCGAAGGGGATTCGGGCCATCCGGCACATGCTCTCGGTGTTGTCGGCGGTCCGGACAGGGCAGAGGACATGTGGTAGGATCTGTTCGGGGGTCACCAGATGGCAGCGGACAGCGGTCACACTGGCCCCAGTGTCCCGGAGGGCCTCGGCCCGTCGCCCATTGATGGTGACCCACTGTTGGTACTTCTGGGTGTTGCTTGGGATGGTGGCGCGGGGCACCATTTCTCGGGAGCCTAGGCATACAAGCGACATGGCGGCTGGTTCCCACTCGGGGGACCCGTCGTCGTGGTTCTCCTCCTCGTCCTCTCCCTCCCCCAGGGCTGCGGCGGCAATTTGTCGGGGAGGTGGCCCCGGGGTCCCGTTCCGTCGGTTCACGGGGCAAGCCGGGTCACTTGCATAATGGCCGGTCTGCTGACATCCGAAGCAGGTTACTGTCGGTCGTGTTCCAGACCGGGCGATAGGGGTCCCTCTTCGGCCCTGGGTCGGGGAAGCGGGGTTGGTTGCTTGCCCTCGGGGCGGACTTCTGGGCGGTCCAGCTGGGAATTCTCGACTGCGGTGGGACCCCCCTCCGCGCTGGCGGGGAGGGCCCGTGGTGCTCCATTGGTAGTCCCCCACGGGGTTCCGGGGGACCCGGGTGTTGACCCATCGGTCCGCTTCGGCGGCGAGCTTCCGGGGCTCGGTCAGTTTACTGTCCAGGAGGTGTTGCCTTAGTTCCACAAAGCAGTTGTTGGCGAGGTGCTCCCAGACAATGAGGTCGAACAGTTCGTTATATGAGGTGACCTTGGTCCCTTTGATCCATCCTTCCAACGCTCGGCTGAAGAAGTCCACGTATTCGACCCATGTGGTACCGGGGATCTTCTTGCAGTCCCGGAAGCGTTGCCGGTACATCTCGGCCGACAGTCCGTAGTGTGTGAGTAGGGCTTCCTTCATGTGGTCGTACGAGGTCATCACTGCGTCGGGGAGTTGCAGCAGGGTATCCCGTCCCTCGCTGAGGAACCTCCCCCATAGGCCGGCGCCCCAATCCTTCCGGGGTACCCGATGGGAGGTCATGGCGACTTCGTACGCTCGGAACCATTGCTGGATGTCGTCATTTTTATAGTACTCCTTGACGACATCCTTGGGGATGTGAACCTTTGGCTCGATCGGGGGCAGAGCGTCCCGGGCTCCGGGGTTGCTGGTCTCCACAGTTTTAGCTTTTAGTTCAAGTTCTTTAAGACTCCTCTCGTGCTCGAGGGTTAGCCGTCTCTCCTCTAGCTCCCGATGCCTTTTCTTCTCCTCGATTTCTTCTTGTAGTCGTAGTTGCTCCAGGGCTATCTTTTTCTCCGCCAGTAGGAGCTCACCGTCCAGCCGGAGTCGGGCAAGGTCCATTTCGTGTGTCCGGGCCCTTTCCCGTTCTCGTATCTCTTCGGGGGAAAGGCTGGTGTCTGGGATGGTTCGCTCCCCGTTTGTCTGGGTCGTGGTCGGCAGGTTTCCGTCCCGGGCCGAGGTCCCTTCGGCTCGGGGTGGAGGGGTCTCGGGTTCTGCCCAGGCTTTCAGGGCTTTCTGCATTTCTTCCTTGGTGCCCAATCCTGTGGTTGGGATCCCTTTGTCTTTGCAGAATTGTTTGAGTTCCTTGTGGGTGTATTCCTCCAGTTTCTCCAACTGGAAGGTTGCGGCCACGGTTGCTTCTTGGCCATCCATGGTTCCCTTTTTCTCTTCTCGTCTGGTCAGGTAGTGGTTGCGTTACTTGCTTGTACGATTGCGTTTGCTCGTATCCCGTCGCTGGCCACCAAATGTTGGAGGGAGGCCCGCCGGGTAGTCGGGGAGACTATTCCAGCACCTTCCTACCGCAAAGTTATAGCCGAGCGCCGCTGAGAAGCCCCCTCGGGGAGGTCTTTCTCCTATGATCATACTAGGCCCAGTAACACCACCACACAGGACTCAATAGCAGTTTGCGAGATTAGATTCTTTATCGGCAGTAATACGTGGAATATTTACAGAGGGATCGAGGAATCCTATCAGAGTCTCAGTGTTCGTTCAAGAGGATAGGGTAGCGGGACAGTCTTAGTGCCAGCCAGGCACGGGAGGGCTCTGCGCCAGACCTTGGATGCTGGTCTCAGAGCGGCTCGGACGTGGAGAGCCGCGACGTCGTCTGCAGGGCTCGGATGGTAGTTCCGCTTAGGTCGAGCCGCGACGAGGTCAGCTGGGCTCTGGTGGTAAGGTTCAACAAGGTCGGGCCGCGACAGCGTCAGCAGGGCCCCAAAGGTTCGTGAAGGTCTTTAAGCACGGTGGAGCCGCGACGTCGTCAGCAGGGCTCAAGTGGTGGTTCCGGGTGAGTCTTCTTCCGTAGGGTCAGCCGCGATCCGATCAGCAGGGCTCTTGACTCCAGGATACAACTACTGCCCTGTTGTCGGGTCGCCCCAGATATAGGACGGGAGCCCTTTGATGTCCGGACCCGTGCGCCCGGAGGGGGCGGAGAGGCCGGGTAGGGAGCAGCCAGACGCCCAGCAGGAGAGGCGCCAGGCCCCAGAGAGCTGTGGGGTGATCACACCTAGGTGTGGAGAGACGGTAGGGGGTCCCATCGATACTGCCCTCCGCCGAGAATGGGAAGGGCTCACGTGGTATCCCCCGAGCCCGGGGGTGGCGTCTCGATGTCGGGCCTCGCTGGGACCGAGGCCGGGTAGAGCAGGGTCATACAGGTGGTCACGTGGAGTGACGTGCAATCCAAGATGGAGGAGTCCCGATGTGCATGGGACCTCGTGCGGCTTAGCGCGGGGAAACAGGACCACGCCACGAGGCCGGCTCCCACACGCGTCCCCCCCAGCTGAAGGCAGGGAGAGTCACCCATCTTCTTGGGGGGTCTCCTCGCCGAGGCGGAAGAATCGGGACAGGCCGTCAGCATTGGCGTGGTCGTTGCCGGGCCGGTGTTCAACAGTGAAGTCCATCCCTTGCAGCGAGATGGACCAGCGTAACAGCTTGGGGTTCTCGCCCCGCATTTGCATGAGCCACCGCAAGGGCCGGTGGTCAGTCTGGACCCTGAAGTGGGTACCGAAAAGGTAGGGCCGGAGCTCCTTGAGAGCCCATACCACAGCGAAGGCCTCCCGCTCGATGGTGCTCCACCTCTGTTCTCGCGGCAGCAGTCGGCAGCTGATAAAGGCCACCGGTCGGTCGAGGCCCTTGGCATCCAGCTGGGAGAGGACTGCCCCGACCCCGTACTCCGAGGCATCGGTCTGGACTACAAATTCCTTGCTGTAGTCGGGGGCCTGTAGCACAGGGGCAGCGCACATGGCCGCTTTGAGAGCATCAAACGCGGTCTGGCAGCGGGGCGCCCAGTGCACCGCCTTGGGTTGTTTCTTTGAAGTGAGTTCCGTAAGGGGGCCCACAATGCTGCCGTAATCCTTTATGAAGCGTCGGTAGTAGCCTGTGAGGCCTAGGAATGCCCGGACAGCGGTTTGGGTGGCGGGGGGCTCCCACGCCTGGATGGCGTCCACTTTTAACCGGAGGGGGGCCACCTGGCCACTCCCCACCTGGTGGCCCAGATAGGTCACAGATCCTTGACCGATCTGGCACTTGCTGGCCTTAATGGTGAGCCCGGCTCTTTGGAGAGCGACCAGGACTTCCCCAAGGTGTCCTAGGTGCGCGGCCCAGTGGTCGCTGAAGACAGCAATGTCATCGAGGTAGGCCGTGCTGAAGGCTTCGAGACCGGTCAGGACCTTATTTACCAGCCTCTGAAAGGTCGCTGGGGCGTTCTTCATGCCGAAGGGCATCACCCGGAAGTGGTAGTGGCCGTCGGGGGTAGAGAAAGCTGATCGTTCTTGTGCGCCGGGAGTGAGCTTGATCTGCCAGTACCCAGCGGTGAGATCAAAGGTGCTTAGGTAGCGGGCGGCCCCTAAGCGATCAATCAGCTCATCGGCTCGTGGCAAAGGGTGGGCATCGGTCTTGGTAACTGCGTTCAGGCCCCGGTAGTCGACACAGAATCTGAGTTCGGGGGCCGTGCCGGGGGTGGCGGCCTTCGGCACCAAGACTACCGGGCTGGCCCACGGGCTGTCGGAAGGCTCGATGACTCCGAGGGCGAGCATCTTGGCGACCTCGGTCTTTATGCAGGCTCGGACTCGGTCAGGCACTCTATAAGCGCGGTGTCGTACAGGGGGGCTATCCCCCGTGTCCACGTTGTGGACGCACCAGGGGGTGACCCCGGGCGTGAGAGAGAAGAGGGCAGCGAAGGGTTGCAGTAGCTTCTGGCAATCATGGCACTGTTCTGGTGTCAGGGTGGCGGAGAGGTGGACGCCCTCCAAGGAGCCGTCTTGGCTTGAGGACCCCAGGAGGTCTAGTAGGGGCTCGGAGTCACTTTCACCCCCATCGTCGGTAGCCAGTAGTAAGCTTAGTTCAGTTCGGGCAAAATGGGGCTTGAGCCGGTTGGCGTGCAGGACCCTGAGGGGGTTCCTCGGAGACTCCATGTCGACCAGGTACGTGACGGGGCTCTTCCTTTCAACTATCTTGAAGGGCCCGGTCCACTTGTCCTGCAGGGTGCAGGGGTCCACAGGTGACATGGCCCAGACTTGCTGGCCCGGCTCAAACTCGACGGCTGAGGTATTCTCGTCATACCAGCGTTTCATATCTTCTTGGCTGGCTTCAAGGTTGGCTTCTGCCAGGGCACGGAACTTTCGAGTCTGGTTCCGCAGGGTCAGGAGGTACCGGTAGACGTCGGGCGGGGCACTTTGGACATTCGCCTCCCAACCCTCCTTGACCAGGCTGAGGGGCCCTCTGACGGGGTGCCCATACAACAGTTCGAAGGGGCTGAAGCCCAGGGACTTCTGTGGTACCTCCCGGTAGGCGAACAGGAGGCAGGGCAACAGGACATCCCATCTCCTCCTGAGGGGCTCTTCCAGGCCCTTGATCATCCCCTTCAGGGTTCGGTTGAACCGCTCGACCAGTCCGTTCCCCTGGGGGTGGTAAGGGGCGGTGAATTTATAGGTGACCCCACATTGTTGCCAGAGGGATCTCATGTACTTCGAGATAAAGTTCGTCCCCCTGTCGCTCACCACTTCTCGGGGGAACCCCACCCTGGAGAAGATGCCCATCAGGGCCCGGCCCACCACTGGAGCGGTCACAGTTCGGAGGGGGACAGCTTCTGGGTACCGGGTGGTGTGGTCGACCAGTACCAGGATGAAGCGGTGGCCCAGGGTGGTTCGGGGGTCGAGGGGCCCCACGATGTCTATTCCCACTCGTTCGAACGGGGTGTGGACGGCTGGAAATGGTTGCAGGGGGGCTTTCCCTCGTCCCCCAGTCTTCCCGCTAGCTTGGCAGGTCTGGCAGGACCGGCAGTGCTGGTCCACGTCTCGTCTCATTCGGGGCCAATAGAAATGGGTCACGAGTAGGCTGTAAGTCTTGTCCCGCCCGAGATGTCCGCCGAGGGGCACGTCATGTGCCAGGTTCAAGAGGAATTCTCGAAATCGGAGGGGGACCACCAGCACCCGGCTGGCCCCTAATTCGGCGACTTTCTGCTCGCTATACAATAAGTCATTGTCCCAATAGACCCAGTGGGTTCCCGAGGGGTCCCCCGCAGCCTGGGCGGCCGCCTGCTGTCGGGCCCCCTCGAGGGACGGGCAGCCCTTCTGTTCTTGCTGGAATTGTTCATGGGTGGGGCCCCCGTCGTGGCGCCACTGGGCCAGCTCGGGGATCTCGCTGAGGGGAGCGGCCTCGTTGGAAGAAAGTTCGGATGGCCTGGCCTCCTCGTCAGGTTCCTCCGGGCTGGAGGAGGTGGATGGTTCGGGGCCCGCCGGTTTGTCGGGGGCCGCAGCTGGCTGGACGGTCATATACCGAGTGGTGGCGCAGGCCCACTCGGGTAGTCCTAGCATCCCCAAATGCTCTCGGCTCTCCACCTGGGCCCAGGGGGAGCTTTCTAGGTTGTTCCCCAGGAGGCAGTCCACCGGGGCGTCGTCGCGGACAGTCACTTTTAGGGTGCCGGACACTCCTCCCCACTCGAAGGGGATTCGGGCCATCCGGCACATGCTCTCGGTGTTGTCGGCGGTCCGGACAGGGCAGAGGACATGTGGTAGGATCTGTTTGGGGGTCACCAGATGGCAGCGGACAGCGGTCACACTGGCCCCAGTGTCCCGGAGGGCCTCGGCCCGTCGCCCATTGATGGTGACCCACTGTTGGTACTTCTGGGTGTTGCTTGGGATGGTGGCGCGGGGCACCATTTCTCGGGAGCCTAGGCATACAAGCGACATGGCGGCTGGTTCCCACTCGGGGGACCCGTCGTCGTGGTTCTCCTCCTCGTCCTCTCCCTCCCCCAGGGCTGCGGCGGCAATTTGTCGGGGAGGTGGCCCCGGGGTCCCGTTCCGTCGGTTCACGGGGCAAGCCGGGTCACTTGCATAATGGCCGGTCTGCTGACATCCGAAGCAGGTTACTGTCGGTCGTGTTCCAGACCGGGCGATAGGGGTCCCTCTTCGGCCCTGGGTCGGGGAAGCGGGGTTGGTTGCTTGCCCTCGGGGCGGACTTCTGGGCGGTCCAGCTGGGAATTCTCGACTGCGGTGGGACCCCCCTCCGCCGCCGCGCTGGCGGGGAGGGCCCGTGGTGCTCCGTTGGTAGTCCCCCACGGGGTTCCGGGGGACCCGGGTGTTGACCCATCGGTCCGCTTCGGCGGCGAGCTTCCGGGGCTCAGTCAGTTTACTGTCCAGGAGGTGTTGCCTTAGTTCCACAAAGCAGTTGTTGGCGAGGTGCTCCCAGACAATGAGGTCGAACAGTTCGTTATATGAGGTGACCTTGCTCCCTTTGATCCATCCTTCCAACGCTCGGCTGAAGAAGTCCACGTATTCGACCCATGTGGTACCGGGGATCTTCTTGCAGTCCCGGAAGCGTTGCCGGTACATCTCGGCCGACAGTCCGTAGCGTGTGAGTAGGGCTTCCTTCATGTGGTCGTACGAGGTCATCACTGCGTCGGGGAGTTGCAGCAGGGTATCCCGTCCCTCGCTGAGGAACCTCCCCCATAGGCCGGCGCCCCAATCCTTCCGGGTACCCGATGGGAGGTCATGGCGACTTCGTACGCTCGGAACCATTGCTGGATGTCGTCATTTTTGTAGTACTCCTTGACGACATCCTTGGGGATGTGAACCTTTGGCTCGATCGGGGGCAGAGCGTCCCGGGCTCCGGGGTTGCTGGTCTCCCCAGTTTTAGCTTTTAGTTCAAGTTCTTTAAGACTCCTCTCGTGCTCGAGGGTTAGCCGTCTCTCCTCTAGCTCCCGATGCCTTTTCTTCTCCTCGATTTCTTCTTGTAGTCGTAGTTGCTCCAGGGCTATCTTTTTCTCCGCCAGTAGGAGCTCACCGTCCAGCCGGAGTCGGGCAAGGTCCATTTCGTGTGTCCGGGCCCTTTCCCGTTCTCGTATCTCTTCGGGGGAAAGGCTGGTGTCTGGGATGGTTCGCTCCCCGTTTGTCGGGGTCGTGGTTGGCAGGTTTCCGTCCCGGGCCGAGGTCCCTTCGGATCGGGGTCGAGGGGTCTCGGGTTCTGCCCAGGCTTTCAGGGCTTTCTGCATTTCTTCCTTGGTGCCCAATCCTGTGGTTGGGATCCCTTTGTCTTTGCAGAATTGTTTGAGTTCCTTGTGGGTGTATTCCTCCAGTTTCTCCAACTGGAAGGTTGCGGCCACGGTTGCTTCTTGGCCATCCATGGTTCCCTTTTTCTCTTCTCGTCTGGTCAGGTAGTGGTTGCGTTACTTGCTTGTACGATTGCGTTTGCTCGTATCCCGTCGCTGGCCACCAAATGTTGGAGGGAGGCCCGCCGGGTAGTCGGGGAGACTATTCCAGCACCTTCCTACCGCAAAGTTATAGCCGAGCGCCGCTGAGAAGCCCCCTCGGGGAGGTCTTTCTCCTATGATCGTACTAGGCCCAGTAACACCACCACACAGGACTCAATAGCAGTTTGCGAGATTAGATTCTTTATCGGCAGTAATACGTGCAATATTTACAGAGGGATCGAGGGATCCTATCAGAGTCTCAGTGTTCGTTCAAGAGGATAGGGTAGCGGGACAGTCTTAGTGCCAGCCAGGCACGGGAGGGCTCTGCGCCAGACCTTGGATGCTGGTCTCAGAGCGGCTCGGACGTGGAGAGCCGCGACGTCGTCTGCAGGGCTCGGATGGTAGTTCCGCTTAGGTCGATACGCGACGAGGTCAGCTGGGCTCTGGTGGTAAGGTTCAACAAGGTCGGGCCGCGACAGCGTCAGCAGGGCCCCAAAGGTTCGTGAAGGTCTTTAAGCACGGTGGAGCCGCCACGTCGTCAGCAGGGCTCAATTGGTGGTTCCGGGTGAGTCTTCTTCCGTAGGGTCAGCCGCGATCCGATCAGCAGGGCTCTTGACTCCAGGATACAACTACTGCCCTGTTGTCGGGTCGCCCCAGATATAGGACGGGAGCCCTTTGATGTCCGGACCCGTGCGCCCGGAGGGGGCGGAGAGGCCGGGTAGGGAGCGGCCAGACGCCCAGCAAGAGAGGCGCCAGGCCCCCGAGAGCTGTGGGGTGATCACACCTAGGTGTGGAGAGACGGTAGGGGGTCCCATCGATACTGCCCTCCGCCGAGAATGGGAAGGGCTCACGTGGTATCCCCCGAGCCCGGGGGTGGCGTCTCGATGTCGGGCCTCGCTGGGACCGAGGCCGGGTAGAGCAGGGTCATACAGGTGGTCACGTGGAGTGACGTGCAATCCAAGATGGAGGAGTCCCGATGTGCATGGGACCTCGTGCGACTTAGCGCGGGGAAACAGGACCACGCCACGAGGCCGGCTCCCACAGGGGGCCTCAGCCTGCGGGTCTTCTTCAGGACAGAAGGAGAAACCTGAGTACCGGTGATGTGTCACAGACACACATCCATGGGTTCTTCTGGGTAGGGGCGGGAAATGTCTGTCGTTTTTCACTGCGCGGATTCTTTGACGCCGGTTGCTAATATAGACGAGCAGCGGAATTGCCTGCCTCCGTTTTCGGATGACTATGCGCTACCCCTCTCTCCTGGATGAGGGCACGCTCTCTCCTGCTAAGATCGGGTGACTTTGTTCCACTAGAGCGTTCTGCAGCAACCTCCACGAATCAATAAGTTTGTTGCTGCCACAACTAGACGGGATAAATACATTTCCCGCCCCTGCCCAGAAGAACCCATGGATGTGTGTCTGTGACACATCAGGTTACTCCTTCTGTCCTGAAGAAGACCCACAGGCTGAGGCCCCCAACTACCCCTGTGCCCCAAGTCGGGTCGAAACTTCGACGCCCACCTATACCCCACCTATACCCCACCTGGACCATGAGTTCTGTTTCAATAACGTGCCACACATAAATTGTGTACTGCATAATGAAAGGAATGATATATAAATGAAATTGAAAGTATATGTGGCCAGGTCGTAATTCGACTGAGATTCTATGATCAGTCAAGGAAAACTATCTATTGTCTCTCCTTCACTACCTTGGATTCCCTTCCACTCTTTCATCACCAGAGCACCCTCTCCCTTTTGCACGTTTCTAGAATGTAACCTGCCCCTTGTACCTTTAATTGTCTATTACTTCAAAATAGGATGGGATTAAAAACCTCTTTTTGAAAATAACTGTTGGTTGTTGCATCTGTAGCAAAGTGAATGTATTAATACAGTGAGTCAATTATATTTCTTTTAGACTCCAAAGCTTTCACAATTAACGATTGTAGGATTATGTTTCAATCATCTGTATGTTAAGTTTAGGACCACTGTCTTTCATACCATATTAAACCCAGGTCCTCAACCATATTTGGGTAACCCTATTTTGATAATGGCTCACAGACTAGACAAAGCAGACCGTGTAACAATACAAGTACCATCTCCAGTCCTTATGGGAGGTTACAAATGCAGACAGTGAGGTACCAAGGAGGACTGCTAAGCCTATTCATGAATGAAGTACAATGATTTAGAAGGGACAGTAACAGAAGCCAATTAAAAAGATGGGTGGGGGAATGTGTGGAGCTTCAAGTCCCTCCTTGAATACAGCATGCCTCGCAGAGCAGGGCATGCGCTGCCCAGGCTATTCCTAGAAAGAATTCAGAGCATTTTGTGAAAGAACTAGCGTGTGGCACTTACATAATCTTAAAATGGGAAGAAACGATAATATTGTATAGATGGCAACTCTAGCTCTCTGGGGGATTATCTTCACAAGAATTCCAAAGCAGCGTGCTCCAGCAAAGAAGGCCCCTTTCTCTATGTAGTCACATTTAGTACAGCATGTAATATCCTCAACATTGCAGCGGGCTCTGTTCAGGCTCTCGAGTTTCCCAGGTTCTTGTGGGAGTACTGTGTCCAGTTTTTTTCTTTGCATCTTGGGACTTGTAGTTCTGATTCCATAATACATTCAACAAGACAACAAATGTACAAATAAAACAAAACCTCCTGTACTGGGACAGGGAAACTTGTGAAAGCGGGGCACTTGAAAGCTCTGATACTAGCAGGTCATTGGCTATAACTTTTAAACTAAAAATCGAAGGTGGCACCCCTATAATAATTTTCAGCTTTTCTTTCCATTATTGTAGGTTCATAAACATTTTTTGTACTTCTAAAACCCTTGCCAACACACTTGACGCAAAACCAAACTTCATCATTTCCAATTGACCTCAAGTTATGTGTGAAACCATTGCCAGCACAGGATTTCTTTTTTACTTTCTTGCACTCTACATGCTGGGGATTTTGAATCCGTGGTTAGAGTGTTTGGGCCTCTTGGCTGCTAGATCACTTGCGACACTTCTGGGCGCTTAATCAAAGTGGAATTTGAATTCTCAGTCCAAGAAAAGGGTGTTGCCAATGCCGGCTCTGGGTCTTGTTCCCACGCCCACTTCCTTATCACAACAGGGCAGGCAAACTTCAAGTTCAAATTCTTCTCCACAAGTGTGGACGGCAATTGCCTCTGCACTCTCTCCCATTGTTCACAGAGGCATGCTGATTAACAAGTTTTCTTCTCTTTATTTTATCAGTTGCTGTTTAGCTGTTCATTTTTATGACGAGGTGGGACTGCCCACATAACCACATCGCTCCGGTCTCCCGATGTCCGTTTGCTGATACAGTATCATAAGGGACACCTGCAGCCATCCTGACTTTGAAGCCAATACAACTGTGCATGATGGGACTTGTGGCCCTGTGTTCTCTAGAAGAGGGTCCTACAAGTTCCAGCATGCAAATTGTTGTTGACTGAAAAGTCATCAGATGACTAAGACATTCACTGAGGAAGGAAACGTCAAATAAAGTTATTATCCAGACAGTGTCACTGTAAGCTCCTTTTTTACGGTCAACAATAAAATACACAGTTCTGAAGTTTTTCTATTTACTCATAAGTATCCCATCTACTCCACTGTATTGCTGGAAATATTGTTCTTATGTCATTGAATTTAAAATTGAATGAACGTAGCAAGAATCAGAATAGAAAAAATAAAGTTGACCAAATTAGCCACTCACTCATGAAAACAGGAAACAAAAGTTAAGTAGACATGACTTGAAAATGGTCTTCAGTGTTGGGTACTTTTCTTTACTGAGGGGCTCCCAAGTTTCTCTGATCCAGGCATAAGTATCTCCTCCAGTCCAAATGTAATATTCTGTTTACTCCAGTATTGGAACTTTCATAGATTCACATGCTGGAATCATTCTCCGTCGTCGAGATGGGAGCGCCCAGTATTATTAAAAGTAATGTCCTATTATACATAGAACCTAAGGCCCTAGGCCTTAAAGGTTTTGTAACATATCTCTGTCCTTTAGTAAAAAAGGACCCATCTTAGAACCAGCCAATCAGTAGACACCACCCTGTGGAACCTTCCTGAGAGAAGATCCAGTCCCTCAGAATTTCTACCGCACGTCGTGCTAAGGGAGTCTCCACTGAGCTCTCCTCAGTTTTTCTTCTATTCTCTCTATTTTGGAGTACTGTGCCAGTCAGGTTTACTGCCAACTTAGTAGATCGGTCTTGAGGTGAACTAAACTGACGCCCACCATGTCAGATACACCTAAAAAAGGTCTTTTTAGAGTCTGTGGCACTTGCAGGAAGAAAAGACTGCATATTGATGATAAACACAAGGACTGTCTTTATTGCCTGTATCATAAACACCAGCCTAAGGATTGCAAGGTATGTGGGGCTTTCTCAATAAAGACTTCCAAAGATCGTGAAGGGAGGATTCTTTTTTGGCTTCAGAGGCTTAAAGAAAAGAATACAGTGGTCTCAGATGAGGAGAGTGATGCTTCCTCCAAATCTTCCACTTCATCACCTCAAAAAAGACCGTTAGATGACCCTGCTGGTTCATCATTGCAGATTCCTGCGAAAGCGCCAAAAATGTCAGCTTCTTTGTCTCAGAAGCAGTCTTTATCTGCTAGCAAAGTTTCTCACAAAGAAAAAAATCTTTGTCTTCAACAAAGCCTGCTTCAGAACCTTCTACTCCACCTCTGAAGCTGAAGCATACCTTCAAGAAGTCTACTTAAGCTCCACCGATGGGCAGCTCGTCGACGACACCTCAGTCAATGAAAAAATCCTCTCCTGAGGTGATTTTGGTCACATCGAAGGTGTCTACAGTCTCTACCGTCACTGTCTCTTCAGCGTTGATGTCTTCGTCGACGACAACACCGTTGCCAGGTCAGGCTTATTCCTGATGAGGGACCGTCCGTCGATGACACAACTCTTGTCGTTGATCCCGTCAATGGGGACCCTGATTGCGTCGTCATCGACGACCACGTCAACGGAGCGAACCTCGTCGACGGCGGAAGTGTCATCGGTGGTACTGACGATGGTATCGACTCAGTCATTGTCGAGAAAGATCCCTGTCTCCGATGGTTCATCGTCGACGAAGGCGATTCCATTGACGGACCAGGAAAAACAGCCCTCGTCGACTAAGGAGATTCCGTCATCTATCCAAAGTTTGGCTGTAAAGCAGCAATCGTCAAGATCTTGTCGAGGACACTGTCGACAAGAAAAGAGAAATTGCAAAAAATTGCACGAATTTCACTTACACCAGCTTTAACCTCAACTAGTCAGGTGCAAGCTCTTATGCCATCCCAATTTCTGGAAGAGGATGATGAAGAAGAGGGATCTGAGGAAGATAGTCTTTTGGGGCAGCCTCGGAGCTAGACCCCTGACCCTTGGTCAGTGATCAGCTTTTCCCCACAGCTCCGCTCATCAGCGCTCTGCCCACGGTCCCCACAGGCAGGGTTCGAGACCTCCCCCTGCTGTGTACTGATTTCTTTTTTCATTTGCTTATTTTATTTTATTTTACTACTCCTCTCCTTCTTGGCTTCTTGGCTGATTGTTGCCCGCAACCAGTAGCGCTTCCACTGCGTTTCCTTTTTCCGCCGTAACCCGCCCGGCTCCCGCCTCCCAGACACATGCCCCTCCCCTACTTAAATGCTGACCGCTGTGAAGTTGCGCTGCTGGCACATCTAAGGCAAGCTCGTCTGCCCCCGTCTGCACCTTGACCGCGCCCAGCGCCAGACCCCCTGGCACCAGCGAGCTCCACAACACCCGATGCCGCTACAACGCCAACACCCTTCACACACTCAACACCGGACGATACTCCACCTGCTTCCAGGCCACCCGAAGCTCACCACCGGACCTTTCACCTGCCGAAACTGCAGCTACACCTGCCAGCGCACACCTGCATGTCCTGCCCACCCAACCAAAGCAGACCACATCCATCTCAAATGCATACTACTCAACACCCGCTCAGTCCACAAGCACACCGTCGAACTCTGGGACCTGCTCGATTAATCCTCCCCGGATGTCGCCTTCCTGTCGGAGACCTGGATGAACACCTCCTCGGCGCCCGACATAGCCATAGCCATCCCGGATGGCTACAAAATCACCCGCAGGGACCGAAACAACAAACCAGGAGGAGGAGTCGCCATCATCCACAGGAACACCATCAGAATCTCGACCAACACCGAAGACTCCCTCAGCATGACCGAACACCTACACTTCCAGATCCACGTTAATCACAACACCACTCTCAGAGGAATCCTCATCTACAGACCCCCGGGATCCCGACCGCAGTTCAGCGACTCCATAACCGACTGCATCAGCACGCACTCCCTCACCACCACAGCCTACATTCTCCTCGGAGACCTGAACTTCCACCTCGAGAACGCAAGCAACAGCAACTCCACAACCTTGATCGACAACCTCGCCAACCTCAGACTCAAACAGCTCATCACAACACCCACCCACTCCGCCGGACACACCCTTTACCCCATCTTCACCGCCAGCAAACATGTCACCTTCAGCCACACCACCGAACAACACTGGACCGACCACCACTGCATCCACTTCTCCTTCGAGAAACACACCGCGCACAACCAACCGCAACGAATACCACACCGCAGCTGGAACAAAGTCACCGAAGATCAGCTTATCACCACCCTCACCCGAGGCCCTCCTTCCGAGCCCTCAGACACCAACGCAGTAGCCCACAACATCAGACAATGGATCGACAAACACCCTCGCCCCGATCAGGAAACCCTCAAACAGGCGCACCGACACAAGAGCCATCTGGTTCAACGCCGACCTCCAGAATTTCAAGCAAACCTGCCGAATACTCGAGAAGCAGTGGCTCCACGACCAGACACCAGACAATCATGCAGCCCTCAAGAACGCCAGATGCAAGCACCACCAACTCATCCAATCTGCCAAAAGGACCTCCTTCAAGGAGCGCATTGACAACAACGCACACAACAGAAAAGATCTCTTCAATATCGTGAAAGAACTCGCCACCCCCAGCTCCCATGACATCCCGCAATCGCAAGAACTTTGTGACTCCCTGGCCACCTTCTTCCACCGCAAGATCACAGACATCCATGACAGCTTCGACACCCAGACACCGATGACAGACGCCGACACCCCCAACTCAACGCCCACCAAACACACCGACCTCCTGCTCTCCTGGAACAATGTCAACGATGAAGACACCATCAAAATCATGAACACCATCCACTCCGGTTCACCTTCAGACCCCTGCTGTAGGAGAGTAGGGTCTGCAATCCTATGATCACCCAGATTTTTTTGCTTTTGCTTCATTGGTTTACGACTTTCGCCGGCTGCGGGCCTGCCAATCAGACCCACAGCCTAGCTGTTCTCTCTCGAAATTAACACACATGTACATTAGGTGCATCCACTAATTGGAACTGGGCCGCCTTATCAGTCCCTGTATCAGCATACCACAGGTATCCAGGGCATCGGTGTACCCAGGGCCTACCAGGGGCTGCAGCATGTATTATGCCACCCCTGGATGGCCGCCCAAATCTGACACAACTGGCTGCACGACAGCTGGGGCAAGGTGGTGTAATCACCCGTTGCTGTAGGTGTAGTATTCCTATACCTAACCCTAAAATGGACGCATGGATTCCTGTCAGTCACTCCTATGGCAGGCCTTATCAATCCTGAAGGCAGAGTGCTGGGAATCATGTGAGATGGTGCTCTGGCGCGAGCTGAGCCCGTCGACGGCTTGCGGAACCAAATCCTAATAGCCGTTCCATGGTGACGCGGGCCAACTACCTTAAAGTGCATTATAATCCTCGCGGTTATTTGCTAACTTTGGCATCGCATCACCCAAACATGTCGAGTAAGGTGTCATACGAATTGGAATACGAACCCCTCGCCAGTCCTGGCGACGGGGTTAGCATTCCACCCTTCTAGAGGGACACAACATGGAAGTAACCTTGAACCCCGGTTAAAGTTGACTCAAGCCTCAGCATCACAAAATGGATGCTGCCACCAGACACAAGTCTGACCTCCTGCTGCTGGGAGACCTTCCAGCGAGGGGAGCTTGGACAAAGGGTTTCCTGTCGAGGGCGGTGTTAGCACCATCCCAGACAGGGTTTGTGTATCCCAGGTAGGCAGGGCTGAAAGGAAGGTGATTGCAAGTGGCACCCGGGTGCTCACTGTGCATAGCCCGGCTCAAACCAGTTTCGGGGGCACACCAGCCCCTGAGCTGGGGCGAAGCCGGACAAAGGATAGGGGTGTAACCACCCCCCTCCTGGGCCCACCCATAGGTAGGACCTAGTCACGGGCCAGCCCCTTTTTCCTAGAATAAAGGTGGGAGCGGGTCCCCTTCCCAAATTGGATAATTCTGAATCTTGAACTACTTTCCACGAAAGGAACTCTTGACTATTTCTGAAGACTCTCCCTTGTGGCTAAGGAGTAGCCACCCTGCACCAGCAGGCACCACCTAAGCGCTTGCGGTTTGCTGTACGTCTCTCCCACGGATCAAGACTGCCCAGCTCGACGGGACCCGGGTTCCCTGCCATCTCTGACCTCTACCTACATCATCAGCCCAGCTGAGATTCGTAGGTGTGACGAGACCTGCGGGACCGGCCATCTTCAGAACCTGCACGACGCTTATCTAGCACGCCCACCGAGGGACCCTCGAGTGAGTGCACCTAGGGTTTGAGAAGCCCTAACCCTGAGCGGCTTCAGCACCGAAGTCTGCCTCCCCAGCATCCACGGGATCTGCGTGGGGGCCCTTCTGCTCCTTGCTGCTCACCGCGTTGTCCGACCACTCGCCGACCGGCTTGTGGCCCTCTTCACGACGCACCACGACAGACTTCCATCACTGGTCTGGTTGCTCCAGACTGGCTCTTGCTCCCCTTCAACAGAGGAGTACCTCGGACCCTCCTGGTCCACTCCCGACGCCATCTTGACTCCACCGCGTGGGTTTGCCACTGCCAAGACCTGCTGCCCCATTCCTGGGCCCAGCATCATCGACAGCAGACACCTTCGTGGGACAGCTCGCCCTCCATCCTGGTTGCCGCCGCGCCTCCTGGTCCGAGGAACAGCCGAGTCCGACGTCATCCACTCACCTGGTCGAGGTGACTTCAGCCGGTACCTTCCTGGTACCCACACGATCGCTGGCTAGCGGTTGAGAACTGAGTCCCCTCTGCTTTCAGGTTTTCTTCATCCCCGATCCAGGCTTGGATCTCTCTGAACATCAACACTGGTCGCCTGCCAGCAACTTCTTCTTTCAGGCTCCTGAGACTACAACGAGGACTCTCGACATCTTGCTGAACCCCACGCAGCCACAGCCTCTGGGCTAGGTAACTCGAGCATCTCGGTGCTCCATCGTAGGTTCACTCTACAAGTGTCCAGTTCCTTTTTTGTTTAGTCCCACTGATCGGATTCCTCCGGAATCAGTAACTTTAAACTATCTAAACCTTTCCCATTCCACTTGCAGTGTAAATGGTTTTGTGCCCTTCGGGCATTTGTGTAAATTGTGCAAGCAGAAGTATTCTCATAAGAGTTTTGTAGTGTGCTTAGCTCCCTGACTCATAAAGAGCCAGGGTAGTCTTGTTATAAATAAATATCCTTTATTTTCATAACAACTTGTGTGGTGTCCTTTCACTTGGTGTTCAAGGGGTATACGTGATGGTAAACAGCTGGCTTAACACGCCCTCTAGAGTTTAGCCTAAAGACTGCTCGTATCCACGCTACTAGGATAGCTGGTCTATACGGTTGACTTACAACCAATCATCAATAAGGGTCGTTTGGAATGATACACAGTGATCACTAGAATAGTGAGCACTACATATCAGGCCAACTTCTCACATTGGTGAGCAGCGGTTGGGATTTGAGCTTGCTGTTGTTTTACCACACACGTATCCTAAGAATATCAAGTTGAAAGATCACATAAGTACCCAGGTACATATAACTTAACTTAGAATACTCTGAGTTCTACTGAACCAGCTGTTATAGTGAAACAGGGACTAGCACACCCTGACTATAACTCTTAGCAAGGGATCAGTAGAGAAACACATAGTGTAGGTAGGTGCATCACTTACACCTCACTAGAAAGCATGTCGGTCCACGGAGAGTCCGCAGAGACTCCCTTAGTGGGCATCGACCCTTCACAGGTCGTGTCACGATATGCAGCTCTTAGCTTCAAGGAGATGAGACAACTGTGTGCCTCCAGGAAGCTAAACCAGGGTTCTAACCCTACCATCACATTTCTGATAGGTCTCTTAGAGACGTACGATGCTAGGAGGTCCTCTAACACAGGTCCCCCCAATGCTGATGGGAACATGCCTCCCTTAGAGGGAACCCTTGGTGACCCGGACCTCGACCTCCATACAGAGGAGGAAGACGAGGAGGAGTTATCAGGAGACGAGGCAAACAAAGGTCCAGTGGTAGTCGGCAGGCTTACGAGGACCAACTTAAGCAGGCATGAGAATGGAACTGGGGGAGCCCCGGGCCCACGCTCAAGCAGGCCTAACATTGGGAACGGACGAGCTAGGTCTCTCTCCAGAGGCTCTAACAGATCTGTTCATACACATGTCTCTCAGGCATCTTCTCAGAGAGAAATGACGTCCCCTCAGAGAAGGGAGCATGAAGCGAAGATGAGGGAAGTCAATCTGAGGATCGAGCGGGAAGAACTTGCCCTCGCCAAAGAAAGACTTGCCTTAGCCCGAGAGCAGAAATTAAGTGGGTTAGATCCCACTGGTGGCAGCATTCTCATTAGAGAGAAAGACAGGGGTATAGACACTAGACACCTGAGTAAAATAGTGCCCCCCTTTAAGCAAGGGGACGACATCCACAAGTGGATAACTGCCTTGGAGAGGACTTGCACTGTCCAGTGCGTCCCCCCAAGTCAGTGGGCAGCTATACTGTGGCTCTCCTTTGAGGGTAAAGGACGAGACAAGCTCCTCACTACTAGAGCTGAGGATGCGAACAACTACCAAGTCCTGAAGAATACACTGATTGATGGGTTCGGCTTAACCACCGAGCAGTACCGGGTGCTGTTCAGGGACACCCAGAAAATTCAGTCTCAGGATTGGACTGACTTTGTCGATTGTGCCACTAAGGCTTTGGAGGGCTGGTTGCTGGGTAGCAAGGTTACTGATTACACAGGATTGTACAATCTTATCATGAGAGAACAGATTTTAAACAACTGTCAGAACCAATTGTTGCATCAGCACCTTGTCGACTCGGATCTGACCTCTCCCCAAGAATTGGGAAAGAAGGCAGACAGATGGGTCAGAACAAGGGTCAAGCAGAACCAGACTCAGAACCAGGGTGGTCAGAAGAAAGCAGACCAAAAGGGTAGTAACAAGAACGAACAAAACGACCAGAAGTCTTCGACAGGTCCCCAACAAACCAAAGAGGGTGGGGGTCAGGCTTCACAGAAGAAGAAGACTCAAGAAGGCCAGTCAAAAAGGTGGTGCCAATACTGTAAAAGTAAGACTCACTGGTTTAGTGAGTGCACCAAGAAAGGAGGGCAAACTCCTGCCACTGCAGCCCCTAAGGCACCTGCACCCCCTAGTACAGTCAGCAGTGGTAGTGCGCCTCCCAAGGCATTAGTTGGGTTAACCTTGGGAACCGAGGGGAGTGACGACTTAGTCAGCACGCTCACTCAGGCCGTCCTTGTCTGTACAGGGGATATGGATATGTCCCCTGGTGCAAGTCCCAATACTTTGGGCAAATACAGACAGACACCTTTGATCAATGGAAAAGTGGCTCAGGCCTACAGGGACACTTGTGCCAGTGTCACCATGGTGACGCCTAACTTTGTGGACCCTGGACAGATCATGCTAGGTACCGATTACCTAGTGACCAATGCCAGCAATGTCACTACCAATCACAGTATGGCAGTTGTTGATTTCTCCTGGGGAGGGGTAAGTGGCCCGAAAAAGGTTGTGGTTAGTTCAGACCTCCCCGTAGAATGTCTGTTGGGCAATGATTTGGAAACGTCACAATGGTCAGAAGTGGAGCAGAGGACTCACATGGAAATGTTAGGCTTGCCAGCACATGTCCTTGCTGTGACCAGGTCACAGGCCAAAAGATGCCCCACTGAACAGGTGCTGGATCCTGGAAGAACGGACCAGACACCTTCCAAGAAGAGGAGCAGTAAGGGTAAGGCTTCGCCTTCCCCCTTGCCCCAGGTCGTGGATCAAGTCTCTGAGGAGGCTGACCTTAAAGAACTGAGGGAAACTGAGCCGAAAGAGCTTGAACCTGGTCAGGTTGAGTTTCTGGGCTCAGGGGGACCCTCCAGGGAAGACCTGGGGAAGGCACAGTTAGACTGCCCCTCACTTGAACCCCTCAGACAGCAGGCTGCTGCTGAGGCTGCAGGGAACGCCACAGGTACCCACAAAGTGTACTGGGACGATGGACTCCTGTACTCCGAGGCAAGAGACCCCAAGCCTGGCGCGACCAGGAGGCTGGTCGTCCCCTTGTCTCTGAGAGGTTTCCTCCTTACCTTGGCCCACGAGATTCCCCTTGCAGGTCACTTAGGCCAGAATAAGACTTGGGACAGAATTGTTCCACACTTTCACTGGCCCCACATGTCCGAAGATACGAAGGAGTTTTGCCGCTCCTGTGTCACTTGCCAAGCCAGTGGTAAGTCAGGTGGCACGACAAAGGCCCCCCTCATACCACTGCCGGTGGTGGGGGTACCCTTTGAACGAGTGGGGATCGACATTGTCGGACCAATGGAACCCCAGACAGCATCAGGGCACAAGTTTATACTGGTGGTGGTGGACCACGCCACCAGGTATCCTGAAGCTATTCCCCTTAGGACCACTACAGCACCTGTTGTGGCACGAGCCCTAGTTGGAGTGTTCTCCAGAGTGGGCTTCCCTAAGGAGGTCGTCTCCGACAGAGGTGCAAACTTCATGTCGGGATATCTGACTGCTATGTGGAAGGAGTGCGGTGTCAACTACAAATTCACCACACCCTATCACCCACAATGCAATGGGCTTGTTGAGAGATTCAACAGGACCCTAAAAGGGATGATTCATGGACTACCTGAAAAGCTTCGGCGGAGATGGGATGTCCTGATACCCTGCCTCTTGTTCGCCTACAGAGAGGTCCCGCAGAAGGGGGTTGGCTACAGCCCTTTTGAACTTCTGTTCGGACATCCTGTAAGGGGACCCCTTTGTTTGGTAAAGGAAGGATGGGAGAGACCTCTCAAAAAGCCGGCATCAAACATTGTGGACTATGTGCTCGGTCTCCGCTCGCGGATGGCTGAGTACATGGAAAAGGCATCTAAAAACCTTGAGGCGAGCCAAGAATTACAAAAAGCTTGGCACGACCAAAAGGCTGTCCTGACTGTGTACCAGCCTGGGCAAAAGGTGTGGGTGCTGGAGCCAGTGGCCCCAGCAGCACTCAAAGACAAATGGTCTGGGCCCCACACGATCATTGAGCAAAAGGGAGAGGTCACCTACTTGGTAGACCTGGGAACTCCCCGGAGCCCCCACCGGGTGCTCCATGTAAACAGGCTCAAGGCATATGTCGACAGGGAGGGCATGGGCTTGCTCATGGCCACAGATGAGGGACAGGAGGAGGAGAGTGACCCTCTCCCGGACCTGCTCTCTCAGAACACTGACGATGGGTCAGTAGATGGTGTTGTCTTTTGTGGCAGCCTCTCTGGACATCAACAACAGGATTGTAAACAGGTTCTTCAATCCTTCCGACATATGTTCTCTCTGACACCCAGTCAGACCAATTGGTGTACCCATGAGGTCGACACTGGGGACAGTCTGCCCGTAAAGAGTAAAATCTATCGACAGCCTGATCATGTCAGAGACTGCATCAAGACTGAGGTGCAGAAAATGTTGGAGCTGGGAGTCATTGAGCCCTCGGACAGCCCCTGGGCTAGTCCAGTAGTTCTCGTGCCAAAACCTCACACCCAGGGCGGGAAGAAAGAGATGAGGTTTTGCGTGGACTACAGAGGCCTCAATGCAGTCACTAAGACTGACGCCCACCCGATACCAAGAGCAGATGAACTTATAGACCGGTTGGCTTCGGCCAACTACTTAAGTACATTTGACCTGACAGCTGGGTATTGGCAAATCAGGTTAGCTGAGGAGGCCAAGCCCAAAACAGCATTTTCTACCCCGGGTGGGCATTATCAGTTCGTGGTAATGCCCTTTGGTTTGAAAAATGCACCTGCCACCTTCCAAAGGCTGGTGAATCAAGTTCTCACTGGGTTGGACGACTTCTGCGCGGCGTATCTGGACGATATCGCTGTCTTTAGCTCCACCTGGGAGGATCACCTGGTCCACCTGAGGAAAGTGTTAGAGGCTCTGCAGAAGGCAGGCCTCACTACCACTAAGTGCCAGATAGGGCAGACACAGGTTGTATACCTGGGCCACCTTGTAGGTGGAGGCCAGGTTCAGCCATTGGAGAGCAAAATACAGGCCATCCAGGACTGGGCTCCTCCAACCACCCAGACTCAGGTTCGAGCTTTCTTGGGCCTGACTGGTTAATACCGGAAATTTGTCAGAAATTATGGATCCATTGTGACCCCGCTAAACGATCTGACAAGTAAAAAGATGCCAAAAAAAGTTCAGTGGACAGCAAGCTGTCAAAAGGCATTCGATGACCTAAAGCAGGCCATGTGCACAGCGCCTATCTTAAAGAGTCCAGACTACTCCAAAACATTCATTGTCCAAACAGACGCTTCGGAGTTGGGTGTGGGAGCTGTTCTATCTCAGCTGAATTTTGATGGTCATGACCAGCCCATAGCTTTCATTAGCAGGAGGCTGACCCCCAGAGAGAAGAATTGGTCAGCTATTGAGAGGGAGGCCTTTGCTGTGGTTTGGGCCCTGAAGAAGTTGAGGCCATACTTGTTTGGCACTCACTTCAAGATTCAGACCGACCATAAGCCCCTCTTGTGGCTAAATCAAATGAAGGGTGAAAACCCCAAACTACTTAGGTGGTCCATTTCCCTACAGGGGATGGACTTCACAGTGGAGCATAGACCTGGCACTGATCATGGCAATGCAGATGGGCTCTCCAGGTATTTCCACTTAGAGCAAGAAGACTCACCTGGTCAAGGTTAGCTTATTGTCCCAAAGTTTGGGGGGGGGGTCATGTAGGAGAGTAGGGTCTGCAATCCTATGATCACCCAGATTTTTTTGCTTTTGCTTCATTGGTTTACGACTTTCGCCGGCTGCGGGCCTGCCAATCAGACCCACAGCCTAGCTGTTCTCTCTCGAAATTAACACACATGTACATTAGGTGCATCCACTAATTGGAACTGGGCCGCCTTATCAGTCCCTGTATCAGCATACCACAGGTATCCAGGGCATCGGTGTACCCAGGGCCTACCAGGGGCTGCAGCATGTATTATGCCACCCCTGGATGGCCGCCCAAATCTGACACAACTGGCTGCACGACAGCTGGGGCAAGGTGGTGTAATCACCCGTTGCTGTAGGTGTAGTATTCCTATACTTAACCCTAAAATGGACGCATGGATTCCTGTCAGTCACTCCTATGGCAGGCCTTATCAATCCTGAAGGCAGAGTGCTGGGAATCATGTGAGATGGTGCTCTGGCGCGAGCTGAGCCCGTCGACGGCTTGCGGAACCAAATCCTAATAGCCGTTCCATGGTGACGCGGGCCAACTACCTTAAAGTGCATTATAATCCTCGCGGTTATTTGCTAACTTTGGCATCGCATCACCCAAACATGTCGAGTAAGGTGTCATACGAATTGGAATACGAACCCCTCGCCAGTCCTGGCGACGGGGTTAGCATTCCACCCTTCTAGAGGGACACGACATGGAAGTAACCTTGAACCCCGGTTAAAGTTGACTCAAGCCTCAGCATCACAAAATGGATGCTGCCACCAGACACAAGTCTGACCTCCTGCTGCTGGGAGACCTTCCAGCGAGGGGAGCTTGGACAAAGGGTTTCCTGTCGAGGGCGGTGTTAGCACCATCCCAGACAGGGTTTGTGTATCCCAGGTAGGCAGGGCTGAAAGGAAGGTGATTGCAAGTGGCACCCCGGTGCTCACTGTGCATAGCCTGGCTCAAACCATTTTCGGGGGCACACCAGCCCCTGAGCTGGGGCGAAGCCGGACAAAGGATAGGGGTGTAACCACCCCCCTCCTGGGCCCACCCATAGGTAGGACCTAGTCACGGGCCAGCCCCTTTTTCCTAGAATAAAGGTGGGAGCGGGTCCCCTTCCCAAATTGGATAATTCTGAATCTTGAACTACTTTCCACGAAAGGAACTCTTGACTATTTCTGAAGACTCTCCCTTGTGGCTAAGGAGTAGCCACCCTGCACCAGCAGGCACCAACTAAGCGCTTGCGGTTTGCTGTACGTCTCTCCCACGGATCAAGACTGCCCAGCTCGACGAGACCCGGGTTCCCTGCCATCTCTGACCTCTACCTACATCATCAGCCCAGCTGAGATTCGTAGGTGTGACGAGACCTGCGGGACCGGCCATCTTCAGAACCTGCACGACGCTTATCTAGCACGCCCACCGAGGGACCCTCGAGTGAGTGCACCTAGGGTTTGAGAAGCCCTAACCCTGAGCGGCTTCAGCACCGAAGTCTCCCTCCCCAGCATCCACGGGATCTGCGTGGGGGCCCTTCTGCTCCTTGCTGCTCACCGCGTTGTCCGACCACTCGCCGACCGGCTTGTGGCCCTCTTCACGACGCACCACGACAGACTTCCATCACTGGTCTGGTTGTTCCAGACTGGCTCTTGCTCCCCTTCAACAGAGGAGTACCTCGGACCCTCCTGGTCCACTCCCGACGCCATCTTGACTCCACCGCGTGGGTTTGGCACTGCCAAGACCTGCTGCCCCATTCCTGGGCCCAGCATCATCGACAGCAGACACCTTCGTGGGACAGCTCGCCCTCCATCCTGGTCGCCGCCGCGCCTCCTGGTCCGAGGAACAGCCGAGTCCGACGTCATCCACTCACCTGGTCGAGGTGACTTCAGCCGGTACCTTCCTGGTACCCACACGATCGCTGGCTAGCGGTTGAGAACTGAGTCCCCTCTGCTTTCAGGTTTTCTTCATCCCCGATCCAGGCTTGGATCTCTCTGAACATCAACACTGGTCGCCTGCCAGCAACTTCTTCTTTCAGGCTCCTGAGACTACAACGAGGACTCTCGACATCTTGCTGAACCCCACGCAGCCGCAGCCTCTGGGCTAGGTAACTCGAGCATCTCGGTGCTCCATCGTAGGTTCACTCTACAAGTGTCCAGTTCCTTTTTCGTTTAGTCCCACTGATCGGATTCCTCCGGAATCAGTAACTTTAAACTATCTAAACCTTTCCCATTCCACTTGCAGTGTAAATGGTTTCGTGCCCTTCGGGCATTTGTGTAAATTGTGCAACCAGAAGTATTCTCATAAGAGTTTTGTAGTGTGCTTAGCTCCCTGACTCATAAAGAGCCAGGGTAGTCTTGTTATAAATAAATATCCTTTATTTTCATAACAACTTGTGTGGTGTCCTTTCACTTGGTGTTCAAGGGGTATACGTGATGGTAAACAGCTGGCTTAACACGCCCTCTAGAGTTTAGCCTAAAGACTGCTCGTATCCACGCTACTAGGATAGCTGGTCTATACGGTTGACTTACAACCAATCATCAATAAGGGTCGTTTGGAATGATACACAGTGATCACTAGAATAGTGAGCACTACATATCAGGCCAACTTCTCACACCTGCCCCCACCACACCTTCAACAAAGCAAGCTCCATCATCGCACCCCAACTCCGGAAGATCATCAACAGCTCCTTCGAGACCAATACTTTCCCGGAGAGCTGGAAACACGCCAAGATCAACTCTCGACTCAAGAAACCCAAGTCGGACCGAAAAGTCCTCAAAAACTTTCGACCCATCTCCCTGCTCCCGTTCCAAGAGAAAGTCATTGAGAAGACCGCCAACAGGCAACCGATCCCCTTCCTGGAGGAGAACAACATCCTGGACTCCTCCCAATCCGGTTTCCAAAGCAATCACAGCACCAAAACCGTCCTCATCGCTACCACCGACGACATAAGGGCCCTGCTGGACAACGGCAAAACCGCGGCCCTCATCCTCCTGGACCTCTTGCCGCCTTCGACCCCGTCTTTCACCACACCCTGCGCACATGCCTCCATGACGCAGGGATTCATGACAAAACCCTGAACTGGATCACCTCCTTCCTCACCAGCAGAACCCAGAGAGTCCGCTTCCCCCCATTCCGATCCGAAGCCACCATGGTGACCTGCGGCGTACCCCTAGGATCATCCCTCAGCCCGACCCTTTTCAACATCTACATGGCACCTCTCGCCAACATTGTCTGGGCGCACCACCTCGACATCATCTCGTATGCCGACGACACCAAGCGGATCCTCTCCTTCACCAAGGACCCGACCACCGCTAAATCCAACCTCCATGAGGGAATGAAGGCCATCGCAGAGTGGATGAAGACCAGCTGCCAGAAACTGAACTCGGACAAGATGGAGGTCCTCATACTCGGCTCCACCCCCTTCGCATGGGACGACTCCTGGTGGCCGTCCATGCTGGGAACGACCCCGACACCCACCAACCACGCTCGCAACCTGGGGTTCTTCCTGGACTCAACGCTCTCCATGACCCAGCAAGTCAAAGCGGTCTCCTCCTGCTTCAACACCCTCCGCATGCTCCACAAGGTCTACAGATGAATCCCCACCGAAACCAGAAGGACAGTCACCCAAGCCCTCGTCAGCAGCAGGCTGGACTTGCGGCAACGCCCTCTACGCAGGAACCACGGCCAAACTCCAAAAAAGACTGCAACGCATACAAAACGCCTCCGCACTCCTCATCCTTGGAATCCCTCGCTACAGCCACATCAACGCCCACCTGAACCGCCAGATTTGCTCCGCGGACCTCACCCTCGCCACCATCCCATGCATCTGCCGAACGACCACCGGCAGCCGATCATTCTCCCACCTCGCCGCCAAGACATGGAACATTCTCCCCACCCACCTGTGACAAACCCAGGACCTGCTGACCTTCAGGAAACTTCTCAAGACCTGGCTGTTCGATCAGTAGCTGCTTCTTCCCCCCCTCCCCTTTAGCGCCTTGAGACCCTCACGGGTGAGTAGCGTGTTTTACAAATGATTGATTGATTGATTGATTGATCGGACCTTAATGTTAAATATCAGGAAGGTTCTGATGAGGATTGTGGTCATCAGTATTACCATTCACAGCATCAGGATGTAGTGTATCGTCCTTCAAATATGATAGTGGATTTACAATTTATGCTGGCAGACCATAGGAGGAGGTTTCCTCCGGAGGAGAGTATCCAACAAACTCCTCCTCCTCCCCTGCCTTCCCTTCCACAGGCACGGGCTCGCTCTCCCCCTTCAGCCCTCTCCTCAAGTGGCTATTCTGCAACAGTTATTGTCTTCGGAAGAGGAAACGGAAAGAGAAGAAGGAGAGATTAAACAGGACGAATGGAATTCCTACACTATTCCCACCCCGGCATCACTTTTTCTCCCTCAAGCGGATTCACCTCCGGAAGATATTGGGGGTTCCATAATCTTCTGGAAAGAGGTGCAAAATGCTTTGATTTACCAATACATGTGCATCAACAGGACTGTTTTCTATATGATTTTAAAGAACCTTACAAAAAGTCGGTAAGGTCTATGCCTATTATTGATTACATTTGGAAGGAAGGATTGAGAATAATGCACAATCCAGCTACTGTTCCACCTGTGTTGCCAAGGCTGGACAAAAAATATAAAGCTCAGGATGATGCTACAGCCTGCTTAATAGGTCATCCAAAACCTGATTCAGTGATCTCACATTCAGGGCGTTCTAAAAATCCTTCAGCTCCTCCCGATAAAGAAGGCAGAAGACTGGACAACATCTGGAAGCGTTTTTTTGTCTATGTCAGCCTTGACAGTGCATGCTGCGAATTCTCTGGCTTTCCTGGGCCGTTATAATAGGCAAATGTGGTCGGACATGACACCATTCCTGCACAAACTTCCACCAGAGGACAGGGAGGATGCTAAGAAGATTCTTCTTGAAGGCGAGCAGTCCGGCTCTGAAGTAATAGACTGCTCTGTGGATGTAGCGGCCACTGGTTTGCGGCAGCTTGCGGGAGTGGCCGTCTTGTGGCGTCAAGGTTGTCTGAAAGCCACTTCATTCAGACCTGAAGTACAAACGAAGATTCTCGATCTGCCTTATAACGGAGAAGAATTATTTGGCAGCCACGTCGATGAAGCTGTACAAGCTAATAAAAAGTATACAGATACGGCTAGGTTGCTAGGTACTTTACAGTACAGAAAAATGCCTCTTCGTGGCTTATGAGGAAAAGTTTACCAATCATTCAGAGGAGGCAATCAACAATCTCACTACCCGGCCTATCCTTCCTCCGCCCCACAATAGATGCACCAGTTTACTCACCGCCAACCACCTGCTGCTGCTTACAACAAGGCTTCCTTTAGAGGAAAATCTGGACACCAGGGCAAGGAGACTGGTCGCTGCCAATGACCTCCCACAGCTGTTGGCCTCTATCCCACCTATCCCATCTTCAGTGGGTGGCAAACTATCCCAGTATTTTTATCAGTCGCAAACCATAACATCAGACCGATGGGTCCTGAATCTAATCCAATTCGGACACTCTTTGGAACTTATAAAGATCCCTCCACCAACTCCTCCTCTGCCCTGCTTTTAAAAGCACCTGCATCTCTTACAGATGGAAGTAATGAACATGTTGCAAAAAGGAGCAATAGAACGAGTTCCTCTCAAACAAAAAGGGAAAGGTTTCTACTCCCGTTTCTTCTTGATCTGAAAAAAGGTAAAGAATTGAAGACCGATTTTGGACCTAAGGAACTTTAAAAAAGTCCTCAAAAAACAATTGTTCTGCATGATCTCTATTCAAGATGTGCTATACCTCCTCAATGGAAAAGATTATATGGCATCCCTGGATCTCCAGGATGCATATTTTCATATACCCATATGCCGACAACACAAAAAATTCCTAAGATTCACAGTGGAAGACAATCACTATCAATTCTGCCTCCTACCTTTCGGACTAAAGTCTGCCCCCTGCATCTTCACGAGCTTATCTAGGGCAACAACATCATAAACATTTTCCTTACCTAGACAACTGGCTTCTCAAAGCCCCCACTCACAAAGCAGCAAGGACATCCACCAAAGCCTTTCTGAAACTATTCAGGAAATGAGGCCTCACTTTAAATGTGGAGCCTCACTGCCGGCTCCACATGCGTCCTCTTCGTGAAGCTTTTAACGAACAATGGGTGCAGACAGATGGCACTTTTGACGATCTGTTCCGAAACACTCCTTCCATGATAGTGGCTTTGGACTGGTGGAAACAACTTCGCCAGTTATTTCAGGGTGTACAGTTCCTATCCCAAGCTGCTCCTCTAGTAATCACAACCGATGCATCCCTAGAGGGATGAAGAGCTTTCCTCCAAGATTTGCAGGTCATCAGAAGATGGCCATCTTCCCACCAAGATCTTCATTTCAATCTTCTCGAGTGGAGAGCTGTCTTCGTGGCGCTTCAAGCATTCCTGCCAAGAATTCAAAACACATTGATGCTTGTCAGAACAGACAATATAACAACAATACACTACCTCAACAAACAAGGAGGAACAAGACCTCTCCTGCTCTCTCAGGAAGACCAGCTAATCTGGCGCTGGGCGATTCATCACAAGGTGCACCTATCAGCAGAGTACGTTCCAGGAAAACATAACGTCATAGCAGACACATTGAGCAAATTGAAGACAACCTTCCACGAGTCATCAGAGTTCATGGGGGCATGCCTTTTAAATAGCTTGGTCCAGCATATTTGCTTACAACACCCCCCCATTTCTCTCATTCCACGAGTGCTGAAGAAGTTGAAAACAGAACCCTGCAAGATCATTCTAATAGCACCAGCCTGGCCGCACCAGCACTGGTATACAGAACTTCTCCTAATTTCACTCAAGCCTCCGATCCATCTGAGACGTTTTCCGTCTCTTTTAACAATGAACCAGGGGCAAGTATGCCATCCGAACCCTAGTTCTCTCAAATTGTCAGCCTGGCTCCTGAGTTTGAGGAATTCCAACCTCTAAAGATCCCACAGGAGTTCTGGCTAGAGCAAGAGCAGACTGCACCAACTAGACTTACTCTTTTAAATGGAACAGGTTCTGCATGTGGTGTGCATCTTCAAAAGTCGATCCTCTCCACTCACTTCCAGAGGCAGTCTTGTCTTATCTGCTCCTCCTGGCGCGCTCTGGTTTAGGTCACACATCAATTAAAGTGCATTTAGCTGCTATCTCTGGTTTCCACAGACCAGCTAATGTTCCATCTCTGTGGTCCTGTAGACTGGTCAAGCAATTTGTTAAAGGTCTGTTCAGGATGTTCCCCCCCAGTAAGGGCACCTCCACACACATGGCAGCTGATCACGGTGCTAAGTCAACTAATGAAACATTCTTTTGAGCCTATTCACAAGATGGATATGATGTTCCTATCCTGGAAGGTGGCTCTCCTCCTAGCTCTCACTTCCGCGAGGAGGGTTGGTGAACTCCAGGCCTTTACTACCCAAGAGCCTTTCTTACAATTCAAACTTGACAAAGTTATTCTTCTAACAAACTCCAAGTTCATCCCCAAAGTTCCTTTGGACTTTCACCTCAATGAGCCGATTGTTTTGAAATCATTCTTCCCAAACCCACAGACTGCAACAGATTGTGCTCTACACTATCTAGATGTTAAAGGTGCCTGAAATTTTACTTGAACAGTTGGAAGTCATTTTGCAAGTCAAACCAACTTTTTGTAGCGTACAGTGCACCTAGAAATGGCTTCCCTGTTACTAAACAGAGCATTTTCAGATGGATATCGAGTGCCATTGTTTTCTGTCATCAGCAAACGGGCCACCCTCTGATGTCAAGCGTTCGTGCCCACTCTACTAGAGCAATATCCACGTCTGCAGAGCTGTTTGCAGGAGTGTCTCTGCCGGACATTTGCAGATCAGCGACTTGGAGAACGCCGCACACATTCACCAACCACTACTGCCGGGATGCTGAGAATAAGCGAGATGTGGCAGTGGGACAAGCGGTTCTCAGACATCTTTTTCAATAAGGTGAGCCTTATTTTACTCTGTTTCCTTCCCACCATCCTTATCCAAAATCGCTTTTGGATAAATTCACTAGCTGTGCTGGGACCAGCACAGCTAGTGAATTTATCCAAAAGCGATTTTATTTGCAGGATTTTCATTGTTGTGACTCATGTTCAGAATAATGTAGTTGTGCAGAAATGTTAATAGCTATGATTTCCCCACGTGCCTGTGTTAACCCAATCGTTGCAAACAATAGTGCATCTTCTATCTCTAGTGTCATGGAGATTTTAAAATGAGCATCAATATGGCGCATTTTAGGTTGAGAAAGGCAGTGTGTCTGCCGAAACGCGTCCCTCCAGTGCCTGTTCTGTTTTTTTTGTGTCTGATGTGACTGACATAATAAACGGGAGCAAACCCATGATGACGAGTGCCGGCTCCTTTACTATAGAAGGCTTTGGAGATATTTCTTCATATATATATATATATATATATATATATATATATAGTTCCACAAGGTTGCCCCCTGAAGAAATGCCCCAAACGAGAGAGTTAAACACCTTTAATGTGCAGGTTGGCAACACAGAGCAGCTTCATCCTCTCGTGCATGATGTATGGCCAAACGCGTTTCGGGCAGCCTTCTGCCCTTGATCACTGGCAAGTTCAAAAACCCCGGCAGGCAATGAGGAACACCTGATAAAGGACCCTCCCCAGTGGGTGTGGCCGCAAAGCATCTTGGTCCGTGTAGTCCCCAATATTAAACCACAGTGGGTGCCATCGAGATTTGAAATAAAACAAAGTCTGTTACCCCAGTGGGTTGCTCGATAAGGGAAAGTCTTGCCTCCGTTGCCTTTCCGCTCCCACACACCGGACTCTCTGTCCCAAACAGCGCAGGAAATCCAGCGCTGGCGGTCTGCTCGAAGAGCAGCTGGGCATTTCCGCGGCCGGGCCAGCCGCTACACAAAGTTCCACAAGGTTGCCCCCTGAAGAAATGCCCCAAACGAGAGAGTTAAACACCTTTAATGTGCAGGTTGGCAACACAGAGCAGCTTCATCCTCTCGTGCATGATGTATGGCCAAACGCGTTTCGGGCAGCTTTCTGCCCTTGATCACTGGCAAGTTCAAAAACCCCGGCAGGCAATGAGGAACACCTGATAAAGGACCCTCCCCAGTGGGTGTGGCCGCAAAGCATCTTGGTCCGTGTAGTCCCCAATATTAAACCACAGTGGGTGCCGTCGAGATTTGAAATAAAACAAAGTCTGTTACCCCAGTGGGTTGCTCGATGAGGGAAAGTCTTGCCTCCGTTGCCTTTCCGCTCCCACACACCGGACTCTCTGTCCCAAACAGCGCAGGAAATCCAGCGCTGGCGGTCTGCTCGAAGAGCAGCTGGGCATTTCCGCGGCCGGGCCAGCCGCTACACAAAGTTCCAAAGTTCCACAAGGTTGCCCCCTGAAGAAATGCCCCAAACGAGAGAGTTAAACACCTTTAATGTGCAGGTTGGCAACACAGAGCAGCTTCATCCTCTCGTGCATGATGTATGGCCAAACGCGTTTCGGGCAGCCTTCTGCCCTTGATCACTGGCAAGTTCAAAAACCCCGGCAGGCAATGAGGAACACCTGATAAAGGACCCTCCCCAGTGGGTGTGGCCGCAAAGCATCTTGGTCCGTGTAGTCCCCAATATTAAACCACAGTGGGTGCCGTCGAGATTTGAAATAAAACAAAGTCTGTTACCCCAGTGGGTTGCTCGATGAGGGAAAGTCTTGCCTCCGTTGCCTTTCCGCTCCCACACACCGGACTCTCTGTCCCAAACAGCGCAGGAAATCCGGCCGGCCCGGTCGCGAAGATGCCCCACTGCTGCGGCGGATCCTGCAGTGACCCACACGGGTCAAGCTTATGGAACAGGGGAGTTCGAATTTAAGGACTTGTAAAAGCAAGAAGTTGTCTTGTGTCGCCCCATCCCAAACCCACTGGGGTAACACTTTTGCATTGCCTTTACCTGCAGCACTCACTTGAGAAGATTGATGTTTGAAACTGCAAGTACCAGCGGCACTTGCGTGCTGACGCCCACTGGGGCGGGGTTCACGTTGTGATGCAGACATTTAAACAACACGCCTGCAGGTGGAAGAACAATGGTGCCTTTGAAAAAGAAAGATTTCCTTTCGAAACGCGTCAGGCTTTCTTGGGGTATGAGGAAGCACTTGCAACTTACCTGCGATCCTTAATAAAGAAGAGTTAAAGCTCCCCTGTGTGTTTGGCGTCTTCACAAGGGCAACTTTGTTGAAATGTGGATTTTGGCGGCCGGCCCGGTCGCGAAGATGCCCCACTGCTGCGGCGGATCCTGCAGTGACCCACACGGGTCAAGCTTATGGAACAGGGGAGTTCGAATTTAAGGACTTGTAAAAGCAAGAAGTTGTCTTGTGTCGCCCCATCCCAAACCCACTGGGGTAACACTTTTGCATTGCCTTTACCTGCAGCACTCACTTGAGAAGATTGATGTTTGAAACTGCAAGTACCAGCGGCACTTGCGTGCTGACGCCCACTGGGGCGGGGTTCACGTTGTGATGCAGACATTTAAACAACACGCCTGCAGGTGGAAGAACAATGGTGCCTTTGAAAAAGAAAGATTTCCTTTCGAAACGCGTCAGGCTTTCTTGGGGTATGAGGAAGCACTTGCAACTTACCTGCGATCCTTAATAAAGAAGAGTTAAAGCTCCCCTGTGTGTTTGGCGTCTTCACAAGGGCAACTTTGTTGAAATGTGGATATATATATATATATATATATATATATATATATATATATATATATATATATATATATATATATATATATATATATATATATATATATATATATATATATATATATATGTATGTATGTATGTATTTTTTATTATGAATCTCCGCCAAAGCTGTCTCCAGCGCGACCTAAAAGCAGGACTAGATGACGTACTTCTGCACGATGGTCCAGGAAACCTGAAACCTCTGCGAAATCTTAATAGGATTTCATTATATAGCGGCCCAATTAAGTATGGTTGGCTGTGGAGAATAGACTGAAAGGATTAAAAGGAGTTAATCTTGAAAAGGGGTAGAGTACGAGACATTGCTAAGGAATATAGCATGCTACGATGCTTGATTTCACATCTTGTTCCTTTACAACGCGATGCCATTACAACGCAAGTCTTTAGATCGACTTGCACTAGATGGCGATCCAACCTTAGGAATAGTATAATTTACTATTACAACTCCACCCTGCGCAACAGTAGGGAAGTTGTTGGAATAGTAAATCATACTATTCCTTAGGATGGAGCGCCATCTAGAGCAAGTCAATCTAATGACTTGCATTGTAATGGCATTGCATTGTAACAATGCGGTCGTTGTAACGACCACCTTATAAAGGTAACGCAGTGTAACAACCGCGTTGTAAAGGTTGTTTCCCTTGCCAAGAGACCAAAACAATACAAAGTCGATTGTGATGACCTAAGCAAACCAAAACAGTAAACATCTCAGATACATTTGGATATGAGCCAATGGCGGCAGGGTTTGAGGGTGTGTGTGTAAATAATGTCCAGGTGGGAGACAAAAAGTACTTAAAGGCTGGTTGAGTCTACAAGAAAATGTGCGCTCAACTACATGGCAATTTTATGAGGTAACATTCTAGAGAGTAATAAAGACATCACGACGTGGTCCATTCCTGGAGTCATTCCCCCCTACCCCATGACCCTGTTCACCTTACAATGCATTCAGGTTTTTCCCCGCAATCTGTGTAAATGAATGCATATTTGCTTGTCAAGCATACAGTACACTTTTCTTTTCTGATAATTTAGTAGGAACTACCCCTGAGTGTAATACGAAGACACAAAGCATCATTGCCAGATATTTCAGACTATTAGACGTGTAGTTATTTAAGGTAGTACGGCGAATTGTGCTTTTGCTGCAGAGATCTTTTGCTACTTACCTGCCACAAGTTCAACTTCTGATAGGTTTGCTTAGATATAGCACTATTTTCCCAGTTCATGTAATACACGAGGAGCAATCAGACTTCATTATACTTGTATTATGTGGCAAATCAATTTGCTCCAGTATGTCCTGTGCAAAATTATTCTGTAATGCGTCCTGCCAGGAAATCCTTTAAGGTCAGTGGACAAAAGCAGTAACAATGCTGTGCCATTACTTGATAATAGTACTTGCCACTTTTTATTAGATGTACATAACTGCCTTACAGTCGATTTTAGCCAAGAAAAGTCAGTGGGGGAAGAATCTCATCTACCCCTAGAAAGTACGTTATTAAAAGTTGATTGGGAAAGCAGTCAGCTACCCACTCAGCTACAGTGCCATGTATATGCTCCAGTGACAGAAACAAACACATCTGTCTTCCTCTCCGGGCATTCTTGTAAACACAGGGCAAGAGGCCTTTACACACATGCATTCCTAATTCTGGAAACCATTATGGAGTGGTGAGCCTTACCTCGAGGGCAGAGAAGGAGGAGTACGGGGGCACAGGCTATCCACTCCTGCCCCAGCAGCAGGCGATCCATCTGTTGTGCATCTCTCCTCCTCCTGCTGGGACATCCTGGGTCTCAGCAGAACTGGAAGCTTCAGTGGCTGACAGAGGACCAGCAGCAGCACTCAGGCCACTGCCAAAGATCCGAACCTTCAAGACTTGGGGGCAGCTACTAGGCTGCTCTTCCACTCGCCGGTTTCTCTAGTCCGAACTTTACTTTGTGGCAGTGATTGACAGATGTCGCCTTGTTTCTGTTGATTGCCTTTATGAGAAGTTTTGTTGCTGCTGGGCGATGCCTCCTCCTTGCCAGCACTGCCCTATACCCGTGACGTGCAACCTGCCTTAGCAACAGCTCGAGCTGCTGCAGAAAGTTTAGTAAAAACATTTGTTTGGAAGGGGTGGGGCTACTGTGGTGGCCGGTGAGATATGCTGGGAATAGGCGGGTGGCACCGGCAGAGAGGGGGAGGAGGGTAAAAGTCGTACACCGCCATATACCATCCGTAGCCCATTAAAATCTTCACACAACGTTACGACATCGCGTAAAATGTACACTGGTGTAGTGAATTGTGCGCAGATTATTTTGCATAGACAGACCAGAGCGAAAATATTTGAAGCGGTCTACTGGTACAACCATGATGCAAATACATTTAAAAAATGATATTACAATTGCAGTGGGTAGTAGTAAATTGCTGTTCACAACTGAACTGAGTTGCTGTAATGTTTACTAATTTTGGTCTCGGCTGAAGCTGTGTTTGAAACTTGTTGGAATTTTCTCTGAGCCCAGGAGGGCTTGGAGGGCGGGTCCGGCAGAAATGTGGAAAAAAAATACGAAAACAAGAGAAAGGCACGCAAGCAACCTGCACGCCGCTGCTCGCTCCAGAGGCAATCGCAGCAGGTAGCCATACTCACCCCGGTAACAGCCCATTGCGAGGTGCTCAACAGCAGGGTGCAGACCTGCAGGGGGCTGCTCATGGCTCGAGCGGAGGTGAAGCTCCCTTCAGAGCTCAGGGCCAGTGAAGCTTCAACTCTGTCGGAGAAACTCAATAAAGAAAATAGAACACGTGCAGTGTAACAACCAAGTAAAGAGGCCAGTAGCCATGGGAGGTTACAAATGACGACATGGCCGTACTAAGGAGGGACTAACAAGCCTATTAAGGAATTAGACGCCAGCATTTACAAAGAACAAAGACACAGGCCAATGAAAAATAAGGGCTGGGGAGTGGGCAGGGCTTCTCTCCTTACTGAACTACCACAGATCATCCCCAGAGCAGCGTTGTGCGCTGGCTCAGACTCGACCTAAAAAGGGACCTCAAAGAACCAAAGAACCAAAAGCTCACACAATGACGGTGACAGTGTGAGAATGTAAACAAGGGCCATTTGTGTTATGTATACCAAGGCAGCAGTAAACAAATATGCTGCTGTATTATTCGGTTATGTTCCTGTACATTGGTAGTGCCTCATACATTGTTGGGAGTGCCTCATATATTGTTAGTGTCTCAGTGTCTCTGCTATGATTTGGTTTCACGCAGGTAACATAGCACATGGAAAGGAGGCATGGCAGGTGTGTGGTTGGTTGTGTAATTGTGTTGTTGAATTTAATTTTGTGGTTTGGTGTTGAACTTTGTGGTGTGGATTGGAAATGTGTGGAGTTGAATTAAGTGGTGTGGAACTGTGTGGATAGCTTTATCTTTTTGTTGAAGAAAAAACAAATAGGTGATAGCTAAGCTCCATATCTGTGTCCAGTGGTAATAACAAAAAAAGTCAAGCTATCAAATGGTAAGTAATAGGCGGTCTTCAACCCTTTAATGTATACAATTCCCCTCGCAGCAACAGCGTATACATGCGCTGTTAGGCAAGATCTAATATATTTTGGAAAAATACTGGGAATGAAAAGAATTGCTTTACATTATTTCAGCCCTGGACCCCAACAATTAATGGCTGGGTTCGGGATTTGATTGAATTGGCTGCAGCAGAGGAAATTCTCATCAAGTAAGGAGGGATGATAAACTTATTAAAGACCAATGGAATGGGTTGAGTTGATCTGCTATTTATTTGACCCATCGTGAACTGGACCCAATGTATGGTTAATCTCTTCGGTGCGTCAGACAGCCAGGGATCGTCCAACGCATCAGTTCTCATGTTCTGGCCTTCCTCGCACATGGCACAGGGAATCCCTTTGGTGTAGGCACCAGAGGGATTCCCTTTATCCCCCAATGACCTCAGGAGCTGGGGAAGAGCTTCCCCAGCTCCCGAGGCTACCTGCTTTGTTTCACTAAAATGACGATCATTTCAGTGAAACCAAAACTGAAATGAGCCAAGAGGCTCATTTCAGATTTGCTTTCTACGTGCTCAGAGGGCTATCTCAGCCCCCTAAGCACGTAGAAAGTAAGGAGAGATATAGTTGGAAAGGGGAGGGCGGTCCCCAAGTAGGGATCCACCCTCTAGGCACCAGGGAGGGGGAAGCGGTCCCTTGGTCAAGGGCCTTTGCTCCCCCATATTTATTTGGTCAAATTCAGTCTCGCAGATGGGGGCAGGAGCCCACTAAAGACTGGGGATTTTTTGTACTTTGAATTAGGGGTGGGGGCTGCCCAATATGAGCATGCCAATGCCCCCACACCACTGCAAAATGACAGTCTTTCTGCCCCCCGGGGGCCAGAAAACCTTCTAGATACCAGGGAATTTTTTTTAATTATAATTATTGGTGGGGGCTGCCCAATATGGGCATGCCAAAGCCACCACCTCTGCCGCAAAAGTACAGTCTTTCTGGCGCCCGGGGGATAGAGGGGCAGAAAGCCCACTAGAAACCAGGGATTTTTTTTCAAATGCAAATTATGGGTGGGGGCTGCCGAATATGGGCATGCCAATGCCCCTATACCTCCCCCCACACAATTTCAGTCGTCCTGCCCTCCGGGGAGCAGAAAGCACCCTAGATGCCAGGGATTATTATTTTTATAGGCCCGGGTGGGGGCTGCCCAGAATGGGCATGCAAATGCCCCCATCCTACCCCCCAAAGAAAACAAAAGACTTTCTGCCCTCCAAGGAGGCAGATGGGGCAATAGCCTCTGATCTGTCCTGCTGGGGGGGCAGAAAGCCCACTAAGCACCAGAGATTTTATTCTGTATAGGTAGAGGTGGGGGCTGCCCTGAATGGGCATGGCAATGCCCCAACTCCCCAACAAAATGCTACAGTCTTTCTACCCCCACCCCAGTAGGCAGATGGGGCAATAGCACCTTGAATGCCGCCCCCAGGGGGGCAGAAAGCCCACTAGCCACCAGGGCTTTTTTATCTAAAGTTCGGGGTGTGGGCTGCCCAGAATGGGCATGCCAATGCCTCCACCCACCCCAGAAAAGATGCCACAGTCTTTCTGCCCCTCCCAGGAGGCAGATGGGGGCAGAAGCCCCTGTTCTGCCCCCCGGGGGCAGAGAGCCCACTATGCAACAGCGATTATGCTGGCTTTTTTATACGCAGGAGTGGGGGCTGACCAGAATGAGCATCCCAATGCCCCCCCCCCCCAAAGAATAGCCACAGTCTTTTTGCCCCCCTCGGTGGCATATTGGGGCAATAGCTCCTGATTTCCCTCCTCCCCAGGGTGTCAGAAAACCTACTAGTCACTGACTTTTTTTTCAGAATGTGCCTACCTGTTGATTTTGGGTCCTAGCGCAGCCGGCACCTAGTGAAACATAGCAATCCTGTATAAAACTAGACACTAAGGGGAATGCAGGATCTGCATGAGACCACAAATTCCCACCCACCCCGCGTTCTCCAAAGTCTCCCGATAAAAATGGTACCTAACTTGTGTGGGTAGGCCTAGTGCCCTTGGTAGAAAATGGCCCAAAATGCAACATGGACACACCACATTTTCACAGTGAAAACTGACCGTTTTTTGCAAAGTGCTGAGCTGTAGATTTTGAACACTAGCTCTACCAACAGCTAGCGAAACCTAAGAAACCTATATATTTTTGAAAACTAGACACCCAGGGAAATCCAGGATGGGTGTCCAATGCTGAATTGGCCAAAAACATATTTTTAAAAAAATGTAGCACTTAGAATTTTCGGTGCTATACACTTAATCCCTATCTTCCCAGTCACAGGTCCTTAACCCACCCACACAAGTGAGTTATCATTGTACTCAGTAGACTAAGGGGAACACTGCAGAGTAGGACATTTATGCCGGCACAGTGATTCGACACATAAAGATGTGGAAAATGTGTTTTTTCAGCTAAATTTGAGGTTTGCAGGGGATTCTGGGTAGGAAAACATTGGGAGATCCATGCAAGTCATACCTCGCTGGACTCCCCAGGGTGTCTAGTTTTCAGAAATGTGTGGGTTTGGTAGTTTCCCTATATAGCCGCCAAGCCCGGGACCAAAAACTCATGTGACCCTCCTTGCAAAAGCAGATCGTTTTGTGATAGGTAATTTTGATGTCTCCACAATACGTTTTGGGCCCTTGCCTGTCACAGATACTTGACCCACCCACAAGAGTGAGGTACTGTTTTTATCAGTAGACCTGGGGGAGCACTGGGTGGTAGAAAATTTGTGTCAGCCTGGTGATTCTACAACTTCCCCACACAGAAATTTGAGTTACATGTGATTTTTTCATCAAAACTTGACGTTAGGAGGGGATTCTGGGTAGGGAAACTTTAGGGGATACATGCAAGCCATACCTCCCTGAACTCCCCCGGGTCTCTAGTTTTCAGAAATGTGTGGGTTTGGTAGGTTTACCTAGATGGTCGCCAAGCCTGGGACCAAAAACTCATGTGACCCCCACTTGCAAATGAGATCGTTTTGGGCTCTTGCCTGTTGCGGGTACTTGACCTACCCACAAGCGTGAGGTACCATTTTTATCGGTAGACCTGGGGGAACACTGGGTGGTACAAAATTTGTGTAAGTCCTGTGATCCTACACTTTTTCCACACAGAAAGTTGAAAAAAATGTGGTTTTTTTCATCAGAATTTGAGGTTTGCAGGGGATTCTGGGTAGGCAACTGTTGGGGCATCCACGTACACCATATCTCCCTGGACTCCCCCGGGTCTCTAGTTTTTAGAAATATGTGAGTGTGGTAGGTCTTCCTAGATGGCCACCAAGCCCCAGACTAAAAACTCATGTGACCCCCCTTGCAAAAGCATATTGTTTTGTGAAAGGTCATTTTGATGTCTCCACAATACGTTTTGGGCCCTTGCCTGTCACGGGTACTTGACCCACCCACAAGAGTGAGGTACCATTTTTATCAGGAGACCTGGGGGAATGATGGGTGGTACAAAATTTGTGTCAGCCCAGGGATCCTACAACTTTTCCACACAGAAATTTGAGAAAAATTTGATTTATTCATCAAAATTTGAGGTTTGCAGGGGATTCTGGGTAGGGAAACGTTGGGGGATCCATGCAAGCCACACCCCCCAGGACTCCACGGGACTCTAGTTTTCAGAAATGTGTGGGTTTGGTAGGCTTCCCTAGATGGCTGCCGACCCCGGGACCAAAACTGCACATGCCCCTATGTATCCAAAAATGACCTGGTTTTGTAAGGGGGGGTCACATGAGTTTTTGGTCCTGGGGTTGGCAGCCATCTAGGGAAGCCTACCAAACCCACACATTTCGGAAAACTACAGAGCCGGGGAGTCCCAAGAGGTGTGGCTTGCGTGGATCCCCAACGTTTCCCTACCCAGAATCCCCTGCAAACCTTACATTTTCATGAAAAAATCACCTTTTTCTAAAATTTCTGTATGGGAAAGTTGTAGGATCACCTGGCTGACACACATTTCATACCACCCAGCCTTCCCCCAGGTCTCTGCAGGGGGTTCTGGGTAGGAAAACGTTGGGGGGTCCACGCAAGTCATACCTCACTGGACTCCCCCAGGTGTCAAGTTTTCAGAAATGTGTGGTTTTGGTAGTTTCCCAAGGTGGCTGCTCAGCCCGGGGCCAAAAACACAGGTGACCCCCCTTGCAAAACCAGGTTGTTTTGTGATAGGTAATTTTGATGTATCCTTAATTCGTTTTGGCCCCTTACCTGTCACGGGTACTTGACCCACACAAGCGAGTGAGGTGCCATTTTTTGAGGAAGACTTTGGGGAATGCGGGTGGGTGTGCTTTTGGGGATCTACACAAATTCCAGAACTTTCCACCACAGAAATGTGAGGAAAATATGTTTTTTATTTTACAAATTTTGAGGTTTGCAAGGGATTCTGGGTAACAGAACCTGGTGAGAGCCAGACAAGTCACCCCATCCTGGATTCCCCTGGGTGTCTAGTTTTCAAATATGTCTAGGTTTGCTGGGTTTCCCTAGGTACCGGCGGAGCCAGGGTTAAAATTCTACAGCTAGGCACCTTGCAAAAAAAGGGTCAGTTTTCACTGTGAATAGTGGTGTCTCACGTTGCATTTTGGGCAGTTTCCTGTCGCGGGCACTATGCCTACCCACACAAGTGAGGTACCATTTTTCTCGGGAGAATTTGGGGAATGTGGAGTAGGTGGAATTTTTGGGATACTCGCAGATTCCAGAACTTTCCACCATAGAAATTTGAGGAAAATGTGTTTTTTTACAAAGTTTGAGGTTTGCAAGGGATTTTGGGAAACAGAACCTGGTGAGAGCCAAACAAGTCACCCCATCCTGGATTCCCCAGGGTGTCTAGTTTTCACAAATGTATTGGTTCCCTAGGTTTCCTTAGTGCCGGCAGAGCTACGGGTCAAAATCTACAGCTAGGCTCTTTGCAAAAAAAAGAGTACGTTTTCACTGTGAAAACGTTGTGTGTCCACGTTGCCTTTTGGTCCATTTCCTGTCATGGGCACTAGGCCTACCCACACAAGTGAGGTACCATTTTTCTCGGAAGACTTTGAGAAATGCGGGGTGGGTGGAATTTTGTGGATCCACGCAGATTCCAGAACTTTCCACCACAGAAAGTTTGAGGTTTGCAAGGGATTCTGGGTAAAAGAACCTGATGAGAGCCAGAAAAGTCACCCCATCCTGGATTTCCCTTGCTGTCTAGATTTAAAAAATGTATAGGTTTGCTAGGTTTCCCTAGGTGCCGGCAGAGCTAGGGTTTAAAATCTACAGCTCGGTACTGTACAAAAAAAGGGTCAGTTTTCACTGTTTAAATGAAGTGTGTCCACATTGCGTTTGGAGCCGTTTCCTGTCGTGGGCACTAGGACTACCCACACAAGCGAGGTACCATTTTTATCGGAAGACTATGGGAAACACAGAATTGTAGAGCAACTGTTATTACCTATTGACTTTCGATACATTTCTGCCTTCCGAATGAAAGACAATGTGTAAAAAAGCAGTCACTTTGAAAAATGTCCTATAATTCTCATGCTAGTATGGGTACTTACAATTTCGGAAATGTGCAAATAGCTAATGTTTCTAGACAATTTCAGAAATACATAGGTGTCTTTCATCTCGATTTTTCACTGTATATATTTTCCCAAATGAATTGCTATATAGCCAGTACATAATAAAAAAACATTGCAAGAAGCTGCTCAGTTATTGGCTCTGGGTTCGTCGGGCTCTTGGTGCACCTACAAGTCCTATATATTCCAACAACCAGAAAGGTCCAGCGGATGTAACGGTATATTGCTTTCAAACATCTATCATAATTAGAAAAATGACAGGTGAAAATGTTGGCACAAATGGCTGTTATTTTAACTCATTTGAAGTTTTTCCTATTTTCAACTGTTAGTTTCTATAAAGAAACCTTAAAGGATATGCACAAATGGACCTTTGCTGAATTCAGAATTCTGTTTACTATTCTAAAATGTATAGCTTTCCAGGACCCATTGTTGCTTTCATACCCATTTCTACCATTAACTGGAAGAAGGTTGACAGCACAAAAAATGGCAAAAACAGGCTATTTCCCAGTAAAATGCCAAAACTGTAAAAAAGAATGTTGGTTTTCTGACAAAGGTCTGTCAGTCCCTGAAAGCTGGGGAAATGGTGATTTCAGCCCCACAAACCTTTTGTTGATACCATTTGCATGGAAAAACCCAGAAGCAATTTCGCTAACAAACATCTTAAAGCAGAAACATTATGGATAAACATACCGCTCACAAAAGCCTTTTCGTAGAAAAACGCCATGTTTGCTAAAAGTTTTTTGAACCAACCCATATATGTTTTTAAATGAAAAGATTAACTTGCCAATTTACTGCTTCATATATAAAAACACTGAAGGCAAACTATGGAGGACAATCCTCCCATCTGAGAAGCAGAAAGAAAAGGTGGGAAAAGCAACCAATCTTTTATTTCTCAGGTACTCACTGAACTTTTGCTTTATACGGCCACATCAAGGGGGATACATTCTGCCTGGTCCTTGTCCGGTTTTCTGAGCTTCCGCTGACTCACGCTACATCGCTGATGTTTCAAACCATTACTTTTCAAAGCAGTCATTTACGAGATGTCGAATCTTCTCGACATAGAAAAGTTACTAAAAAGACTCATCACTTAGCACAGTGCATGTTCTTCTATGTCTATAGGGAACTAATATCCAAGGGCTTTGTACTTAAGAATTAGTTTTTTTAATTGTTTATTAAAAAAGGGGGAAACAGAGGAAAGCAATTTATTATTTATAAAGGCCGAAGTTGTCAAATGCCAAAACTCATCTTAACTAATGGAGGGATCTGGAATATACAGAATGAAGGACTCCACTCAAAAATAGTTAATCAATAGGACATTATTCATTATTTGTGGCCAATATAAACCTGTAGGGAAAGAGATTTATTGCCTAAGACAAGTATCAGGATTTTTTTTTATTAAGATGGTAGATGGACATATATCAAATGTCGCCTAGCTAATATAACTAGAGTATTTCCGTATCTCATCTAATTATTAATCTGGGGCCAACATATATTGTCATTCAGGCCAATTCTAAATGCCCTCAATCGATAAATCCATGTTTTGTAATAGATTCTGGTTCGGTTGCGCATTAACATGATCCAAGGTTTTCAAAATAATCCATGTTAAATCATTCTCTGAGTGGCCCATATTGAAAAAGTGATTACTCCTGCATGTTGTAGATTTCTTCCACCTAATATAGCTCCTGTGCTCTCCTATGCAATTCTTCACCTTTCTACATGTCCACATGCCTTAATTCACATGGGCACATAATTATATATATTGTATATGCAGTGCTATAATTAGTATATTTTTTAATTTTCCAGATTTGATTCTCTCCTAAATTTACTGTTTTAGTGTCTGATGTAGGATAGCACACTCCTCTCATACAACAGAAGTGTCCTGTAATGGGGCTATTACACCATAACATGCTAATACTGTTTGTCTCTTCTCTTACTGTTTTTGGCCTTGTATGAACTAAACAGTCCCGCAAGTTCTTTGCTCTTTTATGGGTTAAATCTTGCTTTTTTCAAATCCAAAGGCTCTGATGTTATTTTCAATTTAAATGGACGATTCTTTTCAAATGATCAGAAGGTATGTTGTAGGTTGTAATGCTGGTCAAAGTTTCTGGTGAATTGCTCTTTTCCTTATATTGTAGTAATATGTCTTGATTTTGGTATCTTGCCCGTTTTGAACATTTTCTGATAAACTTATCTGGATAATTTTGTATTGTAATTTTTGATGACAATTCTTTTGCTCAAGTTTGATAATCCTGCAAATTTGTGCAATTCCTTCTCAGGCGTAAAGACTGACTTTACTGTAGCTTCTCCTTCAAAGATAGTGGATGAAAACTAATAATTGCAACAAGCTATTTGTATCTGTAGGTTTATATTAAGTTTTCTTTTGCATTTTTATTTATTTACTTGAAATTGTTACATCCAGAAATGCAAGAGCTGTTTTATTGAATGCACTAGTGAATTTTAGGAACCTATCTTGTGTATTCAGCCAGTTGTGGAATTCCAGAATCGTTGTTTAATTTTAAAGCTTCCAAAAAATAATCCTATGCAGAAAAGGGTTCTCATTTGTCAAGGTACAAGTTTCTTCTAGCTACCTCACATATAGTCCTGCCATGCTTGGAGTGAAAGTACTGCCCATAGACGACCCAAGAACTTGTAGGTACAGAGAAACCTTCATATTCAAAAAAATTATCAGTGCGAGCCAGTCTGTGGCATGACAATGCTAAATGTAGTGGTGTTCTAAAATGCCATATTTGTTTGAAGAGAATCTCTTCAATGGTATTCAAAGTGATATCTTGTGATTAGCTTGCATAAAGGCTTCCAATATCAAGACCCACCATTAAAATCCTCTGGTGGCCAACAGTACATCATTTAAGCTTAACATACCTGACACAATAGGAAATCTAGGGGGTGAACTCTTGTTCTTGTGTATTTTTGCACAGCACATGATTTCTCCACTAAGAGAACTCTTGCCACATATCTGGCTGACTTGTTCGGATCCTTTTTAAAACAGCTATAGTTAGATCCCAAGGGAAACACCCGAAAACTGGCTTCTCAGCTGAAGCTGCTTACATTTCTAGCCAAAAGTCCTGAGTCTACTAACTAACCATACTGCACCTGGAGACATGCAGGCCAATAACGTTAGTGAAAAAAAAGAAGCCTAAATGTACCACATATCAATGTGGTTAAGTCCAGGTACGTTTGCAAGGTTCTCATATCTATTTATCAGACTTAAGTTTATAAAGATGGCACAAGCATTCCTATAAGGAGTGGTATTTAAAGTGTAAACAAATGCTGCGTTTTAATGGTCACCACTGCATCAGGCCTAGGCAAGTAGGCAAGTACGCAGACCTTGAGTATCACAGCAATTAAACGCCATTTCTGTTCTGTCTCCACCTTTCACCTCTATCCCGGATGCCAGTGTCTGCATTTCCCGCCCCCTACCTTGCCCATACAGATGTGGCATGTGACCAGCAAAGTCGGGGACAACATAACATTCTGGACATTTTGAGCTATAGCAGGAGTGGAGGGGCCAAGTCAAGGAAACCTTCTCCACGATCAAAACTCCCACAACCAAGACATCGCCCCTCCTTCAGGAAGAATGTGCAATACCTGAATCCACACAGGGAACATCTTAAAACCAGAGGACAAGGGTGGGCAGCGTTATGTCTTAACAGTAGCCTTTTTAGGATCATGCAAAATACATATTAGCCGTCTAAGCTGAAGAGCGGAGAACATCAAACTTGACCTATTGCACAATAAGAATGAGTTATTCCCTGTATTATTTCAGATCACTGTGAATAACCTCGTTACTGATTTCGAATTTGATACTGATATGTGTTGTTGTGAGATGCATAGAAAAGCCACATGGCCAGTATTTTCCTGACCTTTTTTTCATGTTCACGCGCTGATCTGCAGTTCAAGCCAAAGTGCTGGGTAGACGAGACAGTCCCGCCAGCGTGAACAGGCGGCCGAGGCCCGAAGCCGGTTGCGTGCAGGCAGCAAAGAGATGCACGATCAGCTCAATGGAAAGCGACAGAGCGCCCACCTCTCTGTACGGCCAAGGGCATCTCAAGCCTTTAAAAACACGATTGCATATAATCGGATACGAATCTGAAAATGAAGACACGCACAAAGGGGCAGATTTACAAGCCCCGTGCGCCACATTTGCGCTGTTGTTGCATCACTTTCGTGACGCAGCAGCGGCGCAAAGCCAGCACCATGCTGCGGGGTATTTACAACGTGACGCATCTAGGGAGATGCGTCACGTTGTAAAGCCCTGCGCCAAATGTGGGCATTCTGGCGCAGGTGGGGGCGTTCCGGCGCAGGAACGCCTCCTAAAAGTGGCTGAGTGAAATCTACAAGATTTCACCTAGTCACTTTTACGGCCATGCTGCGTCAAAACCCTGCGCCTGCTTGAAGCAGTTGTAAGGATTGACGCAGCATGTTAGGCATAGGGGCACCCCGAGCCTTGCTGGAGCTGCGTCGCGCTTGCGACGTGACTCCAGCAATGCGGTACAAAATGGGGTGGTGATGGACGGAGCATCAGAACCAATCAAACACTCACACCCAGTCAACAGATCTGGGTTTGATCCATCACCGTTCTTTAGCCCACTCTGCCACCCCAGTTCAGACATGGCCATATGCAAATCAGTCTGACCCTGTGCCTCATGGGAACAGTCCAGCCCGAACTGCCAAGCCATCCCTTCCCTGGACCGGAAACAAGCTTCCTAGGACTGGTTTCTGGCATTTCAGCCGTCTTCAGCCAGGCTTGCTTGAATCCAGTGGCAAAGTGAGCAAGGGACTCACGTCTGAGCATACCCTGCCAACTTATGGCGAACAAAGCGGTACATTGTAAATATGGCGCATCCATGGTGGCGCAAGAGGTGTCTGCTGTGACACAAAATAACTGGCGCATCCCTGCTAATATGCAGGGATGCGCCAGTTATTGTAAATCTGCCCCAAAGTCTTTGAAAACACAATCGCATACACTGAAAAAACGGTTACCTGTTGCATCTGTACACAGCTGTTTAAATGTACCCAAAAAGTCCCTGAACAGTAAATAATAGGAAAAAGCTGAAGTCTACAGGTCCTGTGGAAATACTTCAGGGGAGTAAACAAGGTCAAAAGAGGAGGACCAGGAAGCTCAATTACCCACTGCCAAGGCTATATTTTTACAAGACAAACAAATGAGCCAATCCAAAGTGATGGGAGGAGTCAAACCCCACAAAGTACATACAACAGAGATCCCCTGACAGCAAAAGCACAACAGGCTCGACCAAAAATCTCTAAAGTACAGGTTAACTATATCACACATTATACGATATTGTTGAATTATTTCTCGACATGTGTAGAGGTTAGAGTATGTCCAGTAAGCAGTGGCAAACATTAAAGCATGCTGGCAAGCAAGTACGCAGTGATGGAAAAACACCATGTCACACCATATAAAGACCTACAATGAGCCCTTGCTAGTTTATCAGCCATATGAGCAGGACAGTGTGTCTTTTAAAAGGTGGGGTCAGGTTCAAAGTGTAACTACATGTATCTTGGCGCAGAAACCATGGCATGTTTTTCAGGACTTCAAATGAATATCGTTCCTGCAATTGATAGGAACAGTCATTACGTGAAAGCCAAGACCAGCTGTCAACTTTTACTTCAGTTAAGAAGTTAGAAGTGTTCTGTAACAGTCCACATCTCAGAGCTGTTACCAGCCCCTTGGCCGAGCAGGGCCGTCAATGATGTGTTATATGGCAGGTAGTAAAAAAGGATCAGTTTTCCCAGAACAAGCATGGTGGTGTCACAGAGGATGGGAGAGCATGTACATTGTTTCCTACAAAATTACGCTGGTTTGAAAGGTTAGTGTAAAAGAACAGCTTTACCTCTTTGTTCCTGGCTAACAGAATAAGCAGCATTTGTACGCCTCTTGCCTCAATCCAACACATGCAGCTTTGTAGACTTCTCCTCTACCTATCAATATTGTAAATGTAGGTTCAAACTTCAAAGAGGTGCCTTTAAATTAAATCCTAACTAACAGTCAACTTGGCGACATTGACCCACATGCTACTGGACTCTGATGTTCTGGACTTACTTATTGGACCTGCTTAACTATGACTTCTCAGAAGTCTTACTTACCTGCCTCATGTTCCTTACAAGACAGGTCTCCCCAATGAAGAGCATCTGCTGGCTCACTGAGAGGCAGCTCAGAAGAGACGACAGTATGAGGACGCCATGGTACAGTTTTGGTACAAGGAGGTGTAGGCAGGAAACGGAAGCAAGGAAGTGACAGAATCTGAGGCTAGGTTCACAACGGGATTGTTTACAAACCGCCTCAATACGGTCACGCTGAGAGTTCAGCGTGTCACAACACAGCTTTGTGTTGATGCACACGTACTCTCAAATATCACCTGAAAGTGGAATGTAGCACTTTGATGCATTTGATATGATAACCCAGAAAATATAGGGGGCAAAGAGCAAAGTAATAAGGAGAGAAACAGCAGCATTAAGCAACAACGTGGTAGCGATGGGGCAACAAGCAATGAAGGAAAAAGCAATGATTACAGGAAGCAACTAAAACAAGCGTGCACCATGTAGATAAAATGTAAATTATGCTCGGGTCGCCATGCTGAAACATGAAGAACACCACCCACAAAGTGGGTGCCATGCTGACGCCCCCCACTATGATCAAATAAAAGACACACAGCTTCCTAAATAAAATAATTAAACTAAGTTTGTTTGTGCTCACATTAAAAAGCTGATCAAGCCAAACAAACCTCATACATTTGTGGGAAGTGCTCATACAGGCAAGAAGGAGCTGCACACAAAACATACGTGTATGTTCAACATGAGCAGGGAGCAAAGACAATAGCTCTGAGACCAAACGCTTTAACACAACATTGGAGTGTTATCAGAAGTTAGGCTCTGCTGTCTGGGCGGTATCGGACAACAAAAGGGAGGAACTGAAAAGACATATTAGCCAATATAAAGGATCACAACAATCGAAGTAACTAATAAAAAGCCAGTGGGCACGCTGAAAGCCCATAGAGTCATTACAGCATGTCTCGGAGATACAACTCATGCCATGCCTAGGCTCAACCTAACAAACATTTTACAAGAAGTAGGTCTTTCCAGTTCCAACCACTAGATGGCAGTATATGCACAGCATGTGAACCTGGAAGATCTTCTGGCTGCAAAACCATCATTACAGTTAAATAACTTGTTTCCTTTTCAAACCCATTTTTTGCCTCCTGCTTGATAAATCTGTATAAAACTGTGCACACCAAAACAAAACTGCATAAACTTTTTTTCAAATGTTTCATGAGATTCATCACATGGCGCCAAACTTATTACCAAAACACCTTTTTTAGTAAAAAAGCGTTCCTAACCATAACTGGTTTAATACTAAACTTAATTTATAACCTCTTGACATTGGAAAAACACTCTTGATTGCGTCAGAGATTGAATGTTTCAAATAATTTGCACAGGAAACAGCTCTCCTGATAGTCACAAGCTCCCATCAGTGTGATTGTACCATACTGCACAAGTTTAAATGCTTGCATTATGGAATTCCTTAAATACGCTTTGTTAAAACAAGTACACATACAAATATATCATGGAGTAAATATATGCAGATGCGGAGAGCACAAGTGCTAATTATTCCCATTGATAAGGTAGAGGAGGGGCTTTATGACTTACTCGAGACTCTACCACTTGTGACCTATAACCCTACTGCCCCCTTCCACAATGGTAATAAATAGTATGTGGCACTGTGTGCATCTGCATATATGGTTTATATAAATATTGAATATCTATAAATGTCTGTGTGTGTGTACATAGATAGATAGATAGATAGATAGATAGATAGATAGATAGATAGATAGATAGATAGATAGATAGATAGATAGATAGATAGATAGATAGATAGATAGATAGATAGATAGATAGATAGATAGATAGATATGTGTGCCTATACATACATATAAATATGTTTATTTATATATGGACACAGGCCAAGAAAGAATAACAAAGAGGGATGCATATATATGAATAGTCAGGGAAAACCTCAATTATGAAGTTAACTGCACGGAAATTGTTGGAAAGGTGAAAGAAACACAGTGGTGAAAACATAAAATCAAAAGCAATAGAAAGAAAACGTAGTGAAGATGTTGTTAAGAAATATTCTGTACTGTTTTTGTCTCTTAGTGAAATCCCAATGAAGTCTACTGGATGGACATCCACAGTGAAGGTGGAAACGGTGCTCCAGTGTCAATGAACGTTCATGAAGAAACCATCTCTCATCAGGACTCTGGAATCTGAGTAATGATAGCTCTGTAAACTCAAAACAAGCTGCTGAATCCCAAGGCGGGATCTTTAAAGATTCCTGGGTGGACTCAAGATAATGACACTCAAAGGTGTGAGCTGCTCACCGCAGAGATGACAGGCTCCCGGTGCACCCCTAGGCTCAAAGCTCATCTTCACATCCCTCCCTCCAATGTTTACATTTTCCATCTGTTCTAACCCACTTCTGACCAGCACACATTGGCTCTCATCCTTATGGCCAACAGTTCAATGTGAACATGCTTCCTTGTGTGCCTTGTACCTTTATCTCTGCAGTGCTTACAAGTAATGATGGGATGTGATAGCCCTATCAGGATACTACAGCTAAACATCCTGGCACTAGATTACAGTGTGCAACCCGAAAGAATTACATAAATGCATGAATATTTTGTTTAATATGTAGTGAGGTGTTAAATGTTTTTCAACTAACTTATTGTGTTCTATTTGATTATTCCAGTGATTAAACTCTGTCGTTTTGGTTGCCCTGGCCTCTTAAAATGCAAATAAAAACGTTGTGAAGCTGAAGATTAAATGAATTTCACAAGGTAGCGCCTTTTCTCTACCATAGGCGCTCTGCAGCCTGCTGTCTGATGGCTCCTCAATGGGACCTTAGTAAGAGGCTTGTGAGGGGGAAGTCGAGAGGGGGTGGTGAGGGGAGGGGGAATATCTGGTCAAATTATTTAGGGGCACATGCATCAAGTACTTTTGCCTTCCGAAACAGCCCGATCCGCAGAATAGGCCCATTTGTGAAAACAAAAAATGCTTTTCAGATGCAGCAAGCCCTATTTTGCGAATTAGTAACCTGTTACTGATTCGCAAAAAGGGTTTGTGATTACCTATTAGGAAGGGGCGTGTTTAGGGTGTCCCTTCCTAATACCAAATCGCATCGGTATGTAGGAATGTTTTGCGACCGAAATGTGGTTGCAAAACAATCACATTTGTAGGTGGTCACCCATTCGCAAATTTGAAGGGGTCCCCAAGGGACCCCTTCCCCTTTGTAAATGTTTGTTATATCATTTTTTAAGAGCTGGCAGTGGTCGCATGGACCACTGCCTACTTTTAAAACATGAAAGAAAACTTTTCATTTTACTTTTTTAAAAGCATCTCGATTTCCTTTAAGGAAACAGGCTGCTTTACTAAAAAGAATTGCTTCATTTAACGGACATGGTGGTCTGCTGACCTCAGCAGACCACAATCCCTGTGATTTTTCCGATTCCTAAGGGTTGCAAATTGTGATCTACCTCATTAATATTAATTTAGTATTTTAGTAATAGCTAATTTAGTAATTGCTATCTGAAACTCTTCGAGTTTCATACATTGTAATTTGCAATTACGTAATTGGGATTCTCAGGAATTTGCAATTAGGTATTCGCAATTTACAATTTTGATGCATGTAGCCCAATATCTCGCCATGCCTAATAAAAATGAATGTGTCCTTGTGTCACACAACTGGTGCTCATGTAAAGCTCTCTGATACCCGATACCTTCTGGCCAAGTTTGAGCTATAAACAAAAAACAAAGGGCTCCGAAAAAAACAAAAACAAAGGGGAAACAATTGTTTACCCTGAACTTATTATTGAAACCCAATCTTTTACTATGTGGCTGTTTAATTATCAACCTAAGACCAACGAATTCAGCTACAATATCAAAACTAAGCAATGCACAATAACAATCACACAATAACCCCTCTATAACCCCTCTCTCTCTCTCTCTCTCTCTCTCTCGTTCTCTCTCTTCCTCTCTCTCTCTCTCGTATTCATCTATTTCCAAGTGTTTCTAACCACCGAGGGAACTTGCATCTTTTTGCTGCTAGTGGTGTAATGCTTCTCAGGGTTTCCTATCTGGTCCCTCGGCAGCACATCCACAGATTATACAACAACTTGGAAAGAAGACAGTTCTTGACTGTTACCTTTAAGAAATCATATAGTATTTTACAATTTCCAAAGCACCCCAGATGTGTCCAGCCCAGGAAAACCTCAATGTCCAATCAGCATCATGTTGTAGCAGGGTTGTGTAATTAATTTCACAGGTTGCCTCATCCTGAATCAATGACCTCCCCCTCCCCCCTCCGCTTTGGTGCCTAGAACTGGGTCACATCATCATTCTCCTCCTTCCTGGTGACCTCCTCAATCACAAAGTAAAGCCCAAGGTGACACATAAAGCGTGTTTTACCTTTATATGGTGAATGTATGTGACTGGTAAGCACACACGTACTTACAAGTGACGTGATGCAAAAAGAAAGTTAAATGACGTTAAATAGACCAACTTCCGTGGATTTCTATGTGCGTTACAAAAGACAGTGGTGTTTAGGTTTGCAGCTGTCACAATCTTGAACAGAACATACTTGGAACGTACAGATAAACCTTCAGAGCGTTCTGCACTTTTACACCACACGCACTTAAAGTGCTGCGTCTTGTGCACCCACGATGCTACAATATCTATTCTCATCAGACTGCAGGATTGCACAATGAATGCTACTTCGATATTTAAAAATCTTGTACATTATAGCATGAAAGCATGTAAATATGTCATTTGATATGAGTGCTAGAAATATAATGCACTTACTTCCTTTCTGTCAGACCTGGCCTTTCTGCAGAGTCACCCCCAAACATTTTGCCCTCACCCCTTCTTCTTGGCTGAGCCTGTTTTTGTTGGCATTTCAATTGTGCTAACCTGTGCTAAAGTGCTTGTGCTGACTCCTCTAAACACAGTAAAATTAGCGTATACCTAATTAGCGTGTTTAATTTGAGTCCCTAGTAAATGATATTACCTGTACTCAGGGCTTGTAAATTAAATGCTACTAGTGGGCCTCACTCATTCTGCCACCCTCCAAAATTAGCCGTTTAAAACATTTTTAAACTGCCATTTCGATCTGGCAAAATAAACCTTTTCCCAGGCCTAATTCTTCATTTTTAATACTTATAAGACACCCCTAAGGTAGGCTCTACAGGCTCATAGGGCAGGGTGCACTGCATTTAAAACGTAAGAAATATATTTAATTTTGTCCTAGTAGTGTGAAATTCCTAAAGTTGTTTGTCACTGCTGTAGGTCCTATCTCTCCCATTCATTAATTAGGGCTTGCCTTATTACATTTATTAATTGATCAATTTTGATTAAATACAGATAGAGGTATGGGGCAAGGGCTCAATTGAATAGTAATATAAAATAATCTTGAATAATAAAGTCTTATTTTAAATCAAAATCCTGAAAATGTTACTTTTGGAAAGTTAACAATCAAACAAAAAGGGGCACACTGTCACCCCTTGTGAGATTGGGTATCTAACACTAGAAGAGTGAACTGTTGACAACTGGAACATTTAAGCCCAGATACACAGTATTAAAAACAGTCATTCGAATGCACGTTTTTAGGAAAAAAGTTGGTGAAAAAATTCAAATATAGTACAGGAACATAAATTGATTAAATCATAAAGAAAACTGTATTTATAAATCAAACAACAGGGGGTCAAGAAACAATAATATCCGTATGTACTCTGACAATGCACTATACAAACTGTATTTTACATTCCATGATTTCATTTATCAATGCATAAGAATCACCTCTCCAACGGATCAATATCAGATGTCCATCTATCATGAATAATACTTGCAACGTTGATGATGAGATCAAAAGATTGAACAGTGAGGTTGGCTTAGCGTCAACATTTTGGTCTCAAGTGGTATCAATCCGCGAGACCATCCTCAGGACCAGTGTAAGTTAAGCGGCGACACAAGAACCATGGTGCAAGGGTGCCTGCCTTGCGGGAATGATCATTTTTTGAAGGAAGGGAAACGGAAACCTTCCTCCACAAAAACAATCACAAGAGGTTTTTTCCTCTTTCTATGTGTGCTGCAGAATGCAGCACACAAGTAAAAAGGAAAAAAGGGGAGAAATGAAGACATTTCTCCTTGTTGTGCTCCCGGGGAGGCGTACGTTTTTGGCACTGCCTCAGAGTTACAATTTCTTGTAAATCTGGAGAAGTGTCAAAAAGCCCCCAGCAACACCTATTGTACGCCCATTTAAAGGAGAAAACTGCGTTCAGAAATTTTTTCTTTTTTTACCATAATATTTTACCATATTTTTTGTTCAAATCTATTCAATGATTTCATAGACCATACACAAACTCAACACACAAATGTTATAAGTTACATGTTTCTGATAATTTTTCACATGTATGTCGTTATTATTATTATTTTTTAATTGTGTGTGGAACCCTAACTCGCAAATTAGTTTTGTATTTAATGTTGAATTTCGTCAAAATTATTTGTGTTCACATTACATGTAACTTATAACGTGTGTGTTGAGTTGTAGTGTGGTCTATGAAATCATTGGATAGATTTGAACAACAAATATTATGGTCAAAAAATAAAAAGTAAGTTCTTAATTCTCCTTTCAAAAATTACTAAAACATGAAATAAACTAGCTCTTTCCAATCACAATTCGTGTCACGTGTGGTTTGAGGAAGTATATTTTTATAAATTGCTGATTCAGTACTGGCATGCATGTTGTTGATAGTTTAGCAATAGAACTAGGCATCACAGGGGAATATTTACTCATGCAGATGTGCCCTCACATGTACTATAATGCACCTTGCCTTAGGCCTCTAAGGCCTGCTGTAGGGGTGAATTACATATAGTATATGAACATTGCACACAATGGCAGTTTGAATGCAGTATGTGTGTGGATCCCTTAGTGTAGCATATTATATGCTGCAGCCTGTAGGGACCCTCTTCAGTACCCGTGCCCTGAGTACCAGGAGTACCATTTAGAAAGGACATGGATGCTAACTTCCTTGCCAATTGGGTTATAATTAGCATTTGTCTTGCTTTAGGGAAAGAGGACTGGTTAGCAAGGACCCAATGCACTCCGATCAAAAAGCATCAGTACTAGTGGGGGTGACCATGTAGAAAAAGGCAATTTCCCACACATGGTGGAAGATTTTGGAACCCTATCTGGTGCATACTCACTTTACTATCATTAGAGATTTTAGTTTTTTAATTTGATGACTTCTCATGCAAAGACTCTGCCTCCCTTCTTGAACTTTTGTCTAACTTTAGTTACTCTCAGTTGGTAAAATCTACTACCCATTTGGTGGGTCATACCCTGGATGGCATATTCACCAATCATCTCAATGTGGCTATTGATTGCATCCACCCCCTTAGTTGGGTGGATCACTGTGCGGTCATATTTAAAGTCCTACTCTTGCGACCTATTTTGGGTTTGGGTCCTGCTCCCTTCAAATACATAACATGCAGGCACCCGAGCAAGATTACTTTTGGAGGTCTGGAAGAGGCGCTCAACTCCTCTACAGCCAGATCTGACTCGTTTTCCTCATACAGCAGAAGGCTTTCAAGACTGGATTAATGCAACTCTTGATATTGTGGCTCCTTATAAAGTCGAAATCTGTACCAGACGCACACACACAGCGCAGTGGTTCTCAAAAGAACTCAAAGGCTTAAGACAGAAATGCCGCAGACAAGAGCAGAAAGGGCAGGCTAACTGAGGCCCTGTAGAAAAGAGAAGTACAAGTCCCAATTTCGTCGCTACAAACAGGCCATTGTGTTGGCTAAAATGTCTTTCTTTACTGAGAATGTTTCAGTGCTCTCTCAACTCATCTCAAGAGGTCTGTGATACAGTAGCACTCTATTTTCAGGACGAAGTTCTCAATATTCTTTCCGATTTTAACTTGCCTTTAGCAAGTGATCCCCTTCCCGAAAAAACCCTGTTACTTGTCCTCATTCTAATCAGCTTTCTTAAAATCTGGATCTCCCACTGACCCCTGCTCACCCAAAACGTTACAACCTATCTTGGACCTTATTGACGATTTTTTGCGGAATGTGTTTTATCTTATGCTTCAATCTGCTACTTAAAAAATCTAATCTGGATCCCAACAATCTGAAAATTCTCCATCCCATTATCCCTGTTGCTGGCCCCGGCTAAGATCTTAGAAACATTTATCAATCAGGAACTGGTCAAATTTATAGATACGCATTGTATCCTTAATCCATCTGAACATGGGTTTAGGGGAGGCAAGATAGCAACCCAGTAGGAGCATCGCATCTGAGCTCCCACTCCTGGCTCTTTTCTCCCCACATCACCTTACTTTGCTGATCTCAGAAGTGATGATTGTCTCCTGGGGCTGCCAGGTGGATCGGTTTGATGCTGGCTCCAACCCACGGTGCGGCATGGTTCCAGAGATAGGGTCCGCCCGCATTACAGAAGCCAAAAAGGGCTGTGCCGGTGCGTCAGATGGGATCCTGGATTGGCTGACCTGGAAATGCAGTATCGTGCTCAGTAGGTGGGCAGACCTTGCCAGAATAATCTCTGGGGGCAGTCTCTCACCACTGTGGGTTGAATGCTGTTTTGCTGTGCGTAACCTACATTATGGCCCCTAAAGCTGCCAAAATTACAAAGGACAAGGGAGTCTTGCTATTCATCACAGCAGTAGCTGCTGCACCGGCAGTGAGGGCTAAACAGGAGTCTCCTCAGGATCATGCAGGTACTGGTGCAGGTAAGCCGATAGACTCTTGCTCTATTAAAAATCAGCCTGAAAGTTTGGGTCGAGGGAGAAGGAGGAACTTGCCTGATCATTCATTAATTACAGACAAGAATCCTGGGGCACTGTTGATTCCTGAAACAGGAGTTCCCTGCTCCAGAAAAGAAAACCAACATCCCCCACAGTCATCACTTACTGACTTTTTCGCAATAATAAACACAGCGATTGGCTCAGCCCCGTAGGAGATTTATAAAAAGCTTGATATTGGTGTGGCTGATATGGCTCTGGTCTAGCTTCCGCTGATTTGTACAGGGGTTCCCTGGAGATGCAAGAGGGGCCTGAGGTGGCAGACAAAGTGGTATCGTCATGGGCTCTGGGGAAGCCCTCACAAATCGTGTCATGAGAGCTGGGTGAAAGGGCTAGTGACCCTACTGAAAATTTGCAGGTGACCCTTAGAAAGAACGCCATGCATGCATCCCGATCTGTTACTCCAGGAAAAGCCAGGGGTGGACTCAAGGATAACACAGAGCATGCTGGCTGGAACGCTGCTGATCTCACATCTGAAGGGACTGACAAAATATTTTCCCTTACGGACGGCTCAGGTTCAGAAGACTCTAACTCCTGTCCAAGCAAGGCCATGGGCAGCCCTTCTGCTTCTGGTTCCAGTACACCAGAAGCAACAGAAACAGCCTTTAAATATCAAAAGAACCGGAAGAGCTGTAAGGGTAATTTAGACTCCACAAAAAACAGAGAGAAGCCTTCTGTTGGTGGTGGGCTAAAATGGGATTACTCTCACACCAGGATACTTGGGATGCCAGAAGCACCGACAGCTCCAGCAAAGTTGGATTCCTCAGCATCGCAGGCCGTGTGGGACGTGGCTTTAAGCCCGGCTCTGGGTTTGATATTGGAGTCAATTAAAGAGTATCGGGCTGAGACCCGGCAGATGGAAAAAAGGCTAGGCAGGCAACAAAAAAGCTTGAAGGCACTATAGGAAGATTAGGAAGGCTTGCTCCAAGATTGGGTAGAATCTCAATTGTATTGAGGAAAGGACCACTGCAGTGGAAACAGATACGGTAACTGTGAAAGAGCAAGTCATGTCACACAATGCCCAATTGACCGATGTCCTGTGAAAGAACAGGGACTTGGAAAACCGGCAGAGAAGGAACAATCTCCGTTTTCTTTGGATTACGGAAGGACTGGAAGGGGATGATATCCGATCCTTCATGCTAGACCTTCTCAGGAGCACTTTTCCCAAACTTTCAGAGTGGAACTGGGAGTCAGAAGTCCAGAATCTTCACAGTTTCCCATTAGCCCAGAATAAGCCTATCCAGGGTAGTAGAGATCAAAGGCAGCCAAGGACTATATTAGTTTGTTTGGGCAATTCTTTGCTTTGACAAGCCATCTTTGAGAAAGCCAGTGCTGAGGCAAGATGGAGATACCTTGAATCCTCTTTTTTTGTTTGCCCTGATTTTTGCCATACAATGGTAGAGCGCCGGTGGTGCCTTCTGCAAGTGATTAAGCCGTTCCAAGATGCTGGCTTCAAAGCCTATTTGTTGGCGCCAGCTAGAATAAAAACAATAGTCAGAGGGTCCATTAAGTTCTTTACCTCTGAGATCCAAGCTAGAAAGTACCTGTGTGGCTTATCGTCAAATAAAAATAATGGATAGCTCATTCAGGGTCTCCCTGCTAAGTGATAAATTCTGTAAACTATTGTTTTTTTCGCAGTGTCCAAACTGGATTAATTGGGTATTTGTGGAGAAATGGGCACTCAGGAAGCTTTAAGATTGCCTGGCGGATGAGCAAAAGTCTTTGTGACCTTTTTTTTCTCTCCTCCTTTTTTCTCATAGTTTCAATTTATCTTGCTGGTGTGGGTGGAGTGGCGGAGGATGGGCTCGGTGGGGGGGGGGCCTGCGGTGTCTAATATCAGTCTCCATCACACAGACCCTTGTGGGTCTGGGTGTCTCCAGTGGTGGGGGGAGGGTAAGTGGGTGGGGCAGGCCAGGTAGAGGGTTTTTGGGGGGGACTGGGGTAGAGGTAGGCTGGGGAAATAATGATGGTTGACATGGTGTTGAATAAGCATCAAGTTTGTCTAAATTTGAGTTTTTTACTTTGTGACATGAATGGAAAGACGGTGGTGTGTTTGTAAACTTATCCAGATTAATGCTATATCTGGTTTTGACGGACAGGGATCTTTGAGATTTGACCAAGTTGAACTTGTGGGTTGGGGTTCATGTTCGGGACCTGTTCAATTTTGGTGGGTAATTTTTATGGTAAGGACAACATCTGTGGGGGATCGTAAGCTCCACATTGCTCTTATCAACATTTGTGGGCTAAACGATCAGTTTAAAAGGAGACAGGTTCAAGAGGACCTTAAATTTCTAAGAACAAATGTGTGCTGCCTGCAAGAGAACCATATCGCCCGATGTGATAGTGTATTGTTGTACTCCTTAGAGTTGAATGTAGTTTGTCACACAACTCAGGACACCAGGACTAATGGGGTTGCCATTTTAGGTAAAGCAGATACTGTTGTTCCTGGTCGGAAGGCTGCAGACAGGTTTGGGAGATGGGTAATAATGGAGTGTAAAGTTGGCAATGGCTATTTTTCACTGTGCTGAATATTTGCCCCAGTCATAGATGACCCTGCGCCACTGAATTACCACCCTAGCCCGCCCCGTATATAGTTTGTGGGGACTTTAATTTAAATGGCTCAAGAGGAGGATTTGGGGGCAGTGAAGCTTGCCATGCTGAGCGTAAACCGCAAATATTTAGATCTTTCAGGAATCTTTTGAATGACATTGGCCTAATTGATGTCTGGTCTATCCTGAAAGCTCCTGAGCCTGAATACACTTATTATTCAGCCCCCCATGGAAAATTTGCTAGGATGGATTTTTTTTGGTTCCACCAGTATTTGTCAGGGGGGCTCAGGTAGAACTTTTTCCAAAATTAATGCATGACTATAATCTAATTGTCTTGTATTGATGGACTGAGAACTGTGTCTAGAAGATGGACCTTTGAGAGGTCTCTTTTGTCAGACCCAGAGTATATAAACCCTATGAAGGGCTGGATTCCGGGGTATTTTTGAACTTAACAAAGGTAGATCTTCTCCTGGGATGGTCTGTGATGCTTTTAAGGCCCATGTAAGAGGGGAACCCTTAGGTTTAGCACTGCCAAACAGAGGCTGGGTCTGGACAGATTAAAGAACTTTATCAAAAGCTTAGTATCCTAGAGACAGAATTGGTCGGTGCTGGGGCCTCCGGGAGAGACCTCACCCCGTGCTGAACTTGATATCTATAACTAAGGCACGCTTGAACAAATTTACGGCTGAGAAGATCGCCAGGAAATTCATGTATAAAGATCAGGAGTGCCATGAATACAATGAACGTGTGGGGTGACTTCTTGCAGTCAGGTCAAGGCAAAAGCAGGCAGCCGGTCATATTTAGTCAGATCAGTAATATGCAAGGCAGCGTGGTAACAGACCCCGCTGAAGTTAGAGAAGCATTCCGGTAATTTTACTTTGATCTTTATAAAGCCTCCCCCATAGGTTGTCCTAAGGATCTAGAGGCATTTTTGAACCCAGTGACAAGTGCTAATACAACACAGGAGGATAAATCTTTTTAGGGGCAGATATTTTACCAGAGGAATTTTAAGTGGCCTTCCAGGCCATCCCATCTGGGAAGGTGGTAGGAACGGACTCCATACCTTTGGAATTCTATAAGGTTTTTTCTGTAGAACATTTTCAGGAAATGCTGGAGCTTTTTATGCAAGTTAGAAATGGGGCGTTTCCCCCAGGGTTCTGTCCTGGGGTTCTGCAAACATTATATATATTTTTTTTAAAGGTAAGGAACCTACTGCCTTCAGCTCTTATAGGCCAATCACATTGCTAAATAGTGATGGTAAGCTCTACTCCTAAAATGTTTGCCAGCCGGGTGGGTAGTCCAATACATCGACTAGTTTTGGTTCTGCAGCATGGGTTTATTCCAGGAGAAGGTCCTCGGATCATGTACAGCAAGTATATCATTATTTGATGCCGCCGAGGTCCTAGCGGAGCCAATGAGAGTCACCCTTTTGGACACTGAGAATGCTTTTTATTTGGTGTCGTGGAATGCAGGTTATAGAGGCCAATGGGCTGGGTGGGCCCTTTATTCACGCAATACGGGTGATGCATCTCACCCACATAGCTTGGTTACAAATAATGGAAGGTAAGTTGGATTCCTTACCGATAGAAAGGCGAATGAGGCAGGGATGCCCCGCCTCTCCTTAGTTGTTTGCACTATACATTATGATTAATCCCCTGCTTAGGAGGATACAAAAATATTGGCCTGTGCCGATGAAGTGCCAATAGTCACCAGTGATCCATATAGGGCTGTCCACTCTGTGGAAAAGATAACAGAAGAATTTGGGACTCATTCAGTGTTTTTGTTAAATAAAGCAAAAATGCAGGTAGTGTTAAATAGACATGCGCTAGCCTCCGATAGGCGGGTAGTAGAGGTAGCTACCTATCTGGGAGTCAGTACTAAAGCGAAAGTGGAGTGTCTAGTCGGTATAAATCTTATCCCTATTATTGAAAAGAATAAGAAGGATTTTAGCCTATAGCTTGAAACACTCAATAATGGTGAGATGCAATCTCGTTAAAATTATATTTCTTTAAAAATTATTGTATGTTTTCCGCACAATTCCATTGGAGGTTGATAATGTATGGTTCAGAGTAATTGAAAGAATGGTGGCTAGGTTCATCTGGGCTTAGGGGATGACTAGGAGGGCTGATTCATTTTTGTGTTTACCCTGAGACAGGGGGTTGGGTGCTTCGCAACTTTAAACTATATTACCTAGTGGCAGCTCTGCAATGTTATGGCCCCTATTTAATAAGTGGAGAATGAAGGTTATATGTCTTTGATTTATGAATTATCGATCAGAACAGCCGGCAAAGACTGTTGAATATTTTTGAGCCAGGTTATTTTAAATGAATGTGGTTTAAGACTCTGATCGCTGCATTTCGGAACTGGGCGGGCATTCGTAAAAAACTGGGGGTTGGTAGGTATAGCTGGTATACTCCCCTGCTTCGGAATAATCAACTTCCCGCAATATTCCAGGACAGCTGTTTAGCTAGAAGAGAACAAGGGGGCTTTGGTAGGATTGGGGATCTACTCATGAGGAACAATATTGCTTTATTTGAAGAAGTAGGTGGCAGATTTAACATAAGGGCGTCAGGGCTTTTTAAAATATTTACAGAGCAGGGATTTCCTATTTAGAAAGGCTCAGGTGTTTCAGGTCTTCCAAGGATCCCCTGATGGAGATGTTAACAAAAGGCACTAGCTCCTCAGTTTTGCAATTATATGGGTGCCTGTTGGAAGGGGTCCCAGATGATTTGGAAAAACACAATGAAAAATGGCGGGTGAGGCCTGTGAACTCCGGCTTCTTGAAATTACTTGAGCTGGGAGGGTCAATTTTATGTTCTTCACATCTGCAAACACAACATTATAGAACAATCTTTGATTTCTACATAACACCAGCTAAAATTGTTGAATGGGGCGGGGTAGCTGGGACCTGCTGCCCTAGATGTCGTGCACCCAATGCAGACCTGGTCCGCATGTTCCCTTCTTGCCCCAGCCTAATAAAAGTATGCTTAGGAATCACAGGTTTTTCAGGTGAAGTCCTCGAGGTGAAGATACACCCGTCACCTCAGCTAATGCTGTTGGGTGTGGATTAATTAAATATAGGTGTTGAGGTTGAATTAATTTTTAAAGCTATGTTGGTTTTTAGGCTCTGTGTGACCTCTGCCTAGCTTGATCCTTCAACCCGACCTTTCAGCAATGGAAGGGGCACTGTCTATATGTTTACAACTTGCAGCTTTTCAAAACATAAATAAAATGCATTGTCATTTAACAATGCTAATAGCTCAAACTCTCGCAAATACCAGACCTATTGATTCGGAAGGGAGAGTACCTGCATTTCTCAGCAGAGCTCCCATACATTTAATGGGCGAGTACCGGCGCTTTCTCGGCAGCTAACAGGCACTCTAAAGAGTGAGTACCTGCACTTCTTTGATTTGAAAGGAAGAGTACCTGCACTTCTCAGCAGTGCTGCCATACATTTAATGGGTGAGTACCGGTGCTTTCTCAGCAGCTAACAGGCACTCTAAACTGTGAGTACCTGCACTTCTTTATTTCCACTTAAACCAGTGCCAGTAAGAATGGGGCCTCTGTTGATGCTTCTGGGGTGATCTGGTCTCCATATGTTGGTGCTCTGAATGGTTGCGTAGAACCGACTTGCCACTCAAATGGTCATGCAATATCTTAAGATGCATCAACTGTGCGACAGCACAGATATGTCCAGTCATGGCACTTAAAAGAACTCTCAGGAGGCAGAAAGATCGTCCCCATTTCATAGCTGCTACAAGTACCATATAATGTATGCTGCTGTAGTGTAACTTAGACGTCTGAAGTGCTCATTAATGCAGAGGTGCAACTTGAATCACGTGTTGTGGTAAACATGAATAGATGGAAGACAAATCGTCACAGTTATTTGTCACGAGGAAGGGCCCTAACAAACGTTCTCCACACTATAAAAAAGTTTTCCACAGATCTTCACCAAGTTTGGAAGTAATAAACTTCACACCCCTTATTCCAATTGCCCTTTCCTCCCAATGATTGTATAACTCCACTTTCAACACTTCTGAATGAGTATCAGTGAAACAGCGATGCTACCTGTACAGGCAGAGTGAGACCCCCATGGAGTGTGCACTGCAGACCCAGCCCCCTCTGATGTCACTCGTTCCAATCTGTCATACTGAAGTATATAAAAAACAGACTATCTTGTATACCACAGAGAGACAGAGTGGAACAAGTGACTTAACACAGGCAGACGCTGCTGCCCTGTGCAGGAGGTTCCCTGCAAGGCAGTGCCTCTCTGGCAAACATAACCTGGTTGATAAAATGTGCTCAAGGGAGCTTTCACATGGTTTCCACACTCAGCGTTTTCTTTTTTTTTTTATTAATTATATTTTTATTAGCAATTCCAATAAATACAGATGATCAAATCGATCGTACAATAAATATAGCAGCAATATAAACACATTAATTCACACTCTATGATGACAATAAAAAATATACATAGCGAAAAAATACAAAGCAGTATGGAGGGACCAGTTCTATCTGGGAGAAATTCAAAGACTACTTAACATTGCCGAATTCCATTCGCCCAAGCTGTAATCGGTGCCCAGATTTTTTCCCCCAAAATTCTAGTAGCAAATATGGCTTTCTCTTGATTATACACCCCCAAAAATCTGGCTAACCACATCTGAAAGCTGGGCGGATGCGGATCTTTCCATTGTGCTGCTAGTATGATTCTAAAAACAGCAGTCCCTATAAAAAGACATGTCTCTTCTTCGCGGCTAAAACCAAGGGTATTATCGTATCCAAGAATATAAAGTGTGCTAGAAAACACCATCTTATGACCAAATACCTCCTCCCAGAATCTCAACACCATATTTTTAATTGGTACTAGTGCAAGACAGTCCGAGAACATATGAGGAAGAGTAGCCGGTCCTAATCCGCATCTTGGGCAGGAGTCGTCTGTTCTTTTCCCCCATAAAAACAGCTTGGCAGGGGTAAAATACAGATTAAAAATTGTCTTGTATAATTGTGCCTTCAGATTTGAGGATAGGAATAGTTGAGATATTAAAACCAGGCTCATGTCAATATCGATATCGGGGTTACGTAGTTTTTCGACCCATGAGGCTTCAACACTGTCTAAATCGCTTGGAAGCTTCTCCAGAAGAGTATTATATATAGTTCCTATCCGAATAGAATCTCTAACAATGACATCCATAAATGGTATAGTTTCAATTGAAATCGTATTGGACCCTAAAATAGAATTAATTTGAATAAACTTAAAGTAATCATTACTCGAAATTCCAAAAGTGCTCTGTAAATTTAAGAATCTATGGCCTGTCCCAGCCCCCAAGAAGTCACCAACTGTATGTATCCCTGCTCTAACCCATTTTTTTGCAGTTACATCATTAACATGTGATGGTAGTATCGAGGATTGCCAGAGAGGTGTGTATCTATTAAATTTCGGGATTTCCATCAGCTTAGCGGCCTGCCTCCAAACCTTCCATGCACTAATAATGATCCTCAGCTTGTTTTTTTTATAATATCTTGCTTCGGTTTGTCTTAAAAGAAGTTCATGAGCTTCTTTCCCCACTGCAATTTCATATATAGAGGGAATCACAGTATCTTGATGTGAGAAGTTGGCCTGGTATATGCTGTTCACTAGTTCTAGTGACCACCTTGTACCATGCCAAGCAACCCTTATGGTGTGGTTGTAAGTCAACCTTTTTGGACTAGCTGCCCTAGTGGTAGCGTAGGCTAAGCAGTCTTTGAGGCTAAACTCGTGAAGCGTGTTAAGCAAGCTGTTTTACCAATAGTAACCCCCTTTTATACCAATGAAAGGACACCACACAGATATATATTCAAAATATATATGTATTTATTTCTCAAAGTAACCCCTAGTCTCTTTATGAGCACAGGAGCACAAATCGTCAAACAAGATTATCACAGAATACACAGAAGTTGCACTTTATATGGATAGGCCCTGGTGGCCACTCGAACCATATACTAAAATAGTGGTATAAGTACCACGAACAGAAAAGGGAAAAGGCCTAGGGCCTCTAGAATCGCTGGGCCTACAAGGAGCTAACGTCAGTTAGTGACCAGGAGGTCCACGGGTGGCGTGTGCAGAGCAAATAGTCACACGCGGGCTCCCATAGGTTTCAATGGGTGCGTAAAAAGTACAAAGTTACTGCAAAAGGAATCTTCCGGATGACCTAGGAACTTAAGATTTGGAACACAGGCACTAGAGATGTATTACTACACATGGGCACCGGAGTACCAGCTTTACCTCACCCACAGGAAGCGGGTGCATAGGCCTCAAAGTGCGTCGGGTTTCTTCTATCTGTTCCGTTGAGCCTGGGACAAAGATGCTGCAGGCGGTCGGTCGGGAAGAGATGCAGTGGATCCAAGAGTGGATCGGAGATGTTGAAGACCTGTAAGCAGAGGGGACAGTGTTCACAGTCACTAGCCAGTGACCAGCGTGGCACCAGGTGGGTACCAGGCGATGTCGGGTGCAAACAGGTGATGAGGGGTAGCTTGTCTCCGCAGCCACGTGGTCCCTGCAGGTCGACGACGTCCAGGAGTCGGCTCACGAGCTGTCCCACGCAGGCTCTCGCTGTCGGCGGTGTCGGCGACTTGATCGAAGCAAACAAGCCTTGGCAAAAGCAATTGCAGGAGGATTCGGAAATCAGCTGTTGGTTCTGACCAGCAAGGTCAGAGGGATTGCTCCTTTGGAGGGGAGCAAGGGCCAGTCTGGAGCAACCAGACCAGCGGTGTTTGTCGTAGATTTCGTCGCCAAGATGGCCACTAGCCAGCGGGCCAGCAACCGGTTAGGCGCGTCGAGTGGCAAAATGCAGAAGGGCCCCACGCAGATCGTGGAGATGCTGGAGGGCTCACCTTTGGTGCAGATGCTGCTCGAGGGTTGGGCTTCTCAGGACCCAAAGCACAACTTGGAGAGAGCCTCGGTTGTTGCGCTGGTCAGCTTGTTGTAGTCGTTCCAAGATGGCTGGCTCCACGTGTCTCGGTGCCTCCACGGGTCTCCTCTTTGCAGGGACTGTGGATCGGGCGGTGAGAGGTCTGGAGGTCCAGGTCTTGTCAGTCTCTGGGCTCGGGCTCCGGCGGGAGGCGGCGGCAAAGCAGACGGTGATTCGCTGGATGGTGCTTGCGTTAGCAAGGTGGTCACTCCCTGACCACAGGGGAGATTTTCTTCAGTCTTCTGTGCAGCAGAATGTCGAAGTTCCCGTCTTCTTCTTAGTTTCAAGTTGATTCCAGGATGTCTGAAGTCTTAGGACACAGCTCCTACCTTTATTCGGATTCTAGGGGCCGGACTACCTGCTAGGTCCCTCCCTATGGGTGGGACCAGGAAGGGGGGTGGTTACACCCCCAATCCTTTGTCCAGCTCGCCCCAGGCCCGGGACTGGTGTGCCCCAGGACCGGTTTGAACTGGCATATGCCCCGAGGCTCCTTGTGAGCCACAGGCATGTCTGGTTTCTTTCAAGCCCTACCTGACCAATACACAAAATCCTGTCTGGGGTGGTGCTCGCACCTCCCCTGGCAGGAAACCCTTTGTCCACACCTCCCAAGCTGGAAGGACTCCCAGCAGCAGGAGGGCAGACTTGTGTCTGTGGTGGCAGCATCCATTTTGTGGAGCTGAGGCTATGTCTGATTTTACCCGGGTTTCAGGTACTGTACATGTCGTGTCCCTCTAGAAGGGTGGAATGCTAACCCCGTCGCCAGAATTGGCGAGGGGTTAGTATTCCAATTCGTATGACACCTTACTCGACATGTTTTGATAAAGCCAAACCAAAGATAGCATTTAACCGCGAGGTTCATAATGCACTTAAGAGTATATGGTATGACGATATCTGGAAACAGTAGAAGGAAGTTGTTCCGACCACTGCAGACAGGCTCAGCTCATGCCAGAGCACCATCTCACATGGAACCAAGCACTCTGCCTTCAGGATTGTTAAGGCCTGCCATAGGAGTGACTTATAGGTTACCAGGTGTCCCATTTAAGGTTAGGTATAGGTATACTACACCTAAGTAAGAGGTGATTACACCAACTTACCCCAGCTGAGTGATCAGCCAGTTGTGTCAGATTGTTAGGCCAAGCCTGGGGTGGCATAATACATGCTTCAGCCCCTGGCAGGCCTTGGATACACCAATGCCCTGGGTACCTAGTGTACACTGGTACAGGGGCTGACAGGGTGATCCAACCAATTGGGTATGTACCTAGGGTACATGGAGTCCATTTTACAGAGAGAGCAGATAGCCTGAGAGCCTGAATGGCAGGATCTCAGGCCAACTAAGTCGAAAAACCAGCTAGACACTAGGCAAAAATTTGGGGGTAACCATAGTCAGATATCCACCTTCCTACACAACCCCCCCCCAAACGAAGGGAGATAAGGCTGACCTTGACCAGGTAAGCCTATATTGCCCAAGTGGCCATATAAGGAGGAACCAGCACTGGCATGGTTACCCCCTGTCTCATGGTCCACTAAGCAATCCCTCACCCTAAGGGTATCAGAGGGTCTCCACCATAGGGAATCTCTACCTGTGGTGTGTCTTGGCAAAGTAAAAGGCTGGTGTTGAGATGGAGTACTGAAGTGAGTGTCCTCAAAGTGAGGCCTCAGCTTCCTCCAATCATCCTCCACCATGGATGCCTTTCTTTCTTTAACTGAGTTGCACTGTGCTCTCAGGGTCAGCCTCTGGCTACCTAAAGCTGGAGGCTGGGTCCCTTTTGTGGGCTTACTGGAGGGACAGGTCAGGTTTGGGGCCCTAAGGTCCCATGTTTGCCTGTGCCCAACAGAATCCCCCTGGGGGAGGTCCCTAACTACCTGTAAAGGAGATCCCTCAGGAATGTTTTTACCCATCACCTGACTAGGGCTACTAGCCAGGCAATCCTCATTCTTTTGATGGGGGGGTTCTTGTGGACAGGGGCCCTCTGGGGGTCCACTGGCCTCCCTGACCTCTGCAGCCCTGGGCTGACTGAGGCAGGGTAGAGAGAGGCAGGCTACCTGCACCAGACTGGATCCCACCTTGGAAGGGGCCACTGACATCAGAGGCTCTGCCAGGCCAGGCCTGGCTACCTCTGGGGCAGTTCCTTCACAAGGGGTGAGGTCAGATCCCTGAGGAGGCTGACCTTTTCCTAATGTCTGGGGAGAGGGAGACTTTTCTTCCTCCCCACTACTCTCAGTTTGTGTGGAGTGATCCATTGTTTCAGGCTTCACTACACCTATGTCAGTCTGAGTATAGGCTGAGACCATTACAGCCTTGCCAACCTTTTCAGGGGGGCACTCAGTTTGTGTTTGAGCTGTGACTGTCACAGCTCTGCCAGTCCCTACAGGGAAGTCTGTCTGTGCCTGGGCTGTGGCTACCACTGCCCTTCCAACCTTTTCAGGGAGGAAATCTATTTGGACAGGGGTTGTGAATGGCACAACCCCCCTACCCTTTTGTGAAAGGCCTACCATTTTAGAATGGGTGTCTTGTTCAACTCCAGCCCAAGCTGAGAGTTCTAAGTCATTCCCCAGTAAGCAGTCTACAGGCAAGGTTGGGGACACTGCTACCCTTTTAGGGCCAGTGACCCCTCCCCAGCTGAGACATACCTCTGCCATGGGATGACTGTTCTGTTTGCCATCAATGTTAGTCACCTGGTAGGAGAAACCGGGCAAAAGCTGCTCAGAGGGAACTAGCCAATGGGCCACCATTGTGATGCTAGCCCCAGTGTCTCTGTAGGCCTCAGCTTTTGTACCATTGATGTAGGGCTCCTGTCTGTACCTACCCAAAGTGTTGGGACAGGCAGTGAAGTTGGCAAACCCCATGCCACCATCACAGACAAGAGTGGTTGCTGTAGGGGAATTGGCTAAGCCAGGGTCCCCCTGTGTTCCCCAAGTAAACCCACCCAGATTTCTGGGGGCACTCCCACCACCTGGGGGATTACTGCTGACAGTAATAGGTGGTGTGACAGGAGTAATTGGAGGAACAGTTTTGTTTTTAGCCCTTGGGCAACCGCTGTCAGTTTTCCAATGCCCAGGAGTTTTACACTCATGGCAGTAGGGCTTTTTAGCTGTGGTAGAGGAGGGAGCTTGGGACCCACCACCCTGTGTGGAGTTTTGGGGCCCTGAGGAAGGTTTCTCTTTTTCTTTATCCCCACCCTTCTCTTGAGGCTTGGTGGTATCTTTCTTTTGGTCACCACCCTGGTTTTTAGGCCTGATCCTGGTCCTGACCCATTTATCTGCCCTCTTTCCCAATTCTTGGGGAGAGGTCAAATCTGAGTCTACCAGGTGTTGATGGAGAAGCTGGTTTTGACAATTACTTAAAATCTGCTCTCTCATCATCAAATTGTACAATCCTGTATAATCAGACACCTTACTTCCCAGCAACCAACCCTCCAAAGCCTTAGTGGCACATTCCACATATTCAGACCAGTCCTGAGTCTGTGTCTTCTGGGTGTCTCTGAACATTAACCTGTACTGTTCAGTGGTTAAGCCTAACCCATCAACTAGGACACTCTTCAGGACTCTGTAATTTCTGACATCCTCTTCTCTAACAGTGAGGAGTCTATCTCTGCCTCTCCCCTCAAAGGAGAGCCATAAGATTGCTGCCCACTGGTCTTCAGGAACCTGCTGCACTTTGCAGGCTCTCTCAAGAGCAGTCATCCATTTGTGGATGTCATCCCCACTTTTGTAGGGGGGCACAATCTTGGACAGGTTCCTATTGTCAAAGACCCTATCTTTGTCCCTAGGGACATTGCTGCCACCAGTGGGTATAGACCCACTCTCTCTATGCTGCCTAGCCTTGCTCAGTTTTTCTTCCATCAGGGCTACTTCTAGCTCCTGCTTCCTGATCCTCAGCTGGGCTTCCTGCATTCTGGCTTCATGTTCCCTCCTCTGAGGGGTGGTCAGTCTCCTTCTGGAGTGACCTTGAGAGCCTCTAGAGCCATGGGAAGCATTGGAGTCACCTGAGCGATTCCTTTGCCTTCCAAGCCCTGTGTTAAGTCCACTGGGGAGATCCAGTGGGTTGAACCCACTGTCAGTCCCCAATAGCCTTGGTTTAGCTGGGCCAAGTATAACACTTGGCACTGGGCTAGTTCTCCCTTCATCCTCACTACTGTCAGTATCCTTTTCACTCTCATCCTCTGTGGTAGGCATCCCATCTAAGGGGTGACTATTGGGAAGGGGTACTTCAGTGGTATCTTTAGAAGGGGGGCCTCCTGTTCCTGACCCTAAGGGGGCTAACTGGGAAGCTTTCTTGAGTGCTCTCTGATTCTCATCATTCTGTAAGAGCTCTCTGAGCTCAGCAGAGTTTGGGTTCTTGGGCTGTTTAAGGCCTCTAAGAGTTGCCAAATGCCTGAGCTCATTCTGATTAAGGGTAGCAAAGCTGGATGGTGCCCTCTGGGGGTCACTCTCAACAGAGATGGGTACAGTGGACCCCTCTGCCCCGGCCATTGCTCTTAAGTGTGGGTGGATGTGTTGCAATCTACCTACACTTGGGTTTACCTACTAAACCTATCTAGTAGTTGTAGTCAGGGTGTGCTACTCCCTTTGCTCTACAACAACTAAGTTCAGTAGAACTTATGTATATCTAATCTTGTTTTATATGTACCTACAGGTACCTATGTGATCTTTCAATTGGTAACCAAGAGATTACAATGGTAAAACACAGCAAGCTCAAATCCAACCGCTGCTCACCAATGTGAGAAGTTGGCCTGGTATATGCTGTTCACTAGTTCTAGTGACCACCTTGTACCATGCCAAGCAACCCTTATGGTGTGGTTGTAAGTCAACCTTTTTGGACTAGCTGCCCTAGTGGTAGCGTAGGCTAAGCAGTCTTTGAGGCTAAACTCGTGAAGCGTGTTAAGCAAGCTGTTTTACCAATAGTAACCCCCTTTTATACCAATGAAAGGACACCACACAGATATATATTCAAAATATATATGTATTTATTTCTCAAAGTAACCCCTAGTCTCTTTATGAGCACAGGAGCACAAATCGTCAAACAAGATTATCACAGAATACACAGAAGTTGCACTTTATATGGATAGGCCCTGGTGGCCACTCGAACCATATACTAAAATAGTGGTATAAGTACCACGAACAGAAAAGGGAAAAGGCCTAGGGCCTCTAGAATCGCTGGGCCTACAAGGAGCTAACGTCAGTTAGTGACCAGGAGGTCCACGGGTGGCGTGTGCAGAGCAAATAGTCACACGCGGGCTCCCATAGGTTTCAATGGGTGCGTAAAAAGTACAAAGTTACTGCAAAAGGAATCTTCCGGATGACCTAGGAACTTAAGATTTGGAACACAGGCACTAGAGATGTATTACTACACATGGGCACCGGAGTACCAGCTTTACCTCACCCACAGGAAGCGGGTGCATAGGCCTCAAAGTGCGTCGGGTTTCTTCTATCTGTTCCGTTGAGCCTGGGACAAAGATGCTGCAGGCGGTCGGTCGGGAAGAGATGCAGTGGATCCAAGAGTGGATCGGAGATGTTGAAGACCTGTAAGCAGAGGGGACAGTGTTCACAGTCACTAGCCAGTGACCAGCGTGGCACCAGGTGGGTACCAGGCGATGTCGGGTGCAAACAGGTGATGAGGGGTAGCTTGTCTCCGCAGCCACGTGGTCCCTGCAGGTCGACGACGTCCAGGAGTCGGCTCACGAGCTGTCCCACGCAGGCTCTCGCTGTCGGCGGTGTCGGCGACTTGATCGAAGCAAACAAGCCTTGGCAAAAGCAATTGCAGGAGGATTCGGAAATCAGCTGTTGGTTCTGACCAGCAAGGTCAGAGGGATTGCTCCTTTGGAGGGGAGCAAGGGCCAGTCTGGAGCAACCAGACCAGCGGTGTTTGTCGTAGATTTCGTCGCCAAGATGGCCACTAGCCAGCGGGCCAGCAACCGGTTAGGCGCGTCGAGTGGCAAAATGCAGAAGGGCCCCACGCAGATCGTGGAGATGCTGGAGGGCTCACCTTTGGTGCAGATGCTGCTCGAGGGTTGGGCTTCTCAGGACCCAAAGCACAACTTGGAGGGAGCCTCGGTTGTTGCGCTGGTCAGCTTGTCGTAGTCGTTCCAAGATGGCTGGCTCCACGTGTCTCGGTGCCTCCACGGGTCTCCTCTTTGCAGGGACTGTGGATCGGGCGGTGAGAGGTCTGGAGGTCCAGGTCTTGTCAGTCTCTGGGCTCGGGCTCCGGCGGGAGGCGGCGGCAAAGCAGACGGTGATTCGCTGGATGGTGCTTGCGTTAGCAAGGTGGTCACTCCCTGACCACAGGGGAGATTTTCTTCAGTCTTCTGTGCAGCAGAATGTCGAAGTTCCCGTCTTCTTCTTAGTTTCAAGTTGATTCCAGGATGTCTGAAGTCTTAGGACACAGCTCCTACCTTTATTCGGATTCTAGGGGCCGGACTACCTGCTAGGTCCCTCCCTATGGGTGGGACCAGGAAGGGGGGTGGTTACACCCCCAATCCTTTGTCCAGCTCGCCCCAGGCCCGGGACTGGTGTGCCCCAGGACCGGTTTGAACTGGCATATGCCCCGAGGCTCCTTGTGAGCCACAGGCATGTCTGGTTTCTTTCAAGCCCTACCTGACCAATACACAAAATCCTGTCTGGGGTGGTGCTCGCACCTCCCCTGGCAGGAAACCCTTTGTCCACACCTCCCAAGCTGGAAGGACTCCCAGCAGCAGGAGGGCAGACTTGTGTCTGTGGTGGCAGCATCCATTTTGTGGAGCTGAGGCTATGTCTGATTTTACCCGGGTTTCAGGTACTGTACATGTCGTGTCCCTCTAGAAGGGTGGAATGCTAACCCCGTCGCCAGAATTGGCGAGGGTTTAGTATTCCAATTCGTATGACACCTTACTCGACATGTTTTGATAAAGCCAAACCAAAGATAGCATTTAACCGCGAGGTTCATAATGCACTTAAGAGTATATGGTATGACGATATCTGGAAACAGTAGAAGGAAGTTGTTCCGACCACTGCAGACAGGCTCAGCTCATGCCAGAGCACCATCTCACATGGAACCAAGCACTCTGCCTTCAGGATTGTTAAGGCCTGCCATAGGAGTGACTTATAGGTTACCAGGTGTCCCATTTAAGGTTAGGTATAGGTATACTACACCTAAGTAAGAGGTGATTACACCAACTTACCCCAGCTGAGTGATCAGCCAGTTGTGTCAGATTGTTAGGCCAAGCCTGGGGTGGCATAATACATGCTTCAGCCCCTGGCAGGCCTTGGATACACCAATGCCCTGGGTACCTAGTGTACACTGGTACAGGGGCTGACAGGGTGATCCAACCAATTGGGTATGTACCTAGGGTACATGGAGTCCATTTTACAGAGAGAGCAGATAGCCTGAGAGCCTGAATGGCAGGATCTCAGGCCAACTAAGTCGAAAAACCAGCTAGACACTAGGCAAAAATTTGGGGGTAACCATAGTCAGATATCCACCTTCCTACACTTGATTATCTACATTCATCACCAGGAGGGGCGCCATTTGTTGAAGAAGGGCTGCCCAATGGTACAGCCTCAGATTCGGAGCAGCCAGCCCTCCTCTATTTTGAGGAAGAGATAAATATTTCATTGACCTCCTGATTTTCCCATACTGCCATATAAAACTAGACATTTGGGACTCAAGCGCTTTCATGATTTTTTCCTCTAAAAACAGGGGAATAGCTCGAAATAAATACAGTATTTTAGGGAGAGTATTCATTTTTAAATAGTTACATCTACCAATAATGGATAGATGTAAGTTATTTACCCTTAGAAGGTCTTTAGTAATACTCTTAATTAGAGGATCATAGTTCAGGTTGCTAATGTTTTCTATTTTTGCAGTGATGCACACTCCTAGATAGGTCGCATTTATTGCAATCCGGGGGTCAGTAAATATAATATTTTCCGTACAGAGAATAACCGTCTTGTCTCTGTTTAGAGAATATCCCGAATATTGTCCAAATTGACGTGTAATTCTTTCAATTTCGACTATAGCCTCAGCGGGGTCTGATGTTAAAACTGCCACATCATCGGCGTATGCAAGAATTATAGTCTCGTATTCCCCAGCGATAACTGGCTTTATTTTCTGGCTATATAATAATCTAATGATCAGGGGGTTCATGTATAGCGCAAACAATATCGGGGAGCAAGGACACCCCTGTCTGGTACCTCTTGAGATATTAATAGGTCTCGATTCAAATCCCATCATTTGTAACTTGGCCCTGGGTTGTTGATACATAGCCTTAATGGAATTAATAAGTCCCGGGCCAAGATTGCATTTTTCTAAAACTCCCCACAGAAATCTCCAAGACACACGATCAAACGCTTTTTCAGCATCGAGGAGGATCATTGACATCGGGTCCCCCGTTTTTGACAAAACATCAAACAAGGTAATAGCCCTGCGGGTATGATCTGTTGTACCTTTGCCCGGGACAAATCCATGTTGCCACGGGGATACCAGATGTTCAATAACCCTCCCGAGTCGATTAGCCATAATTTTTGCATATAATTTAGAGTCCGAATTAATCAAGGAGATCGGCCTGTACGATGTAGGTAAATCTGCTGGCTTGCCTTTCTTTGGGAAGACGATTATGTTAGTATCTCTCCAGGATTCAGGGGGGTTCCCACTTGATTGTATACCGATAAACAAATCAACTAAATATGGTAAAATTTGAGTACCTAAAATTTTATAAAGTTCGAGAGGGATCTTGTCGGGACCAGCTGCTTTCCCTGAAGCTAAGCCTGATAGAGCTAATTGAAGCTCTGCAATGTCAATTTCTCTATCCAAATCCTCCCTAGTGTCATTATCAATTATTTTGAATCCTTCCGTATCTCTCATAAATTCCCTAATAAACGTTTCCATTTCATCTGAATTATCAGATTTATCCAAAACAACTGAACCCTCTGGGATATCGTTTTGATATAGCTTTTGGTAATACTGTTGGAAAATGTCCACGATATCCTCAGGGTTCGTGTATTCCTGGCTGTTAGCTTTAATTGTAGTTATAGTGTTGTATGTGGATTTCTGTCTAGTACGCATCGCCAATTGCTTCCCCACTCTATCTCCATTCTCATATAGCTTAGCTCGATGTGCTTGAAACGTCTCTGCAGCTTTCTGATTCAGCCAGCTGTTAAGTTCTGTTTTGAGAACAAGTATACGACACATACTGGGCCCCGTCTCCCCACCATTTGAAATTAACGACGTATGTTTCTCTTCAGCTGTTATAAGTTCCTGCATCAGTACTTGCTGTTCACTATTTAGTTTTTTCCGATGCCTTGCCACATAGCTAATCGTTTCGCCTCTGAGGGCAGCTTTAAAACAGTCCCATACCGTTCCCCTCGGTGCACTATAGCGATTCATATAAAAAAATTGTTGTGTCCAGTTTTTAATATATATAATATAGTCCTGATTAGATAATAATTTCCTATCGAAAGTCCAGGTAGTGCGAGGTCTAGTGAAATTATCTAGTTGAAGCGACAGAGTCAAGGGATTGTGGTCGGATAGTAGTTTCGGGAGTTTAGTGATCTCAGCATGATCAGCCAGGTCCGTTGTTGTTAATATATAATCTATTCTTACGTATTTACTGTGGGGGTGCGAGAAATAGGTATACCCAGGATCTAAATGTTTTTTTTTAACCCATATGTCCACTAAGCAATGGATATCCATAAGTTGACAAATTGCTTTATGTACTTTCGGTTTTCTTCCCACATACCCTAAACAGTTTAAGCTTGTATCTGGTAACCTCATCGATATATTAAAATCTCCACAAAAAACCATCGATTTAGGCCAGAACACAAGTTCTGATTCAAGATCTTTAAATATTTGAGGGTCATCTAGGTTCGAGCCATAAACTGAACAGATAGTTACGCCGGAGGTTAGTTCTATAATTGCCCATCTCCCAAGGGCATCAGCTTTTTTGCGCGATGTTATTTGAATAGATGATTTTACTAGTATAGTTACACCCCGAGTGTTAGATGTTTGTGTTGTACTAACAACGATATCATATCCTCCAAACTTAAGCAGATCTTTTTTTTCCCAGGGTAGATGTGTCTCCTGTAAACAAACTATGTCGAAAGATTCTTGCTTAATTATTTGCCCTAGTCGATTTCTTTTATTTCTGTCGTTCAGCCCCGCCACATTCCAAGAACAAATTGTTAGTCTACCCATTTTGAGATATTAATTAATCTCCCAGAGCTTATCCTCTTAGATATACCAAATGAGTAAAAGAGCCTATATGTACGTCTTACATTGCTCATCAAAAAATGAACCAGAACCATCCTCATAGTTATATGTTTTGCCACTGCTTTCGAATTATTTATTGGAATTGCTTTTTTCCCCATTTTTCCGCCCACCCCCACCCACACACCCTTCCTGTACAAGACAGGCCCCCCCTCCCACCCAACACCCAAAGTGAGGCATACAGACACCAAGGTCTGTTGTGATGGCCGTGCTCGGTACAACCAGAGCGTGTGCCGATTAAATTTCGCTGTGCCAAGTTCAATTAATTCCTTGTATTATTAAAGCAATAACAATAACATCAGCGGAAGAGTAAATCACCTCTTCAAAGGAAAAAGAGCAAAAGAGAAAAAAAAAGAAGGGAAGAAGAAAAACAAGAAAGTAATCGGAAGCACAAGCTACTCTCTAACGGTTGGATCCTAGTTTTATAGCTATGATTATATTTCCCTCCATGTCCCTCCATGTCCCTTCCCTTTCCTTTCCCCTTCCCTTCCCCTTCCCCTCCTCTCTCCCTCTCCTTCCCTCCTTTCCTCCCTCTTTCCACTCCCTCCCCTCCTTTCCTTCTCTTTCCCTCTCCATTTCACCCCTTCCCTCTTTCCACTCCCCTTCCCTGCTCTCCCTATTTTTCCCTGTTTTTTCCTATTCTTTCCTCTCCCTTTTTTAAATAAAGAGCTCCGTTCTCCATTCCATTCTATTCCTTTCTGTTTTTTTACTCTTTCTTTCTCTCTCTCCTTTCCTCTCCTTCAATCAATCAATCAATCAAGGCATTTATAGAGCGCACTACTTACCCGTAGGGTCTCAAGGCGCTTGGGGGGGGGGGGGGGGGGTGCCGTTACTGCTCGAACAGCCAGGTCTTCAGCTTCTTCCTGAAGGAGAGGTGGTCTTGGGTCAGGCGCAGGTCGGTCGGCAGGGAGTTCCAGGTCTTGGCGGCCAGGTAGGAGAAGGACCTTCCTCCTGTTGTCGCTCTTCGGATGCGGGGGACGGCGGCGAGGGCGTGGCTGGCTGATCGGAGGTGGCGTTTGGGAGCGTAGAAGTTGATTCGGTTGTTGAGGTAGCTCGGGCCTTGGTCGTGAAGGGCTTTGTGTGCGTGGGTGCGGAGACGGAAGGTGATTCTTTTGTTGACGGGGAGCCAATGCAGGTCTCTCAGGTGTCCGGAGATGTGGCTGTTTCGTGGGATGTCGAGGATGAGTCTGGCTGAGGCGTTCTGGATCCGCTGGAGTCTCTTCTGGAGCTTGGCGGTGGTACCGGCGTAGAGGGCGTTGCCGTAGTCCAGTCGGCTGGTGACGAGGGCCTGGGTGACGGTCTTCCTGGTCTCGGTGGGGATCCACCAGAAGATCTTCCGTAGCATGCGTAGGATGTTGAAGCACGCCGAGGAGACGGCGTTGACTTGCCTGGTCATGGAGAGGGAGGAGTCCAGGATGAAGCCCAGGTTGCGTGCGTGGTCTGTCGGTTTGGGTGCGGTGCCCAGGGCGGGGGGCCACCAGGAGTCGTCCCAGGCGGAGGGCGAGGGGCCCAGGATGAGGACCTCCGTCTTGTCTGAGTTCAGTTTCAGGCGGCTGGTCGTCATCCACTCGGCTACATCTTTCATCCCTTCGTGCAGATTGGCTCTGGCGGCGGCGGGGTCGTTGGTCAGGGAGAGGATCAGCTGGGTGTCGTCGGCGTAGGAGATTATGTTGAGGTTGTGTTGGCGTGCGATGGCCGCGAGGGGGCTCGTTGAAGAGGGTGGGGCTCAGCGAGGATCCTTGAGGGACGCCGCAGATGACTTTGGTGGCCTCTGACTTGTACGGTGGTAGGCGGACTCTCTGTGTCCTTCCGTCGAGGAAGGAGATGATCCATTCCAGTGCCTTCTCCTGGATTCCGACGTTGCTGAGGCGCTGTACTAGGGTGCGGTGGCAGACCGTGTCGAATGCCGCGGAGAGGTCTAGGAGGATGAGGGCCGCTGTGTCTCCGTTGTCCATCAGGGCTCTGATGTCGTCGGTGGCAGCGATGAGGGCGGTCTCAGTGCTGTGGTTGGCTCGGAAGCCAGACTGTGAGGGGTCGAGGGATCCATTTGTCTCGAGGAAGGCGGCCAGCTGCTTGTTGACGGTCTTCTCGATGACTTTGGCTGGAAACGGGAGGAGCGAGATGGGGCGGTAATTCTTGAGTTCGGTGGGGTCCGCTGTGGGTTTCTTGAGTAGAGCGCTGAGTTCGGCGTGCTTCCAGCTCTCAGGGAAGGTGGCGGTGTCGAAGGAGGTGTTGATAATGTCCCGCAGGTGGGGTGCAATGACAGCGTCTGCCTTGTTGAAGACGTGGTGAGGGCAGGGGTCGGTCGGAGATCCGGAGTGGACGGAATTCATCATGCGGACGGTGTCTTCGGTGCTGATCGGAGTCCAGGCGCGGAGGGTGGTGGTGGGCGGCGTTGCTGTGGTCGTGGCATGCGTCGGATGAATGCTGAAGCTGTTGTGTATGTCTGCGATCTTGTTGTGGAAGTAGGAGGCGAGGGAGTTGCAGAGGTCTTGCGATGGGGTGATGTCGTTGTTTCCTGCGCTGGGGTTGGAGAGCTCTTTCACGACGTTGAAAAGTTATTTGCAGTTGTGTGCGTTGTTGTCCAGCCGGTCCTTGAATGCAGTTTTCTTGGCGGCGCGGATCAGTTGGTGTTGCTTCCGGGTGGCGAGCTTGAGGGTGGTCATGTTGTCCGGTGTTGGTTCCCTTCTCCAGACTTTCTCGAGGGCTCGGCAGTTCTTCTTGGAGCTCTTGAGTTCGTCGGTGAACCATGGGGCCTTCTTGCTGCCGGGTCTGCTGGGCGGGGTCCGCAGAGGGGCGAGTTCGTCCGCGCAGTTGCTGATCCACTTCGTGAGGTTTTCGGCGGCCTGGCTGGGGTTCGCTGAGCTGGCAGGAGGGTGCTGGCTCAGGGAGGCGGCGAGCTGGTCGGCTGTGATCTTGTTCCAGCTTCTACGGGCAACCTGTTGCTGGTGGTGGTGGATCGTCGTTCTTTTGAAGGTGAAGTGGACACAGCTGTGGTCCGTCCAGTGAAGTTCTGTGGCGTGGCTGAAGGCGATGTCTGTGCTGGATGAGAAGACGGCGTCGAGTGTGTGTCCGGCGAGGTGGGTGGGGGTGGACACCAGCTGCTTGAGTCCAAGGTTGGCGAGGTTGTCGAGCAGGGTGCTGGTGTTGCGGTCGTTGTTGTTCTCCAGGTGGAAGTTGAGGTCCCCCAGGAGGATGTAGTCAGCGGAGGGGAGGGCCTGCGGGCTGACGAAGTCGGCGATGTCCTCGCTGAATTGGGTGCGTGGTCCCGGGGGTCGGTAGATCAGGGTGCCTCTGAGGGTGGTCTTCGGGTCGGTGTGGATCTCGAAGTGCAGGTGTTCGGCGGTGGTTAGGGAGTTGTCGGTGCTGGTCGTGATACGGATGGTGTTCCTGTGGATGATGGCGATGCCTCCTCCCATCTGGTTGGCGGTGCGGTCCCTCCGGGTGATCTTGTAGCCCTCAGGGATGGCGATGTCGGGCGCTGAAGAGGCGTTCATCCAGGTCTCTGTGAGGAAGGCAAAGTCCGGGGCTGTGGTGTCTAGGAGGTTCCAGAGTTCGATGGCGTGTCTGTGGACGGAGCGGGTGTTGAGGAGGATGCACTTGAGGTGGTTGCTGCTGGTGTTCGGCTTGCCAGGTGCTGGTGGCGGGCAGGTCCGGATGCAGGTGAACTTGCAGGCGTGACAGCTGAAGGGTCCGTGGGAGCGACGTGGGGTGGCTCGGTAGCATCCTGGGAATCGGCCGGTGTTGAGTGCGATGAGGGTGGCGGCGGTGTACGTCAGGCGGGTCGGCCGGGGTCCTCGTGGGCCAGGGGTCCTGGCGCTGGGCGCGGTCCGGTCGCGGACGGGCGCAGACGGGCTTACTTTTGGCGCGCCTTCGGCGCACAATCGGAGCGCCCGCTGCGCGTGACCGCTGCGCGTTCGCACGGTCGCCATATATGGCGAAGTGCGCGGGGGCGGAGCAGCTGGGAGGCGGGAGCGGGGAGGGTACAGAAGGAAAAAAGGGGCGGGGTTAGCGGCGGTGGCGGGAAGCGGGGAGCGGGGAGGGAAGACGGAGGGCAGCTACACGGACAGCAAACAGCAAACAGCAAAACAGGCAATACAGGCAATACAGAAGTCAAAAATAAACAAATTACAACAATTCTAACAACGATGACACCAGGGTGAGAAGCGGCGAGCACGGACCACGCCGCTCGAAGGAGGGGGCGTGGTCACGCGGCGGCAGCCGGGCAGCGAGGCAGTTAGGCAGGGAGGCACACGCAGCAGCTGGTGGCCGTGCGGCGCGGGGGTGTCCTAGAACTAGGTCACACTCACCTGCGTCGCACGGTCGCCATATATGGCCAAGTGCGCGGGGGGGCGGAGCAGCTGGGAGGCGGGAGCGGGGAGGGTACAGAAGGAAAAAAGGGGCGGGGTTAGCGGCGGTGGCGGGAAGCGGGGAGCGGGGAGGGAAGACGGAGGGCAGCTACACGGACAGCAAACAGCAAACAGCAAAACAGGCAATACAGGCAATACAGAAGTCAAAAATAAACAAATTACAACAATTCTAACAACGATGACACCAGGGTGAGAAGCGGCGAGCACGGACCACGCCGCTCGAAGGAGGGGGCGTGGTCACGCGGCAGCAGCCGGGCAGCGAGGCAGTTAGGCAGGGAGGCACACGCAGCAGCTGGTGGCCGTGCGGCGCGGGGGTGTCCTAGAACTAGGTCACCTCCTTCCTACCACCCCTTCCCTACTGTATCTACTTCAGCTCTTCTAAATACTCCTTTGCTTTTATTTCTGAGGTAAAGAACTTAACTTCTCCTCCCCAGATCACCTTTAGCCGTGCAGGATTATTTAGGTAGGCTTGAGCTTTTTTATCCTGAAAAGGTTTAATTAGCTGGCGCAGCCTCCAGCGCCTTTCAACAGTCGAGTGGCAAAAATCTGGGCGAACGAAGAACGAGATTTCATTCCTCGTTCGCCTAGACTCCGGCCTGGCCTTTTCGAAAACAACCTGACGAAGCAGGAAGTTGCCAAAAAAGATAAGGATTGCACGAGGGTAAGTCCCAGGTTTCTGCGGTTGTCTCAAGGTAAAAGGCATACGGTGAGCCCGTTGAATTTCTTTGGCCCAATCCCAGCTAGCAAGCTCGGGCATAGTATCACGAAACAGATCTATTACAAAAGAGCGAACATCCCCGCTTTCGGCCCCCTCGGGAACCCCCAGCAGTCTTAGGTTATTTCTTCGCTGGTAATTTTCGAATTCTTCCAATTTCCATTTGACATCTGTCAATTCTGCTTCGTGAGAGCTCACCCTAGCTGCAACTGCTGCATTTTCGGTCTCATTAGAAACAATCCTTGACTCAATCTCAGTCAAGCGCTCACCAAAAGAGCTACATGTCTTTGTTAGTCTGCGCACTACTCCCTGGACTTTGCGCAAAGCAGTCTGTGCCTTACGCCAGTCCTGAGATGTTTCTTCCCGATGTGCGGCAATAGCTTGTAGGATGGTTTCGAGGGCCGAAGGTGCAGGGTCTATATGGATTGTGGAGTCGGATTGTTGTTGAGAAGTAGGAGCAGGGCAAGGGGCTATTAGTTGGCTAGTGGGTGAGTAATCCCATGCTAGATCTCTCAAACCTGAATGAGTTTTTTTCTTTTTCAAAATCGTTTTTGAGTTAACCTCAGTATCTCTGTCCCTTTCCTCAGACCCGCTTTCGTCGGTGGTGCATGAGGCAGATTCATCTGACCGCCCCCCCCATCCGAGAGGGAAAAAAAATCGCTGGGATCTAGCTCGGTATCTAGCTCAGCACCACTCTCTAAGCTCTCTATATTCTCATTCTCATGAGCGTGTGTGAGATTCAGCGGGCCATCCAAAACAATTCTAGCTATCATGTTACGTTGGGTCTCTACCTCTAAACACCCACCATTGACACCTTTCCCAAGGGAGGAAAGAACCGAGACAGTCGTATCTTCCTCTGCCCCTGACCTGTCAAGAGCCGCAGCCACACTGGGAACATCGGGAGCGTCAGGAGCATCACGAGTAATGGCAGCCTCACTCATCCCATCTGACACTGAGAGCGGGGATGAAGCTGCTGGCTCACCCCCATTTTCGGCTTCCGTCTCTGTCCCCAACGCCAGCACCACTACAGGTGAATCAGCTGCGGCTGGAGCTGCTTTCCCGCATTCACCGATCTCCCTTTCCTGACCCGGAAGCGGAGCTCTCCGGAACAGCTCGGCCACCGTAGGACCAGTCCTTGCGCCGCCCTCCCTGGGCCGAGTAGCGTTTCCGCGTCCTGCTGCTTTGGGAGCTGTAGGGGCATCGCGCACCTCGTCGGGGGATCTTGCCGTCTTTCCTCCCACCTCAGCATTCTCCCGCTGTGCGAGTCTTGCCGCTCTCGCCTTCGCTGCAGCAGCCGCGGCCGACACCTTCGGAGCCATCTGGGCACTCGGACCAGCTTCCAGGTGGGTTACTGGTGCTTCTTGCGTTCTACCCCAGTAGCGTAGAACGGAGAGTCCTATAAGCGTTGCCAACCTTAGTATTAAATATTTGCCCTCGGTGGGATGTCCTCCAGAAGGGATCGGAGCCATTCGATCATTCTACACTGCACAGCATCTGTCTCAGCTTTTTCATGCCGGCACTGCTCTGGTTACCGGGCGCTGCAGCCTCAAGCGACCGCCATCTTGCCCTCCCGCTCCAGGTGCACTCTATGGAAGTTCCTGAGGGTTTCGATCAAGATTAATTCACCTCTCTTTGAAAACTAAAGACTAATACTCAGCGTTTTCATGGAAGGATTACTCAAGCAAGTTGATTACTCTGTCACAGGATTCAGAAGGTTCCCAAAAAAAGAAGAAGAGGTTCTTAAGACAGTATAAATGCCGCACAATCTCGCCGGTCCACTTGTAACTTCTCCCTACAGCATTGGTAGCATCAGACTTACTTTCAAAACAAGTTACAGGGTAAATGCTGCCAACGAGCCATTTGACAAACTAGTTGCGTGGTAAACACTGTAGATACAAGAGCCACTACCAGCGCATGAGTGCAAATGAAACCGAGTCGAGGACACGGTACCTCAGCCACGTCGACAAGGACTTAAAAGTAGATCTCTGAAACGTGAAGGCGCAAAGCTGTAATCAGACACGTGATTGTTTTCCCTGTGTGGTCCATGAGTTGCAGGTCTGGTAGCTGCTCGTGAAGAGTCTTGATAATATGTACATTAGACATACACATACCTGCAAACAGAAAAGCATATGCTCTCTTTGTACAACACTGATCACCAACTGAGGAGGGTAGCGCTCCTCCAAGAGCAAACCACTGTTTCTCAGTTGTGGTGAATATATAAAATCAGGGCGCCATAACTACTACTGCTACCTTGCACCGCTGGCCGAGGTCTAATCCGCCTTCAACCTCCCACAAACACAGCTTAAGTGTCAGTGATACCGCGTGGGTAAGCACGCTAGCGCGTCTACATATGGGACTGAGAACATTTACCAGAGCAAGGTCAGGCCACCAGCTTCATGACCTTCCCTGGGAACGCAGTCACATAACTGGACCAAAAAAAAAGTGCAGGTCACCTCCCGCTGAGGGGAAGCGGCCATGAGACATAGCGGAGTAGATGCCTAAAGTCAGCTACATTCATTCTTCTGTGCCAGTAGCGTAGCCTCAGAGGGTCAGAGGTCATGAAAGCACAGCACCTGTGCTGAGTTTTATACACTGCCTGAAGTTCAAGCTGCACCTGTTGCTTCGCGATGCAAACATGCTGAGCTCATTCCAGGCTCCCTGTGTCCTCAGGCAGAGAATGGAGGGACAACTGAGAAAGAATTTGCTAAAGAGCAATGAATTTATTTTGGGACCAAAGAAAAATTCTATCTCCTATCTCAAGGCTCCATGAGAGAATGCCTTTTACAGACAAAACCTGCACTAAAAGCAAATAACTCTTTCACGTACACCTATCTCAAGACTCCAAGCATTTTTTTTAATACCTGCTTCCAATCTTCAACTTCACTTCTCCTCCAAAAATATTACTCTTGCATATAGTATGACAAACCCAACAACGTTTTCTCTATGCCATTTACTAATCATTTGGAGTTAACGGTTCTTGGCTTAAAACTGACTGAAGGTAATAGCAATATAAAAGGATAAAAAAAGATCAGAGGAAGTCAGATGCGAAAAGGAGGGGCACAGCTGGGACGGAGAGAAGGAGTGGAGTTAGGGGATGGAATAATTCCTTACTACGGTTTCATTGAGACTGTAAAGTGTAATACTGCGAAAAAAATCAAATGCTTTTAAAACAAGCATCGCGGCACCGACGGTTTACTTTTAATGTTAAAAGTGAAGCGCGGGTGCCTCGATTATAGCACAAGTAAAGAAATAGATTTTTTTTCTATTTCTTTACTTCTGATATCATCGTGGCACCCGCGCTTTACTTATAACATTAAAAGTAAAGCGCGTGTGCCGCGATTATACCAAAAGTAAGGAAATAGGAAAAAAAATCTATTCTTTACGTTTGGTATAATCGCGGCACCCGCGCTTTACTTTTAATGTTAAAGTAAAGCGCGTATACCACGATTAAGTGTTCGCGATTGTCAACAACTAGTGGCACGCGCGCACCACAGAGGAGTGGGGAGGAGGGAGCGTGGCAGCGACAGCAAGGCGAACGCGCGTTGCTGCTGTGCATGCTGGCCACTGTCAGGAATGGGCATTTCAAATGCGGGACATTGTCCAATGCCTGATGGCGAAAGATGATCACACGCACGAGCATGTGGTCAGCTTTCAAAACCCTATACAAAAGGGCTCTCGTTGCGCGAGCAGATCTGCGCACTGCAACGCAGGTGCGAGCCCTAAAAAATGAACATGGGTTTAGGAGTTTCTACAGTACAGAGATCGATGAGGGTGGGGCTGATAGGCTGGCAATGCTCAATTTGTCTGCAGCATTCGATACCGTCGCGACCGTGTGTATGGTCCAATGTCTACAGCAAGCTGGTGTGAGTCGGATTGCTCTGAAAATTCATCACTCTTTTCTGTCTAATAGAGTGCAAATTGTCAACTGCCACAGTTTCAAGACAATGGCTTTCAGCCTTCCTTATAGGGTGCCTCGGGACTCGTCCCTGAGCCCAAATCTTCATAATTCATATGTGGCCTCTCTGCCTGAATGAGTGTACTATCGTGCACAGGTGACTAAAAAATGATTGTATCTATTTTCAACAACAACCTCCGTGGTGGAAAAGTTCAACCAGTGTATGTCTAACATTAGTAATTGCATAAGAGATAACTCTTTAAAACTTAATGTGGACAAAATTGAGTGTATCAGTGTAGGAACTCAGCATTCCATCTGGTCCAACATCTAGTGGTCGAAGGTTTGGGGACTTCTACCCATTTCGGTCAAGTCTGTTAAAAATCTTGGTGTCATATCTGATAATACCTTGAGCTTTGGACTCAGAGATAATGTTTTAATTTAATTGCGTTGGAACTGCGCCATTCAGGCATCCTCGCTCTTGTCACCGCGGTTTTTGATTATTGCAACGCCTTGTATCTGAAGATGAGCAGCTGCTCCCTGAATAAACTTCACGTTGCTCTGGATGCGGATGCCTGCCTCATTCTTAACATCCCTAAACATCTTTCAGTCAGAGACAAGATTTGTTCCCTTCACTGGCTCACAGTTAGAAAGAGGTTACTTTCAAGGCTCTCTGTGTGGTCTTTTTAGCCCTGTATTAGAAGGCCTAGCCAACTGAATTTACTCTTTCTGTGGTTCACTCCTTGCAGGCCTCATAGATCTCCTCTTTGTAAGAAGGTGATAATTCCTTGATATCGGAAGGCTAGATGGGGAGGACATTCCAATTTGGTTTCTGCTGCCAAACGTTGGAACACATTGCCAGCTCGTATCTCTGAAGCGGATTCTTTTACGGCATTTAGAAAACACCTGAAAACTTGTCTCTTCCACTCATAGATTATTTTCTTATCTGCTGCTCTGCCTCTGATTGAATTGAGATCTTTTTCACCCCAACGCTTTGACACCTTCTGGTTTTGTACAGTTTACGAATTCCTTTAATTTCATTTCACAGAGGCAAAGGTATCTCCTACGATGGATTGTCTGCCGTGTAAGAGGCTTTGATGAGGACGGTTTTACTGCTGAAGGTAAAGAGGAAGTTTTGCCATCCTTTGGCGGATTGTTCATTAGCATCCCATAAACTACAGCTGTTTGAATTGCTAAAATACACTTTTCCTGCTGTGTTGTCATATAGAGTGGAAATGTACCTGTTATCCGATGAGGCTGTGAGTAATCTACTGCAGTAGTCTGCTGGACGCACGAAAACTGTGGAGATGAGCCTCCCCATGCACGTCTGGACCATCACTTCACTGCCGGAATTTAAAAATGGCACTTAAGACCTGGCTGATTGAATAAGCCTCCGGGGCCGCAAATACCTGGAGACCCTATCGGGTTATTAGCCGTTCTTTATAAATCTTGATTGATTGATTGTCTTTGACAAGGATTGTAGTTGTTGACTGAGTTGGGCTTCCAACCTCCCCCAACCAATAACATAATTTCTTACACTTATACATCCTCATACCCGACAGAGAAAAACGTAAGTAAACAAAAAGCCAAAAAAGGACATTAAGGGCCTCTTTATTGCCCATTGTTTATCATTTTCTTGAAGGCTATCTGGGGGTTCTGGTGTACCACTGCACGACTACCATCAGCACCACTTCATTATCTTTTGGAGAAGAATAATGGAGGATGCAGCTCAGATCTGGGATGATACCTTCTTCCAGATCTTCCTCTGTAGAAGGAGGCATGCTGCCTGTACTTTTTCCTTTTCGCATCCTTGGTTTCTAATCTTGCAGTGTTGCTGCTTGTGGAGTTGTGGGGTCCACCATAGCTCCTGACCTTGAAGCCCGATAAGGAGAGGTCTTCAAGTGGAGTACTCTGTAAATGATGCACACATTACGCGATCTCATAATGATTCCCCATGACCAAGGTGAAATCTTCCTAAAGGATTCTTTTCTGATGGATGAAACCTCTTGGTAAATGTGTCTTAGTAGAGAACGTTCATAGTCCGTGTTCACCCGAGGGTTGAGTTGGGCATTGGGTGATTCTCCTGAAATAATAATCTGAAGTTTATTGGCAAGGGTCTTGAAATGCTGTTTCTCTTCTCGTCCTACAAAAAAGCAACACTGTTCTCTTTGTGATGTGACCAGTGACCTTCGACATCGTTTTTGAAGTGCCCAAACATATTACATTTTAAATTGCAATTCATTTAAGTACACAATTGACATCCCAGTTAAATCTAATAAGGTAACCCAATGTCATCCAATGGGAGAGATAGGCCTTGCAGTAGTGAAAAAAGAATTTAAGAGTTTTCAATACCGAGCAGAACATAGAGCATTTAAAAACACCGCTCTACTTTTTAAATGGAGTGCACACTGCTTTATGGCCCCTTTAGGGCCTACCTTAGGGGTGACATAGGTTTTAAAATGTTAGGTTTAGGCCTTGGAAAGGTTTATTTTTGCCAGGTCATATTGGCAGTTTAGAACTGCAAAACAGGCTGCAATGGTATGCCTCAGACATGTTTCAAAGAGCTACTTAAGTGGTTGGCACAATGAGTGCTGCAGGCCCACGAGTAGCATTTAATTTACAGGCCATGTACATGTAGTTTAAGTTTATTTGGTTAATAAAAACCATTACCATAGGTGGCGACACTGGCCGCGGCTTAAGATGGCCACTTGAATCCGGAGCTCTGCACTGTGGGGAGCCCCAGACGGTGGAAAGGAATGTTCCGTGTGGAGACCATTGAAGGGAAAAGCTGTCTGAATATGAGGTCCCCCTGATGTGACTTCCTGAAGGCGATAAGTGCTTTTTTGATCCAAAATTAAGGTTTTCTGTTATCGGCTGCTGATCTCTGAGGCGTCATGCGGCTGCGTGGATTCACGCCTCAATGATGCGTGGCGCACGCTGCCTTACTAACGTGAAATACTTGAAGAAATTTCCTGTCGGACAGCTGGTTCTTCTGAATGACTAATTGTGTCGTTGCATGGCAGGATGCAACCTTGTAACCAGCCCTGTTCTTTTGACAAATGCTGTGTGCTTCCTGATTAATAGAAGGGCCTGAGAAGACTCTGTTGCAAATAAGTCTGAACCTGTTTTGTTATTGGCTGCTAATCTCTGAGGCATCATGCGGCTGAATGGATTTGTGTCTTCGTGATGCAGTCTAACCAACGCGAAGAATTTGGGGAATTTTTCTGTCAGATGGTTGCTTCTCCTGAATGACTAATTGTGTCCTTGCAGTAAGCCCCGTTTTTCTATTTCCTGATGTGTTACAAGCGCTTTATGTTTGCTGAGAGCGCCTAAGAAATATTTATTGCTAAAACGGCTGGTTTCTATCAGTGGCAGAATGAAACCTTGTAACCAGCTCTGTTCTTTTGACAAATGCTGCGTGCCTCCTGATTGATGAGAGGGTCTGAGGAGACTCTGTTAGTATCTTTCTCAACAAGACAAAACTTTGCTCGATTCCTGGTGTTACGATACACGACCAACTGGAAAAAGAAGTTAAGAGACTCACTTACTTAATTATTGTGTGAGGGGTACAATTGAGACCATTGAGTGATGCCATCTGGTAAAGTGAATAATAAACCTATGAAACAACCTCTATACTCTGAAGCTCTACATCAGGGTATTCCCACCACAGAAGCTTTAAATACCATCTCTTCAACTAAAAAGTTACCTAATACTGTTATGGCAATTGCTCCAGACCCAATTATGGACCGCCTACTTCAGGAAATATTTGCAGTAGGACAATGTCTAGAAGGCATGGAACTGTCCATTTCCGCTCTAACAAATGAAACTAAATTCATATGTGCAGATATTGCTGTATTTCAAAATCATCTTGAAGGTCTTACTGAGCAAGTAGTTGTTGCAGAGAACCACCTTAACAACATACTGGATCAGGATCAAGAACTCCTCTTCCTCAGAAGTAAGATCATAGATTTGGAAGACAGAGGACGCTGAGACCATGTTTACTTCCTTGGTTTCCCAGAAACAGTAAAAGGTTCAGATGCTAAATCCTTTCTCGAAACAACTATTACAAAGATCACAGGTCTCACATTTGATCCACTGTTGGAGATGTAGAGAGCTCATCGCATTGGTCCTCCCCAAGGAGGAAAAAATATGCGACCTCGAACACTCATTGTTTGTTTTTTATGTCAAAGCAGGCCCGTGAGTTGATCGCTGATGCTTGTATCCATGGTCCATACACATTTAAAGGTCATGAAATCCGTGCAGCTGCAGACTTTTCAAAGGAAACGAATTACCGCCGCAAGGCCTTTCTCTCTTTTCGACCTCGCCTACGTCTACTAGACATTAAATATTGCCTTTTTGAACCAGCTCGTCTACAAATCACCAAAGATGGTATCTCTAAATAATTCTCCAATCCAGATGATCTTCGACAATTGTTGAAAAACTAGCTGCTCTTACGCAAGATAGAGACAGAGATATATCACGTTCTCCTCTAAAATCTCATTCATCTACTGAGGAGGGCGTACCTTGAATTCTGATTTAATATTCTATTACTTCATATTAAAGTTGTTATGATGATAGCTCTATATTAATAATTCTCCGATGTGACAACTAGTTTAACATCTCTCTCTTTCTTCCTTCATGGTTTGTTTGACTTTGTCACCTTGTCTTGCTAGATCTATTCACATTTGTCTATTACTATTTTATGCATACTCTCTTTCGCATCTTTGGTTATATAGTATATTTGATGACACTGTATTTCCTTTCTTCTTTTCCTCTTTAATCTTTATTATTCGTTTTTCTACTTTCTCTTCTCAAATTCCCCTAATACTTTCTATTTTAATCTTTTAAATCTTTTCAGTCTTTTCTCCTGTTATGAATTATAATTATTATCTGTATTTCTTTCTCTTCTAATTTCTTCTATACTTCTTTAATTAATCAATTAATAAGTTGTTAATTATTTGTTTCAATGTTTAATATTCAATAGTTCTGCTATTTACTTACGATAAACTTTTTAAAATTTATGATATGCTAGTTCCATGACATAGTAATATTTAATTATTATATCTTCATATTCTCCATTACAGATAATAGGATTACTGTTATAGTAATATATGACTACCTTTTTGACACAAGCAAGTTCCCTTATTATTGATGTATCTACTTATTTCCTACACTGTTTAGATATAAGATAATATTATTCCGATATGTTTCTGACTAAATGAGTTAACATTTTTTTCAGTGAATATTCTATAATACTGTTATATTTTGTCTGGTTTACCTTATTATGTTTTTTTATATGTTTTATATCTTATTTTCTCCTACACTGTATTCTCATGATACTCGTTTCCTTTTCTTTCTTCATTTCAACCTCTAATACGAGGAATACGATTTATTATTATTATTATTATTATTATTTCATAGATGTCCCCGTTACCATTGATAGTCCCATTGGATGGGGATCCCCCGGGGCGAGTAGCCCACAGGACAAGTCTAGACTCGCAGCTAAAAGATCCACTTTGTTGACACTGCGTTAATTCTGCACAGTACAGTACATTAATCTCCTCTTTTCTTCTATATTCATGCTCTCTCATTTCTTCTTATTACTGCTTTTTTCTATCTATAAATTACAAGTGGTTCTTCTATATCCTTACACTACCTTACATCTCATAGGAAAATGGTAATTCTTAAACTCTTTATTTTCTGATTACTTCCTTATTTGGAACCTATCTCCATCATCTTTTTCCTTAGTTTATTTTAGCCCCCCCCCCACATAATCTCAGTATTCTTTCTTTCTTCTTCTTTTACTTCCATTTTTTTCACAATAAATGTATTCTCTTTTCTCATCCTCTTTATTACAGTTCATCTGCTTCTTCATTCTATTATCTCCATACTTTGATCTCTATTCCTCACACTAACTCTCTCATTCAAACTAATGACCTTTTCATTTTCAACGCTCATATGGCAGTGAATACATCCTCCTCTGCCCGCACCTTGCGCATAATTTCATGGAAGGTTAATGGCCTTATACATTTTATACAACATAAAAAAGTTCTTCACTATCTAAAAACAAAAAGAACTGATGTAGCTCTCTTGCAGGAGACTCATCTTAATGCTTTGGAATCTTCCAAGTTGCAGCAGGAATGGGTGGGAAAGGTAATTCACTGCGGACTGTCTGTGCAGCCTCTTTTTGAAAAAAATAAACCACAAAAATGTGGTGTTGCCATTCTTTTGCAAAAATCCCTACCTTTCTCAGTCATCAAATCTTGGACTGATCGGGGTCATGGCCAGCAGCAGCGGAAGATGGCTGCCAGTTAATAGAGCTGCGCTAGCTAACGGTGCAAACATCCGTTAAAATCCGCATTGAAGGAAGCAACTTATGGAGTATGAGTCGGCAGAGTGGTGACTGACACTGATGGTGTTGCACTACAGTGGACTACCCTGAGTTCTAGGTACTGTAGTGGAGACAGGGTTTTGTCTGCATACATTGCTATGTTAGCATAAGCGTTTTAGATGTTACCGCCATCTTGCCACTTTGCTGCTTTTGCACACAACACTACAGGTAGTTGTTATTACAAGTAAAACTGCTTGCTTGCTTGTTCTTCACATGAGAACGGGCTGTTTTTCACATCCCTAGACGTGCACCGCGCCCTTGGTCTGAACACTGTGTGCAGAAACAGCCAAGGTCGAATAACAATGTATGCTGTTGAATTCAGGTTGATCGGCCCACGCTCTAGACACAACAAGCACACAGCTGCAAATATCTGAAACTCGGGTGCCTTTACTATTGCATTTGCATGCATGATTCCGACACACTTGGAGAAAACCTTTCCAGACACAGAGAGCAGTGCTGATCCTGTGATGTAATTCACCTAGGCTGATCTTTGAGGTATGGGGTTCCCCATTCAAACCTAGAGACCTTCTATTATTATATAAAACTAACTTACTAGCCAGGGGAGGGTGGTTCACAAGGTATTATAGGACCTGTTTCCACTATCATGATAATATGATTTCTCCCTTTGTTTTTTATGGTATTGTAACAATGCTGATGGTTTTATTTCTAATCATTTATCTGCTTATGTTAGCCAAAGTACTGCACCTTAGAGCACATAGTTAAAAATAAACATTTTAAACTTTTCTGTGTCTCTGATTACTCACGTTGTGGACTGATATGAGAATAACAACAAAAAGATGTTTCTGATTCCCACCGTTCCTGAGAGTATTCTAATTCGCTTGTTCTGGGTTGTCTAATCATTGGTAGCTTCGAGATGATACGGAGAACGAATGAGACACTGATGCTAGTCGGATAGGGGTTCTAAGTACTGAGGTGAGTTTTTTGGTACTCCACAATTCACTGAGGTCCTGGTTTCCTGCGCATAGTTCTGTGCATGAGCAGGAGCGGAACTGGGTTGCTCCAGAGACTTTCCTAATGGATTTAGATGTATCCTACGGATGTAATATGATGCTTCGCACTGGAAGATGGCATGCTGCCCCTTCTTTACTGTTTATACTATAACACAGTTCGGGCAACAGGTACTCTGTGTGTTTGGGTAGTGGGAAGTAATTACTCCCCGGACAGGGTTGCAGGGAGGGGGGTTGGGTACGTTGTTTAATGTTTGAATATGTGCTCACGACCAATATAGCCAAACGCATACAACAGGTTGCCGAGAGATGGGTATTGTGGGAGGGGAGGGCTACTGGTTGTAAGCTTCTAATCTTATGTCATGCGGGAACAGTCTAGCATACGGGTGTAGAACTGGAATGTTAACAGATTAGGTAACAAAATCAAGCGTACCCTTGTTCTTCAGTACATTAAGAGACACTCCCCGGACATAGTGTTGATTCAGGAGACGCACCTAAAAGGTAGAAAATTTAAAGCCCTGGACCGATTTGGGTATAGGCTGGCTGCCCACTCTGGTTTCTCCTCTGGGGCTGGAGGTGTAGGAATCCTGGTTTGCAATATGCTCCCTCTGACCAAAACCAATGTGAGGGCTGACGAGGCGGGCTGCATGGTGGCAGTTACGGGTAAATGGGAGAGGTGTACTGTAGTACTCAATCTACATTCCTCCGGGACTGCACAAAGTTACCCTACCAAAAATTAGCTCATTCCTAATTGAGTTGCCCCCGCACCCTCCTTGTGGGCAGTGACACCAATGCCGTCATGGACCCATAGCCGGATCGTTCTGGCTTTTGAGCGGGCAGGAGGGGAGAGCGCAATTTGGCAGACTTCATGACGGCCCTGGGTATGGTGGACCTATGGCGAATCCAAAACTCTTTGAATAAACAGTATATGTACTACTCTGCGTGACACAACTCCTTTTCTAGGATTGACTACCTCTTCACAAGGAACGACAGAGCAGATGAGTTTATGGAGCCAAGGCAGATGGAATGGGGAATTCCGGACCACTTTCCAGTGGGAGTGACCATTAGGAGCCCCTCCTTACTATGGCAGCCTTCCCGAGAGTTGACCCCTGACGCCTGCGAGACCCAAAACTTTGTGACCAGCTCCGAGAGAGCTGGAGCTGTACTTTCAGGAAAATAAAGGATCAGTAGCCTCACACATAACACTATGGGAGGCCTATAAAACGGTGCTGAGGGGGCAGGCACAGGCTCTGATTGGAGAAAAGGAAAAGGATGAGGCGCTCCAAGTTAGATCCCTGGAGCATGAGATAGCCGAGATGGAAAGGGGAACAGTAGATGACACCTCTAGGGAATTGAAACATAGGCTAGCACTAAAACAACGTGACTTGCAAGCGTTGGTGGACGGCAAAGCGAGAGCGTATGCGCTCGCGACTCAGCACAGGCTATATGATGCGGGAGATAAAGCTTTGAGGCTCCTAGCTTGGCTGGAGAAACAGGACTGAGAGCGCTCCTGGGTGACAGGTGTGACAGATAAGGCAAGGGTACTACGTACAACAAGTACAGACATTGCAGAGGTCTTCGCCGTAAACTTCAAGGGAGTATATACGTCTGTCAGCACTAGAACTGAGGGCGATTATGAAGAATTTTTAAGAGACTTCTCCCTTCCCATGCTATCAGATGAGGCGCGGGCCACACTAGACGCATATCTCACGGAGGAAGAATTGGGTGTAGCCCTGGGTGACCTCAACTCCGGGAAGGCGGCAGGTCCCAATGGACTCCCTGTGGAGATCTATAAAAGTCAGGCTTCCATAATAATTCTACCACTGTTAGCTATGCTAGTAGAGGCCCAGGAACAGGGACAGCTCCCGCAGGGCCAATGTGAGGCCACAATAGCAGTAGTGCATAAGGCTGGGAAACCGCCAGACCAGTGTGCTTCATACCCCCCAATCTCCTTGATTGACGTAGAAGCGAAGATACTTGCCAAGGTGTTAGCGAACAGATTGGTGCCCGTTCTCTCAGAGATGATACACCTAGACCAATCAGGCTTCATGCCTAATAGAAGCACCCGTCATAACCTACATAGGCTTTACGGAGTGCTTCACCTAAAGGAAGACCCTGAGGCTCAACAGACGGCGGTGATGTTGCTAGACGCATCAATGGCGTTTGACAGTATAGAATGGCCCTATCTATTTCTGGTATTACACAAAATAGGTTTTGGCCCTAAGTTCTGTGGGTGAGTAAGATTATTGTAAAAGAGTCCAAGTGCAAGTCAATGGGGTAATGTCCAGATCCTTTCAGCTTGGGAGAGGAACCAGGCTGGGCTGCCCCAGTACCCACTACTCTTTGCCCTTGCATTAGAGCCACTGCCAGGGGGGCTCACCTAGGGTAGCGCTTCACAAATTGCAACAAGGGGTATATGATGGGGGTTTGGCTGTCACAGACATCAAGCTGTACTATTGGGTTTCCCAGCAGCTGGTTATAAACGATTGAGTGTATGCAGACCCGAATGAACCTGCCTATAGAGTTGATAGAGCTGGTATGCCCGGGGACCATTGTGCTTCACTCTTATACTCCCGAAAGAGTCATCTGGAGTGTACACCACACACAGGAGTGGTTGTGGAGTGCTGGAGGGAAGCGAATAGACTACTAGGTTGGTCCGGGAAGCTGACCAGCCGGACCCCGCTGTGGGAGGGTGATCTCCTGAGGGAGGTAGCTGCCTTAGCGGGCGTCGTAAAGTAGAAACTGATAGGGATTGAACACCTAGGCGACGTGTGGAGAGGAGAGGCTCCACTTGCATTTGAAGACTTGCAACAGGAATACACTTTACATTACACACAAAAATATCACTACCTCAGGCTCATGGCACCCCCATTCCAGATTACTCACCTCTGGAAGACCGATTGCTCCTGGACCCCATCCCGGAAAAACCAACCTCCACAATATATCGTAAGCTTATGAATAATATACCAGATCCCATGGTGGCTCTGAGAGTGGCATGGACAGAAGATCTTGGGAATTTGGAAGACACAGACTGGCAGGAGGCACTACAGAGCCCAAGAGAGATTGCAGTTCAGGCACGATTCAGGTTAGTGCAACTTTAGATACTACACCATGCCTACTATCCACACACGCTCCTATATACTTGGGGTAAGACGCACACAACGCTCTGCGTCAGGAGGTGTCAGCAGGAGGGCTCCTTTATTCACATTCTGTGGGAATGCCTGGTGATAATTAGATACTGGCAGGGTGTCACAGATGTAGTGTCAAGGGTCTCAGGAGTAACGTCCCCATGGATGCCAAATGGCTTCTCCTGATGATCAAGGGCGACTCGGACTGGCTCAGGTATATGGAAATTTGGCTTGCTGTTGCAGCGGGGATTGTCAAAAGGAAAATTGCAAGGAGGTAGGGAGCGTCTTTGCCCCCTTCCTTGGGAGAGTGAAAACGTGACCTTGATTGGTGCCAACAGGCCGAAGAAACAGTATATAAAAGCAGGGGGTGTCTCAAAAAGTGGGAGAAAATATGGTCACCATGGTGTAAGTATAGAGCAGGACTGGGAGTGGAAGAATGACAACCGGATGGGCACGACTAGGAGAATGTGGGGCCTTGATTTACTGAGATGACTTAGCTGCTGATTGTATATACGAATTGCCATAGATTTGGGTCTTCTGAACTGGGTATGATCAGAGTCCTCATATCTCCCTAGCAGAAAAATGTTGAAATGTTGAGGAGTCAACCATGTACAAATTATTGTAACTGCAGATATGTATGGTCAATTGAGCAAAAGTTAATAAAAAAAGATTTAAAAAAAAAAACTTGGACTAATCCTGAGGGTAGATATGGCTTTAGTAAGTTGAAAATTGGAGGGAAAATCTTCTGTGTTGGCTCAGTTTATGCCCCAATAGGTGCTAAGTGCTCTTATTTTCTCAACCTAAATCGTCTACTTACAGAAATCAGCTATATCATTGGTGGTGACTGGAATTTAGCTCGAGATGCAATTCGAGATAAAACCGGTCCCTTAGACAGATGTGACACTGCTAACAGAGCACTATTGAGGGATATAACAGCGGACAATGGATTAGTAGATCATTGGCGTCTCTATCGCCCTTCAGATCAAGAATAAACATTTCTCTCCTCTGCTCACAGCTCACAGTCTAGGATAGATTATTTTCTTGTCTCCCATCCTGTAGTTGCACTTACTATTGAATCCCATATCTTGGAAGCTGCCATTTCGGATCACTCTCCTGTTCTTATTGCCCTAGAACTTGGTCTAACTTTCACAGGTCGAAAAACATGGCGCATGAATATTCAAAAGTACCGTTCACCTCAGGGCAAGTCTCAGTTACGCTCCCATTTTATGGAATATCTAAATAATAATAAATCATGAGTTTCTTCTTCAAGAATTGTTTGGGCAGCTGCAAAGGCAACTATTCGCGGTCAATTGATGAGAGACGCAGCTTTGGCCAACAAAGCAGCATCTTTACGCCGTACTGAACTGAAGGCTCAAATCATCTCTTTAACTTGTCTATATACCTCCCATTTGACTGCAAGTATCCGCAAAAACTTTGGAGTTAGCTAAAATGGAACTCAATAACTTATATATTTCCAAAGCAGAATATGCCCTTCAACGTTTAAAAGGGAGACATTACGAGCAAGGCGACAAAGCAGGCCGATTGCTTGCGGCACAGCTTAAACAATGTGGGGCCTCCATGGCCATTCCAGCAATACGTACTGACTCGGTTGACACCTTCACTAAACCACAGGAAATAGCCAATTCTTTTGCATCCTTCTATAAGAAACTTTATACTCCCGAAAATTAAATAGCTGAAGACCATATATCCACTTATCTTAAGAATATTGATCTTCCGTGTCTTCCAGATGAGGGTAGGCAGTTACTTTGCGGTGATATCACCAGAGAAGAGATTGCTGCAGTCATTTCCAAGTTGCCTCATCATAAATCTCCAGGTGAAGACGGTTTCCTTGCGGAATACTACAAGTGGTCTGGAGAGGACACAATTGACATTCTTCATTCTGCATTCCATGTAGCTATCCAGTCCTCTTCTCTTGGACCTATTTCGAATAAGGCATTAATTGCGGTTATTTCTAAACCAGGCAAGGATCCACTAGTTTGTGGTAGCTATCGGCGTATATCCTTAATAAATGGGGATGTCAAAATACTGGCAAGTATTTTAGCGACGAGACTTAGAAAAGTAATTCCCTCTCTAACACATCATTCGCAGGTTGGTTTTGTCCCAGGTCGGTCATCCGGATATCATCTTAGAACATTAGCCCATACCTTATGATCTGCTAGAGATTTGACGCACGATGCGGTTGCTCTTTCTCTGGAATGGAGTGAAAGCTTTCGACTGCATTGACTAGGTTTATTTGTTTGCCATTATGAGGTATTTTGGTTTAGGTGAGAAGTTTATTTCTATGGTTCGCTTACTATATAACAACCCCATGGCTCAGGTTGATTGTGGAGGTTTTCTTTCTGATCCTTTTTCAATCCAGAGAGGTACCAGTCAAGGTTGCCCATTGTCCCCCCCCCCCCTTATTCTTATTACCGATGGAACCTCTTGCTTTGCTTATTCGTCATTTGTCCCAGATTCAGGGTATACCTATACAGGGAGGAATATCCAAATTATACTTATACGCTGATAATATCCTTCTTACGATTAAAGATCTTCCCTGTTCCTTACCAAATTTGCTCAAAATTATTAAGCATTTCTCAGTGATTTCTGCTTATATAGTGAACTGGGACAAAAGTGAAGCACTGCCACTCTCTCCTTGTACCACAAAAGCTTCTATTGATCGATATCCTTTTTGCTGGAAATCGTCTCAATTAAAATATCTTGGAATCCTGATTAAACGTGGATTGGAGAGAATGATTTCAGATAACATCTCTCCTCTCATAGCACAAATGGAAGTTGATTTTGCCAAATGGTCTCTTTTGAGTTTCTCCATGTGGGGAAGAATACAGGCGGTGAGAATGGTTACTTTGCCCCGAGTTACTTATGTCTTGAGAATGCTTCCAATTATTATACCCCTTACCACACTTTGTCGCATAGACTCTCGCATTCGATCCTTTGTCTGGGGAAATATGCAACCTCGTTTGTCTACTGCTAAACTAATAGCACGCCGGTCCCACGGTGTAAGTCTACCATCGATAGAGCACTACTCCCTAGCTTTACACCTTTCACAGCTGTCTTACTTGCTCCCAGGTGCAACTGACTCTCCTCAATGGGTTACAATAGAACGCTCAATACTTGAATGTGAGGATGGTCTTAATTTTTTATACAATGTTCGTAAACCTAGGACTACTCCTACACATCCCATGCTCTATGCCACATATCAAACATGGCAACATGCACATCATCTACTGCAAACTGCCTATCATTTACATTCTAAAGCTCCAATCTGGAAGAATGAAAGTATTCGTGTTAATGGACAAGTACTTTCCTGGCCTGAATGGAGCTCGAGGGGAATCTTAGTCTTATATCAGCTGATAGTAGGTTGTGAACTGAAGTATTTTGAACTTCTCTGTGAAGAATTCGATCTTCCTTTACATCAGGCTTCGAGATATTTAGACCTTCAGTATTCTCTGAAGAGATGTGTTGGACTTCCCCCTTGGACATTACAAACTTTGCAGATTTTTACTTTTCTTTGCACTTGGGGTCGATATAAAGGTGTCATGTTAGGTTTATTTAGAACTCTGATTAACCATTTATACTCACAGCCACTTCTTACTACTCTCAGTGATTAAAGGCATGAACGGCTTCATATCACTAAAGACGAAGATACCTGGCCAGACATGTTGGAAGCGCTGGATAAGGGCACTCGTGAATCACGTATGAAGTTCTGTTTTTTACAATTTTTACATGATTGGCATTGGACTCCCTTAAAGTTGCAACGAGCTGGATTATCATCGCATTCTAGGTGTTGGAGATGCTCTGGAACTAATTGTCACCTTCTACATATAATTTTTGAATGTCCCTCCATAAAATAATTTTGGTTACAAATAAGAGCTAAACTATTCCATTTACGCTCCCTCTTACAGCTGCCACTATTTTGCTTCATGACCATAGATGATATCCTACTATTTCACGTCCTCTGAGTCGACACTACACACTGCACTTTCTACTGCTAAACTATGTGTTTTAAGATTATGGCAATCACCTAACCCTCCCTCCAAAGAGGATTGGATGGTTGCGATGATACAGACAGCATCATATGAGCAGGTAATAAATAAGATGCAACACCAAGAGCAAATATTCCAGCAGGTGTAGACCCTCGTTCTTCGAGATTCCTGAAATTTTACTACCCTTTTCTTCTCATTCCCTTCTTATATATATATAGCTTTTTCCTTTTTTCCTTTTCTCTTTTTCCTTTTTCCCTTTTCTTTTTCCTCCTTTTCCCTATTCTATATTATACTACAGAAGTATATTATATGTCACATACTGATTTACGATTTACTATATTGTTTTGTGTTTTGTATTCTGTGAAATTGCCTATCTTTAATCTCCAATAAAAAATTATGACAAAAACAAAACCATTCCCATAATATGCAAATAAAAAAACAATTACATAATAAAAGATGCAAGACATACACACAGGATTACATGACCATTATACACAATAAATTATAAAACACACATAAGTGATGGAGAACTAGGCCTAAGTAATCTATGGGCTTGTCACTCTTAGGTCAATGTCACTTTGTTCAATGAAAGAGGTCAGCACGCTCTTGGAAAGGAAGTGTCACTCGTGTTGCACTCGTTGGGAGAAATGAATTCTCTTTTTCCATGGAACAGATTTTTAAAAAGACTGTATCCGAGGTCAGTTTGATTTATTAAATCTTTTCTTCAAATAATAATGTAGAATTGTAATCATTCTTATTCAATCAACCCTTTATCCGAATGCCCAATGCATTTCGGGCTGTTCAAGCCCTTCTTCAGGGGCAACACTCTAGAGGAAAAAGTCAGGAATCAGTATCAATATCCGAAATTGTACGAATACTCCTAGTAAGTTAGAAAGCGAATAAGTGTGAGAAATGGTGTTAAAAAAGCAACCCAGGGGGGAAATATGGAGGTTGAAAATAGTTCAAAAGGTCTCCGAAGAACAACGTGGGTGGTGCGCTCACGGTCAATCATGGTGAACTGAAAACGAGTTGATGGGTGATAATGGTGCTCACGAAGGAATTACACAAAGTCAATCGTTTGGTTACCGCGTTTCTAACCACCGACCTGCTTTGTTTTAGTTACACACCAACGTGTAATTTTTCGTGAGCACCATTATCACCCATCAACTCGTTTTCAGTTCACCATGATTGACCGTGAGCGCACCACCCACGTTGTTCTTCGGAGACCTTTTGCACTATTTTTCAACCTCCATATTTTCCCCTGGGTTTCTTTTTTAACACCATTTCTCACACTTATTTGCTTTTTAACTTACTAGGAGTATTCGTACAATTTCGGATATTGATACTGATTCCTGACTTTTTCCTCTAGAGTTTCGCCCCTGAAGAAGTGCTTGAACAGCCCGAAATGCATTGGGCATTCGGATAAAGGGTTGATTGAATAAGAATGATTACAATTCTACATTATTATTTGAAGAAAAGATTTAATAAATCAAACTGACCTCAGAGACAGTCTTTTGTAAAATCTGTTCCGTGGAAAAAGAGAATTCATTTCTCCCAACGAGTGCAACACGAGTGACACTTCCTTCCCAGGAGCGTGCTGACCTTTCTAGATTTGAATTCCCAACTCGGGGGGATATACTCGTCTGCACCAACCACTTTATTTCTAAAACTGTTTACTTGTTGAATATTGAGTGCGCAAATTCTGTTTTTTCTAATACTTTGTTCAATGAACCACAAGCATTAAAAAGGTCCTGCTTGTCTTGTCCATTATGGTTTCGTATCAAAAGGCAAAAATAAAACAAGGGGCTAGTGAAAAAAAACAGTAACAGCAATATCGCAAGTAGAAGGTGTATGCAGTAGAAATAAATGAGCAGCCTGATGTACTAAAACAACCTTAGTGGTGTAAATGCCTTGAAAACAGGTAGACAATCATTGAGTAAAAAGAGTCCTGGGTAAAACGCTAGTGCAAAACCAAATTGTCGGAGGCTGGCTTAGTATATTGTGCACACTTATTTAGGTGAAGCACCCTGCATGAATCCAGGTGACCCTTATGGTGATTTTAGTGGTCTTAGACAACCACAGAAAGCTCTCTAAGTGGTAGCTGTGGAGACCAGCCTTCAGGCTTAGACTAGAAGGAGTGTACAGCAGCTTGTTTTACCAGTACTAATCATATAGTGTAGGTTAGATGAAAAGAACCACACAGTGTAGTTATAAAAATATTTATTTATTATAAACACTCACTAACACATTGAAATATCTTCTATATAATCACAATACTCACAATACTGCAATAACAGAACAGGTAAATAGCACAAATACACAGGGGTCTCCAGGGGGAGACTAAACCGTATACTAATAAAGTGGATGCGAACTGGGACCAAAGTCAAGACTTGACCCAGAAAACTTAGAAGCGATGGGGACCCAAGGAACCACCCGAGGTAAGTAGCTTGGAACCCCACGGAGGCTGAGTGCCGAGTGGAAACACGACAGCGTACTCAAAACAGGTTAATGGTTAACGGTTGCTGTTTCAAAGAAGATGTATCTTTCCCAGAGGACCTTAAAGAAACTCCAAGGAAGGTGGAAGATTGAAAAGTCACCCTACCTGTGGATACCCCAGGAACCAGGATACCTACACTAGGTAAGCCGAATGCGTAGGTGTGAAGTGACGTCAGAAACTACCGTACACCACAATGGATGACTTCAGAGAAGATGCCGCTGGCGAAGAAGGTGAAAGAGTCCAGTGGAATACAAGGGTGGATTCTCAATGAGGAGTACCAGCAAGCAGAGTGTGCAGAGTCTATGCCACTCAGAAGTGACCAGAAGGCATGGAAGAGCAATACCTACCGATACACGAAGATGCAGGAAAGTTGACGTGAACTTGTCGCTACAGTTGTGAGGACCAGGCAATGTTGTGGAAGACCAGAAGCCGTTCAAGAGCTGTCCCATATTGGAAGTGAAGAGCCAGGGGGTCGATGTCCGGTGGAAGCACCAACAAGCCTTGGCAGCAGCCACAGATGAGGAAAGCGAAAAAGGTGCAGTTCCAGGACCAGCAAGGTCTAAGGGACCCACCAAGCACAGGAGAGTCAGAGGAGGCCCCGAGGAAGCAGGGATCCCACTGGAGCCTAAGAAGACCCTCAAGAGGACCCACAGACCAAAGGCAGTGTAGAGGATGTGGTGAGGATGAAGATTGTGGTAGCAAGAAATGCTGGAGGCTAGAGTTTCTTGGAACCTAAAGATCTCTGGAGTCAACAAGCCTTGACAAGTCAATGAGGTGCACAGGGGTAATGTTCCAGCAGTTCCAACGAGGGATACTGGCCTAAAACTCAGTGAAAAGACAGTACAGGCCTTGAGGTGGTTGCAGAACAACCCCCTGTGTTGCTAAGCCTCCAGGAGTCTGTGGGACATCAGAAGCAGCTGACCGGTCAGCTTAGTTGTGGTGCGTGCAGATGCAGGGGAGTGACTCATTCACTCCAAGCGAGATTCCTTTGGATGCCCACAGGCCTGGGAAGGAACCTGGATGGAGCACAGGCCCAGATGTTGCAGAAGACTGACCGGACGACAAGACCAGGAGCTGCAGAATTCTTCCAGGTGCAGTCTTGGTTCCCAAAGCGAAGTCCAAATAAGTCCAAAGTGCCCAGATGGTTCACAATGAAGTAGTTTCAGATCTAAATCTTGTCCCATGACAAATCTGAAGAGCCACCCACAGGTACGCCCTTAGGTACCCAAAGGAAAGGGTTGTGACGATTCAGGGGTCCCTCCCAGAGGAGAGGCTGGACAGAGGGGAAGATACTCCTATGTCACTTGTGCACCTTCTCACCAGAGTGGGAGCCAACGGCTTCCTGAACTGGTTCCAACTGGAGTATCCAAAGAGGGCACAAAATGTGCCCTTCAAAGTAGTCTAGTGGTACTAGCAATCACCGCATCCAGCCCAACACACTAAGTCCTGTCTGGGAGGTTGTTACACCTCCCTGTGACAGGAAACCTATTGTTTTACCTTCCCCTGCTCGAGCCTGGCTCAGGGCAGAATTGTGTCTGTGGTCCACAGCAGCGCTAGGTTGCTGTTAGACCCTGAAAGGTTGGAACTGCGAATACAGGAGGGCTCCCTAGGGGAGCCCCCCAATACATGGAATCCTACATCCGACACTGGAATCGGTATTTGGGTTGGATTACAACAGGTTTGATACCAAACATGCTTTCAGTGCAGCCAATATATAGTTAAACATCTCTTAATTGACTTGAAGTCCACTATATGTATACAATTGCTGACCGCACTTACAAAGGGGTGAATCAGCTCCTTGGTTTATAGAGGGTGTCCTGCTCATGCAGGGCACCCTCATATTTATAACCAAGCACCCTGCCTTCAGGATTCAAAGGCCTACCTTTGGTGTACTTCGATGTTTTAAGTGAAGTGATCTCAGCCATAAGGAAACGTATATCTATTGTGAGCCGTGCTAGCACCAGCACACAAAGGCTGCAATGGCAGGCCTGTAGTCAAACTTTGAGTGGTCTCTCAAGGGGATTATAATTAGGACTCCCGGTTTTATGGTATTTATTTTTTTCTACATTTCTGTCTGTATTTATCCATATTTTTTTTTTGTCTTTTAATCTGTATTTATCCACATTTATATTTATTGGGAGCAAAACAAGATGCTACAGCTCATATTTTTCCACATTTATTTATATAGTCATGCACACTTGCACTCAGTTGTTATAGGTTGTTGTAACTGTTTTTAAAATTGGAGCCTATGCTAGGTGCACTTCACTTATTGGGAGGACATTTCTTCCCTGTCCTCTAAGAAAAGGTGAGTGAATTCGTGGCATTGATTAGGTCTCACTTGTGCAGCTGTCTGGCAGAAGTCAAAGCATTACTCCCTCCTTTACTTGTATCTCATCAGCCATCACACACACTGTCTGCTCGAAGGATAACATGTAGAGCACAGACGGTGCAAGAGTCACATCTGTTATTATTTAAGTGCTATTCATTTTCCAGACTCTGACTATGATCACTAAGCAAACATAAGTCATTCTAAGTGACCCAAACACCTCTCACTCAGCCTCACTGCCCCGCAGGGGGGAATCCTCACTGAGAGGTGGACCCAGGCTTTATGCTGACAGCTGTTGGAGGCATGTCTGCCTCCATGCCCTGCCTCCATCGATCTCCCTCCTCCTCCCATACAACCAAAAACACAAAAGGGTGCTGGGGCTGAAGCCCATGTCCTGGGGGTGTTTTCACAAATCCTAATGGACGTTGGCGGCTTGCATTGCTCCAACAATGTACCTTCTACCTGCTTCTGCTTCATCGCATATCTCCCTTCTCTTTGGGCTTGATATGTTGGTTACAGCACAAAACTGTCATGCTGGCACAAGAGGAAAGCCTTGCTGGTTAGCATGAACTTTCTTTTTGGAAGAGGCGAGTGGTCTGTTTACACAAGTGAGTAAGGCTCAGTAAAAGGCCCCTTCAGAGGGTTCCTCTTTGTTTGTTTTTAAGCTTGAGTTTGTGAAAAAGCGGCTGCTGCCTGTAGAAATGTTTTTGCGTGAGCAACACGGTGAAGGGCTTTTCAGCCAGATCAATCCGGGTCGCCTTCAAAATGTCCAGGGAATCAGATGTGAACACTGGTTTAGCAAGAGATAACAAAATGCCAAAGTCACAGGACTGCAGCTGTCCTCAGTGGGCAAGAGTCAGGGCCCTTCTAATGAGACACAGCCAGCACTTTTCAACATTCCAAAGTTCTAAAAGTCTGTAAAATCACTTCATGGCAGAGAGCAGATACTTTGTACCTAAATGCTGATTAACACATATTTTTTTAAAGGGCCATTTGAGTTTCCTGAATGTTTTGCAAAGCAATTTTGATTCTTACGCCCCAAAAATATTGAAACCTCTCCTTCTGCAGACATGGCGCTCCCGGCTGCTCTTGTTCACCCCTCTCCAGAGGGGCACTTTGATGGCAGCTGTTTCATATTTCTTTTCCCAGCCCTTGTGCGCCTCAGATACAGATTTTTCAGAGGAGCACAGAGGCAGCACAAGTATTTGTTTTGCAAGTATTTTTCCGTTTTTTATATATAAATACAGACAAAGAAAAACACTTTTTCCGTCTCTATTTATATGTAAAAATACATTTAAATGGAAAACCAGGAACCTTAGGTATAATACATGCTAAAGCCCATGGGAGACCCCTGCTGTACCTATGTCCTGGCTACATTAGGGCCATATACTAGGGCTTTAGAAGGGCACATGAATAGCCAATTAGGAAGGTACCAAAGTACTTACCATAGTCCAATTTAGGGAGAGAACATAGTGATTGGGGTCCTGATTAGAAGGATCCCAGCCAGACAAGTCAGAAAACAGAATGGCAACAAAATGTGGGGTAACCATGCAAGCAGAGCCTACTTTCCTACACATATGGTAACAGCAATTCATCATGTTAAAATGGTGCAGTCAAACAAGTTTACCTAACACAAGAGTTATTGGCACATACTGTGTAAACCACAAAATGATGTTGTTGATAACAGCTCTTCCATCTCGCAATATTCACCAACAGAGGAGTCCTTATGTTGATTAAAAAAGACACATGCTACCAACAAGGCAGAGAAGAAGGTTGATCTCACACCGAACCAAGCATGGGGGCTTACACTCAACCAAGCATGGGGGCTTACACTCACCCAAGCATGGGGGCTTACACTCGACCAAGCATGGGGGCTTACACTCACCCAAGCATGGGGGCTTACACTCACCCAAGCATGGGGGCTTACACTCACCCACGCATGGGGGCTTACACTCACCCAAGCATGGGGACTTACACTCACCCATGCATGGGGGCTTACACTCATACTGGTGATTGGCAGCGGTTCGTTGAACCAGGAGCACAGTGTTAGAATCAAAAAAGGTGCAGTCAGAATACATATCATGGGCACTCTAAAACTCCAGATGAACAGGAAAGTGCAGATAACTCTAAGTGTCAGGAGAACCATTCTGGCTTTACTATGCCTATCAGGTGAGCGCCGGCGGGTAAGGCAGGGCCCCTGGTGATACGTTGGGCAGTTGAACCTGTTGATAGCGAGGAAAACAAATGTTCTCAAAGCAATGATTAACAGGGTGTTTTCAGGACTAAGGATGGCAATGACAGCTTGCTGATATGAGCTGAATGCTTGTATGTTATCTATTTATTTACTTTATTTCTAAAGCGCAACACTTATCCCTTAGGGGATATCACGCCGCTGAGTAATTCCCCAATCTGGCAACTGAGATAGCACACCGAACAAAGGATATAATAGTGTCCGCTAGGCCAGAAAAATTCAGGTTTTGCAGTTCCATTCTGAGCCTGGTGTGCTTATCCATAAGATGAATTTCCAAAGAAAGAGAATTCCACTGAACTGCAGCCAGATAGGAACAGGGGCAGCCTCCCCATCTAGCCTTCCTTATCCTCTTGGTTTTAGCCACGGACAAATCATGGGACCTCAGCTTTCGAGTGGGTGTGTAAAATTCTACTCTGGCTTGTAGAATCTCTGGACCCGCATTATTTAATGCTTTATAAGCATAGCACAAGAGTTTAAAATTGGCTCGCTTGCGCCTAGGCAGCCAAAGTAGTGTGGTTAGACAGGCTGAGGCAGATCCAAATCTGTCTGTATTGTAAATCAACTGGGCCTCAGCTTTTTGGACTACTAGCAGTCTTGTAAAAAGCCAGTCAGCCATGCCTAATAACAATGCATTGCCATAGTCCAGTCTGCTTGTTATAATGGCCTGAACTATGGTTTTGTGTCAAGCTATTGGAATCCATTTAAACATCCTCAGTGGTTTCAGAATGCCAAAGCATTTCACACATGTGGTCCTAAGATACTGTTGCATCGACAGTTGGTCATCAATGATGATCCCTAGTGTTTTTTTGCTGATTTCTTGTGCATGGGCATCCCTCCCAGTGTCTCCGGCCACCATGAGGCATCCCAGACCAAATGCGCACCTCCGAACAGCAGATGTTCGACTCTCACCCTAGGCTGGTTTTGCGAACATACAACAGCGCAGGGCAGAAGCAAATGACATGTTCAAGAGATTCCTCTTCCAGGACACAGCTCCTGCAAGCTGTTCCTTCCAAGGTGTTTCAAAAATGTCCATTCCCCTAGCCTAAGTACCATGGGGCTTATGTACAAGCCTCTTGCGCCGCCTGTGCGCCACATTTAATATGGGAAAAAGTGACGTACCAGCGGCACAAGGGGCTTGTAAATAAGCCCCCATAAATCTTGCCTTTAGACGGATGGAGTAAGCGCAGGCAGAACATGATAAGGGAGATGCTGGCTGGTAGGTGTTAATAACCGCCCGGACGTCCTTGCACTTGGCTAATATAGCCTTGTCCGAGTGGTATGCGCAGAGGCAAACACTTTTTGTAATACCCAGTTTGAAGGGCGGCTAGCTCATATTCATGGCCTAAAAGTTATTTGCCTGCAGTGCGCTGGCAGTCCTTGAAAAACTGTTGGTGTGATTGCCTTGGGCTGCTGGAGTTGATTTCAGCCCATATTAGCGCCTCGAAGCAGCCACCTCTGGCACCCGTAGTTTGTGATATAATTTGAGGTACGCATCAGCGCTGTCTGATCCCTGGTGAGGAAGAACCAGTTCTAACCTATTCTGGGTGGCGAGGAGGACCTTGGTAGCCGAAGGTCACATTAGTATATCCTAGTGACAGGTTTGTTCACCAAGCTACTATTTATACCCAATAATATTTCACTGTTGTAGGATAGGGAGTGAAATATGTTAGCCCTTATGACTTCCAGAAGAGGGGAAACTCCATGAACATGTACTACCATATATTAGGGGCTTAAAAGCAAGTTAAATATGCCAATAAGGTGTGAGTCAATTTTACCAGGAGTTAGGGAGTGCAAGCACTTTAGCACTGGTTAGCAGTTAATGCCAACAAAAATGATTTCATGCAGGCTGGAAGATTATTCCATTTCACCCTGTCATTCTGATTGCCTTATTTTGCCTGCAAACACTTACAAAGGAAAATACCTCACTGAAAACCCTCTCCCATAGCTGCCAGGTTTTCAGTTTGCTTATATGTGACATTTCCATCATTTCAGCATGCTGATGTCTGATTATTCACTGCCAGGTTTGGCAGTTTGACATTTTATAATGAGAATAATGAATTCTGATCATGTAGAAGGACAGATTTCAGATATTACCCCTTTTTGTGTAATAGTAAAGTACCTTAAACCCTCTGCAAGACATGTTTGAGATGCTCATACAGAGTCGCTAACCGGTTTGCATTTTCTAACAGGGCTATCCTGGACATATTTATGGTGCAATAATAGATTTCACCCCGCTGCTTTGTAGTGCAGCAGTATTACCTCACAACTTTGGACAACTTGCTGGAATGTATACCTGCCAAGTGGCCAGTTAGTAGAAATTAAATATGAGCCTAGTAAATTTTCTTTTAATATTTCTTTTAAAGAGGCCTAATTAGGCTAAAACTGTTATTGGGTTGCTTGTATTTCTTTTCAGGAAGAACCTGGCTTGGAAGTTCAGGAAGGATTGTTTTATTGGAGCAGGACCAAGGCTGATATCCTAATGACTGGGTCTAATCTGGTGAAGCCTGAAGGACAAAGAGGTTTATGAATTGGAATGCTACCCCAAGTAATTTCCAGTAATTAAACTATTTGCAAGTGTTTCTCCCATCACCTTTTGTGTGTGTGATGTTTCTCATTAATTGGCCAAGGAGGATTTCCCTTCTGCACCCACTTTGGTTCTCCCTCAGTTTTGCGTTTCAGGCTGCCTCTGATTGCAGTGCATTGCCACCTAACAGACACTTGTTTTTTTGGCAATATTTTTGTTATTCAGGGACTCTTCTTCAGATTTAGTCTACACATTTGTATAAGGTTGTTCAGAATACATAACAACATAGTGTACTGCTTCTCCAGTATTGTATAATTTATAGATTCACATTTTTGACTTTTCCCTGTTGTCATTGTAGAAGTCCCACACTAACAGTAAAATAGCAGTATTAAAACTTAACATTCAATTACCATAGAAATTCAATTGCCTTTAGCAACCTATTATCCTTGGTTTAACACATCGAAACTTCAGCCAATCAGAGCATAGACCATAGAGTCTCATCCACTGCAGGGCCATCATACCTTACATTTCTTACCGCTCGTCATGTGTTAGGGAGTGCTCCTACTATTGCCCTCTTGAACTTCCAGCTTGCATTCATTTCTTGCTTCATGTCTTCTTCTGAGGTACAGTCCAAGAGTCTTATTACCTATTTTTTCTTCATGATGTCTTAGTCTAAAAAAGGGTTGTTTAGGCCCTTCATGACTTGTGGAAAGTCCTGTATTCCGAGGACCCACATAAGGAGTGTCTTTATTTCCTGTATCCGGACCACAAGCCCATTGAATGCAAGTACTGTCATACATTTCCACAAAAAACCCTCAAAAAGTATGGGGGTAAGCTGTTTCTCCGGCTGCAAAGAAAAAAGGAGAATCCCCACACCGCCTCCAAGAAAAGAAAGGAAGAAGGAAGAAGGGTCTTCCTCTTCGCAGAGAGTTCCTAAAAAAATCTAGATCTCAAAGTAAGGAGAAGCATGAAGAAAAGAGATTTTAAAAAGACCAGCCTAGTCCCTCTTCCTCTCATCAAAAAGCTAGTTCTGCTCCGGTGTTAGCGCCTCAGACTCCCTTCAAGGATTCTTCATCTGTGAAAATCTGCTCGTTGATGACTCCGTTGATGAAGAAATCTCTATCAGCGGCCTCGGTTTTCACAAAATCAGGCAATCTGTTGACGGTCTCCTCAGCGACTTCGACTACGTCGACAGTCAATACGATGACGGCGGCTTCGTCATCGTCGACGGAAGTGGTGGTGTCACCAGGTCGACTGTTGTAAGACTGTCTACGTTGATGACAGTCCAGCTTGTCACCTCACCATTGGTGTGTCTCTCTATCTCCAACTGCCTCTGATGGATCTGTCGACGAAGGGAAAAGACATTGTACCCTCAAAGGTGATACCATCTCTTCTACAGGACTTTTCAAAAATAGCCCCATTGCCTCCTACTCGCCTATTGAATTTCTAGGAATTTGAGGATGATGGTTCACATGGCCCTGCATACAGCTCCTCCCAGCTTAGAGTCAAGTGCCAGGACTCAGAGGGGGACGAGGCACTAGATGATCCATCTACTTATTTAGAGGATGAATAATCCTTGTCTGATACAGGGCGTCCCAGCACTCAACGCTTGGATGCATTGTAGAAGCATTATCCATATGAAGAACAAGAGGACCATTCACAAAATCCTCCCATCAATATTCCTATTTCATTGGTCTCTGACCTTCACATGATGCTACACGACTCCTATAAACGTTTTCCTGACTCGAGCTTGGCTCCACAACCACCACCTAAATAGGAAGTCACTGTAGTTGTTCTTGCACTGCTGGCTGCGCCGACGCCTCTACTACCAAGAACCAAAAATATTCCTCCACCCTTGGAAATCCCTGTTCAGGTGCATGACAGTGATGATCAGTAGCTAGAAGAAGGGGAGCTGCAATTGGATCCGGATGTCCATGATGAATGGGACTATTATGTAGCTCCTACCCCGCCTTCGCCTACCCCACCTGTAGCTGACTCGCTGCCTACAGATATCGGTGGCTTCCACGATCTCTTGGAATGTTCTTCAAGGTGCTTCGATCTCCCTATGCTGCTAAGCAGACAAAATAATTTTAAACTTTCAATGCAACGCTCCACTCGGGCCATAACCATCGTGGACTACTTATGTCAGGAGGGCCTGAAGTTAATGAAAATGCCAGCTTCTATTCCTGGTTACTAGACTAGATAAAAAGCGCAGGGCACTGGAAGACTCTCCTGCCTTACTGGTCATCCTCGGCCTGAATCAGTTATTATGCAGGCTGCTCAAAGAAGATCTAAAAATCCTTCTTCTCCATGTGCAGCTCCACTGGACAAGGAAGGCCGCCGTCAGGGTAACATCAGCAAAAGGTTCTCCGCTTTGGCAGCCACCGCCATCAGAGCCTCCAATGTCATGGCTATCCTCGGGAGATATGCCCAACAGATGTATTTGGACATCTCTTCCTTGTTGGAGTATCTTCCAGGGGACAAGAAGAATAAGGCAAAGAATGTTCTATCGGAAGGGGAGAGAACCTCTTTCGAGATCATTGAGGTGGCTCTATACATCTGATCGACCGCCTTCAGACAGATGCTGGGAGTGCTGTGTTAAGGTGACAGGGGTGGCTTTAGGCTTCATCATTTGACGCTGAGGTTCCGGCCAAGGCGTGGGATATGTCATTTGATGGTGAATTCCGATTTGGAAAATATGTGGATGATGCGCTGCTGTCGATAAAGTCAGAGACGCACACAGCTAAATCGCTGATGAATCTGCAGCAAAAGAAGTTTTCTTCTTTTCGGGGAAGAGGTAGAGGTCAATATCTCTCTCGACCTCATCTCCAGCAGCATTTTCAAACCAACTACCAGCAGGGATTTCAATCGCAGTATTCTACACAGCCCTTTCGGCAAACCTCCACACCAGCCTACCCAAGAGCATCGGCTCATTGTCGGCCAACATCAGGAGGTAGAGATCATGATGCCAGCAAGAGGCAATGAGGATTCACAGGCCCCTGCTACCATAATCCCACTTCAATTCGGCCCGCTTGCTCCAAATTATTCAATTAATGTATGCTCATATCTGCAACAAATGGGTGTTAGACGTATTCCGCCATGGTCACACGCTGGAATTTGTTCAACAACCTCCAGATATACCTCTGCGAAGAACTTCTCATTGTCATCTGCAGTTCTGAAGAGGGAAATCAGATTGCTCCTCTCCAAACAGCCAATCAAAGAAGTGCCAGACAGTCAACACAACCTAGGGTTCTACTCGCATTTCTTTTAAATAAAGAAAAAGACAGATGATGGAGGCAAATAATGGACCTCAGGTTGCTAAACAAGTTCATCAAAAGTCAACCCTTCAGGATGTAGTCACTCAAGGAGATTTTGCTTCTCCTGAATGTGGGGGATTATATGTCCTCCCTCGATCTTCTGGAAGTGTAATTCCATATTGCCATACATCCAAAGCATTGAAATTTTCTCAAGTTCGAGGTGGCATGTTGCCATTAGCAGTTCAAGGTGCTACCCTTCGGGTTAAAGTCGGCTCCAAGAGTCTTCAGAAAGTGCTTGACGTCAGTTGCGGCCTATCTGCGGCGATCCGGTCACCATGTAATCCCTTACTTGGATGACTGGTTGGCCAAGGTTCCCTCCTTCCAGGCCCCCAGAAGATCTGCATATACCTGTGTGCAGCTCTTTTGCTCTCTGGGTCTCAAACTCAATAAGGAAAAGTCCTCTCTCATTCCTTCCAGGTCACTAGTGTTCCTATGAGCAACTCTGGATACCACGCTTTCAAAAAGGCCTTCCCCACGAAAGAAAGGATTTCACGCCTCCAAACAACAGTGCAATCCCTATCAGCAAGAAAGTACATTACAGTTCGGACATTTAAATCAATGCCAGGGATTTATGGCATTCTGCATCCCACTCATCCAACACTGTTGCCTACGGATGAGAACCCTTCAGAAGCAGCTCGATGCTCAATGGATTCAATCTTGGGGCTCATTCTAAGACATTGTTTCAATTACACCAGAGATGACCTAAGCAATGTCCTGGTGGGCAGTCAGAGACAACCTTTCCCAAGGTCAATCCTTCCTTACGACAAAACCGAAGTTGGTGATGACGTTTGATGCCTTCAGGTACGGGTGGGAAGTCCACCTTCAGGAGTTACAGATTCACAGAAAGTGGTCAGCTCAGGAAGCACAGTGTTACATAATTGTGTTAGAACTAAAAGCAGTTTTCTGGGCCTCAAGGATCAGGAAATCGTCAATGCTCGTTCGCACGGACAACACCATCACAATGTTTTATCTGCTGAAACAAGGTAGGACAAGATCTCATGCCCCCCAGTTTAAGGACTTCATTCTCCTATGTTTACTGATTGTATCAGCAATTAATTTTGGCCACGTAGGCTATCAGACAGGTTTTGTTTGCCAGAAGACACTGTGAATATTGTATAAACACTCCCTTGTCACTCTTCCAAACCCTCACAAAGAGCACTTTCTTAAGCACTTTCCCACCTGGAGCACGTGTGCATAAATATACCCAAATGGCATGATTATAATGCTGAGATAAAAAAAAGATGTGAACTTTCAAAATTGTTTTTCTGAATTCATTGTATGGGTGATGGGATGTTTGTTTACTAGGCTATCCACTGTGACCGCCTGTTGAAGGCCACCAGACCCAGGTCCGGTGGCCTTTTGGGCTCTTCCTATTGAAGTGTAACGTCCTTAGGGCAGGTTTTTACCTGTGAGGGATCTTTTGAGTGCAAATTCATGTTTCAATATGTCAGAGAGTAAAACTTTGTCTTACACAGAGGATTATATAAACAGGCTTATTCAAGGGGAAGCAGGAAGTCGTTTTCTGTCTTTCTCTACCTCCAATATAGATTTTTCACTAAATGACAAAGTAAGTTGACTTGAACTTTTAGAGAAGAAATTAATATGCACCAGACTTCATGGCCATTTATCGACCAAATACTTGTGGACAAATATCATACCAGTTTGCTTACAGGTGAAAAATGAGCCAGCAAAAAATTTTAGACACACCTAAATTTAAGGAGAATTTCAGCTTTGTGGCTAATAATTGCTCACTATCAAAAATCAATAAGGGAGTGAAGAGGTAGTGCTCGAAGGAGCATATGAGGTGGATACGTCCTCGTCTGGTCAATAGCTGTTAAACAAAGGGATCCACCCTCGTAAAAAAGTAAGGTGGTGTTCTTCCAAACTGGTGTGTCTCCAAAATAGATGGAAAGCACACAGCTTTGTTAACATAGCCCACACCCACCAAAAGGGCCCTGGGTAGCATACTTCATCATTGGGGTCTTCCCGTCCCGCTGCGGGACGGGGCGTGCTGCGACCTGCGACTAAATGGGTGCACTGGTTTTAAAAAAATACTATTTGTGGTGTAGTGATGTGAGTGGAAGAGTCAGGAGTGAGTGAAAGGGAAAAACCCAGCATCTACTAATAAAATCATTAGCGATTCTTGCTATCAATGGTCTTCCCCGTTTCCCATTGACCTGGACATTTCATTAGACCAGGTCACTCGGGCTTTAAGCGCAAGTAAGAAATGGAAGGCCCCGGGCCCCGACGGGGTCCCAATAGACTTTTTTAAAATTCACACTGATCTTTGGATCCCTTTTTTGACTAGGGTCTTTAATGCACTGTGCACTGTGGGACTCCCGGAATCCTGGAAAAAATCCATACTTGTCCCGATTTTTAAGAAAGGGGACCAAAGCATAGTATCCTGCTATCGCCCCATCTCCCTTTTGGATTCCTTGGGGAAAATGATGGGTCGGATAATTCTCGGCCGTTTGCAGGAGTGGGCGGAGGATAGCAGCATCCTCTCAGACTTAAAATATGGGTTCCGTGAGGGTCTCGGGACCATCGACCAAGCCTTAAATCTATCACTTTTGATGGATAAATATGTAAATGTCAAGGCCGGAGTTCTCTACATGGTCTACGTTGACCTATCTGCCGCATTCGATTGTGTCAGTCACGCTAAACTCTGGTCTGGTCTGTTCTGTTAGAGATGGGGGTGGAGCAGAGTGTAGTTACCTTTTTGAGGGAACTATACTTAAATGCGACCGCCAGGGTGAGGTTTGGGACTAGTGGAGTGGAGAGGGGCGTTAGGCAAGGATGTGTCCTGGCTCCCTTTCTCTTTACCCTTTATACCAACGGATTGGAGAGGGACATGCTGAAGGGGGCCCAGGACCTTCCTATGGTAGGCAATCGTCTAATACCGGCTCTTCTCTACGCGGACGACGCAGTGATACTGGCCCGCACCCCAAACGAACTACAAAGGGCGTTAAATAGGTACTCATCCTTTATGGCCAATCTGGATCTCAAGGTCAACATTGGAAAAACCTTTGTTATGAACGCCGGGGTTGGTAAAAAAATAAAACCAGGGATATTTACATGAATAATGAAAAACTGGCAACCACAGATAAATATCCTTACTTAGGCGTGATGATTGACCAGAAATGAAACTGGAAAGCGGCAGTCGATGTGAGGAAACTCCAATTTACGAGAACCACCACAGCCCTTGTAAATTTCTCTAGGAAACTAGGTAAAAAAGCACCCATGGAAATGGTTAAAATCTACAAAGCTAAATGTATTACAGTGGCTTTGTATGGAGCGGGTGTGTGGAGCCACGCAGCTTTGGACTCTATTCAGGGGATAGAAAACACCTTTTTGAGGTATCTTCTTGCATTACCAAGGAGCTCCGCAAACTTTTCATGCCACTTGGAATTGGGTCTTCCTTATGTGGCAGACCTTGCGAGAATACAGCCACTTCTATTATGGCATCGATTTTGGTCGTCGGACAAAACAGTCTTTTCACAAACAATCATTCAAGACTGTAAAGCTCTGGAAAACGCACTCAAATCTAGGTGGTTATCCTATGTCAAAAGATTTTTAATTGACTTAGGGTTAGTAAAATATTACCATGATCCCCTTTTAATTCGGGAGGTACCGAGGAAGGTTTTTCAGAAACTCTGTTTAAACCACCTCGAAGAATTACGACTTACCTCTGAAGTTATGAAACAATCTGTTAGACACAGCTTGACTGTCCAGACGGGATTTGGGATGCAGCCCTACCTAACCTACAATATTACTGCTTATTAACTGTTTCTTTTGGTTAGGTTTAGGCTGAATTTTTTCCACCGTTTAGTTGCATTTCCGTTGAGAAACAATTGGGCGAAAACACTACCCCCTTGTCCTTGCGATGGGACTTCTACCCAATCTACAATGCATACCATTCTTTTTTGCAAATACTATACGGAACATCGGAAAAAACTACTTATCCCATTATTAAAACGACTGGGCTTTCGAACATGTCGTCCAGCTTTCCTTTGTTTACAGTTATTGGATGGGGTAGGGCTGGTTTACACTGTCTCTAATTTGCTGCAGTACATCATGCGCCATAGAAAGAATTTAGGATGATTTTGATACGCCCCAGATGACAAGGATGGGTTGATGATGGGATCTGAGTGTTTTAATCTACACTTATTTTATGATCGATTTTATTACTATTCATTGGTTGTTAAAATTATTTCAATGCTATTTATTCAGTTATTATATATGCATTGTCACTTTAGCCGTGATTAAAATCCGATGATTAGAGTTAATGAATTTTATATTGTTGGTATATTTTTATGAGATGTTTTTAACATTGTATTTGCTTCTGCATCTTTTATGACCTGTCTTCGGAAGGTCGAATAAAGAAATCTTTGATTTGATTTGATTTGATTTGAGTGAAAGTGATGTATGATTAAAAAATATCTGGCTCTACGGAAAAATAATTTAATGTTCCTATGAGCTGATATTATTAAAAAGTGGGGAATAAGATAGAAGTACTATGCTTTAATGGGCAGTACTTCCTGCGTCGACATGTTTCGAAGCCCTCCCCTGGCTTGTCATCAGGACCTAAAGGAGATCCCTTCTACACTCAAAATTTATAAGGATGAAACGTGTGATATTAAGAGTTCAATACTACATTGCGCACATGGCATAATACATGCGTTGCATACTATACCTCAATAGGTATTATGGCTGATATGGCTTCTGGAAGAACAAGAACATGCTTAAAAACTTTCATAACACAGATACCCTGCACCCTTTGTGGTGTTCACCTGTAATGGAAGGGGATATATTTTTGCGTGATATATTTTTCTCTTTTTCTTATCTTTTACGCTCCCAGACTGGTGCTGTGTTATGCCGGCGAATTGAGACAGGACATGATACAGACAAAACATTTAACATAAAACACACACTCTATAGTGACAGGACCGCGTAATTTGCGTGTCCGCTTTGGAAAATTCAATGGTCACTGTTATAAATCCATGATTCACTCTCAGGTGCAAAGTACCCAAAAAAACAAACAAATCTAATCAATAGGTTATTTACGTACTTTTGATTAGCCCAATAATTGCCTCATGAGCCTGAAAAACAAGTGGGTAGGAGCACCTATAGTCAAACACTGAGAAAAGAAAGACCGTCGTTGGTTATGCACCACAAACATCCTGTCTGTAGCAGCGATTATCTGCTCATATGCGGCTATGCTGTACTCACGTTTACAAGGTTACCTCCTCGCCTGGTTATTACCTCCTCGCGGCTCCATAGGTCACTGATCCTGCAGGGGGGGCCCTTTTTAAACTGAGTCTAATTGATGTTAAGCGCGCCAAACCTTGCACTGATTGTTTTCTGACACTGGACCGCTATCGTTCCTGAAAAGTGAATGTTTTCATCCTCACTTCCTGTTAGTCATGTGGAAGATTAGAGGGTCAACAGAACGTAAATGTTCCCAGCCTCACTTCCTGTTATGCACTGAGGAAGACTAGAGCGTCAAAGTTCCTAGAGCGGGATAGCAACAGGAGTGGTCCTCACTCCCTGTTGCGGTCCGTCGCTTATGAAAAAAGCTCATACTTGTGGTCCGATGCTTATGAAAAAACTTGGGCTCATATTCAGTACCAGACAAACTGAAGGCCAGAAAAAGAAAAAGCGCCCCCAGCAATGAGAAGGTGTGTTTTATATCCGGGCACATAAAGTGTAGTATATGATGATCCTATCCCTCAGTGACAGGAAAGGAGAAGTACATCCTGTTCTGTGACTGTATTAGCGTACTTTTTTTGGGTAGTGACTACAGGTAAACACAGCTGAGCCCTTGGGTCTGTGAAATGTTCAGCGATGTCCCAGATACCTTCACACAGGTGTGGAAGTAACATTGGGGCACCCCAATAAGTATGGTAACCCTAGTGGTCTATGTAGCAAAATCCATATTGGTGTGTATTAATGCCCTATACTAGGGTACATTATTGGCATATTCACATCCTGTATGTCTATCACAGACGTCCCATGTTGTTTCAACACCCTCAAGGGGTGGTTAGTTTTCTGGTATCAATCGAACAGAAAGGCAAACAGGAGGGGTGTGTAATTGTGATCATTTGTACTGTGTGTACTCTCTTGTATTGAGTGGATCTTAACCAAATTGTCCCGACGGAATATCATCGTTCAAGCCCGTGACGTGAGTGCCCAGGCGAAACACCCACCGTTGTTCTTTCTCAAACAGGCCATTCTCATCATTCAATTGTTCGATTATGGTCTACTGTAGATCTTCCATCGTGTGTTGGTCCGTCAAGTAATGGGTGGCCATTTTGGTGGTACTTTTCTTGCACCGTAGGTTGCTCCTATGTTCTCCTATCCGGATTTTATGGGTCTCATTGTCATTCAGATGTATTCCATACCACTTGGTCAGGTAATGATGTAAATCACATTTTTGCTATTGCAGTTCGTAAAACGTCGCCGTTCCCATTCAGTGCAGTTTCTGAATTTAATGGGTTTGTTTCTCTTTGTTAGGTGGCAAGTGCTACAATTTCTACATGGGTGGTGGACCTTCAATGGGCGTAGGAACATGGTGTCTGTTTCTCTTGCAGTGATATGTCGTGGTCTTGTGTGGACCAACATGTCTCTCAGACTTCTTCCTTTTTGTGGGCGAACATAGGTTTTGAAAGGTCGAGGTTGCTGCAATGTAGTAGTCTCCAATATTTGTTCATGATTTTAGTCACCTGGTTGTAATTGGTGTTGTACGTGGTTACGCATATGGGTCTCTGTTTGGATTGTTTAGGGACCTTAGGTTCCAAAAGGGCTTCCCTATTGTTGTTGTGTGCCCTTTTCATAGCTTTATCTACGATTCATACTGGGTAGTTTTGTTTCTTCAGTTTCTCTTGAAGATCTATTGCCTGTTTTTTAAATCGCTGATCTCGGTGCAGTTTCTCCATAAACGGAGGAACAGTCCGTAAGAGAGGTTGTCCCAGAGCTGTCGAGGATGGAAGCTGTTGTATAACAGCAGGCAGTTCTTTACTGTGACTTTGAAGTGAGTGGTGGTCTTTAATGTGCCATCTTCCGGGTAGATGTTGAGGTCTAGAAAAACTAAATTGCTCTGCGATACTGTGCGGGTAAATTTTAGATATGTGTTCTGGTGATTCCACCAGTTCAAAAAAGCTTCTGTTGACATAATGTCTCCTTCCCATATCACCAGCACTTCATCGATGTAGCGTTTCCAATTCCTTATATGGTTGATGAATGGGTTGTCTTAGTGTAGGATTCTCTTGGTCTCCAAGTGGTAGACATAGAGGCCAGCTATGCTGGGAGCAAATGTGCTCCCCAATTCTGGTCCCATGTTTCTTAAGGTAAAGGGTGTCTTTGTAGGCAAAACATTTTTTTGTAAGTGCCAGAAAGACACACTCCATGACCACATTTCGTGGTGTTTGGTACTCCCAGTCCGTGGTGAATAATACATCCAGAATGATGGTCAGGGTCTTGTCATGTTGAAAAGTTTGACTGGTGAAAAGGCTCTCCACGGCAAGACCCATAAGGAGATGTTTGGTAGGATCAAATTCCATCCCCTGGAGTAACTATAGGAATTAATTCATGTCCTTTCGGTATGTCTTTATTTTCTGGACAAGCGGGCGACGGAAAGCGTCTGCAAATTTTGATAGAGGCTCCAAAATGAAGTCAATGCCTGACACTATAGATCAGCCTGGTGGTTTCCCAAAATCCTTGTGGATCTTTGGGATGGTGTAAAAGTAGGGGGTCTTAGGTGACTTTTACGGAGAAACTGCACCGAGATCAGCGACCTTAAAAAACAGGCAACAGATCTTCAAGAGGAACTGAAGAAACAAAACTACCCAGTACGAAGCATAGATAAAGCTATGAAAAGGGCACGCAATAAAAATAGGAAAGCCCTATTGGAACCTAAAGTTCCTAAAGAATCCAAACAGAGACCCATATGCGTAACCACGTACAACAACAATTCCAACCAGGTGACTAACATCATGTACAAACATTGAAGACTACTACATTGCAGCAACCTCGACCTTCCAAAACCTATGTTCGTCCACAAAAGAGGAAGAAGTCTGAGAGACATGTTGGTCCTCACAAGACCACAACATATCACTGCAGGAGAAACAGACATCACGTTCCTACCCCCAGTGAAAGGCCACCACCCATGTGGAAATTTTAGCACTTGCCACCTAACAAAGACAACCAAACACATTAAATTCACAAACAGCACTGAATGGGAACGTCGACGTTTTACGAACTGCAATAGCAAAATTGTGGTTTACATCATTAACTGCCCCTGTGGTATGATACATTGGAATGACAACGAGACCTGTAAAAACTCGTATAGGAGAACACAGGAGCAACATACGGTGCAAGAGAAGTACCACAAAAATGACCACCCATTACTTGACGAACCAACACACGATGGAAGATCTACAATGGATCATAATCGAACAATTGAATGATGAGAATGGCCTGTTCGAGAAAGAACAACAGTGGGTGTTTCACCTGGGCACTCAAATCACGGGCCTGAATAATGATATTCCGTGGGGACAATTTGATTAAGGTCCACTCAATACAAGAGAGTACACACAGTACAAATTATCGCAATTACATACCCCTACTGTTTGCGTTTCTGTTCGATTGACACCAGAACACTAACCCTCCCTTGACGGAGTTGAAACGACCTGGGACGTCTGTGATAGACATACAGTATGCAAATATGCCAATAATGTACCTTAGTATAGGGTGTTAATACACACCAATATTGGTTTTGCTACATAGACCACTAGGGTTACCATACTTAATGGGGTGCCACAATGGTACTTCCACTTCTGTGACCCAGGGGCTCCGCTGTATTTACCTGTAATCAAAAAAGTACACTAATACAGTCACAGAAAGGGATGTACTTCTCCTTTCCTCTCACTCTCACTGAGGGATAGGATCATCATATGCTACACTTTATGAGCCCGGATATTAAACACACCTTCCCACTGCTGGGGGCGCTTTTTCTTTTTCTGGCCTTCCGTATGTCTGGTACTGAATATGAGCCCTAGTTTTTTCATAAGCATTGGACCACAAGTACGAGCCTTTTCATAAGCGCCGGACAGCAACAGGAAGTGAGGACCACTCCTGTTGCTGTCCCGCTCTAGGAACTTTGACGCTCTAGTCTTCCTCAATGCATAACAGGAAGTGAGGCTGGGAACATTTACGTTCCATTGACGCTCTAATCTTCCTCATGACTAACAGGTAGTGAGGATGAGAACATTCACTTTCCAGGAATGATAGCGGTCCAGTGTCAGAAAACAATCAGTGCAAGGTTTGGCGCGCTTAACATCAATTAAACTCTGTTTAAAAAGGGCCCCCCACGCGGCTCAGTGTCCCACGGAGCCACGAGGAGGTAATAGCCAGCCGAGGAGGTAACCTTGAAGACGTGAGTACGGCATAGCCGCATATGAGCAGAGAATCGCTGCTAAAGACAGGATGTTTGTGGTGCATAACCAATGACGGTCTTTCTTTTTTCAGTGTTTCACTTTAGGTGCTCCTTCCCACTCGTTTTTCAGGCATATGAGGCAATTATTGGGCTAATCAAAAGTACATAAATAACCTATCGACTAGATTTGGTTTTTTTTGGATACTTTGCACCTGAGAGTGAATCATGGATATATAACAGTGACCCATTGAATTTTCCAAAGCAGACATGCAAATTACACGGTCCTCTCTATCGAGTGTGTGTTTTATGTTAAATGTTTTGTCTGTATCGTGTCCTGTCTCAATTCGCCGTGATAACACAGCACCAGTCTTGGAGCGTAAAAGATAAGAAAAAGAGAAAAATATATCACACAAAAATATATCACCTTCCCTTACAGGTGAACACCACAAAGGGTGCTGGGTATCTGTGTTATGTAATTGTTTAACCATGTTCTTATTCTTCTAGAAGCCATATCAGCCATAATACCTTTTGAGGTATAGTATGCAACGCATGTATTATGCCATGTGTGCAATGTAGTATTGAACTTTTAATATCACACGTTTCATCCTTATAAATGTTTAGTGTAGAAGGGATCTCCTTTAGGTTCTGATGAGAAGCCAGGGGAGGGCTTCGAAACATGTAGATACAGGAAGTACTGCCCATTAAAGCATAGTACTTCCATTATTCTCCACTTTTAATAATATCAGCTCATAGGAACATTAAATTATTTTTCCGTAGAGCCAGATATTTTTTAATCATACATCACTTTCACTCACTCCTGACCCTTTACTCACATCACTACACCACACATAGTATTGTCAATAAACCACTGCTCCCACTTAGTCTTAAGTCGCAGCACGTCCCGTCCCGGCACGGGAAGACCCTGATGATGAAGCATGCCACCAAGAGCCCTTTTGGTGGGTGAGGGGTATTTTAACAAAGCTGTGTGCTTTCCATCTATTTTGGAGACACACCAGTTTGAAACGGCCCTTGAACAAGTGGAGAAATTGCAGAAGGAGATTGCAGAGCTCAAACGGAGATTATAGAGGATACAGCTTTGACCAATGCAAAAGAGGCACAAGAGCGTCTTGAAAAGAGACTATTCAGGAGTTTTACACCAACACACAAGCTCGCAAATCAGACAAATTGTCCAAAGACATCAGATTTTATGATACAAAAACACCTATCCTTACCTCCAGGAGGACTATTATAATCAGGATACCCAAGGCTGGTTTTCCAACAGAGGAAGGGGTGGCTTCAGGGGTTACAGAAGATTCACGAACTTCTGCTACTCATCCAATAGTACGGGCAGCAACAATGAGCAACCATGCACAAATTCAGATTACTATCAACAGGACAACAGTTATCAAATACCACCACAGAGTTCTTTTTTAGGAGAAGGCCAATGGCGCCCCCCAGAGGAGGAGGGAACAGTAGGAATCAAGGTCAGCAATGTGGTCAACAACAGTGGGGTCAGGACTGGGGTGAAGGCAGAACACGGGTGAAGAAACAGGTCCGATTTCCAACAGAGAGCCACAGCGAAATTCAGACCAGGTGGCAATACTAGTGGTGGTGAGCACGAGTGGAAATACATTTTTGCAGTTACACGCTGTTCACTGATGAACGCAGTGTACTCAACAAAGGACTGTCTTTCGTCCCTACCTCATTACTTAACCTCTTCAATATCAAGATTGAGCTACATTGTTTTTTTTGAGAAATTAGACTTAGGTATTTCTTTAACAAGTCTCCAGCTCATCCAGCTACCTCCCCCACAGGACTGAAAGTTCCATCTACTTTTACACCACCAACGCATTCTATGACTCACAGAATACTTGCATATGAGAGCGTGGTTTAAAGAGATGTGACCAAAATATGTTCCACAAATCGATACATCGATACATCGAAGAAAGAACGTGAAGCACTAATCTCGCTTATGGACAACAGAAATATTGTCATTAAAGCAGCAGACAAGTGTGGCGCCATCATCGTACAGGACACAACTATATACAAAACTGAAGTATATTTGCAGCTGCTGGATGGAATAAGTAACAGTAAACTTAAGCAAACTCATACTGAAGATCACAGATATGGGACGAACACGGGGAATACTGACAGAACAGTAATAGGCTTATCTAAATAAAAAACAAACGTGCCAACCGACAATATGCACCCCACCCAAAGGTTCACCAAAATTTGGAACAAAAGCCTGAACGCCCTATCGTCTCGGGTTGTTTGTCACTACTTTAACCCTTATCCAATTCCTTTTTTATTTTTTTGACGGAGTTTTATATAGCGCAAACTTGACCCGAATCGGGTATCAGAGTGTTTTACATAGCAAAAGTTGCATTACATGAGGACACATTCATTTTTTGTTAGGCACGGGAAGGTTAAGTGATGTGCCCAAAATCACAGGAAGTTCAGCGTCATTGCCGAGACTTGAACCCAGTTCCCCAGATTCGAGGTTGCCCACCCTAGCCCTTAGGCCAACTCCTCTCCCCAAAAGTTGCTTCATGTTTTTTAACCTTTTGCTGAAACTACCAAATCATACCCCAGAGATACGATGAAGACTATCAGGCTTGTGGATGACATGCCTTTTGACCCCAATTGCCAGCTCCCAGGTAACCATGAACATCGTGTCTCTGTACACGTGTATTCTCCAATTACCAGCATTAGAGGTTATTAAAAATAAACTGGACAAAAGACCACACACAGTCCAGGTTCCAGTTGACTTCATCACCCGGCTACTTGAAGTAGCCATGAGAAAAAACTTTTTCTTTTTTCAACAGGATTTCTTCCTTCAGATGAAGGGCGTTGCCATGGGCGCCAGCTTCGCTCCAGACCTGGCCATTTTATATATGGATGATTATGAGCATACATTTGTTTATCACGAAACCAATCCATACCTTATCCATATAACATTTTGGAAACGTTATATGGACGATGTCTTGATGATATGTACAGGAACAGATGCAGAACTACAAAGCTTTCATACATGGTTAAATGAGAGGTCTGATGACATCAAATTCACCATACGTTCCAATCAGTACATGAGTGACATATCACAATCAAGGCAGAGGATAACAGGCTATTCACAACACTATTCTGAAAAAAGACAGAGAGGAACACCCTTCTGAGATATAGTAGTCATCACCCGAGAGGACTCAGGGACAACCTGCCGTTTGGGCAATTCCTCAGGATAAGGTGGAACTGCTTGCATAAAGATGAGTACTTTAAGGAATTGGGCAGACTTCTTCTTCGGTTAATTGAAAGTGATTAACCAAGGAAACTTGTCAAAAGGGCACAGAAGAGATTCAACCCAAGGGAAACACTATTCATACCCAAACAACGGATGGAGGAGCCACTCAGTAAAATGATCTGTGTCACTTTCTGCACCCACTGCAATGATCTTAGACACATTGTGAAGAAACACTGGGGCTTTATAGCGGATGATTTGGAGCTGAAGGAATCACCGATGCATTCTTTCACAAAAGGAAAAAGTATTTGCTACTACGTGGTCAGCTCCCTACTGGAGACCCCCACCCAACCATCCATCCGCATGTTGTGGCAACTACCTGAAATAATTGGCCACCGTAAATGTAGTCACAGCAAAGCTTGCAACCTCACGATTGAAACACAACAGCTACAGTACACATATCACACCATACAATTAAAAACTCACACAAACTGTAAGAGCACAGACGTTATTTACACCATCATCTGTCCCTGTGACATAATATATGTGGGTCAAACACGTCAGAAAGTGAAGGTGTGCATTCTGCAGCACTGCAGTAGGGGGAGATGTAACGTCCAAAGTGCTCCTCTATTGGAACACTTCCAAACACTTAAACACCAACCAGGAAGCCTTAAATGGGATGTATTGGAAAAGGTCTCATTAGGCCCTAGAGGTGGTGATATTAACGCAATGCTAAACATTCACAAAGGCAAATGGATGTATTCCCTTGACACAATACAGAATGGGTTAAACGAATTGGTTGAAACCTCTAGACAAATGTCTTGTATTAATGCTATATGAGTTGTTTCGATTGTACAGGTTTCGTTCCCCCAATTGTATTAAGAATATTACATTGTCAAGTCTTTTTCTGTTCCAGTATACTTTCGATTTAATATGTTGTGTTGTGCCATTACATATGTTATGTATATATTTCATACATTAACTCAATTCAACATCCGAGTTCTGACCCTTATTAACTTCCCCTTATGGTCCTGTGCATTGCAGCGGATTTATTCCATGATTACTTCACCCTTATGATGCCTCTGATGGACCCTGCGAATTTAAGATGGCTTGGTGTGGTGCATGTTTACCAAACAATTCTTACCGCTTTGCAATGGTAGCCATTATATGTCGCTTTACCAACATTTTCCCCCATCACCCCCTTTTTTTCATGACATAAGCTTAGTTTCATGATAATAGCCTTTTTTTCCTTAATACTCACTCAGCATTCTGCCAAGTACTTTGACGTACGACATTTCCAACATACCTAACTCAGTTATTTGCCAACTAATTTTGCTATTGGCTCCGCTATCTGCCAAGTATTTTTTACTAAATGCTATTCCTATATACCTGACTCTGTGTAGTGACTTTTTCTTCAAACATAAGCTCAGAAATGTTCCTTTCAGTGTCAGACAAGACCTTGAGAAGGAATTTGATTCTTTGTGTGCCAAAGGTATAATTGAACCAGTTGAATCTTCCTTATGGTTATTCCCTTTAGTTGTTGAACGAAAACAAAATGGTGAACTCAGACTTTGTGTTGACCTACGATGCTTGAACAAAGAAATATGGGTGGAATCCCATCCCCTTCCAAATATTAATGAATTGTTGGTCAGTTTGAAAGATGCGAATATTTTCACAAAATTAGACTTGGCATCTGCCTACCACCAGGTAGAGTTAGCTCCCGAATTGAGACCCCTCACTGCATGTATATCCCCTTTTGACACGTTCCAATATGTACGTATGCCGTTTGGACTGGCCTCAGCGGCATCGGTTTTTCAGCATCTTATGTTGAAAATTCTGAATGGGATTGATGGACTGTCTGTTTTTCAAGACAATGTTCTTGTTTTTGCTCCCAATACAGTCACACATGATGCCATCTTGAAGGAGGTACTGTCAAGATTTCAAACAAATGGTGTTGTTTTGCGCAGAGACAAATGTGTTTTGATGGCAAAAGAAGTTGAATACTTGGGACATTTAGTGAATGAGAATGGGATTCTTCCCAAGTCTAGTTTAGTTGATTCCATTGTTAAGTCCAAAGCTCCTTCTGATAAAGCCACTCTCAAGTCACTTCTTGGGCTATGTGAATTTTATTCATGATTCGTGCAAGTCTTTGCGGGAAAATTAAGGCCTTTGTCACAAATGTTAATGAAAGGTGTTGTGTTTGAATGGACCAGAGAGTGTTGAAGGACTGGGTTATTCTAAGACCCAGCGGTGCCAGGGGACAACACCTGAAACCTTCGTGGGTTACCTGTTCTGGCGTACAAAATACAGAGACACGGGACACTTCCAGCGACGTCAAAGATCAGCGTTTATTTACTGCAGGGATACAGAAATCACAAGAAGTACACAACGTGTAGGTTCTAGGAGACTGCTTCAAATTGCAAAAGTGGATCGCTCCTTTTATACACGTTTTTGCCATTGCACAACATGGCAAACAAAGGTTACAACTCAGTTCCCATAATAAACTTCAAAAGAGTCGCGTTCATGTTTCAGGAGGCCGGAACATAATTACAGCAGCATTGCCGGTTCCCAACTGTAAAAACATATCATCCCCACAGTTAAACACATTCCATTCTGACTGTAAACACATTAAGAGAAGGGACAGAAACAGATGCAAAGAAAGAACAAGGGTGCACGACAGATTGGAAAAGAGTGTTGGGAGTAATAACGGAAACTTGATTACAGGATCAAAGACCTCGTGCCCAATGCATGCACGACTGAAACAATAGACTAGCACGGTAAGATGAGCCTCGAGCGGGGCCATCTGCCTTTACCGTGTCATTCCCCCTATCATAAAAGTCATCCTCAAGGAAACACGTGTCCTTCGTGTAAGCTTGGGAATCCCAGGGTCACAGAGCGGACAAGGTCCGTTCGCTGGCTACTTGAGGGCAAGAGACAAAATGGATGCCGCATCTAAAATGGAACCCGAGGGTTCGGATGGACAAACCCAAAAATGAGACGAACCATACGTGGTTGCGTAGCGAAACTGCGTACACCCACTAAACTCGTCATATGCGGTTCGTAGATACCATACTCATCCATATTCGACAACACCCAAAAAGTGTCGTTCCGTCTCGCACGGAACCTCAGTGTCAAGGTGTTTTTGAATGGGTGAAACAAAAATTAGTGTCACCAATGGTCCTTAAACACTTTGACCCGTCTCTTACTTGTACCCTCACAGTTGATGCCAGCAATGTTGGTATAGGGGCAGTTCGCTCTCAAAAGAAAGGAGAAGAGGTCAGGACCATTGGATTTGCCTCCAGGGTTCTATCTCCCTAAGAAGTGAAGGACTCTGTTATAGAGAAAGAACTGTTGGCATGTTGGTGGGCTGTGATGAAGTTCAGGAACTTTATTTGGGGAAGGAGGTTCTGTCTTCAAACCGACCATAAGCCCCTGGTTTTCATTCTTAGTGGGAAGAATGCTAGGAGTTTCACTCCTAGAATTGCGCAGTTGTCGTCTAAACTCCTTAAGTTTGACTTTTCTGCAGAATACATTCCTGGTTGCAAAAATGGTGTGCAGACTTTCTGTCTCGTTCCTCTGACATTGTAGAGTATGAACCAGACATAGGTGAGAAGGACAAAGAAGAGTTTATTGTAGCAGCGGTTGATCTTCCACAGTTGTGTGCTGTTTCAGAGAATGAATGGCGCCAAGCTCTTGGTGCTGATGTTTCTTTGGCTCAAGTTACAATATATGTTGAAAAAGGTTGTCCTAAAGAGAGGATTTGTGTTTCGACTTTAAACCTTTTCTGTAAGTTGCAGATGAGCTTACAATCGAAGATGGATTGTTGCTCAGGGGTGACAAGCTTGTACCTCGTCTTGCTTTAAGGGCAGCTTTAGTCAGGCATGCACATGAGGGACACCTTGGTACCACGTTGACAAAAAAAAGTGTCCGGCTTTCGTTCTGGTGGCCCTCCATGGATAAAGTGGTTGATGAGATTGTTAAATCTTGTGTAATTTGTTCCATTTGTGATAAAGCTGCCAAACTGCGCACTCCTCCTCTTTCTCCCATAAAATTGCCTTCCGCACCATGGGTAAAGTTGGGGTTGGACATTGTTGGTCCTTTTCATGCTCTTGATTCGTCTTCGAAATTTGCTTTGGTCCTCATGAATTACTACCCTAAGTGGCCTGAGGTCAAGTTTGTTAAAGAAGTGAATGCCAGAAAAGCAGTAGAGTTCCTTAATGATGTTTTCTTGAAGGAAGGTTTTCCTGAATTTTTGATAACAGACAATGGGACCCAATTTGTTTCTTCAGAGTTTGAGAGATTTCTTCATAATTGTGGTGCTAAACACCTCAATAGTTCACTATATCATCCCCAGACAAATGGCTTAGTTGAACAAATGAACAGAGTGCTAGGTGAATGTATACAGTGGGCCCTGTCTAACAAGTGTGTTGTTGCTAATTCTGTGAGGAGTATGCTGTGGTTCGACCGCACCACTCCTCACTCAACCACTGGGGTGTCACCTTTCGAGTTGCTGCGTGGACGCAGGGCTGCTACGAGCTTTTGTCCTGGTTTGATGAGCAAATGGATCAAAGGTAAACAATGGACTGATGAGAGTGTCAGGAAACAAGTGAGCTCAGCTAAGAATAAACAGAAAACCTATTTTGATGCTAAAAAATGTACTAAAGAAGTTGAGATAAGTTCAGGTGATTTTGGGGCATATCAACCACAACCGGCGATAATTATCGCTGAGCGCACTTAGCGCTCGGATAATTATCGCCGGCTAGCGCCGATTTTTATCGCTGAGATAGCGTGCGATTAGCAACGCTTATCTCAATAGCGATAAAAATACTGGTGCTAAGTGGCTAACGTGAGATTATCGCTGGAAACCCAGCGATAATCTCATGTTAGCTTGTTGATAGGGACAGACTAACTTAGCCATGATATCCTCCTTCCATAGGATATCATGGCTAAGTCAGAAAAATACCAGACGTAAAAAAGCAGCGTTAACCGCAGTTAGCGCTGCTTTTTTTGTCTCTAACAGGGTTAGCGATATTCTTGATAATAGGAGAAATGTCGCTTAGCAACATTTCTCCTATTATTTTACTCTGGAACGCCCCCTTTGCATCTCATTAGAGATGCAAGGGGAAGCGTAGAGTAAAAGGGTGCTAACATGCGAATTTGCATGTTAGCACCCTGTTGTTGATAGGGTGCTAGTTTTATCTCTGCTTTTTTGGCTTTTAAAGCCAAAAAAGCAGAGATAAAGCCCTTGTTGATATGCCCCTTTGTTTGTATAAAGAAACCTATCCATGTCCAGAAGGGCTCTCCCAAGTTTGGTCTACCGATCAGAGTTATATATGTGAGAGGGAACTCTGTTAAGCTCATCAATGGGCAGAGGTGGAATAAGTCCCTCTTGGTGAAGACTACCGTTCTTTCTACTCGTCCTGGAAGTGAGACTGGTGAGAGGAGTATAGATTGTGCGGGCAAACCTGCCTCTAGGCTCTGTGCTCGTTTTGAGTTGAGTTTAGATTAGATTGTGCGGGGCAACCTGCTCTGTGGCGCAGTGCTCGGGATAGAAAAACTCCTCATCGGTACATAATATAATCAGTAATGAGGTTTGTTTGCTGTTTTCTCCATTTATCTCTTTTTCTCCCACATTGAGGTTTCCTTTCTTTCGTTGCTTTTTCTTCTTTATCTTCTTTCTTTTCTCTTTTCTCCTCCCTTTGTTTATTTCTTCTTTTCCATTTTGTAATTGCTTTAAGGGAAGACCCATGTAGTGACTTATGCTTGTTGGCTTGCAATGTTGCTGGTGCAGAACATCACAGCCTGGATGTTCTGTACCAGTGTTCTACTTGGGACAGTTGGTGGTCCTGAATGAAAGCTGTTGCTGCTCTGCTCTGATGGTCCAGCTTGATGTGGAAATAAATCTTTTAATCAACCTACCTGGCGTTGATCGTTCTTCACCGCACTCTGTCATCTGCCGAGTAATTTCTCTATGCCTATTCTAGACGTGGATACTGGCGTTCACCAGCGATAGCATCGCGCGACTGTACGTCTGACGTAGGCACAACCGCGAGCACGCCGTCCCGGCTGGCGTCCATTTTTAGATGCGAGCCTGCCAGCGGGCAGACAAGACGGCTCAGGATCGCATTTAACAAAAGGTATGTTTCCAGCCACCAGAGCAGAGACTCTTTTTAACATTCCAAGCAAGCAATGTAAAGGCTTCACGTCTAATTACGGCACTTTTTTCTCTATTCAGACATTCTGATTCATTCTGCATCATTGTTACATAATTTAAAGATGTTGAATTTCGTCATAACCATTCCAGGCGCAAGCCTGCCAGCTGGCAGATGTTTCATCTTATGATTATTGTTGAATGTATGATTTACTATTTTGCTGGCAAACAATTGTTTATTCACCTCGGGCCAGCCATCACAGGGCCTTCCTGGTCAAGCCATTTATCATGTCCTCTCTTCCCATCCCTTCCTAGACATGACGAGATTAATTCCATATGCGGATTTAATTTAAACAACAGCGCGCAAAGTCCTGATTTTTCCTGTGAGTACTGCACGAACTTGGGCACTACTTTGTAAATAATTTATGGCCCTCATGCTTAGCAAAGACTTTTCCTTCTTCCCGTTTCAGACTTACGCAGCCTATGGATGGGTCTGGACTGTGTTCTTTTACCCCTCTGACATAGGAGCCTATGGGCCAATGTTCACATCGTGATTCCACCAACTGTTTGGTTGGATACAAGGTGATCATTCATTGGCTCTGATGTAAATAATCATTCAACAAAGCAACATTCATTTGGTTTTCTATCAATTTTTATGCAACGATAGGTGTCTTCCTATGTCTTGAAGAATACCCCAGTTTAAGGACTTAATCCTCCTATGTTTACTGATGGGGTCAAAATGTCGACTGAATTTATCTCCTGTACTGAATCTGTCACACAACGTTTGATAACAGCAATTGCATTACTGTATGTATTACATGATTGTATCATCAATTGATTTTGGCCACGTAGGCTATCAGACAGGTTTTGTGTTTTAAAAGACACTGTAAATAATGTATAAACACTCCCTTATCACTCTTCCAAACCCTCACAACGAGCACTTCCTTGAGCACTATCCCACCTGGAGCACCTGTGTATAAATATCCCCAAATGGCACGATGTGAACTTTCAAAATTGTTTTTCTAAATCCATTGCATGGGTGATGTGATGTTTGGTCACTAGGCTATCCACTGTGTGTGCCCTTAGTACCCTACAGGCCTCTTGATGAGACGTCCGCGGTGTTAGGGATTTATCCTCCACAGTACATTTAGGAAGTCCCTACATTTTTGTCTGTAAGTTGGTTTAGCTTGAACCTCTAAAATGATATCCATTTTAGTATTTCTGCTCTGTTTCCTTTGCTTTATTAGTAATGGCGGCACCACGGCCTATACCTATAGCCGATAATTTGAGACCTGAGGTCCATGCACATTTGTCTTTACATGTACTTGGCAAGTTTGGTGGTGATATAACATTTGTGGTTGATGCTCACAATGCCTATCGATAAGAAGTCTTTTATTCTTGCACCAACTTTCCAGATTGTTTGTTTGTTTGTTTGTTTAATGTTTTATATAGCGTGACAAGACCCCAGGGGGTATCAGAGCACTTTATATTTAGGATTATTGCCTTACAAGTTACATCAGTTACAAGAGTATACCCAAGTACAGTAAAAAATTCATGTTGCGAGAGTTCGTGGGAGGGAGGGGGAGGAGGAAGGAGCCAAAAGCAGGGAGACGAGGGGGAACTATGTCCAATGTCCGGCCGGGTAGATGAAGGTCAAGGGGGATACCAGGGCCAATCTCCTCTCTAGCTGTCTAGCAGCTCCACCGGCATCAACCATGTTGCTCAGGTCTCAGCGTTCCGGATTAAAAACAGATTAGACCCAAAGGTATCAGAGCGCTTTATATGAATTACACAGTGTTCCAAAATTACATCAGTTACAGGTTACATCAGTTGCAGGAAATATATAAAGATCTTTGAGTGTAGAAGGGTAAGGGGTAGGGTAACGGGATAGGGGGGAGATAAGACAGAGAGACGAAGAGAAAAATCTGCCCAAGGTCCGGCTGGGTAGATGACGGCCAAGGGGGAAGTCAACAACTCATCTCCTCAATAGCTTTCAGGTAGCTCCACCGGGCATTGGCTAAATAGCTAGGTCTCCAGAGAACAACATTTAGAGAACATAGAGGATAGGATGAATGGAGCATAGAGGGGTAGGGAGTAGGGTGAAGGGGAAGGAGGGAGGTACGACAGAGAGACTAAGCAAGGTCTGTCCAAGGACCGTCTGGGTAGGTGACGGCCAAGGGGGAAGTCCACAACCCATCTCCTCTTTAGCTATCCAGTAGCTCCACCGGGCATCAGCAAGAAAGCTAGGTCTCCATAGAGCAAAATGTAAAATCATAGAGGACAGGATGAATGGAGCGTAGAGGGGTAGGGGGTAGGGTGAAGGGGAAGGAGGAAGGTACGACAGAGAGACGAAGGAAGGTCTGTCCAAGGGCTGGCTGGGTAGGTGACGGCCGAGGGGAAGACCACGGCCCATCTCCTCTTTAGCTATCCAGTAGCTCCAATGGGCATCAGCTAGAAAGCTAGGTCTCCACTGTTGGAGGAGAGATCGACAAGGTCTAAGTCCTGACGGGTTATCATGATGGGGGATAGGTTTAAGGTCAGGTCGAAGTTCAGTTTATGTTCCAGAGTAGTGGCATAGCGTGGTAGGGACTACAGTGGGAGCCGTCTTGAGGTCAGGCAAGGGAATTCTGACATTGGCATTACATTCGCCGGTCCCAATTAGGGGTGGGCGGAATTTGCGAAATCCACTTTCGCAAATTATCGCGAAAATGTTTAAAATTATCGCAAACAAGCGGAAATATCGCGAAGATGCGGAATTTTTTTTCCCGCATGTTCGCGAGATTTTCTGCATGGTTGCGGGTCGCCAACTTACCCATGTGGTTGCTCGCGGGCGCGACCATCTTGTTTTGAGTTGTCTCGCGGTGCATGATCGCGAGAAGAAAGACATGATCGCGCGACGCATGACGTCAATGTGGGCGCGAACTGTCGCGAGACAGCGCAAATGGCTAAAAACAATCCAACATCTCATGGAGAACGCGACCGGATCAAGAAAACTTGTCGGCGAACGCAGGGATTCAGGTAAGGCGATCGCGCGCACGTGAGAATGTATTATTTTACAGCGCGAGCAAGAAACAAATTATCGCCAAGCTGCGGAAAGCGGAAATTTGGATATTTTCGCGCTCTCCGCGGAATGCAAAAATGTCAAATTATCGCAATTTCCGCGAACGGAACAACATTTTTTCCCAGGCCTAGTCCCAATGATTTCTTTCGCTCGAAGGAGGGTGTTTGTTGAGCAATGGGACAGTAAGAGGCCAGAGCTAGTGACCGCTTGCCTCCCGAGGAGGAGGAGAGTATAGCTGTATTATAGCAACAAGCGTGAGAAATGGCCACCATTTTGGGATCAGGCGGGGCACCTCCTATATCCCTCTTACTCTTCTGTTGAAGATAAATTAGCGTCAACAAAAAATGAGGACGAGTCTTGAGGCGCTGTTGGTTAAAAGGTAGGTGGATGGCAGGGTATCAGCAGGACATTTAAATGCTAATGATCCTGGCCTGCAGGAGCTTCTTGTCCAGCTTCAGTTCGGCGGCCATCTTGGTACTGTCTGCCTTAGTGCTGAAGGGTCCTTCGCGTTCAATGGACCAGCCTCAGGGCGATGATCCCGGGACAGGGACTCAGCAATACCTGCTGTTTTGAGGCCACCAGTGGATGATAGATCTGTGGCGATCCTCCGCTCAGTACTGCCTTGCGATATTGAAGTAAGACGGTGATAGCATCCGTTAAGGGGTCAGGCAGCCCGGACCGGCACCCTGCGCCTGTCTGTGACAACCGCCATTATGAAGTCAGGTGGCCCAGGTTCAGCATCTCGCATTGATTACAGCACTTCAGAGGCAAAAACCTTCACCCCCAATGCTTGCGGTGGTTGCATCCCAGGACCCCCGGTTCTTAGTGGGGACGCTGGCATCACCACCCACCACCTCTCTCACCTCTCTCACCGTCATTCATCTGGGCAAAAGAATGACGGGTGCAGGCTTCACCGCTGCGGTGCAGTCTCTCCGGACAGGCTGACCGGTCTCGTAGCCCTCCTCTCATCAGCCCGCACGCTATTGCCTCGCTGCAAGTTGGAACCGAACCTTGTGGTGGCTTTCAGGGCTCCTTCAGTGAGGAAGTGGAGTCGTTGCTTTACCGACCGCCGCCATTGAGGGAGCTTCAGCTGCTCCACCTCGTTTCAATTTGGCTGTTGGGCTCATCGGCGATGTCTCTACGGACCCCGAAGAGAGAGGTAATGCAGGGGGATAAGGTTGGGGTTGAGATGGCTGGGTAACACAGGGATTTTCCCAACGAGAGCCCTCCTGTCTCGACGCCATGATGGGGTATTTTTTTGTGGATGTGGATGCTAACACACGAACATGTCATAGATACGCTAACATTGCACCACCTGCTCAATATAGAGCATATCATCAGTTAGCAATACCACTTTGTGTTGGTGAACATCAAAATTGGTTCGGAGGGGCCCTAGTACACGTGCCAGACCATGCCCGCACAGGACCCCTTAGTAATAGGGGGTCCATGTTGCCAGCGTTAGCTGGCTATACACCATGCCCTAATGTATAAAATCTCAATGCTAATGAGATTGTACCACTATACAATAGTCTAGTGAGTCCATACAGGTGCTTAACTCAATATGTTTTGCACACCTTGATGCCACTCCCAGCACAGGTAGCTCTAGCAGTACATCCACAGTTGCCTACTGTACCACAAATAAGCTCAGTAATTATTAATGAAATTATGGGAAACAATCCTGCTAAACATGATGAAATTCCATTTTGGACAGCTCAAAGATTAAATCAGATTGAAGCCGTGTTTCGCCTTACAGGACCACAAGATAAACATAGAATATTAATTATGTGCTTACCCTTTGGGATGGTTCCGGGAATAGGTGACTGTGCCAGTTGGGGCACAGTCTTCGCTGCAGTCTATACCATTACGGATGAAACTCCATTTTTGGCAGTCTTGCCAGAGGTGTTGAAACAAATTCAAAATGAGCAGCGGGCAGCTTGTGCCCTGGACTTGGGGACAAATTTAAAGGAAATCATTCCTGTGGTCTTCTCAATGATTTCAGCAAACATTAAGGGAAAAGCAACATCTTCGTCTCTGTGCCAACAGCTGGCGCAAGTCTCACCGGCTGACCAGGAACGTGGACTACCTGTAATTATTGCTGAGGTGTACACCTCCACAGGACGCAATCATTTGAGAACTAGACCAATTAAACCACATCTTGGCAAATCTGGTGCTGACAAGGACACTGCCAAGCAGAACCCGGAGTTTGTTTAAAACGATGGGGCAAATCCAATCCTAAAAAAAAGGCTAGGTCTCGAGGTGGTTCTCCACAACAGGAGTCCTCTGAAAGAAGGTATCATTTGAGTGATCGCACACAATTGAAACAACCTGATTGGTGTAAGTATTCTGATACTCGTCGTGAAGATAAAGAACGAAGAGAAACGTCCTCCATTTAAACCCCAATTTCAGAAAAAGAAAGTTGTGGCTGTAAACAAATTATGCCAGTAACACTGAGAACTCTCCTCCGGAACAAGATGTGGGCCTTGACTCTCCTCAACAGCACTGCAGAGATTACTATAGTGTGCCAGAATCTGCAGGAGTTTCTGGCAGCAAAAGCAACTAATAAATACATTACAGTTGAAACCCTACTACCCGGAAATCTATCCGGATCAGCGCGTAGGCCTTTCAGGTAGATTACATGATTAACCTATGCAAATTAAGGGTGACATGTAGCGCAGCATTCAACTAATATTCTGGGAAAAATATAACAATATTATATGTTAGTCTCTTAGCGGAGGTTGATTTGCCCCCGGAGTTTCTACATAAATGCCCACATGATGAGGATGTAAAATAGCCTCTTTTACTGGTTTTGTTCCTGATGGAGTCAAATAACCCTGTGCATCTAAATAGGCTCTTGCACAAGTCTATGATTTGTGCCTCAATCATGTCGGTTGGGATAAGGATTCTCCTTATCATATAATACCCATACGGTCCAGCCCGCAAGTGCAACCACAGTACCCAATTAAACGGGATGCTACTGCACCTGTTAGAGGAATACTGTCCTAAATAGAATAGCGGGGTGACATTGACCCTGTATCTCCCAAATAAATAACCCTCTTTTTCCACTAGTGAAAGCAGAGCACTGATGGCACTCATACCGAATAGTCATACACGCACATTTGCAAAACAAAATACACATAGCACAGCAGTTATCAATAATATAGTCGGTAAAAAATATTTAAATACACATTTAGCCAGGGTAGATGGCATAATATTGGGATTTGCTGATTCCAATTCCAATTCTAAGTGTCCTATTTTTTGAATATGAACCTACCCATGAGGGAAAGAACCTTACACCACACCTTTTCTGCTCTGCTAGAACCACCAATACACTTAAAACAATGTAATCTTAAATTTTGGTAGAACTTACATCATGGATTTTGCACAATGCATTAATCCATGTTATGAATAAATTCATCCAGATTTTTTCAATTTATCACACAGACAGACGCAGATGATTACAGATGATTACAATATGACTTGCCTGCTAGACATCACTGACACACGTTTCAACAACATTTCCGTATAGTTGCAAGTGCCATTGGCTTAACATATGGTTCCGATGGCTGTCATTTAGGAACGGCCCCTTGCACATGTGGAACGCGTTATTTTCATACTTGTTACTCCCATTCTAACTTTAGAGGCTCTTACAAAAGAAAACGCCCCTAATTCGAAAGCATTACATCCACGTTGACTAGAAAGGGCAACATCCTTAACATCTTCAGGCGTAGACTTTGTCTTTGACCCATCTTTACAAACACAGGAATTTCTGTAATATGAGCATGTTTATCCCATAGCAGCCACAACCAGATGATGGACGGAGTGCTGAAACTTTCCAACCATTCACCTCCATGTCTATCCCATGCCAAGCAATATTTTGCCTCTTGAGCAGTATCAAACATTTGTTTGTTCTAATGGTTAAACCCATCGCGCTATAGGGACCAAGCACCAATATTCAGCGGCATGTGTCTCCTTTCATGGTGTGATGTTGGGAGGTAAATTCCATCCACAAAAAAACTTGAGTGAAGTCCTTAGGGGACACTATAAATTTGACTGAACTAAAAGCATTACTACTGGCACTGGAAAATATGGCTCCTGAATTCCCCACTCTTATAGTGTGTGATTTGTATTATTGTATCCAGTCTTTTAATGACAATTTGCACCATAGCCATCAGAATGGCTTCAGAGATTCTAAAACAAATCCTATAAAGCATAAACAGCTTCAGATGAAGGGATTGGGCCTCAAAGATAGGTTACCGTGGGCTCATGTTATTCATACATTAAGTCACTGCAAATGGTGCTGCCAAGGCTGCAATTTTGACTGCAACAGTTGATGCGATCACTCGCTAACACAAGAAGATGCATGACGATATATTGGCTTCTGTTCATGCTACAGGCGATGGCACCGCTTTGTCTAGGGGCTTACTGGCTAAGTATACTTACCATCTAGGTGAACAAAATATTCCCCTTGATGCAAATCTAGGAGTTGGTGATCATGTCATACCCAACTAGGACAGCAGACTAGCCTTAGTGAAAGCTGCACATGAAGGTATTGCATCTGCACATAGCAGTGTGGCAGCCACTATTTCCTTATTGCAACAGCGTTATTAGAGGCATGGCTTTTACAAACAAGGCAAGAAGAATGTCATTTGTTGTGACATTTGTCAACAAATTAAAAGTAGCATCCTGACTCTCCCCCCACAGACACACTTGTTGATTTCCAACAAATCTTTTGGCTGCATTTATTTGGACCATTATGGCCCTCTCAATTTGGTTGGTGCATTTACATTTATCCTACTTGCTACAGATTCCTCCGGGTGTGGACACAATATTCAGCTGACGCTCGCACTGTTATTAAAGATTTGCAAGTCTTTCTGAGAACATATGCATGCACTACATTCCACTTGGACCAGGTTCTTGCTTTTGCATCGAAAGCATTTAGGGATACAATGCCTTCCTTGGTGTGGAGGTGCAGTACTCCTCTCCCTATTATCCTGAGGGAAATTTGGTGGGTGAGAAGATGAACCATGACTTAAAGCAATCCTTCACAGATAGGATGAGGATGTAGCTGGATCCATCACTTATATGGGTCAGCACTTAATAATCTACCTAAAGGATCTCTGGGTGGCCATATTGCATACGAGGTCATCTTTGGCATCAAAATGAATGTTCCAGACCTTGACGAGCCACGCCCTTTGACGTAAATAATCGTTCTGCTGTTTTAAGGGATCTGCAAAACTTGCTAGATGGCCAGACACACGAACAGTTGAAGACCTCAACCTCTGCCGGAATTAAGGAGCAGCCAGTGTATTCTAGGTGGATTTCACAAGTTGGAGATCTTGTTCATGAGACTCGTGATTACGGAGAAGAAGGAATTTGGACCTTCATACCGTGCCTGCCCTAAGCATTCAAGGTACAATAACTGTCATATTGCTACACTTGCTGGTTTTAAAGACAATCGTTCTGCCTCCATTGATCATCTAAAGTTATATCATGTGGCAACAGTATAACAGGAGGCCTTGAGGACTCCGTGGTAGTTCCCTAACTTCTTTTGCTACCATAGAGGAGAGCGGTGGTGCAGTGGCCAGAGTGGCTGACTCCAGTGCACGGGGCTCGTGGTTCGATCTTCAGTGGCATCTCACTCAGCATCATGTGACTCCTGGCAATAGCTCACTTAATCTCCCTGACAGGCCCCAGCACCTTAAAACCTTAAGGAGTGATATGTTTGCGCTTTACAAATATGGATTATTTATACAGGACATTCCTCTACAGCTTTTGGGCAACATCAAAGCTGTTTCTGCTGGGGGAGGGCAGTGAATTCACTTCAGTTAATTCCTGATGCTGCTACAAATGCCAGCTGTACCACGGAAGTGAGTACTGTACTTGCTACTGCTTCTCCTTCAGATGATGTTGTTTATACTGATCCACCCTTCGTGAAGTCTATCAGTTCTCTCTTCCTACACCTGTGTCGCCTGTTTTTCAACAAACTGCTTCCAGTTATCTTGTGGGAACAGATGATTTTTCATCTGACTCTTTTAACAGTCCCAAGGACTAGACACTCCGCCTACACGGGCCTGTGTTTTCCTTTCATGGCTGAAACACACTTATCTGTTCCTCCTTGGATATATTTGGTGAAATGTTTTGTTATCATCATTATGCTCTTCAGTATTTATATTTAACTAGTGTCCACGACACACTTTTTAATTATACAAAATGAGAACATTGTCCAACTCCATTAGAAAGGTGTTCAACAAAATATAGGGATAAATTCACATATGTTTCTGGTCAGGACTCGTCAGACCCAAAGTCTTTTAATTTTGAACTTTTCCCACTAAAAAAATATATTCTAACGTAGACCAAACTCATATACACGGATTTGTTTGTCACACAATTAGCACTAAAAGGCTATAAGTATTGGAAGGATACCATTGAATTGAAATCAATACAGGGTACGAAACATTGGCAGGTTGAGGGAACAGACACCCTATTTTGAGCCTGCTTGATTCCAGCACACCAAGGTTTTTCTCAATGAGACAGCTCAACATAATACGTGTCTGGAACTTGCAAGAATTAAAGTCATGAATTTACCTAATATTCCTTCCATTGCCCAATTTGACAATTTGCAACATTCAACCAATTACTGTAAAGAGCAGTTCAATATTCTACTCCAAACTTTCTGGTCCAAATGGGTGGGTATTGTGGCCAGTGGAATCAAATGGTTGTTATGCTATTTTTATTTAATTCCACACTGTGGGTTATGTCAAACAGACCAGAACCTCATTATTCACAATCTCAACACTCAGGGATAGCTATCACATGTTCTGTAGGGCAATTGTGCCAACAATTGGAAAATTCTGCAATGTCTGCAATCAAACACCATATTTCTCTCCTGTCAGATGACATGGATTTATCAGATTTCTTGTTAGGTCCTAATGGCCAGATGTACGATCCTTACAATTTCCAAGTCACAAATTGTATCGTCTTCTGACTCAAATTTGTGACTTCCAAATTGCAATTTACAACAGTGTCTCAGACACTGTTTGGGATTCCTACTGGGCTCGCAAATTGCCTGCCGCATTTATATTCATGAGGTAGGTGCAATTTGCGACGCCATTGGGAATGACTAGAACTCCCATGGATGGTGGCCTGCTGGGGTCAGCGGACCACCATGTCTGTGACTGCTTTTCCAATAAAGAAGTTTTTAAAAAAATGCAGCCCGTTTTCCTTAAAGGAAAACGGGATGCATTTCAAAAAGAAAAATGAAACGTTACTGTTTCAGCGGGATGCATTCCAAAAAGAAAAATGAAAAGTTACTGTTTCACTTTTTAAGAGTAGGCAGTGGTCCGTGGGACCACTAGCTGCTCTTGAAAAATATTTTTAATGCCAGTCACAAAGGGGAAAGGGTGATAAACTACAAATGTTTTGCGGACGCAAAATAATCTTACATTGAATTGCGAGTCGCTATTAGGAAGGGATGCCCTTTTCATGCCCCTTCCTAATAGTGAATGTCAAACCCTATTTTGCGAGACACTAATAAGGTACCGACTCACAAAATAGGGTTTGTAAATAGGGCAGACCTATTTTGCAGTCGCTAACGGGCCGAATGCCGGTTTGCGACCGCAAAAGACAGTCTTACATCTGGCCCTACGTACCCACATTCTAAAAGATTCATTTATGCCACTGACATTGAAATCTGAAAATTGCCACAAATAGAAGATGCTGCACATTTAAGACAAATTGATTAAAGTACTTGCTGTTGTGGAAAATAGTATTAATACGTTGGTACAGCTTGAATAATATTGTGTCATCTGTTGCTGATATTATGCAAAATGACGTCTTAATTTTACTATGGACAAAGTCAGCTCAGATCAATTATGAAATTTAGTTGGATACTTCAGGTATTGAAATATGGCTGAGTACCATGGCGTTATTTAAATTCTATGCACCTATCCTGAACGGCGGTTCCTCCGTGGGAGCAGAGGAGCATTGCCTCCCCACACTGCTGGGCAGAAAGCATAAAAAATTGCTACTTAAATTTTGTCATTTAATTTTGTCACTGATGTGAGCGAGCGGACAGAGAGGTATTCCTAACTGGACATTCATGTGAATCTTCTGTTGGTCACTCACTTGCTTGTAAACATATTACCATTCACGGACCATGTAACACTTCGGCAGCTAATTTGGCCTCTTTCCTAAAACGAAAACCAACCCCTACAATCCCACCCCAAATTACTGTATTTTCCAATGGATGTTATTTAATGTTAAATGACCAAAATTGTTGTGGGATGAGAATCAGTATTCCGAATGTCCTTTATGTTTCATAGATAATACATTGCTGTAATGACGTGTTTTTTCCTCCAACGTGTGTGGTTTCAGATGGCTTCCATTCCAACTTTGCAGGCTGATTTCAACAAGCTAAGCTGACTTAAAACCTTACTATTTCAGAAAGATGTGGCATCAGCCGCGATCCCTCCTTTTGGACTGAGGAACATTGCCCTGCCTGCTGCGAACGTATCAGCTGTAGCAAACATAATCTAAAACACAATTTAATAAAATGGTAAATGCGCACAGTGTCTCGCCTCAGGAGCTGGACCATTCCTGATTGGCGGCAGGAATGACTTGCCTAAAGTGCACATGTTGGTTTGGACGACTGTCTTGGGACAACCAGCCAGACATGTGCACTTTAGCCCGCACCAATATAGCTGTATAACAGCCCGGCGAACTGCAGGCACAGTTTCCTAGTCTGAAAAGGAGCACTGTGCCTGCCTGCTTTGACCAATCATGTATTACTCTCATTCTAAAAATGACATGAGAGCAGCTGGAGGACTGATTAAGTTTCATTGGCCCTTTACGTCCGAGTTAGGCTCGGTGGTTTGTACAGTGCCTTCTTTCTCTGAAGACTGAATGAGAATGTCAATTGCTTGTTGAGGCACCCGCTATACCCACGTGTGCTTTCCATGTTTGAGGTGCCATTGCCTGGCCCCAAATCATGTTGGAAGGAGTCCGTACAATTATCTTCCCAAATGTAGCTTAGCTGCAATACATCCACCAGAAGTGCCGTCCTTTGAAATACTGCATCCACCGGAGGAAACCACACAAGTATTTGCCATCTTTATGAAACAGCTTATTAAGTTATGAATAGGGCCACATAACACTGATGGACTAATTATACACTAGACACACAGGCAGTGCAGGTGCCTCGGCGAGGCTCTCGTACATACAGGAAACAAACATATATGTGGCAGGGGAGAAAGGGGCAGCAGAGAAGAGTGGGCTTAGAAGACGGCCGCATTACATCACAGACAAGAGACTATAAATCAATGTAAAGTAAAAGCAAGACACCAACCAAATGTTGGTCCAGCGTCTCTAGGGTCTTCCCTGCACAAATGAAACCAATGTCGCTAAGTGCTTTTGTTTTTATTTAGTCAATAAAAAATGAAATTTTTCCAACTAATTTGATGAGGGTGAGTGCAGAGCTATTAAGTTCTTATACTTAGTGGTGAGTTGCAAGACCCGCTGCTCTTGATTTGCCCCACCACTTACACATTTCATGAGCCACCACTGTGTGGCGTTAACATCTGCCCAAGAAACCTTTGAACTACAGGTTGCAAGGACATCCAGTGAAATACAATTGCTTTAAAGCACCAACCTCCCACAGAATTCTGGGGAGCTTGGCAATCACATTTGTAATGTTCAAATACTGCTGGTATAGTGCACTTTTCTCAAAGCAATTGGTTCTGGGTTGGTCATTACCTTCCAGAAACCCTTTGGAGTAATACTGGCCCTTACACATTCTCTATTTTCAAGTCTTTTTGGAGACATTCCCTTGGTGTTATTCCTCATTTGCTGCATTCTGGTTCTATTTTTACTGCTCCGCAATGGATTTTCCATTTCGAAGCCCACTGGTCATTAAATTAACACCAGTCCAGCTGTGCTGTGAGCATCTGAAACGATTCTTTGAAGCTTCACTGCTCCAGGAACTGGCCACTGACTGTTCATTGTCTTTCAGACCCACCTGGTTTATTTGCATGCACCCGATATTTTATTGCCTCTGGTGTCCTTTGAATGTGGACACTGGGCGTAATTTATGGGTTTTTTGCCTTAGGGCAGCGCTGCAGACCTTGCTGCTGCACCACCCTACAGCAAAAGAAAAGGGCAGGAATGTGCCATATCTATTAGATACAGCGCATTCCTGTCCTTTTCCGCTCTGCTGGCGCACAATGGGCTGCCGTATGCCAACACAGGCACCTTTGCAACACGGTGTAAGAGTGCCTGCATTGCGGATATGATTATTTTTTCGCAGGAAGGGAAAAATTCCCACACAAAAACAATCACAAGAGTCTTTTCCCTCTTTCTATGTGTGCTGCAGAATGCAGCACACATAGAAAAAGGAAAAATGAGGAGAAATAAAGATATTTCTCCTTGTTGTGCCTCCCTTATGCCTCCTCTGGTGAGGCGTAGATTTTTGGCGCTGCCTCAGACTTACGATTTCCCATTAATTTGGGGCAGGGTAAACAAGCCATGAATCTTGCTTGGAACGCCTCCGGCAACACCCATGGAGCTCCCCTTTCACACACTTTTCTGTGTGAAAGGGGCACATATTTATAAGGCAATGCAACTGGCTGTTCCTATGGACATGGACCGAATGATGAGTTGAGTAACGACCCATTTTCAGAGCTGTCCTGTGAACTTACTTCAGTACTAACGCCGCCATCGCCAGGAGTCACACGAAGCAGCAGGCTGTGCCGCCACCGCCAGGAGTCATCGGCAGCCACTCGCAGCGTCGCCGCAACAACGGGACTACAATTCCCGGCAGCACCAGCGGCGGCGCGCGAATCACGCACGTACGAACAGCGCCAGGAGGCGCATTTAAACAGCGCTAAGGCCCGCTATGCGGGACGCGCGCGGGCGTGCGTCGGGCTAAGCCCGGGCAAAGGGCGGGCCGTCTGTGGCCGTCCGGGGCTGGTCGCGGCTGTGCTGGGACACCTCCCTTGATTTTTCTACACGTAATTCGATCCATGCTAATGACATTGTAACGTTTGATTGCCAGTAAAGCGGTGCTTTATACAGCTCGAGTTCATGTGACGTAGTAAGGATGGGCAAAACTACACCAATGTCCACCGCAAGGACTAAAGTTCAATCAACAACCCCATTACCAAGCCTGACAGCAATAGACAGGATGCTACAAAAAACTATAGGGGTGGTTGTCAATGCTATCGAGAGCACAGAGAGGCATCTGTCATTACCTCCTAGTATGTGTTTGCCAACTCAACTTATCCAAGATAATATCACACACGTGAATACTACCTTGAATACGGCGCACTTGCAGGAATCAATTCTTATGGATTCATACGCGGATTTTCCAGCCAAAGACTCTAACTGTGTTATTATGTCGCAAGTTACATCTCCCGCCGAGCTTATAAGGCGGGAAAATAGGTTGTCTCTTACTCCCAACTTACGGTTAAATGAGGAATCTCCCCTTTTAATTAATGTGTCAGATAATTTGGAGGAGCCAACTAATTGTACAAATAACGATATTAACACAGTAGGAACAATATATAAGGTGATTTCCCCACAAGGATTACAAGGGAAAGGCTTAAAAACTAAAGTTGTACCCAATAGGAATTTGCGTATTGTAACTAAAAATAGAGGAAAATCAAAAGGTAAGCAGAAGAAATCTGTACCGATTTCTCTAAAAGAAAAAGGGGAGAAAAGCAAGCCACAACATAGTACAGAAACGTCCAGTAATGATGATAGGCATACTGTGCAACAAGGAACTACATTGACAGATTTGGTAGATTTTATGATAAAAAATCACTTATTTTGCCAGTAGTAGGAAGACTAAAAGTACTTGTTGAAAAAGTAGAGGGTCTAGAAAAGCAGGGAGTAGTTAATTCTGACACACTGGAGTATTTGAGTATATTAATTAGGCCTATAGCTGCCTCTAATTCTAGAAAATCTGATAATGTTGTTAGTGGTGTCTCAAAGTCAGCCGAATCCACAATACCAGCGGTAAGTTGTGATAAGGGTTGTGTACTTCATACCACACCCATAGGGACTAACTTATCAATCCATAGGGATTCTGGACATGAAGGAGCTGAGAGGGAGACAGGTAAGGGACCCATAGGGAAGGAAGGTACGACAGACTTGATTGCGATTAATCGAGATAAGGTTATAAATACCTATGATAAGGCCAAACACATACACATTGATCTCCCCCCTCAGTCAATCCCTTATACAGTGGTGTTGGCAGGGGTGCCAGAGCTGAGTAATGGAAAGGGAGAAAATTACCAAGAACTTAAGAACAAGGTAATGCATTGGCTGAATTATAACAGACCCTTACCTGGACAAACACGAGTTGAGATTCTAAATGTTAGGAGAGTACATTGGATTGGTCATAGGCAAAAAGACTCACCTGGAGATTGTATAATTGTAAATCTCAGAGATAGAAGAGCGGTAAGTTGTATATGTCACTGGGAATCTAATTACGATAGTGGCAGAATTCAAACTGTAGACTTGACCTATTTTTACCCACTAATGTATTTAAGGGGAACTAACACATGGTACCAAGGGGAGTATCGGTCTAGATATAGAGACAATCTCATTCCCAATTTTGATATTCCACTAGCAAACAGATATCATATCTTGCAAGGGCTAGAAGATATTGACTGACTTAAAAAAGATAACAGGTCCACTGATTTAATCCCCAGTGGACGGCCGGAGTTTGAGGACCGAGGGATGGAAAGTACCACCATAGATATTGAGACAGACATGGTGGTTGATATTAGTAAGAGGCAAGGTCCTGTGTGTCAATATAGCCCTCAAATTGATGTACCTCAAGGGGATATAACATATTCAAATAGCAATACTGACTTAGCGGTCGGTCAGACAAACTGGGAGGTATGGTCATTTCTGAGTTGGAACATTGCAGGGTTGAGATCCAAATTGGGTAATGAAAATTGGGAAAAGTTTTAAGTAACTACGATGTAATAAGTCTCCAGGAAACCTGGACAATCGAACCAGTACACATTAATGGATTTAAAACTTATTTCTCCCCAGCAGTTAGCTCACCTTATGGTAGGGCTAAAGGAGGTTTGTGTACTTACGTTTCAAATTTGTTAGTAAGTACCAAAATTGAATTAGTTCTTAATAATACGTATTATCACATTATTAGGATCACAATTAATAAAGGGATGTTCTTAGTTTTGGTTAATTTTTATAATAACATTCAAGGAGAAGACATAGATGACGTCTTTAGATTATTAGGAAGTAACATTAAATGTGCTATAGGGAGGAGGTCCAAGGAGACTTGTATCATATGGGTCGGAGATTTTAATTGCCCAATATGCAGGAATGTAGAGAGTGGGACATGTGGGGTAAAATTAGATAAAGATATCAGTCTCAGTCACTTTGAACATTCTAAATGGGGGGACCATTTAAATGAACTTATATTTGAGAATGACATGGACTTTGTTAACAGATTGATTAGTCCAGAAGTCCCCTTTTTTCCAACGTTTAATGGTAGAGGGGCAAACACAACTATTGATTATGTCATAATGACTACTAGTCATGAGGGTATGATACAGGATTATAGTATTCTTGATTGCCCGCTTAGCGACTATTTTCCTCTCACTTTTAAAATGAGATTGAGACCTAAAGAATTTTGTGGTAGGGCCAAATCTAAAGTGTTAGTAGACAATATTACTATGGCCCGAAAAAATGGATACGCTTTAAAGTGGACATAAATTTCCCCAGATGACTTTCAGGAAAAATTAATAAAAAGTATGTTGCCCCAATTCTATGCATGTACAGATGAGAATGTTGATGACTTTGATATGATTAACAACTTTCTGATGATTGTTGCCCAAACCAGAAAGTTATTATGGGTTGGTATTAGAGGTGGAAATAAGAGGCAGAAGGGGTGGTTTGACTCTGAGTGTACAAAGGCATACTCAAGTCTAAAGCAAGCCCTACATGCCCCGGTGAAAGATATTGGCCTAATTAGAAATTGCAGGAATGTCTACAAGCAAACCCTCAAAACTAGAAAAAATGCTCTAAAGAAAGAAGCATGGGGACGCTTTATGTGAAGCTTCGTTGAGCAAAGACTCTGCTCTATTTTGGAAAGTTGTCAATGCCCCTTTTTTAAATCATAGTAATGTAGACCCATTAGATGTGGCAATAACAGAGAGTGAGTGGGTTGAACACTTTGTAAAATTGTATTCCAATGTACAAGATAAGAGGGAATGTGTTAATGAGAATATTCAAATGGGAGCATGCACTTACTCTAGTAGCACTTTTGTTCCCGAAATTACAGTAGCAGAAGTGCACAAATGTATCTATGCCTGCCTGGGAGGGAAAGCACCCGGCCCTGATGGTGTCCCGGTTGATTTATTTAAAAATAATAGGGAACTGTGGGCCCCTATTCTCACACGCCTTTTTAATGCCACTTTACACAAAGGTCTTCTCCCTTCGTGGTGTGAATCCCTGATAGTCCCTATTTTTAAAACGGGGCGTCCGAGAAAATTGTCAGTGTTACCGCCCAATATCACTCCTGGATTCCACTGTCAAAATCCTAGGAAGAGTAATTTTAAATGGACTTCATGTATGGGCAGAGGAAACTAAAATTTTAAGTGATCTGCAGTATGGTTTTAGGAAAGAGCTTGGAACAATTGAACAATGTTTGAACCTGCATATTTTAATTGAAAAATATACTAAAGCCAAAGAAGGTCGAATTTTTTTAACCTTTATTGATCTTACTTCTGCATTCGACACTGTAGTACATAGCAAACTTTGGCTAGTTATGGGAAACATGAGAGTAGACCAACTAGTTTTTAATTTTCTCAGAGAGCTCTATGCAGGAGCTTCGGCCAAAGTCAGATATGGAAAAAGTGGTGAATGTACCAAATCTTTTGCAATTAAAAGGGGTGTGCGCCAGGGCTGTGTCCTGGCACCGTTCCTTTTTACACTCTATATTAACAATGTGGAAAAAACTTTGCTAGCTGAGTGTAGGGACGTGCCGATGGTGGGAGAAAGACCAATCCCAACTTTGCCATACGCAGACGACGCAGTCCTGATGACCAGAACACCGCAGGCCATGCAGAGACTAGTTACCTCCTTTTCTGACTTTATGAAACAGCTTGATCTGAGTATAAATTGCTCTAAGACATTTACCATGCATTGTGGGTCAGGTGCACAGAGAAAGAAAAAAGTAATTTATATTGGTTCTACCCCGGTAGAGGCTACCTTAACGTTTCCCTATTTAGGGGTTTTAATCGATAGTACAGGCCTATGGAACACTACAATCAAGACCAGGAAATTGTTGTACTGTAAATCTATTATGGCATTGAAAAACTTTAGCCGTAAAATAGGGAGGAAACCAATTAAAGATATGTTGACTGTATACAAAGCGACTTGTGTAGCTATTGTTACATATGGGGCAGGCCTGTGGGGCTACACTAATGTAAGTGCTCTGCAAGTGGTTGAAAATAATTTTATGAAATATCTCTTAGCTGTTCCACAAAGTGTTTCGACATATGTCTGCCATGTGGAACTTGGGGAGCCATATTTGGAAGACACAATAAAACAGCCCCAGTTCTACTCTGGCAGAGGAATATGGACTGTGGATGAGTCTGGATTAAACCGATTGATTATGGAAAATGCGATGGGATTAGAGAAGTGTGGAAAAATTAGATGGTTGAATTATATTAAGAATTTTCTCACGCTATTAGGCATGGGGAATTATTATCTAGAACCATCCTCCCTATGGACTATCTCTAGAAAATGTTTAAAAGAAAAATGTATGACCTACTTGCATGAGAATAGAACTAGAAATGAAATTAAGAAAACCACGGTGGCAGCTCATGAGCAAATCGTTTTTTGCAAGAATATACAGCCGTATCTGAAGTTATTGATGAGTGATCATGAAAGGTTTCTGTTAACACGTTTTAGATTTAATTTATTATTTAGATCACTCAGCTTTCCAGCCATGAAGGACTGGTCAAAAATCTTGATTAAATGTCCCTGTGATGATTTATCAGTTCAAAATGATATGCATATACTTTTTTTTTGCAAATTTTATATTAGACCCAGACGAATGTATGTTGTTCCATTGCTAAAGATCATGGAAATCAATCGTTGTCGCCCGGCCTTTTTAGCTGTACAGAAACTGGATAGTATTTTAACTGTTGTATTTATTTCCTCATTTCTTAAAAATGTTTTTAAATTACGAAAAACAATTGTGATCTGAACCTATGTGGAAATTTCTCCGCTTGGCCTTAATGATAAAAACCCTCTTTTTGTGATTTTTTTAACTGTACTTTCTTGTACTTTTATGGTTATCTTGTTACAATAACCGAATAAAGTTTATTTGAATTTGAATTTTTGCAGTAGATTCAAGACTCCTACTATGAGCCACTCCTGTTTTCAGAAATTGATGCTTTGGCTCCTATAATTTCGGACTCTGACTCTGATAAAACGGATGCAGCTTGAACATTTTTTCCAAGCATCGGCTGATAACAAGCATCATATCTGTTCTTTGGAGCTTCTAAATGGGCGTATTGCACAATCATTGTTAGCGAAAGCTGAATCCATTCTGGATTTAATAGACAATCAATATGTGGAAGAAATACTGGGCACCTCTGGTTCCAGTTAATTCTGCCCCTTTTCTACATTTTTATTTTGTTATTATTTGGCCTATTTGTTTCTTATCATATATTAAAGTATTGCAGTCAAATTGCTTGCTTTGTGCTTATAATATTTTATTAGTCACTGAGTTGCTTTCACGGCCAAGGAGATGGGTGTAGTGATTTTCCTTCAGGACCCCCTTTGGTTCTCCCTTAGTTTTGCATTTAAGAGTTCCTCTCCTTGCCCTGCCTTGCCACCTATAGCACATTTGTTTTTGTGAGAGTATTTTTGAGAACATGCTGAACATGTTGTTTGTTATTCACGAACTCTTCTTGGGATTTAGTCTACACATTTGAATACAGAACAATTTAGTGTACTGCCTTTTCTGCTCGTTCAGCAACAGTTCCTAACGTCTAGAAATAACATGATTAAACGGCTACATATCCAGCACAGCACAACAGTATTATCAATTTATCATATAAACTGTGTCCTGTCCCTTGGGGTCAAGAGGAGAATTCCGGCACAGACCACATTACTGGAACGACAGCAGTGCCCGACATGCAGCCGTGTGTAAACTAAGTTAACTCTGCAGACCTTTCGTTCCTAGATAAATACGACGTTTCACCTATACCTGAGTGTGGCAAAATGTGTTAAATACAATGAATGCAATCACAACTGCATTAAATTTCCATTCAAATAGGCTTGATATCCAGGTGGAACTCCTAAACACTTTAGCAGTTTATGTGGTGGGCATTGATGCAAAATTAAAACATTTGACAAGTTTGGTGGTTAAGGCCCAGACTGAGGTTAACACTAAAATAATTAGATGCACGTGTTCTCATACTTTGGATCAGATATTCAATCTCCCTAAAATAGTAGGATCCCTTGTTGATGAAGTTTAAAAAAACTGTTGGGAATTCATTTCCGTAACAAACCCCCGTTTGTTATAACAACTTGGTAGTCGGTGTATCTAGGGTGAACATGAAGCAGCAACAACCCCAGGGAGATGTGATTCGTGATATACTAGGGCGCCAGAGGAGTCTGGTGGGGAGCCAGAGGTCTGTCTGGGCTTAGCTACACAAACAATGAACGTCATGCTCTTCAGGGGAATGAGAAAACGGATTCAATCCAGGTTGTTAATTCTTCATGTTCAAGTTTCGAAGATAGTTTCAGTGATCGTCCCCACTATCTAAAAGGGCAAGGAAAAGTCTGAGGAAAGCTCAGAATAAGGACAAGAAGTCAGTCCTTTCAGTAGCCACAGTAGTAAATTCCAGGGACTGTTATCCAATTTTTAAGCAAGCTAATAAGAAATGCCTACTTAAGGAATGTGCCCAAGAGGGTACAGAATCTGCTTCTGATTTATTGAAGCATCTGATCCCGGAATTGAGGTGTGAGGCTCAGGCATCTGAAAATGGTAGTAATAAAAAAGAAGTTCTTACTGCCACTGGTATAATGATGCCTGATACAGTAGGCATTACTAAGGGATATGTGATTCGGTATGGTAGCAAACCCCAGATTTTGAGTGAGTGTGCGCAGACCCTCGGATATGCAGGTAGGGAATTAAAATGTCATCCCCCATCAGAGATTAAATTGCAAGCATATAAGGGGACTATGCTCCCTTCCCAAGATCAGGTAGCCCATATACCGCATAGGTTAAGGTCAGCCGAATTGATGAAGCCCAGTGTCACCCGGAGTATAACACCCCTAAAAGAATCTTAAAGTAATAATCTTGCTAAAGAGAGCAAACCAGGCCCATTAAGTTTTCTATGTTTTGACAGGATAAGATACCCAGAACCAGGGAAAATTAGTACTGCATCCCCTGTATGAATCTTGGGTACTCATGACAGTCTTAATTGAATTTTAATTTTGAAAATAATCTCAAGTATTCCTGAATTATCATCTGTTAAAACCGCTGATCTGTTATCGGTGCAGTTTAAACAAATGCAACCAAACTCTCTTTGTGAGTCCACTATAACCACTTGGATGGCTAATGAAATTGTGACCAAAATCTTAGATTCAAGTCTGTATTTTATGGAATGTAGTATTAAGGTTGAGAATTGGACCCCTTTAGAAAATTCCACGATCCTAGAGGTATTGTCCTCTTATGTGGCAATGGAAAAAATAACGTCCCAAAGTTATAAGATAGATCTAGTAATGAGAGGTGCAACAGGTCCAACAGCTAATCAATCTTGAAGTGCAGGCCTGCTAATTACCAACTCGCAAACAGGCGGTTGTGTTTGCGAATGGTTACCCAAAAATAATGTACGAGGGGAGGATTGGTCCTGGCTTACAGCTACTCTGGCAAATGTGCACTGAAGAGAGGGAAATTGAATGTTTATAGCTACAGATGATAAAACAGTGCAATTACAACTATGCTCATGGAATGTTCATGGGCTGATCCATCTACTGTCTGACGCAGATACAATATTCTTCCTAAATTCTTTTACAAGTGATTTTTTGTTAAGTAGCATGGAGAAAACAAATGACAACCCTGCTTGGGTTCAATAAATATAGACTCCAGGCAGTGCGCTCTAATAAATCAGGACGTGTAATGTGTGGGCTCTCGTGCTACATTGCGGCTGGCCTAAACTTAGTAGTAGAAGTGGTGGATTTCGATCTGGATTTGCTACAATGCCTTGTGTTACATAATACAGAACTTAGTCTAATTATACTTAATGTATATCTAAGTGCCAGGAAAATAAAACTACGCAGCTGTATGTCTTGCCGGATATCTTAAATACATTAATAAACTGAAACTCTGAAGCTGGCTTTATAGTCTAACGGAATTGCAAAAGAGTGCTGTGATATAATGTTCCAGGCTGGGTTTAATATGTTGAAAGAAAAATCTAGGCTCATTCCATCATTTAAAAATTAATCACAAGGATCTTTTATTGACTAAACGTTTATTTCAGAAAACTTAAGATCAAAATTGTCTGATTATACGGTAATCCCCTGACTAGAAAGTGATCATAATCCTCAAATAGTAACATTAAATTCTTTAGTGAAGTGCAATACTAGACCTAATGATCTTCCCAACATGGCCTACTCCTCATATAATCTGAAGCGGTTAGTTTGGCATATGGGTAAACAAAATGAAATAACACGAGTGGCTAAAACATTAATAAAGGAAGGTGATCAGTGCGAGTTAGGAGATGTCAATATGATCAACAAATGGATTTACATAACAACATCCCTGGTGGGGAAATTTGCAGTTCAACAGCATACAAAACCAAATAATCTATTCAGATCTTTGAAGATATGGTTCACTTCTAAACTATTTAAGTTAAAAAAATCACTTAATAGAGCCGTACTTGGGGCTTACTCCCACAGATTCCACTAATCCTACTAATCCTATTCTGCCTATAAGGATATTATAAAGGCACTTGGAAAAGTTTATAAACAAGAAGTCTGGAAGGCTAAATCTAATTATCAAACAGGGCCGTGGACCAGCTTATTATCTGCCACCAAACAAAATAATGCAAAATGGTTTGAGCAGTAATTAACAAGCTCTAAAGGGGAGGCAGTAGGGCATTCGGTGTAAATATATCGGAAACTGGTTGGGTACATTTTATCACTAATCTATATGGCACAGTGGATCAACCTGTAAATCAACCAGCTACGTGTTATGGTTATGGTCAAAATATTACATCAATGACTGATATGGAGAGTGATATGTGCCAGGAGATGGATAATTCTGTGAAACCTAGTGATTCCAGTTTTGATTTGAGTATTAATTTAGAATGTATAAGTTATTAACAAACAATAACTCTTTTACGTGGGCTTCGTACAAATGGTGCTCCCGGGCCTAATGGATTGCCTAATACCTTGTTCCGTGCCAATACTGACATGTGGGCTGGAAAAGACAGCGCTCTTAAATTATCCTGAGCTCATTGTGCATATCATGATAATTGCAGGTGATGGCCAGGGTCCTTAAGGCTGAGATCACTGTAAAAATGTATTTCTTTCCAAACAGCATTCTTTGATGTAGAGAAATAGTTATCCTGTGCCTCGAGAATAATGGCATATTCATCTACCACATAAGTAAAATCTCCAGCTTCAAGTTGGTGACTTGCTACCCATATCTCTGTGATGGGTAACACTTTTAAAATTGCCCTGCCCTCTAGGCTTAAGTTATGGATCAATAGTGCTTTTCACTAGTGAAAATGTCTCAATTTATAGTATCACGACAGGCTGCAGAAGCCTTTGTCTACCTTGATCATTCCAAAGTTGTTTTTCATGGAGTTGACAAACAAGGTTGAGGAGGAGATATAATGAAATCAAAGTCGGGGTGTCACTGGGCCCGATTCACAGAACTAACTTAAGACAAAATCCTAAACTTACTTCTTTTGGCATTCACAGAATGAACTTACTACTTCTGGTATTCACAGAATGCACTTACTACTTTTGGCATTCACAGAACGAACTTACTACTTTTGGCATTCACACAATGGACTTTACGTCTGCACTCGGGCCGGAATTTCCTCACTCGGGGCGGGGTTTCGCTCCCGGGCCGGAATCTCCGCTCCCGGGCTGGAATCTCTGCTCCCGCTCCGGAATCTCCGCTTCCGGGCTGGATCTCCCGCTTTACTATTGGAATTCCTCCATTTTGGTCTGACGAACGTTTCAAGTGCCTACCATCCCCACCACGCCCCAGCTGAAGTCAATTAACACTAACTGCAAGACCAGCACCACCAAACTTATAAAAGGCAGCACACATTAAAGGAACAGGTTTAGCCACAGAGAGTTTGTGTTTACAATCGCTGTACATTGCCAGAAGAAAATGGAACAAATGAAGAGAAGAAGAACTTTTCCACTGAGGAGACCACCATGCTTGTGGACTACATAGTGAGGCACCACAAACGCCTATATGGTCTCCCACCTTACTGCACCAGTGGCACACAGAAGGAAGCTCTATGGCAGTAATTAGCCACTGCTGTCACTGCATTGGGGAAGGAGAGGTGCACAGTCCAGGACATCAAGAAGAAGTGGCAGGATGAAAGGCAGAGGGTGAAGGAGAAGTACTCCAGGATCGAATTGAACAGGATCCTCCCTGCCCCACACTCTGGATCCCGCCTCCATCTCACCCCACTAGAGGAGGATATCCTCACCACAATCCACCCCACATACTCCATGGGCTGCCTGTTAGTGACGTCCGCTATGTGGTACCAGGTAAATGGAATGACAAGAAAAAAGTGTATGAAAGATTGTCTGTGTTGAACTGGCATTGTGAGTAAGGAAGTTGTCCAAAGTGTTTATAAAAATATAGTCAGTCAGAGACTCATGTGTTACCCTCTGTATGTTGCACCACAAGTCCCAGAATCCTTTGTAATAGAAATGGGAAATCCCTCTCCCACTATTGAAAACATGGGCACAGTACTGCTGCTGTACACACCTAACCCTACTAAGTAGCAATTGACAAAGTGACCTTACCACTCATCCAGATGTGTCTGAGTCAGTCAAAAATGTAAGGGGTTGCGAAGCATATGAAAATCAACTGACAAATGAATTGGGACAATACAATACAAGGGGGAAGATTTACAAGGACTGGAACATCCCGGCATATTAGCAGGGATGCACCAGCACCAATGCGACACGCAATTCTACCCTTGCGCCCCCACAGATGCGTCGCCTTTACAGTGCTGCGCACCGTGGCGCTTGGATAGACAGATGTGTGTCGGTTCTGATGGCGTAAGGGCGGCGCTTTGCAGGAGTTGTGTCGCAAGTGCAACGCAACTCTAACTATGTTCATGAACCGCCCATACCTAACGTGCTGCGCCATTCCTTATGTCTGCTTCAAGCATGCGTAAGGTTTCGTCGCAGCGGGCTCTTAAAAGTGCCTCCGTGAAATCTTGTAGATTTCACTGCATCACTTTTACGAGGCATTTCACAGAGGAATGCCCACCCTGCTTACATTAAACCTGACGCAGTTTTAATATTGCGCAGGGCTCTACAACGTGACGCATCTCCCGAGATGCGTCACGTTGTACTTAAGTCACAACGTGGCGCATGGTTCCGCCGCTGCTGTGTCACAGAAATGACGCATCGGCGGTTTAAATGTCTTGCAAGGGTCCTGAAAATCTGCCACAAATTATCCAAGTAACTCACCCTGTGCCAGCAAAAATCACAAAGCAGGAGGGAAGAGAATCCTCAGATCAAAGTATGTCATTCACATATCCCGTTGTTCATTTCCCACCCTGCCACACCATTAAATCCCCAACACCCCACTGCATCTACCTGCCCCGTCTGCCGCAGTACTTCACAACACTGTTAGCATGCAGAAGATATGGGGAAATGCCTGAAAAGTTCCACATGTACATTTCCCATTTGGTTACTTTTCTCTCTTCTCACCTATTGAAATATTCAGCCAGAGCACAGACAACTGCAGTAGCAGAGGTCCCTGCATCTTCTGGGAGGAAACAACATCATCCTGAGCAAGGCATACCAACCTCACAAACTGGTAAGTCAAACTAGTCAGAAGATGGTCAAAAGGCAACAGAGGGACATATATTGATGAAAAACTAGCCTAATAACTATTGGATTTGTCAATGGACATCCACTTTTAGCAAATGACATATGTGAATAGCGAAAATAAAATATAATATGTCTTGGCTCATCATACCTTTGTAATTGGTGAACATAACATGTATTCCACCAACAGTCCCAGACCTGAGAATTCAATCCTGCAATCGAGTGCCACAACAAGTCAAAAGGGTGTCCCCACGATATCCTAATAGTGTCTGTAGACATAATCAAGAATTCCAATGTTAACAAATATGACAATGATGAACAAGAAGTGAGATACCATTGTCAGTAGTATTGACAATGCATCCACTGTCCAACTTATAATGTTTTCACTATACATGAAATCGCCCAGGCCACCCAGCTGGTTATGTACTTCTTACATTGGATGGCTTGTTTGGTGGCCATCAACAAAACACGATAGTGGACCTTACTTCAGGATTCGTAGTCATGTCATTTTGATAGACGTCGCTTCTAGGTAGTGGGCCCATTATAAGTTATATGTGGGATCACTCATAATATTAAGTGCTGCACACTTCTGCAACAGTGGTGCCCACAACTGCTTGTGCTTATCCTTTGGGCCTGAAATTGAGTGCATCACATGCGGCAGCAGAAATGTAAAGTTGCAAACACACTTATCATTGTAAGTACAATGAGGTCCTCCCAGAATCAAAGACACACTCTGACTTCTGCTACAAGGTTGGCTGTGACATCCGGTTCGGGACCACACACTGGGCCGGTGCTGGGCCGTGGTGAGTAAACCCAATAATAATGAACCTGAATGCTCATTAAATGTGCCCTTGATCTCCACTGTATGTTGTATGTGTTGTACAACACTGTTGTCCTGCATCACAATGTGCTCATATATGGCATTTAATCACATACCAGATCAGACTTTTGTGGCTAATGAAAGGATGACACAAAATGTCTGCCAAGTGAGTGCAGAATGGACATAAAATAGTACGACGTGTCATATGAAGTGTCCAAAACACAACTGGCTTGCAATTCAATGATATGAAAACTCCCTAGCAAAATATCAATGGTAAGATCATATTGAAATTGGTATGGATGAGGCTCACACTGATGCCAGTTGCTTACCTTTGAGATGGGTGTATGGGGGGCTAAGCTGAATCTCCCAGCAGTTACATTTTCAAATCACTTGGCTGAAAAGCAACACGCTAATCCAGTGCAGGTGGAAATCATCAAAGCTTCTCATTTTAGCCGCAATGTGGGATCATTACCAAATGTTGCATTCTGCTGGCCTCCTCTTCTACCGTATTCACATATATAGGTGAGTGGTTGACATATGAGGTTAGGATATCTGCTGTAGAAGACACCATCTGTTGGCAGCTAAATACCACCATGATGTTAGAAATATGGTATGTAAACAGAGGACACTCAAAGGATGGACATAAGAAATCTGTGTTCTCTCAGTCAGAAATGAGCTTTGTGATTTCTTGGGTAGGGAAGCACAAATGACCAACATTATGTACCTGACTATTGCACATCTCACATATGAACACCTTTTGACTTGTCAACAGACAACATTACACTCATGAAACCGGTTGGTCTTAATGGTGAAGGTGAAATCAGTGTAATGCGGAGGAATCCGGGTCATTTATCCCCTTCCTTGAAATATCAGTAACCTTCTCATACATGTTTGTCTGTTGATGTGTCATCTTATTGATGTCAGTGCTGCGTAGAGCTAACAGCTGGCAACTGCTGCATGTGAGCAGGGGCCCACATGTAAAGTCTATGAGGGAAACATACCGCACATTGTCCTGGATTATCCGATCAATGGTTATTGAGACTGACATGTTAGGTCATAGCTACCGTCTGTTGTACTGAAATATGGACATGTATGTCTGATCACAGCTGCTGACAGGATGACACCAGTGCAGCATACACCATCCCGGGGAATGCATGACATCATGGCTGCAGCAGTGAAACTCTCTCTCACCTGTCAATCAGGTAATTCTGGCATAAATTGTGTCACTAGCTTAGATTGCAAAACCATGACAGAGATTAAGATCCCATTCTGTATGGAATCAGCAGTTGTTGTTTAAAAGGTGACATACATAATATGAGTATCACATGTGCCTGTTTGTCATTTAGTAATGCAGATCATTGAGAATGTTGTCATTTCCATCTACAGCTACAGGATCGGGGACAACTATGTCAACGACATCAAGGAGCAGACAGGTTCAGCAGTTGACATCAGGGGGGATCGCAAAGGGACAGAGAGTTGTGGCTGGAGCTGGTGAGTTTGCTTGTATTATGTACATCTCCATGTAACACCTCAGTGCTATGGTGTGAGCTGTTTTTCGTGGTGGTACCCTAACCAGGTCACATGATCCTCATCTGATAATGCTAAGTACAGTTAACCACATGTAATACCAGGTCAATCACTAACACGTTTGTAACCTCTGTATTCCAGGGGATGAAGAGGATGAGGATGACGGACCTACAACCAGTGTGGGCCGACTGGCAATCAGAGGGGAGAATCCACTTATCCTCAAGGCAGTAATGTTGGCAGCAAGTACTGTGCAAGAGGAGGAGGCAGTTACTGAGGACGAAGACTTGGAAGATGATGGCGACTATATGTTCATCCACTCCGGGGATTACGATTCGGATGCCATTGACAGCAATCGTACCACATTGGCAAAATCATTCACGGCATTACATCCCCCGTCCAGCAATGTTTGTCAGCCTCCTCCAAAACAAACAATTGCCTGTCCCCAGCATAGAGCTAACCACCACAGCCCTCACACTGCCCAACACAGACATCACTCCCGCACAGCCCTCACGTCCAGGACTGACATGGTGGTTTCCCTACACGCTCTTCCCTATATAGTGTATCCCTGGCATCCTCTCCGCCATCTGGGGAAAGTACCAGCCCTGTTGCGGTGCAGGTATCCCCTGGGCACCATAATCCTGCCCACAGGCTTCCACCTGCCAACCCCCGGTTGTTGGATCTGCTGGTCCCATCCATGTCAGATACCTACAGAGAGGGCCTGCACCTTGCTATGGTGGCCAGTGGGAGCTGGACTTCTTCCAACAGCAGACAGATGTGAGGCAGGACATTCGTGCCATAGGGGCTACCCTGTCAGACATGTCTGAGTCCCTGCAGGACATGGTCCAATTCCCCCAGGTGGTGGACAGACTGAGCCATGTTTTGGATAGGATAGATAGAAACTTGGCAGGACATGTCCAGCAATATGAGAGACATAATATCCATCCAAAGGGAAGATAGTGCAAGACACCATGCCTTGGCCATGAAGATGATGGAGGGTATGCTGAAAGTGATCCAAAGTCTCCCTTCACGGTCAACGCAGGGAGGTGGGCCATCATATCTGCCTGCAGGACAGCATATCCATGCACCTGTACCACCAAATGACCAGGACCACAGCAAAGGTACGCATCCACACCGGTGCCCTGATCAGGCACTCCCACTACCTGCACAACCACCAGCAACCACTGTACAGGCACACCCACCACCTGCACAACCACCAGCAACCCCAGTACAGGCATACCCACCACCTGCACAACCACCAGCAACCCCTGTATAGGCACACTCATCACCTGCACAACCACCAGCAACCCCTGTACAGGCACCCCACCAGCAACCCCTGTACAGGCACTCCCACCACCTGCACAACCACCAGCAAACTCTGTACATGCATTCCCACCAACTGCACAACCACCAGCAAACCCTGTACAGGCACATGGACAACACCCACATGCACGACAAGCCAGACCTGATCCCTCAGCGATCATCACCTCCGAAATTGCGATGTCGCTAGCACAATCACCATTGACAACATGCCAAAAACAAATTGACCACTGTGAATATGTGTACAGAAAAAGTAAAGATCTTCCCAAGTAAGAATCTGTTGTGTATCATGTCCTGTATAATGATGTAGGTGTCCTGGAGATGTGAGGAGGTATGTGTGTGACACAGTTACAAGTGTAACCCATCATTGCAACAAGCCATAATGTACATAGCACATGACTCACCAGATGCGTGTCCATTTTCTGTACCAGACATTCACAATGAAGTCAATCAAGTTAAAGTAAGTAGGATTCCTCAAAAATATTTATGTATGATTATAAGAACACTCGTCCGTTTGGAAGGGAGAAAGGAAAGCAAATGATGATCTTAATGCAGATGGAGAGGGGAACTTGGATTGGGGTGGGGCAACAAAAATATAACACGTCAGAGAGCGTCAGGGAAACCAGTCTATTTACAAGGGGAAATCATTTTTTGTCCACAAAGATGTATCAGTCAAAAAGTCAGGTGTCCTTCTGGTCATCCTCTACTACCACAATGTCCAGATCCTTAGAGTCTGATGCAGGCACACGGCTGGCCGGTGCAGGAACAGGTACCACATGGGTTTGGGACACACGAGGGGTACGGGGGAAACAGTGTGGGCCAACGGACAGGGGGAGACATTGACGTGGTATAGGAAGGGAGTTGGGAAACAACAGGCGACATGGCTGTGGCCAGGAAATTGACGCTGGTGGTCAATCAATCAATCAATCACATAATTTGTAAAGTGCACTACATACCCGGGAGGGTTTCAAGGTGCTGGGGGGGGGGGATGTTGCTGAAACTGGCTGAACAGCCAGGTCTTGAGTTGTCTCCTGAAGGTCAGCAGGTCTTGGTGGCGCGATGGGAGAAGGATCTGCCTCCGGAAGTAGTTCTCCGGATGCATGGGACCGTGGCCAGGGCGTGGTCAGTGGAGCGGAGTTTCCTGTTGGGTACGTAGAAGGAGAGTCAACTGTTGAGATAGGCTGGGCCGGTTTTGTGGAGTGCCTTGTGTGCGTGGATCAGGAGCTTGAAGGATATTCTCCTGTCGACGGGGAGCCAGTGCAGGTTACTCAGGTGGGGGGTGATGTGGTCGCGGCGCGGGACGTCGAGGATCAGGCGTGCAGAGGCGTTCTGGATTCTTTGTAGTCTGTTGATGAGCTTGGACGAGGCTCCGGCGTAAAGGGCGTTTCCGTAGTCGAGTCTGCTGCTGACTAGTCCTGGGTGACTGTTTTCCTTGTGTTTGTCGGGATCCATCTGTAGATCTTGCGGAGCATGCGGAGGGTGTTGAAACCGGTGGAGGAGACTGCGTTGACTTGTTTGGTCATTGAAAGTTTTGTGTCGAGGATGACTCCCAGGTTGCGTGCATGTTCGGTGGGGCCCGGGGGGGACCCCAGTGATGTGGGCCACCAAGAGTCGTCCCATGCAGAGGGGTTGGACCCGAGGATGAGATTTTACGTCTTGTCTGTGTTCAGTTTGAGGTGGTTGTCCTCCGTCCAGTCGGCGACGACCTTCATTCCCTGGTGGAGGTTGGATTTGGCGGTGAGGGGGTCCTTGGTGAGGGAGAAGATCAGCTGAGTGTCGTCGGCATAGGAGATTATGTTGAGGTCGTGCTGTCGGGCGATGCGTGCTAGTGGTGCCATGTAGACGTTGAACAGCGTCGGGCTGAGGGAGGACCCTTGAGGGACGCCACAGATGATCTTGGAGGCCTCGGATCGGAACGGGGGGGAGGCGGACTCTCTGAGTTCTGCCGGAGAGGAAGGAGGTGGTCCAGTCCAGGGCCTTGTTTCAGATCCCTGCGTCATGGTGAGGGTAGCCAGAGTTCCGACAATCTCTGCACGCATCATGCGTATCTCCAGACACACCTGCAGCATGATGAGAGCGGACATGTCTGGCTGACCCTCACACATCCACCTCAAGTCCTCTGGGACAGCCACAGGAGGAACAACACAGGGAGGGGCCTGGGTGGAAGAGGAGGGATTTGATGCCTCAGGTCCGGAGCAGATGTTGTGGTCGAGCAGGCAGCTACGATGAGGGGGACTGGTTGCAGGGGATGCAGCTGGAGTCCCCGATGGAATGGGGGCCTCTGGAGGTAGGGAGGGACTGATGGCAGGCCCAGGTTGTGTATTGGCCTGCCCCGGGGACACCTCAACCGAACCCACAGGTGAATACTCTGGGGAAGAGTAGCTCTCCACCACCCCATGGCCAGAGGTGTCGGGTTCTACCCCCCCACTTCAATGTCCACAGCCTCCACCTGGGCTCTAACATCAGATTTGTGTTCCTTGTCAGTCCGGGTGGGCATAATCCCCTTGCCTCCCGATGTTGAGGGTCCCTCCTCATCCTCTTCTTCCTCACTGATCGAAAGAGGTTGTAGCCGCCGGCACACTGATGGCCTCCCGCTCCAGATCTGATCCTGCTGTTTGGCCATTTGGCCAGCTGTGCCCGCTGAAATGTAAGCAAAATCATGATGTAGTGGTTGTTTTATTCTGGACGAGACACATACATAGATGAGCCAAGGTCAGACTTTGTTTTCCTCTGATCACACTACACAGTTGTCAGTGTTTATGAGCTTACATTACGTGTATGTTCACTGTAATCTCCTGAATTGAGTCTGACATGGACATCTCACGTGAATATTTGTGGCTTACACAACTGTATTGGCCAACCCTCAACTTTGGCATTCTTGTGATCTGTGTGTCCTGTCACTGGTATATGTGCAGGTTCCAAAACCAGTCCACCAAAGGAGAACAGAGAGAGTCCAGATTTAATCAAAATTGGCCAGTGATATGTATTCGCAGCTCTTTTACGTCAGGACAAATGTCATCTGCTGTGTAGCATTGTATAGGACAAGACAAATGCCGAATGTGGCTCACATATCCACATAGGGTCTGGGCTATTTGTTTTGCTACATTGTGAGTCTAGCCTCTTGATGTCCCCTCACAAAATTTGACAATCCAGTGCCACATATTGGCTTTGGTGACTGATGAGGTAGTGCAGTACACCAGTGACCAGTGGTGGGTCGTTGTGACAGCCACCTGTACATGTGAAATGTCATACAAGCCACTGAGGGTAAGACGTGTGTCAGTGGACACACTTTGCTAATTTAGAAACACTTAGGAGTGAGGCAGGGATCTCAAAGTCTGTCTTGCCTCCATGGCACATGATGATCTGTCTCAATTAAAACCCAAACTCAACAAATTCAATGCAAGTCACAGCATCCAATAGCCTTTGGCCTGCCATGCACACAGTGGACAGTGTCTGTACCATTGCTCATCCAATGCACACATCCGTCATAATACCCTTGGTTCACAGGTAGTGGTGCTGACAGAGCAAATTTAAAAAATGAATGCACAAGTGTGGCTCACTTACCCAGTTGTCATGAAGAAACTACAACTCCCAAAATGCACTCTGCCCTGTACAGTCCATATGCCACGGTGTGCCTTTTTATTCTTGATGACTGCTGCATGGACACGGAATAGGTGAATGGGGGCATGGGACACACATTGGTACAGCACTGTCTTCACTCACATCATACTGCCAGACACATATTGCATATGATGCACTTACCAGGTCTCTGCTGCTCATGCTCCTCCAGCTGAGCATGGAGGGTTGGACAAGCTGCTTGCAGGACCCTCCTGTACAGTGGGGAAAGGCGAGGACGATGCACATGGTGTTGGGAAGACTGGCCCATCAGCTACTCAGCCTTGTGCCGGGACCAGCGTTTTAGTTCCTCCCAGCGCTTGCGGCACTAGCACTCCTGGTGTGGACTCCCACTGCACTGCAGCGCTCCCCGATGTTGGCCCATAGCGTGGCCCGGGCTGCATTGCTCAGCTCGTGTTCTGGGTCCCCATATAGCTGAGGATATTTGGACAGCACCCCCTCAGCTAAGATTCTAATCCCCTTTCAGTTAAAGGGGGTGCTTTCTCTTCATAACCCTCAGCCATTTTGGGGAAAATAGGTAAGATGAGAGCAGCAGGATGTCAGAGGATCTGATCTGTGATAGAGGATGACACAGAATGAACACAAAATGGCTGACAACAACTTCCTGTGATGTATTTCCTGTGTTTCTCATATTCTTTTTGTGGGATGGAGAATCATTTTTACTACAAAACCAGTATGTACCAACTGCATGGGGGTGACCTAATATGCTGAAAATGTGCAGTAGTTTATTCACCCTTTATTGAACCTGAAGATGCGCAGCAGATCTCTTATAAACTTACGAGGTGCGAAACATGTTGACCTGCACTTTATCCCACTAGCTACTTGGGCACATTATCTGCCCTCATAAGTAGCACCAACCATTATGGCCTTTTAACCTGACAGGGGAGTCAACATAAAGGTAAATCTGACATCCCCATGTCATTTATATCTCACTATCAACACATCTCACTTATCACCCTACTTTGGACACACCTCTCACTCATCAGGTGGCCACCAAACCTTTGTGAAAGTGACCCTTCGGAGGACCCGTAGGGCAGTGCAGTGCTGGCACGATGAGGAGCACAAGCACTAGACCTTCATCCGCTCCCAGTACCCCCTTCTTTTTCTGATACTTGAGGAGAAGATACACCTTCGAATCCAATAGTGTAAGGATGCACTTGGGAAGACAATCATTAATAGATGGTTAATGATCAAGAAGAGCGGCAAGAAAAAGGTAGAGTAAAATGTCACTAAGAAAAATTTGGAATAGCACTGAAATAAGAAAACACCTGAGTTAAATATGGTATCAGAGTACAAAACACCCAATGTCCAAAAGAGTCACCTGGTTCCAAATGGCTGACACCTGCTCTAGCCCTGGGTGTAGCAGGCGGATTTGCTCTACACGGAGTACCAAGGAGTTGGCCCAAAAGTCTGTGGAGATCCGCTACGCGCCTCCTACCCCCGCTATAAATATTTTCAAAATGCAATCTACAATGAATGTAAAATGAAACCGCACTTACCTTATCGTGGCGTCCCCGGCTGCCCTCCTCCTCCTTGCCGTAATCCATAGTAGGACAGCGCATGCGGACGCATGCGCAGTCCTACCATGATGTATGTCTAATATAGGAGATTACGGCGAAGAGGAGGAGGGTAGCCGGGGACGCCGCGATAAGGTAAGTGTGGTTTTATTTTACATTAATTGTAGATTGCATTTAGAAAATATTTATTGCGGGGATGGGAGGCGGGAGGGTCCGGGGCTGATTCCGCTTCGCTGCGGAGTCAAAGTTTTGCAGGAACTTTGCGTTCTCTGCGGAATGTGAAGTATGCAAAATTCCACAAACGCTGCCAGCGGAGAGGAGTTCAGTGCCTAGGGTTATTACTAATATGGTGGTCAACTAAGGCTGCCAGGGAAAATCACAACATTTTCCTGACCTCATGCTGCACCGCATAAGCATGTAAACGTTGTTGCCAATGACAACTTTTTAAAAGTAAGAGGCAGCTCCCCCTACACTGGAGTAGTGTACTGTGACTATTGGGTGAGGCTCTATTGCGAACGTTGGCAGCAGCATATTGAAGATGTTGATGTGTTGCTGTACCAGTCATGAAGGTGCCGTTGATGCAGTACACAGGAGCGCACAGGCCCAGCAGAATGCAGTGGCAGGTTAGCGGTTGCAGCAGAATGACAACACCGCAGGTCTTGACTACCACTCTTCACCATTGAGATGAAGATTCAGCTAGAAGTTGAGGTGAGTTTTCCTTTTGTTCATTCAGTAGGAGAAGAGATGCAGTGACCACCAGCACCTAATCACAACTACCCCAAAGGCCAGCACATCCTCAAATACCCATCCCATTCCACAGTCCATGGAAAACCCAGAATTCAGGCACAACAGCAGTCCTCAAATGTGTGCTCCAATCAGAGGGCACAGCACATACAAAGGTCAGCTTAAGGATTGGTTTGCCATGCTGATCCTCCTGATTGGATGAGTAGAACAAAGTGGCGGGGCACAGTCCCTGATGCCAGGAGACTATAAAAGACTACTTAACAAGTGGTCGCCATTGCTCATTTCATATGTGTGATTTATTTGAGGCTTGCAGTGATGTGGCAATATTTGCAGTAATGTTTTAATTCCAGATTCATGATACTTGGCAGGACCACCACTGTACTCATATAATACTGGTTCTATGATACACGATCTGCAAAAAGAGTCAAGACTTTAGTTTATGTATTTATTTCACTTCACATCAGCACAATATTTCACACTTAGTGTAATTCACCATCGGATTGATCGGTGGCAAACTAGGGTTCGATGTCAGGCAGGTTGCAAACTCTCGATTTACAATTGGCAACCACTGTTTTTGACCTGCCTCTTAATATATATGGCCATTACATTCTCTGGCTACAACAAGAAACAGAATAAATGACACAAGTTCAACAAGAGAGGAAACTAGAGAGATGCCAATGCAGTGCTTAAATCATCCACCCATTCTTCATGTGGAACAGATGTATTTTCGGAGTCATGAACGTCTGGGGAGCTGTGGCTTATCAGCTTCTCTTCTGTTAGGCTTTTACTGCAAGTAATCATTGAAAAACACAAATAAATTGCTGAAGTATGACTTGTTCAGCGACTGAAAAGCAAAATTCACTCAGGTTTTCCTGATACCTAATGAGAATGTACAATGCAAATCTGCTGTGATGATTATTTGCATTTTATTTGATCATTTTAAAATATCAAGGAATTTTACTATTTTTGTGAATAATTGAGCCCAACCCCATGATGGAGTTGGTCAGCAGTACTTTGGGGTCATTCGGACCCCAGCAGTCAGTGCATGGAGACGGCTGTGGCTGCAGAGATGCCGTCTCCTCCCATGCCATGGCAAACCACCCATTCTAATTAGATGTAACTGTTGCAGCAGAATTCTTGTTTGCTTCTCACAAACAAGCCTTTAAGGCAGAGATTTATTTCCAATAAAAAATAACCAAATCCAATATCCCTGACATGCAGGGTGTTTCCCCCCAGCCATGGAGACCACTGTTGTTTTTCCCTGCCCGGTTTCGCAATGTTCACCATGGTAGACACAGGCAGTGTACATTTGCTTTTGGAGGCCCACCCTAAATAGAGTTGGGCATATTTATAAGTCACTTGTACCGCCAGTGCGTCACTTTTTGTGACACACTGGCGGCGCATTTTACTGACCCATATTTACAAGGACATGTAAAGCCACCCTTTGCGGCTTTTCGTGTCCTTGTAAATACGGCCCCTTTTCACGCAGCACTTTACATGAAAGGGGCATTGCATGGGTGTTGCTGTGGGTGTTCCCAAGCAACACACACGGCTGCTACATTCCCAGATTTACAACCTTTCGTAAACTTAGCATAGGGAGACGTAACCAGGAGAAATATACTAATTTCTTCTTGTGTTTTCCTCTTTCTGTAGCACACATCTCGTGATTGTTTTTGTGCAGGAAGATGTCCATTTCCGCCCAAAATTTCTCCCGTAGAATGCATTCACCTTTGCACTATGGTGCAAGGGTGCCTGCCGGTGCATGGCAGCCTATTGTGCAACAGTGTAGTGGAAAGCACAGGGATGCAACATATTATTGTAAATATGATGCATCCCTGTGCTTTGAAAGTGACTTAGTGTGGCGCCGCCAAATTGCTTGCGGTGCCACCCTGAGTCGCTTTCCTGCAGATAAAGCCCAGTGGGTTTAATGATGTATCAAAGGCAGAGACCTGTGATAGGTGGCTTAATGTCAGTGGAGGGTGCTCCAGCAGTCAATCAGCAGTTATCCACCTCCAAATGAGAGAGGGAACTTAGAGTTTCCCCGAGCAGTACTCCATTAATTTACAACAGGACTCCCACTCCTTAAAACTCTGTTCCCATTTGTATTCCATATTACAATGGTGGGATGAGTCTATGTATTAAATGGCACTAGTGTCCTTTGACACATGTCACTACTACAAAAGTTAGATGGTGGGGGATGAAGATATTTATTAACTGCCACTAGTGCTCTTCCACACGTCACTACTACCAAAATTAGATGGGAGATGAGGCTCTTTGTTAATTGTCACTAGTGCCCCTGACACATGTCACTACTACCAGGGTTAGAAAGCGGGAGACAAGGGTATTTATTAATTGGCATTACAGAGCTTTGTTTTGGGCATCATCTGGAGATGTGACAGGGTCCAACATGGCCCAGCTGTGTCTGAAAGTGTATATGAATCCCACGCACTGACTTCATGAGTCAATGGAAAGTTGTTCCAGAGAACTCAGGAATTCAAGAATGTTGTTTGTAATAATGTAAAGGTATACATGTTTGTTAATCCTTTTCTGCTGCTACCAGACCAGCCTCATTCACTTACCGAGTGGTGCTCATTGGTCAGACCTGGGCAATCCTTCACATGCTGACCTTGAATGCTGAATATTTAACGTCAATTTATACTTGCATATTATAGTTTTCCCGCCCCTACTCCCTTATTTATTGAGTCTTGTTCTCTGATCTAAAATTCGCACAATCCTGCACTAATTGGCATTACATGCAATAGTCAAGGAGGACCTATGCAATGTAAGATATTAGGTGTTAGAACTTTGTTTGAGTATTGGTGGACATGTGAGTGGCTCGGCCTTCCAATGCACCAGGGTCACACACTTATATCCATTCCATGTACAGTTTGTATAAATATCTTCCATTGACTCTTTATCTAAGAAAGGCACCTTCATGATCCCTGTGGTTAACGCGGGTGGACTACAGGGCCATTTGTTGGTCTTTGTATACGTTTTATCTTGACTGAGAATCTGATATCTCTAACCAGGCTCAGCATCCAGAGGGTACAGGCTAACCCCCAGAAAAGTAAACTAGAGCACATACTTTGGTGCCTCACAGGCCTCTGACACTTTTTCCCAGATAAGAACAAACACCTCCCTGCTGAGCCTCAGTGATGAAGAGCCAGTGGGTCACTTTACCGCAGATAAACTTACCAAAGGTGTAGGTGGCCTGGAATCCCTTCATATTCGCTGACTCATCACTGTGGAACTGGAGCAGAAGGGAGCTCCCGGTGGAGGTCACTGGTGGGACAAGTTTGGATCCACAGTATTTGTCAATAAGCGGGGAGGTGGTCTTGGCACCATCAAAAATAGACAAGGAGTCATAGGCGCATTCTGGATGAGATTCAACGGCAAAGGATGTGAATGTCAATGAGACCTGCAGGTTGTAAAAGAAGTATGTGTTAGTCCTTAAATGATAACTCTGTCATGCCAGCAGGAGCCAGTGTGCCATAAGAAAGAAAACTATGCAACAGTCGTTACTGACTACCTCTATCATGCCAGTAGGGGGCATTGGCATTTATTTACCCTCACTTTCCTCCCAGCAGGAGGCAGTGTGATATAAGGAAGAAGTATGCACTGCCTCCTATTTACCATCACTGTCCTTCCAGCAGGAGGCAGTGTGACATAAGGAAGCAGAAGTATGTGTTGGCCCTTATTTACCATTACTGCCCTACTAGTAGGGTGCAGTGTGACATAAGGAAGCAGAAGTATGCTCTGGCCCTTATTTACCATCACTGTCCCACCAGCAGGGGATCTTTGAACTCTTATATATACACAGTTCAGTGCCTAGAAACCTTCATCACCCAGAAGTGACAGATGATCATCTGAGTGGAATGGCAAGCTAGGTACATTTTTTAAACATGACTGACTACCTGTTCTGGAAAATCATGATGCCATACCACCGTCTTAGGCAGACACCTAAGAGGAACTTCATGATTCCAGGGCCCACAAGGCTTGTGTTCTTAATGCGTTCTTAATGTCAGTACATTGTGTAGCTGTGGAACGTACCTTGTATCCAGCTGGAGCCACGAGGTAGAAACCACAGTCCATGTTGGCACCGTAAACCTTGGGGAAGTAGGGGGAGGAGACGGTGCCAGCAGAGCTGGTGAATGTGCCGCCACATTTTACTGTCAAACAAAAGAATAAATCCTCTTATGCACTCTGCAGCATTGAGTTCTGGTCAAAAGTTTGCATTATCCCTATGCACAAAACAAAGAACAGCTCAGCTTTATCCCTTCAACAACAACTGTGTGCCAAATTGGAGCCAAGAGTAGGGTTCTGCCTGATGCCCCCCTGCATACTGTTTCTGCCTCAGTTTTCATGTCTCCAAAATAGTGGTCCATGGCAAGAAATTGAAGATTTTAGTGCACATCTGGGAACCAGCTGCGTAATGTCATGGGGTCCCGGTCAGAAACTAAACATTTTCTGTCAAGATAGTAAATAATAGAGCTCATATCAAGGGAGCAGTTCTGCCACTATCAGAGATCCTTGTTGGTATTCTCCCATGTCACTGACTGTTTGTGTTCCCATTCATTTTGTTCACTGTGTGAGCTTTGCTAACCCTGATCATCAATGGGCAATATTCTAAAGGCCAAGAGATCAGAAACAAAACACCACTAATCCTTGTACCACCCCCACCCCCTTCCTGAGACTCAAGGGGATTATGTCAGTGTACTGGGCCCACGACATCTCCTTGTATACCATGGGTAGACCTCTATTGATTCTGAGAAACAAGTACTTTCTGCAGTAAAACTTATGCCAACATGCCAAGATATTCTGGGAGCACAGCTCACTGGGTCCCAACAAGAGCTATTTGCGTCCTCTCTCTCCCATTGCTGTAGGAGGCCTTTGCTTCCTCCCTCCCCTGTCTGAGATGTCCTGACACCAAGGACTGTATCATTGATGTAAGAGGTATCTGCGACCTCCCTCTCCTGACTAAGAGCACCCCAAAACCAAGGACCATACCATTGCCATAGGAGGCCTTTGCGACCTCCCTCCCCTAACTGAGAGCGGCCAACACTGAGGACTGTACCACTGCCGTAGTAGCCACTGCCCTCCCACCTCCTCTGTCTGAGAGCGCCCTGACACCAAGGACCATACTATTGTTGTAGAATGCTGCGACCTCCCTCCCCTGACTGATAGTGTCCCAACACCAAGGTAGACCATACCATTGCGGTAGGAGCACTTTGTGACCTCCCTCCCTCCCTTTTCTGAGAGCGCCCCGATACCAAGGACCATGCCTTTGCTGTAGGAAGCCTTTACAACCCACTCCCTTAACTGAGAGCAGCCTGACACCAAGGACCGTACAATTGCTGTAGGAGGCCTTGACGTCCCACCTCCTCTGATTGAGAGCAGCCTGAGACCAAGGACCGTCCCGGTGCCGTAGGAGGACTTAGCGACTTCCCTTCCCTTTCTGAGAGCGTCCTGACATCAAGGACTGTACCATTGTTGTAGGAGGCCTTGATGTCTCACCTCCTCTGTCTCAGACCGGCCTGATACCAAGGACCGTACTGGTGCTGTATGAGGACTTTGCAACCTCCCTCCCCTTTCTGAGAGCGTCCTGACATCAAGGCCAGTACCATTGCTGTAAGAGGCCTTTAAAACCCACTTCCTTCAAAGAGAGTGGCTTGACATCAAAAGCTGTACCATTGCTGTAGGAGGCCTTGAGGTCCCACCTCCTCTGCCTGAGAGGGCCCAACACCAAGGGCCATACCATTGCTGGCATGGGAGAAGGTCTTAAAATGCACTCCCTTGGCTAAGAGTGGTCTGACACCAAGAACCTTCGTATTGCTGTAGAAGTCCTTGTTTCCTCTCTCCTCCATTAAAGAGACTGCCCGCCATCAAGGACTGTACCATTGCTGTAGGAGGCCTTTGCCACTTCCCTCCACTGACTGAAAGCACCCAACACCTAGGACCATACCATTGCTATAGGAGGCCTTTGTGACTTCCCTCCACTGATGGAGAGTGTCCCGACACTAAGGATCATACCATAGGTGTAAGAGAGCTCTACATTCCTCCTCCCTGTGTGAGAGCAGCCTGACACCAAGGACCGTACCACTGCTGTAGAAGGCATTGAACCCATTGGCTGTGATAGAGCTGTCCGTCACAAACACCAGCAACATCTCATTTCCGGAAGAGGTGAATGGCTGGAGCTGTCTGGTCCCACATGCTCTGCTGAGTAAGACTGGGGCTGTCTTATTGTTGCCATCGTAAATTGTGAGATAGTCAGAGGTGCAGTTTGGGGATGATTGGAGATCGAAGGCATCAAACAGCAGAAGAATCTGAGAAGAAAGACCAGTAAATTAGACATGCGACCTTCAGAGTGTCTAGAACTTTCCATCCATCATTTCTTTTAAAAATACCTTATTTTCAGTTTTTGAAAGTTATCTGCAGATTAGACTCAGTCGGTGATTTTGCATTCACTCTTGCACAATACCTGCACCCCTTTACCTCGACTCTTAAATTCAGTGACTGCTTCTGTTTACGTTCTCCCTCAGCACCTTCTCTCCACTTCAGTTGTATGTTTAAAGAGACATGACCCCCTTATGTTGTCCCTGCACCTCCTGACTTCTCTCATGGTGCCTCTAATTGTAACCAAACCTCTGCTGAAGCTCAGGTATGTCTTGTGAAAAGTTTGCACACTAGGGGGCATGTTCATGAAAATTGTGGCACTGAGCAGCACAGCAAGTCATGTTGCGGCACTGCCCTGCATCACAGGGGGAGGGCAGAAATGCACCGTATTTATCCAATAGGGCACATTCCTGTCCTCTTCCCCTGTGGTGGCACCATTATGGCAGCCTAGTGACAACACAGGCAGAGGTGCCTTCCTGCACAAACATTATCCTGAGAGGCTTTTTCGTCTTTTAATTGTGCGTTGGAATACAGCACACATAGAGTGAAGAAAAACCGAGGAGGAATAAAGATATTACTCCTTGTTATGCCTTCCCAGGGAAGGCGTTCAATTATGGCACATTCCCGGGTTTAAAAGTCCTTGTAAATTTGGGAATGAGTCAAAATCAATGGAAGTTGAGGGGGAACACCCACCGCAACAGCCAAGGAATAACCACCCAGGACAACGAAGGCATCACAGCAATTTGCGCTGCATTGTCTTACATATTTATGAAGCCACTCAGAGTCACACAAAGTGGCTGAGTGTGGCTTCATAAATCTGTCATAGAAGATTGCGTTGTCATGTGCCATGTTGTGTGGTGCAAGCATGGCGCAAACCTCTCATAAATATGGATTCTTGATTGCCTATGCTAAGCTGCGGTTTTCCGCCAAGACCACATACTTAAGGGAGCGGCCAACACTGAGGACTGTACCATTGCAGTAGTAGCCCATGCCTTCCCACCTCCTCTGTCTGAGTGCGCCCGACACCAAGGGACATGCCATTGTTGTAGGAGGCCTTTACAACCCGCTCCCTTTCTGAGAGCACCCTGACACCAAAGACCATACTATTGCTGTAGAAGGACGTTGCAACCTCCCTCCCCTGACTGATAGTGCCCCAACACCAAGGACCATACCATTTCTGTAGGAGCACTTTATGTTAAGCTTGTGTAAGCTTCGAGACATATGGTAAAACTTGGCTCCTCATTAGTGTAGGCCCTAGACCTCTGGGGCACTGCCTCTGGACTATCAACAACCTGTGTCATTCCTTTGAATGTGAATGATGCTCAACAGCAGACCATGAATTGAAGAAGACTGCCGCCCTTCAGAGTAAATCTCACAAAGGATTTCCACACTAGGAACAAAAGCTCATACTTTGTGCAAGGGTTGTACGTTATAATATCAAGCAGAGAAATATTGCATAAAAAAACATTGTAGACAGAATCTCAACATCCTGAGTATGTATAGCTAAGTATAGATTCACTACTCTCTGCATCACCCTACCTTGAAGCCACATACCTATTTATTGTCAAGATAAATGTGAAATTAAGTATAGTAAGTCTATACTTACCTATACATATAATAACCATAACCTTATTTTGGTAGCTGAGATTTTGGCTATGATTGTTTTATAGCACAATATTTTAAACTCAATATTCTTGTCCCATACACTCAGGGGGTACCCCAGTATTCTTTCCTGCTACCCTGCACATTAAAAGATTAACCCTTACATGTCCATCTCATTTGGGGAACTCCACTGGCATTCTCTCTCACCTTTATTTACTACCAGCCACCATGTGGCATTTCTTTGAAGCCCAATTTGAAATTCAAAGAATCTAACTTAGTTTCCCCTTATAGACCCACTCTTTAGACTTTATTCCATCTACTCTGTGGTGGCAGCACTACTGTAGGTTAAAATAATGTCTTCTGAATTGTTCTTCTCTGAAGCAAGCTCTGTGGTTATAGTACAAACGCCATTGGAGAGAACATTCCAAGGACAGATTCTTCTCCTCCCAGCTGATGGACCACTGTAACCATATTGACCTGCCTCAGCAGCTGCCTCTGCCACCTGTCAATCATGCAGGTACTAACTCAGTGGATTCTTGCAGGAGGAAATTGGACTGCCTTCATTACCTTATCACTATCCAAAGGCACTCGGATCAGGTAGACACAGTTGACGTTGTTAGGGTACGAGGTAGGGTTATTGGGTGACTGTAGGGTGCCGGTTGGGTCAGTGAGAAGAGTGCTGCACAAATCTGAAACCAAATATGAAAATGAAATGTCTAGAAACTGCACAATGACTCTGACAGGTAGAGCTTCAACGACTTCTAGCCAGATTTTCTCAGTTAGGTTCACAAATATTTACGCAGGCATCTTATATCTCCATCAAGAAGAAGCCCCTTGATCTAAACAATGATCTCTGTGGTTGTTGCATGTCTTTGCAATGATATGAAAGCACGCAAAAGAATATAAGTAGGTACCAAAAACTACCCAGGGCACAGTGAGATTCAACACAAACTGCCCTGGTGCAGATAAAACAGCTGTAGGGGGAGCATAGGATTTCGGAAACATAGATAAAAATGAAACTCTGCAAAAGCAAATTATTTTGCACCAAGAAAAAAATCTTTTTATCACTCCACTATCTCTGTACTGGTCTGTAGTGAGTTATGCATACAGATCAAAGGAACATACATGCTGTACATAGTAATAGCTAATTGAACCCTAATGTGAACTCCATAAAGGGAACAAACAGGGGCATAGCAGAACTCTAACATTAAAACCATCTGAAACACCAACATAGGAGGAACATTTTTCCATAAAGAAGGACATAGTGCTCAGATCTCATCAGATTAAGAATGGTGGGATTTAGTCAGAGGATAAATGATGACATTTCGTCACAAATTATAAAATGGGATCCCACCAGGGGATAGATGGTAGGACCCCATCAGTGAATTGATACTGGGAACACTGCATTATATGACTTCCAGGATGTCATGAAAGGGTAAAGAATGATGACTCTCAAACAAGAGTATGAATGCCAGGATAAAATCAGTAGATTAATGCTCGGATTCAATAATGGTCAATGATGGGGTCTCATAGATGGATGTAGCCAGGATACTATGAGTATATGAATGCTGGAATTCCATCGTGTGTCAGTTCAATCAAATTAAGGCACCAGTACTGAGATCCTATTAGGAAATATGTCCTAGTATCTTATCAGGAGATTAGTAAGGATCCTGTCAGTAGACCACAGCTGACATTGTAGCCAGAAGTAAATAGTTGGATCCTGTCTACATATGAATGGTGCTATGCTCCAGTATCCAGGATACACTGAATCTACGCCGGTAGTTCAATACTGGGATCCATAAGTACATTTATGCTGGGATACCATCATGGACTGAATGCTTACATTGCACTAGGGATGAATGCTAGGATCCAATCAGAAAATAAGTGCTGGAATCCAATCAGGGGATCAATGCTGGAGACCAGTCAAGGGAATAATGCTCAGATCCAATCAGAGAATAAATGCTTGAATCTAATCAGGGGATAAATGTTGGGATCTTATCAGGGGATTACCACTGTGATTCCTTCAGGAAATACATGCTGGCATCAAGTCATGTGATAAATACTGGGGTCCAATCTTGGAATAAATGCTAGAATCCCATTAGGGAACAAAGCAATAATACAGTTACAGTTGCCTGCCTTAGCTGAAGATGGTGAAACATCTTTTTCATGGCTGATATTGTTAGATTAATCAGCCTCATTCCACACATTGGACTATTACCTAATGCTTGACCAGCTCAGAAGGGCACTGTGTTGGATGCAGTGCTAGAATGGTTCTGATCATTTCCTGAAAGGTCAGACACAAAGTGTCATGTCAGGACCTTCAAACCATCAGGGAGGAAAGCTGAATGTGGAGACCCAAGGGTCCACACTTTCTCTCCCTCTCTCTTGTGTTTCAAGATGGTATTTTCTATCATTAGGGCCAGAGACCTGAAATATTGTTATTTGCTGATGACATACAGATCTATCTGCACATCTGGGGCCTGAAGGAAGGGTTCTTTCCCCTAAACAAGGCTTAAATAATGTGGCCATGTGGATGAATAAAAGTGGGACCACGTTGAGTAGAGCAGAAACTGAGATGGTCTGCATAGGCTCATGTCACTGACTCCTAAATAACCTCTCTTAGCTCCCGTACTTTATTTGAGATCCCATGCACCTTCACTAAGACATCTAAAAGGCTGGAGGTCATCTGGAAAACAGAATTGAACTTTAAGGCTCACATCAGCTCTGTAGTGCTTCTGGTTTATTCAGCATAAGACAACTGCAATAGGCATTGCCCTACATCCAAAATTTCACAAAATCATATCTGTTTCACTGACTGACTCAATCCTGGATTAAACCAATTCCTTTATGAGTGCGCTTCCAAAAATCGAATTGCTAAGATGCAACATTTACAAGACATGGTGACATGACTTGGTTTAAAACTAGGGATACATTGTCATTTATCAGCAGGCATATTCATTGGTACCCATCCAAAAGCTATCTAAAAGGTCATTATCTCATCAGCATGCTATATTTCATTGGTACAGATCTAAAAGGTCATTATCATCAACACAGCATTCCTGTTTTTTAAGTACATCAAGGACACAGCACCCAATTGTGGGATAAAACCACTGGACATCGTCCCTCCTCCATCCCTGGATCATGTGGCTTATATCTTCTTCACATTGCAAGTACTGATATTCAGTGGAAGAGAGACTGCAGATTCTTGCTAGTGTAGTGCCACTGGATATTAAAAAACGACATACTCTACTTACTTTTAGGAAAGCCTTAAAACATTCATGTGTGTTCTTTTTTGCTCGCAATTGCATGCATATATTATTTAATGCTGTTTATTTAGGGAGCCTGGTGCCTAAACACAATAATGTATTTCATAGTGTGGGCTCTACAAATAAACTAAAACAAGAATAATGTCCCATGAAGGATGATTTTATTTGAAATTGAACTGGAATCATTAAAAACATAATATGCCCAGCTAGAAGAAGGGCAAGAATGCAAGGACTCAGTCAGTAGATGAATGCTCAGATCCTATTAAAGGTCAATGATGGGATCTCATCGGTGCAGTGGGATCCTATTTACATACAAAGGCTGGGCTCTAATTATCAGCGAATTCCAGGATCGGCTGAATCCATGCTGGGAGATGAATGCTGTGATCTCATAAGGGAATAAATGTTGGGATACCCTCATGAACTGAATACTGACATCTCACCAAGGATAAATGCTGGGATCCAGTCAGGTGATAAATGCTGGAATCCAATCAGGGGATAAATGCTGGACTCAGTCAGGTGATAAATGCTGGAATCCAATCAGGGGATAAATGCTGGACTCAGTCAGGGGATAAATGCTGGACTCAGTCAGGTGATAAATGCTGGAATCCAATGAAGGGATAAATGCAGTTAGAGGTCATTATCTTATCAGCAGACTAGATTTCCTAGGTACCAATCCAAAACCCTTATCCGAAAGGTCCTTATCTTCAACAAAGTATTTCTTATATTCAAGTGCATCAAGGAAACAGCATCAGTATGTTTGACATGCAGGGGAAGGGACACTGCAAAACTCTCGCTAATGGGCCCAAAGATTTTTAATGTACTGCTTCTTTATATTAACAATAGACATACTCTGCTTACCTTTAGGAAAGCCTTAAAATATTTTACTGGGATTTGTTTTCGAAGCACTTACTTGCATATGATATTTTATATAATTTATTTAACAACCCTGGCACCTAAACACAATAATTAATGTCATAGAATGTGCTCTACAAAAACAAACTAACCAAAAAAATGTCCCATGATTGATTATATTGTTGGAAATTGATATGGAATCATTAAAAAGGATAACATTACAGCCTAACAGCCTAGGAGGAAAAGATATTGTGACTGCTATGAAATTTCAAAATCTATCTGCCGGCATGCACTCCTTACTGCACTGGTACAGGGCGTTGATTTTGGAAACATCCAGTTTGCTAAGCCCATCTCTCTGTCCGATGGGTACATTAGGATCTGGCTTGGGGACCATGCTTGGCTGTCCAGGTGTGTTACTGAAAGCATACCTGTGGAAACGAAAACATCACAGGTAAAGGCCACCATGTATGTGCCATTAAAATTCATGATTCACCCAAAAAACTATACAGCGAGTCCAGGTTCGTCTACAGCGGGAACAGGTGAGGGTGAAATATTTGGTGTTTGCTTAAACCATTGCATGTCTAATGCTTTTTGTGAACTAGCCCCCGGTAGATCCTGCCGAGCTCTGTCTAAAACTTCACAGTTCTCCATTTCATGAGCCTCTAAGCTATTGGTGGCAGTAAACGCTCACCTTATTATTCTCAATCACACTCGGCATCTCAGATCCTTAAAAGCACTGATTACAAAAATTCCTCTTGCGAGTCTCACAACATTTCTGCTTACGACAGATACGTCAGCACTGAGGTATCATCCTCATGCAATTCATCAACAATGGGACGTCTACTCTAAACTGAGTATGTTCACCAACTCAGACAGCATTTCCCTGCTTTCTGCACCCATGGACTTTCCACTCTATGGTAACATGTTCACTGACATAGCCATGACTCGACTTCAGAATCTTACCTTCCTCATTCATGGCAATTTCATACTTTGGTGTCCATGTGTACCAGCCCAGTTATCTTTCCAAATTCTGCTTCACATACAAAGCGTCGATCCTAACCAATCATGTTCACCAACCATCATTCCACACCCCGCTTCACATACAGAGTGTCAGTCCTAACCAATCATGTTCACCAACACAACTATCATTCTGTACCCTGCTTCACATACAGTGCGTCAATCCTAACAAATCATGTTCACCAACCATCATTCCACACCCGCTTCACATACAGAGTGTCAGTCCTAACCAATCATGTTCACCAACACAACCATCATTCTGTACCCTGCTTCACATACAGAGCGTCAATCCTAACAAATCATGTTCACCAACACAGCCATCATTCCATACCCTGCTTCACATACAGAGCGTCAATCCTAACCAATCATATTCACCAACACAGCCATTATTACATATACCGCTTCACATACAGAGCGTCATTCCTAACCAATCATGTTCACCAACGCAACTATCATTCTGTACCCTGCTTCACATACAGAGCGTCAATCCTAACCAATCATGTTCACCAGCACAGCCATCATTCTGTACCCTACTTCACATACAGAGCGTCAATCCTGACCAATCATTTTCACCGACATAGCCATGATGGTACCACTCTTCCTCATCCATGGACCTTCCACTCTGTGGGAACATGTTCACTGACACAGCAATGAGTCTACAGGTCTTTCTCACATTTATCACCTACAGCTCTTCCAAATTCTGGGATTCATGACACCAACACAGCCCCCTCTTCCCCCAAAAAACACACAGCCACTATTCAGGTGCTCTTCTTCACATATCGAGATTCCAATATGTACCAAGCTCTGATCCCTGTATCCACTCCATCACATAATGTGAAATAAACATCACCCTCTACTTCCAATTTCCAGCAATCTCAGTGTTGATTAAAGAGATCACATCAGAATGTGATCAAAATCACTAGGTGCGATCTAGGGTTTGATGGACGAAGGATTAAGGGGGTGGAGGAGGACATTAGGAATGCCATCCCGATGGTACTCCATCTGCCAAATTTAGAAATGACCTCAGCTCAGCAGTCATCTCTACACAATTAAAGTAACCATCATCACTGCAGTTCTTTTAAATTACTAAAGGTTTTCATCCAGGTTGTGGGAATCGTTTTTACTTTCTTCCAGTTGCACACTGCTAGATTTTTCCTGGTGGTGATGGACTGGAAAAAATGAAGTTATTATCCTGTTCACCCTAAATATGGCTGGCATTGTAATGTCATTCCTCAGATGGGCACTACTCCATACACTATCAGAGGAAGTATTCCATCAGTAGAGCCAACGGGGGCTACATTGACAAAATACTTAGGGTCCACCCATCTCAAAATAAAGCGGGTCATCCTAGGGATTGGCGAACACAGTAATCTGTCATGTTTGCAACAGAGTACTGTCTGACAAAATCTTAATTAGGGTCACTGCCTATATGCTAAAGCCTTCAATGAGAGTTTTAAACAGGAAATCTCTTCTTAGCTGAGCATCGGAGACTTACCTCCCATAATGCATCACTGAGGAGTAGTCGTATGGCAGGCCAAGGTTGTTGGTGTTCTCTTTGTTAAAGTTGCTGAGGTCTTCTGTTAAGATGAGCAGACAATAAAGATGAGCTAGTGACGACTATGCCTGACAGGGAACATTCCAAAATAGAGAAGATCCCAGCTCACTAGGGGGCAAGTCTACTTCTGCCATATCTGGGGTTAAACATAGTCTACTGGCTAGGCTGTCAAATGTGGAAAGGAAATTTAAAATCTCAATTTTGACGAAAGATCTAAAAGCATGTGATTTGAGGTAAATCACTCAATCGCACCAGCATGTGAAATTAAAGTGTGTAATTCCAAATTTAAATCCTATCTGATGAAGAGCCCCATCTAGCCCCCAAGCAAGGTTCACACTAAATAAACACCAATGTTTACATACATCCGGAGTAATGCACTGGAGTTTCGGTTAATTTTAAATATAATTCACTGTTGTCTTTTTGAAGGGAAAATCAACATGTTTTTTCCTTATGAAAACATTTTTGCCTCATAAAGTGATCCAACTCCCTTGATGATCTTCAGTGTGTGTCCTTCACCCATCAGATTGTATTGCAGTTATAGGTGTAAAGTGCTTACTACCCCTGACAAGGCACTGAAGCACTTTATGCCGGAGAGCACACTGCTCCGGGCACTCAAGGTTTAGGATTAGTCTTGTGCTCTCAATAAAACCCTTCCATGCACTTACTCCAGTTTCTTTGAGGCAGAGTAAATTATTAGGAGTTAGTGGTGATTATTCGGGAAGTGGATCGTGTATTTGGGTTCTAATAGATGATTTTTGGGATTAATACATGAAAGAGGAGATTAGGTATTAGTTTGCAGGATTGACGTTCATAGCAGAAGTGATTTATTTGAAAATTTGGAATAAAATGAGGACATTAGCAGTAATATAATAATAAAGATGAAGGCAAACATGCCTGTGACTTATAATAGGCTGTGCTTAGAGAGAAAAAATGCCGAGTATGAACAATAAGGAGATAGGCATTCGAATGAAAGGGAGCGGCGAGTTTTTCATGCCGAGGTTTGGGGCTACAGAGGAGGTTTTTTGAGATGCAGTGCAATCAGAGGATGAAAAAACAGTTGAAAGAAACCCCATTATTTGTATGTGAGATAGTGGAGTGAGAAACAGTGATGCTCAAGGTGCTATACAACTCATCTGGGCCCCGATGAAAAACACATGCTTTGTGTCAGGTTTATATTGCTTTTCTAATGCAAGCCCAATGCAAAGCATTATGGTGGGATTTACAATCCAAAGCAATTTGTAATTTGCATTGGCTTGTAAACCAAAGTTACCTAAAGTAATGCAAAGTTGCTTTATGTGCTGCTTTGCATTACTTTGTATTAGTGGCGGCTCCACCGCTAAGGCGGAGGAGCGTCACCCCACTGCTCTGCAGTAGGAAATGTAATATGGGTCTGGCCTCCTGTTGCTGACAGAAACTCCGGCAGGGGAGGCCTGGACAATAGGTTGCCTGTTGAAGGGAGGTGTAACCACCTCCCCAGACAGGCAGACGTGTATTGGGTCTGGGCGGGAGCACTCTCTGGTGCTTTGAAGTCCTGTACTGGGGGCACGTTTGCTGTCCCTGTGCATAGTCCAGTTCAAACCGGTTGCAGGGGCTACCTGCCCCTGCTCTGGCGCGAAACTGGACAAAGGAAATGGGTGTAACCACCCCTCTTTCCAAACCCTCCCATAGGTGGATCCTTAGAGTATGTCCAACCCCCAACCTTAGTATAAGTATGGGAACCCAGTCCTCGTGACTTTAGATTACCCTGGACGAAAGTCTGCAACATATATCCTGGACCTTCGATGTTCTATCCTGACTAGAAGACTGAAGAAATCTCCCTTGGGGTCAAGGAGTGACTCCCCTGCTTAGCAGGCCCCAAAGAAGCAACTGACTGGTCTACATCGCTGAAGCTCCCGCCGGACGCTGAAGTCTTTGCATAACCAGAGGTGGATTTCCATACTTCTCCATGGCTACCCTGAGTCCACAGCAAAGCTGAGGCCCATGGCTATTGTGGGTGATGTGGAACCGTGACCCCTGGATACCATGATCTTTTGCAGCAACAGCAACTTCCTGGTCCTCCTTGAAGTTGTGCTTTGGGCTCCGAGTAGCCCCACCCTTGAGCATCTCCTGCACTGAAGATTGCTGGCCTCCACTCCACGAGTGACCCATGAGCCAGTTTCAAGTGCGACCGCTTGAGGCTCCTTCGCGATCGCTAGCCCATTAGCTAGCAGGTCCCCACAAAGGCAACTCCTCTTCTACTTGGACTTTCCTGGCTGTTCCAGATGTGCCCTAACTTACCCTTTGTGGGTGAGTCCCTCAGACCTTGCTGGTCTGCACTGCAGTCCTTTCTCTGAATTCCAGTGACTTGCCGTTGCCAAGGCTTGCTGGGAACATTCTGGTCACCGACACTGCAGCACTCGACAGACTTTATGGGACAGCTTGAATCCGGCTCATGGACTCCGTCGACACCTCCTGGACCTCGTGGCTGAAGAGTCAAGACACCCATCAACTCCCCTGAAGCACCCAACATCTGTGGGCATTGGTCCATCCTACCCTTGGTCACTGGCTAGTGACCCAGACTCTGTCCCCTCTGCTTTCAGGTTCCTTCCATCCTAGATCCAGGCTTGGATCTTTTCGGACACTTCTCCTCTTCACGGCAGCAGCAGTTCTTTGCAGGCTCCCATTGAAATCGACGACGCGACCCGACACCAAAAGACACCAATGCATCCGGCTTCCCTGGGTGAGGTAACTCGAGTACTCCGGTGCTCCCGTGGGTGCTAGCTCTAGAACTTCTTAAGTCCAAAAGGGTTTTGTCCTGACTCGATTCTAAGTGTCCCTAATCTTTAAATTTCCAACCGCGACATTGCCCATAGAAGCTAACGGGAACCCGCGGTTGTGTTTACACACTGCATCGAGTCCCCGTGGGTCCCCTGTGTCACTACCTTGGCTGGTTCCTTGGGGTCCCAGCAATTCTACAGGCTCTAGGCCTTGTGTCTATTCCAGTCGTGGTTCTTACACCACTTTTTTGGTATATGGTTTGGTACGCCCCTAGGGCCCAAACGTGTATTTGTGCTATTACTGATACTTGCTAACTTGTAAACAAAGTACTTCGAACTCCAGTTTCATAAATAGACTAGAAGGGTGTGTTTCAACTTAAATACATATATTTTGAATATATACCTGGTGTGGTTGTCCTTTCATTTGATCATTCAAGAGATTGTAGACTGGTAAAACAAGCTGCTTTACATTCCTTCAAGACTTAGCCTGAAGGCTGCTCTCCTAGCAACCACTAGGATAGCTTTCAATAAAGGTTGTCTTTAACCAATTCACCATAAGGGGTTGTTTGGACTGATACAAGGTGCCCACTAGAACTAGTGGACAGCATATATCAGCTCACCTTCTCACAATGCACTCTTCCCATATTCTCCATGTAGGCTGTATTACAGCCTGCATGGAGAACATGCCCCCCCCTCCAGCCCCTGGCTGAGTGCCAATCCACTGTACTCAGACCAATCACAATGCCGACTTGAAGTGTTGTGATTGGCTATCAGGAGCCTGCGAGCCGGGTGCTTCCTGCTTCCTGTATCTTGCTGAAGGACAGAGCAGGAGGAAGAGGATGGAGGAGAGGCGGTGACCGGATGGCCATCACAGGTGAGTGTTTATTTTATTTTTCTAAATTCGAGCCTCCACCCCCTTGCCCTTGCTGCCACCCACCACCCGAGTCCGGTAGCAGCAGCTATTGCTTTGCATCAAGGGGGAATTCGATGGGTTGGGCATGGGTATTCCTATGCAACCACCCACAGGTGTAGACATAAATTCCTATCTACAAAAAATTGTAAACCGGGATTTGGGTCAAATCCTGCTCTTCCTCAAGAGAAGTGCATGAAGTGAAATTTATATAGTTGGCAGTCACTGATCCTCAATATCGACATCAGAACATAGGTCACAATATATCCTGTGCCAGGAGTTTTTATGTAGGCAAACAACAAATGGTTTCAAATGAAGAATTGCTCCTGTTAATGCCATTAGCAGTGGTGACGTTTGTGAAAAGGACACCAGCCTGGGACAGTAACAAAATATTGATCACCGTAACCAAGGGTCAGATTGGTAGAAAGGGTGTGTTGGTGGGTATCTGGGATAACACCTAAGCTGAACAAATGGGGTCTAAATCATTGCCAGGTGAGCCCATCAGGAACCTGAGCCGTACTCAGTTTTTTCTCCCAGTGGTTAGTGGAGCCCAAGGGGTGTCACTGACCAGGCGAGATGTTCTCTGTCATGATGGTCAAATAGTTGTCGCGGTCGCTGCGGTTATGCTCATGGTAGAAGCCCAAGGCATGGTTCAGCTCATGCTGGATGGTTCCTTTCAACGTACATTGCCCAGAGAGAGATACCTGCTGAACTCCCCCTGTCTTCCCGATGTACGACCAGCACCTAGGGGGGAAGATGGACAAGGGAGACCCATAAATCACTGCAGTAGCACCTTCAGAGAAAGAATATTACAATCTTACCCCATACAAGGCATTGACCTGTGTGTCTCCTCTCCGACTGTCGTTATATGCAAGGGAGAAGGGATTCTAGGACAGTGACAATGTGCAGTCTAGGTTGTGATAAAAAGCCTTGCATGCAAAGGAAAGGTGTGTCATCCTCACCAATGTGATTAATTTCTGGCCTTTCCTGTGACAGTGTTTGTCCCAGTGGACTCCATATCTGGGAGTATTTTCTGCCTGGGTGGGCAGATCTACCACCTGTCGATGGGTAAATCTGTTCAGTCCCCAATAACTAGGATCCGTACTCCAACTCAGGCAGTGTTCCAGTTGTGTGTTGCATGTTACATGTGTGTTGTGCAGCTAAACAAGCACATTCATTGCATGTGGTGTCCTAAAATGATGGGTCCCTTTAGGATATCTTTATCCTTTGTAGACTTATTTCTGCCTCTGGAATCTTGTCATGGAGACCTGATGGATCAATAGGTGGTTCTTTCCCATTAGTCTCAACATTTCTGTCCAGCAAAAGGACACATGACCCACTCCTACCCCGTGTTGTGATGGACATTGCCTAGAGAAACCTGTCCAGTCAAACACCAGACATATCACAGCCATGCTCATGTGTTGTAGCACTTTGCTCCAATGAACCGGAGAATTATAGACACCACCATAATAAAAGAGTTTCTGGCTGTAGCAGAGAACAGCATAACATCCCCCTGTAGGATACCACTATGAGTGGGCTACAACTGCACTGATGTACTAGAAGCATGCTTGGATACTGCTTGAGGTTGTATTTTGGCCATCTTCTGTTTTTTAGGTGTTTTCTATGTTAACTCACTCGCTTTCCTTTGTGTAAATACAATGCACAATCAAAATAACAAATAGCCTTTACTCGACTTTTAGTTAATCATGTGCAATAGCGTTTATCGTACTGGGAGATTCAAACCCTCAACAACCTCCTGGAGCAAGCCTCAGCTACTAAAGCAGTCACAAGTACAACAGGAGCAACTTAGTGTTAGACACTGTTTGTCTTCCAACCTCCTGTTTTTACTGACTTCGTTTTTGCTGCCCAAAGCTTTCTGTGCACTTTATGCCTGCTAAGCAGTGCCTACGTTTTTGTGGTCTTTACCTAAGTTGTGGTAACATTGGCCTATCGACAGTTGGCATATTTCATTTACTTATTAATCTCCAGTAATGTGCACTAAATGTGCTCATGGCCTGTAAATTAAATGCTACTAGTGGGCCTACAGGAATGATTGTGCCACCCACTTAAGTAGGCCTATAAACATGTCTGAGGCCTGCCATTGCAGAGTCTGTGTGTGCAGTTTTAAAATGCCATGTCGACCTGGAAAGTTAAACCTCTTGCCAGGCCCACATCTTCCTTTTTAATACCTATACGTCATTCCTAGGCTAGGCCCTGGACAGCTCTGAGGGCAGGGTGCAATGTACTTTAAAGCAGGACATGTGCTTTTAAGATTTACATGTCCTGGTGGTGCAAAATTCTTACATTTGCTTTTCACTACTGCAAGGCCAATATCTCCTATAGGATAACATTGGGATTACCTTTTTCCATTCTATAAACATATTTTTCAAATGGCAAGATATAACAGATTCAAGTTTGATGTCTCTGGAATCCTAATTTAAAATGGTAATTTATGGTGAAGTCGAATTTTGCAACCCTGAAAATGACCCTTTTAGAAAGTGGGAATACCCTTGTCTTAGCCAATTGGGGCCTGCAGCCTGTCTCTGGTCACATGTTTGGGGTGGGCAACAGCCGGGTTTGTGTATTCCACCCAGGATGGCACACACAATGGGAGCTTAGGTGTGACCTGATGGGCCATCCTGAAAAGATGGGAGGGAGGAGCTTGGTACAGCCTCACTTACACAAATAGCCTTTACTTGACTTTTAGTTAATCATGTTAATCATAGGCTGTGCCTTGTCCACACACTAAGGGCTGCATATGCCACCTGTTGTGAGTCTGGAGCCAGGGCAGGAAGGAAGGGCATCTGCACACTTCAAATGCATCTCTTTGAAGTCTCCCCTCTTCAAAGGCACTACTGGGTATAAGAACTGCTGTGCTTCAGAAAGAACTGCCACTTTGCTTGACTGCTACTCTGCTGGACTCCTGCTTTGCTGTGCTCACCTGCTGCCTCCTCTGCCTTCTTGCTTGGGTGAGAAGAACTGCACCTGCTTCTATAAACCCAGAGTGACTCCAAGCCCTAGTTGCCTGACCTCCTGATCTGTATCCACAGGCTTCCAATAACCTTTCATCTGCACCTGGACTCTTCCATCTATGAGTCTACCTTGCCAAGTGGACTCTTGTAGATGGTGACACTCCAGTCCTGGACCATTAGAAGTTGGCCTAATGTGCTTTCCAGCAGAACTGATGCATCTTCTCTGTTTAGCTGCACATCCCCTGACGAACCGACGCATCTCCTTAGCTAAACAGCACATCCTCAAGCATAACCAAAGCATTGCTGCTGTTGCATGGATTGAGCCCAACGCAGAAGGTCGGCAGTGCCCTTTGCATTTTCGGAACTGACACATCGCTGATGACGCAGTGCATCCCGGCTCAGGTCCTCACATTCTTCATCGACAGCCCCAACCTCTGCATTACAGCGTCAGAGCTCATCAGAACTGACACATCACCCCAGCTGAACACCACATCCTCGACACCCAGACTATGCATTGCAAGCCCGTGTCAATGGGACCCTTGACAACGATGCAAAGGACATTGCACAGCATCATGGAACGGATGCATTGCTTCGCATGTGCGGCGCTTCTCGTCTCAGATCCACGTAAAGCTCTGCAACCAGAATTTAAGGTACTTTGTTCAACGGATCTAACTTAGTGCCTGTAGCCAGCCCGCGCTCCATCACGGTTGGCCAGAACTTGTGACTTTTCCTTTGTTCAGCATGACAAGGTATCTTTTGCAGGCCTTTTGTGCTTTTTGGGGCTATTTTTCCCTAAATCTTTCAAATTCAACATTCTCTATTGTTCTAAACCTTGTGTGGGATCTTTTAGTGTTGTTTTTTCACTGCTTATACTGTTTGAAGTGTTGTACAAATACTTTACACATCACCTTCAAATTAAGCCTGACTACTCTGTGCAAAGCTACCAGAGGGTGAGCACTGGGTAATTTGGGGATTGCTGATGCCTTACCCTGCCTAGTATTGTGGTTACTGGTTGACCGGGACACGCACCCCAGTCAACCAGAATTGTAATTTTTGACAGTTTGTTATTCAGTTGTGGCACAAAAGAACCAGTGGTACATGCCAGTACACACCACTGATGTGGCACAGCAAGCACCAACCACTGATACGGTCCAGTAACCACTGACTGCCCCATAAACCTTATGAAAATGTTAACAGTTTATTGAAAACAACTGTAAGACAAGTATGACATCCAGACCTCAGTAGCCACCCACAGAACTGTGAAGGATTACTTCTTCTTGCTAGGGAATTACAGTTTCAGTGAGTGAATACATCCGGTGCTGATTATATTTGAGTATCACATGGTTCACTAACAGAAATACACCTCATGCTGAAACAATGAGAGAATCACATAGAGAGACACATGGGGCCCGATTCACAGAACAAACTTAAGACAAAATCCTAAACTTAGTACCATTTTGGTATTCACAGAATGCACTTACTACTTCTGGTATTCACAGAATGAACTCTTTTGTGATTCACAGAATAAACTTACTACTTTTGCTATTCACAGAATGGATTTACGACTACTAACTTTACGTCCGCACTCGGGCCGGAAATTCCGGCCCGGAGGCGGAACTTCCAGACCAGAGGCGGGGCTTCTGGGCCGGAGGCGGGGCTACCGGGCCGGAGGCGGGGCTACCGGGCCGGAGGCGGAGCTTCTGGCCCCAGAGGTGGAGATTTTGACCATGGCTAAAGCTCCGCCACTGGCCGGAATCCCCACCTCTGGGCCGGAAGCTCCGCCTCCGGCCCGGAAGCCCCGCCTCCGGGACGGAATTTCCAGCCCGAGTGCGGACGTAAAGTTAGTAGTCGTGAATCCATTCTGTGAATAGCAAAAGTAGTAAGTTTATTCTGTGAATCGCAAAAGTAGTAAGTTCATTCTGTGAATACCAGAAGTAGTAAGTGCATTCTGTGAATACCAAAATGGTACTAAGTTTAGGATTTTGTCTTAAGTTTGTTCTGTGAATCGGGCCCATGGAGAGCTCAGTGGTATGGAATAAACAAACTATGCAGTATCCAGCCATCAGAAACTATAGGGAATTAACAAAGCATACAGAATCCAGAAATCAGCACCTCTAAGCTATTTACATTCCAGTGGAGGCTCAGCATTGAGAGCTTAAAATGGTAAGTAGAAATGCATGGAACTGTGGGTCTACCACACAGAGTCCTCAGACCCTTACGGTGCACTTTCACTGAGAAATCAAAAAAATGTGGTATTATTTCTCACAGAGAGGTGCAAGCCCACGGAAGGTCCATCACTGAGTCCACAACACCTGGAAAGCCTTTCACTGAAAGTCCACTGCCCAGGAAATGTCTTTTACTTACATTTTACTGCCCATTGAGGGGCATCTTCTACTGAGACTTTACATACATTGAGGGTCATATCTCAGTAGTGGATCTATAACTAAGACTCTACAGAGCATTGCCTGCCCTTTGATGATTGCTCACACCCCATGCAGGACCATCTCCCACTGAGAACCCACAGCCCATTGAAGGTCTATCATTTTAAATCCACAACCTATGAAGTGTCTTTCATTGTGACTACACAAACCAAAGAGGATCATCATGGACAGTCCTGAGCCCATGGAGGCTAATTCACATAGAGAACACAACCCATAGGGATACCTCAGTGAGAACTCACAGAACATGGATGGTCATTCACTCAGGCATCAAAAACCATGGAGGGTCTCTAAGTGATTGTCAGCAGCCAACGGGTGATGTTATGTTATGATGTTGGCCAGAGGGGTCATATAGGCGTTGAAGAGTATGGAGCCCACGGTTGAGCTGACGGGTACACCGCCGATAAACTCCTTGGGTTCAAAGATGAAAGATGGGGGGTGTATCCTCTGGGTTCTTCTAGTGAGGAAGAAGTTGATCCATCTGAGCGTGTCACCTTGGTTGTGGTGAAGCCTTTCGATCAGCGTGTGGTTGGATACAGTGTTGAAGGCTGCCGAGAGATCAAGCAGGATCAACGCCGCTGTTTCTCCTTGGTTGAGGAGAGTTGGAATGTCATTGGTGGCTGCGATCAGTGCCGTTTCAGTGCAGAGATTACAGCAGAACCTGAATTGGGAGGCGTTGAGTAGCTGGTTCTGCTCTAGGTGTGTCATAAGTTGATTTTTGATGATCTTTCCCAATAACTTCGCTGGGAATGGGAGCAGGCAGATAAACCAGTAGCTTTTGAGTTAGCTGGGGTCGGCAGAAGGTGTTTTGAGCAGTGGTCTGACTTGAGCATGGTTCCAGGTGTCGGAAAATGTTGCAGTGGTGATAGAGGTGATGAGTATGGTGCTGAGTCTCTGCCCAATCCTTTGGTTTCCAAAGTTGAAGATGTGGTACAGGCATGGGTCTGTGCGAGCTCCCAAGGGGATGGATTTCATTGTGGAGGTAGTATCCTCGGTGGAGAGGATTTTTCAGGTGGGCAGTGTGTCGTTCGTGTCGGTGACGGTGGTGGCATATCTGTCAAGGAAGTTCGTACGTGTGGTTTCGGAGTTTCTGTATCTGGCTGCGATCTTGTCATGGAAGAAGTGGGAGAGGTTGTCTCACAGCTCCTGTGAGGGTGTTGTGTTATTTTTGGTGGCAGCTGGGTTGGAGAATTCCTTAACAAGGATGAAAACTTCCTTGGTGTTGTTGGCGCTGGTTTCAATGCGTGGAAAGATTGTCTCAGAGACCGGCTGGCCTTTGTGGAGGATTTTCTCTGCATGTTGCTCTTGGTGGGGATGATTCTGTCTGAGCAATTGGTGATCTAGGCGTTGACGCTTTTTATATCCTGTTTGAGTTTGATGGCAGTAGCGGGGTTGTAGGTGTTGAGGGCGTTTGACCAGCTGGGCTCTGAGATTTGTCCCACCTTGGGTGGGAGGCATTGGTCATCTTGGGGGAGGTGGTGTGGGGGCTGGAAATGCTGAAGTGGACGATGGAGTAATAAGTCCACGTGGGTTCTGTGACATGACTGTATTTGACGCAGTTGCTGGAGGTGAAAATTGGGTCCAACTTGTGTCCTGCAGTGTGTGTAGGGTTGTGGATGATCTGGATCAATCCAAGGCTGCAGGCACAGAGGGGCGCACTGTGGTCTGCATTAAATAAGTCCTGGGGTTAGCTGGGTTTCTGTTGGCAGGAAGAATGGTGAGTGGGAAAACCTGGTCGGGATGCACCAGTGGGAAGACCCAGGCAGCTGCAGTGTCACTGGATCAGTCTGGAAGCAAGTGGCAAGCTAGGTGTTCAGGTGTCTACTGTAGACATAATATTCTAAACTAAACATCTATATAACTTGAATTGCTATACAAAATAAGAACTACGACTGACTACTAGTTTAGCACTTCATATCCCAAAGTCTCATAATTAGTATTCGGATCCTGTGCACAATGCTTCCGGAGTGCGTCGTAGAGCAACCCCACTGAAAGTCAGTTACAGATGAAACAAACAAAAGTGGAAGGTGCACCAGTCAGGAGAAGTCCAAAACAAATCGGTATCTTTAATTATATCCTTTATTTTCTTACAGATACTCAGCCAACGCGTTTCGTTCCACACTGGAACTTCTTCAAGGCTGCAAATAATTGACATGACAACATAGAAAAACATTTATAATCTATGGACAACAAACATATATGACTTTAGACAAAACTGTCATATGATACAAACAATTTTACAAATATTTAAAAATCTCACAGCCACAGAAATCAAAAAAGACATAAAAACCAGTCATAAAGAATAATAAACATGTATATATACAATCTAAGACAGTGAGCAAATAAACATGAATGACAGAACATGGGTATTGGGTAGTACATCCGATCAAATTTATAAAAAGCAGTGTAGCAGTATAGCTGTAGGCAAAAGGTGTGTATGGATTTCATTAATTGTTTAGTCCTAAATAGTCTGTTTAGCAAGCGCATATAAGAGATACGGACCTGCGGCAAGATAGGTCCATTGTGTCTTGTGGTGTTAATACAAGATACAAATTAATGGAAACAACAAGGGAAATGGGGTAAGAGTACCGAAAGAGACAAGAAAAGAAAAAGGGAATCCAAAACTCACCAAATGCAAGTCTTAGTGCCCAACGGATAAGGCAATGTAATGTGTCTTAGTCCCACATTCATCAATAGAGTTCAAAGCAAGTAATCTGGTAAAAAGATGAATATAAATATATAAATATATTTAAAAGCAACCATAAGTATTGCTATATGTCAAACTCGAAAGAAAAAGAGGCCCGAACAGTTGTCTAACCACTATTCCAAAGATTGTAAATGTCCTATATTAAATCCTGTGTCTGTAAACACACACAATAAATATAAAAGTGTGCAAAGTCATAATCCTCTTGATAAAATGGATGTGCAAAGTCATAATCCTCTTGATAAAATGGATGGTAATTAATGAGAACAAGAACTTACCCTCCAAAGTAGATGACGTATAACGTGTAATGAGGTGATCCTGGGTTGCCAGCGCTGTACGTATAAATGTAACTTGCGCTTCCACACAAAGAACCAGAGTTAAATGGGTTCCAATAATCTAAGGAATATTAAATGAAAATATAACCCACTAGGTATAAAAGCAACCTCAAGTAGTACATAGCATATCACATGGATAAACCAATTGTATAATATACACGTAATTAATACGCAAAACAGGCATGGCTTAATCTCTAGTTTTCATGGAAGGTATCTATGGGGAACCAAGGCGATGTAAATATGAGAAATCGCCATGAGGGAATGCACGGCTGTATATATGGCAGTGTAACAACGAATGGGGGCTCGTCGTACCATGACGGCAGCATGTTAGAGAAAAGACCGCACTCTACAAGTTAAAATACTACTCCCATTGCTAGTAAATGGCAGGGTAGTCCAATGAACAGGGGCGAACAAACATCTAAGTTGAAGCCGCTGTGAGTAGCGCCGTAATCTAGTCTTTAGTCCGAATAATGACAAAAACAAATATAACGCTGATCGAGATACTTAGTAATCATTCTTGTCCAAAGTATCTTACCTACTAATATGGTCGACCATTTTATGTAGATAAAGGAGACCTGTACCGATAAGCCATTAAAATTGATAACACTGGAACTATTACCCTAAGAGTGACCTGATAGGTGAAGCATATATCCACCGCATGGCATACACAACGGGTGTGACCGAAACGCAGACCATAAATGTAGAGAATATATATAACTACAATGTGGAATTGACGGATATACTGACTTTGTTATATATGCACAATATGTAAACATAACACAGAAACAGCAATCCGTATTAGTTATTGGTACACATAACAACAGAGTAAAGTAGGCAGGTAGGCAAAATGTATACTACAGGAAATAATGCATCTCCGAGTCAGAATTGTGGCCTAGTGTGGTAGCCCGAAGGCGACATATCCATTTAGATTCTAATTTCCTAAGTAGTAAATCCCGGTTGGAACCTCTTTTGCCTAGAGGGACATGATCAATACCATGAAACCAGAAATTATTACTGCCAATGTGTTTGTTGTTGTAATGGTCCGTAATAGGGTATCTGGTGTCTCTATTTAGTATGGCTCTTCTATGTTCCTGTATGCGTATTTTTAAGCATCTTGTAGTGCTTCCTACATAGATCATGTTACATTCACATCCAAGGATGTATACTACATGGGTGGTATTGCAATTCATGAAGTAGTTCAAATGATAGGTACGAGGACTGTTATAGGAAAAAGATTTGATTTTGTTTTTTCCATTATTGCAGATATTGCACGAGCCGCACATAAAAAAACCCTTGGGTTTTTTGGGGAGCCAATTGGCAAAACTTTGGGGAGTCACAATATAGCTGGGACAAAGTTGTTTTCTTAAGGGTGTACCTCTCCTATATGTGATAGCTGGCTTGTTGGTAATACAGTCCTTAAGTCCTGGAATAGAAGTAAGGAGGTGCCAGTTTTTGCGTAGAGCATTGAAAATGCTATTGCTATGAGTTGTGTATTGTGTGATAAACCTCAGTTTCTTTTCATTTTGGTGATTGCCTCGTTCAGTGGTTTTGTCAGCCAATGTGGAGATCCTATTTGTACATATGATTCTCTCCTCTGCCTTATCTAGTATTAGATCATTGTAGCCTCTGTTTTCAAATCTTTTCCTAGTCGTCTTAATATTAGTACGGAAAATCTCCTCTGTACTACAATTCCTGGTAATGCGAATCATTTCGCCAAATGGGATATTGTTGATGACTGACCTGGCATGGGCACTGGATGCATGCAAGACAGCATTGCATGCTGTCTCCTTTCTGTACAATTGACTCTGTATTTCCCCATCCTCAATGAAAAAATTGATATCTAGGAAATTGATATTGTCTTTGTTAGACCTGTCAGCCCTTTGGGTGGTCCCTCCTCATCATTATTTATTTTGTCCCACTTTTGCCTCAAACCCTGTTTGAATTTTTCCGTTTTGGGAACCACCAGACTTTTTAGTGTTGCTGCAGATTCAGGGAGCCATTTTAGCTACCCCTGAAACTTCTGTCTGAGGGCCTGGAGCACAAAATGGTGGCCACCTGTGACATCACCAGCATCCACTGGAACCTACCAGCACCTTCCAGAACATTCCAGAACCCTGTGACAGTTGGAGGCGGTTTGGAATGTTGGGAAGCTAAGAGAGAGAGTTGGCAGTTGGAGCTGGCAGTTGGCACCTGACTGGTGAAGAGAGAGCAGCACAACAGTGAAGGAGGAAGGAGTGAAGCAGCAGGGGTGGAAACTTGTGCCTGGAGTGGGGTCCATAAACCCACCCTTGATACTTGTCCCTACTGATGGATCCCAGCCTGTAGCCCTGTGTGGGAAGAAGCCAGAAAAACTCATCCTAAGGACCTGGACAGCAGGAACAGGCCTTAGAAGCAGAAAGCAGCAAGATCCTGACCTGGAAACTGGTTTCCCTGGAGTCCGGCGTCGAGTAGCCTAAGACCTGGAGCCCGAGGTGGAGAAGCGGCGCTGACTGAAGAAGCAGACGCCGTACCCGGAGCCGCCTGAGGTCGTGAGAGGGCGCCGACGGAGGTCGTGAGGAATACCAAAGGTCGAGGAGGAAGTTAACCGAGGTCGAGTGAGCGGCGTCATCGGAGGAGTGAAGTCCGCCCTCCGGAATCGTCGGAGACCGAGGTGAAGTGTACCGGAGGTCGGGAGTGAGGATCGCACTCCGGAGTCGCCCGGAACCTGAGAGGAGGAGCACCGGAGGTCGGGGGTGAGGATCGCACCCCGGAGTCGCCGGAAGTCGACATCGAGGCCAGGCCGGCCGACGTCATCGAAGCCGAGAGCGCCATCGGACCGGAGCCGCCCGAAGTCGACATCGAGTAGAGACTGCCCGACGCCGTCGAATCGGAGGTCGAGATCGAACCGAGGCCGCCGACATCGGACCGGAACCGCCTACCGGCGTCGTCTCGAACTGACATTGTGCCGCGGCCGCCGAGACCGAACCGGAACCGCCTCACGGCATCGACACGACTCCAGCGGCGTCGGAACATCAGAAAAAGGGCAGTAAGTGGAGTAGAGGGCGCCTAAGGCCCTGTGGAGACCTGAGAGACTGCTCTAAAGGGCTAGGGAGGTGCTGGAACCAACCTGACTGTGCCAGGGGTGAATTGGGACTAACCTAGAGAGGTTGTGTGGAGAGAGAAAGCCAGGGCACTGGTATTCCCCCCTTGATCTACCTCAGTTTAGGCCTCAGCCTTGTCCCAGCCAGGGAGTAGAACCCCTCAAGCCTTCCACAACCCTACAAGCTGTGCCTGGGCCAAATCAGCCCTTAGGAATTGAAAAGTGATCTGATTACATGAGTGCTGCTGTATACTTTTAATTATTTATTGGGGGCACTGTATTTATTGTGTTAACCTATTTATTGCTTCACTATATTTATTGGTCTACAGGACTTGTTGGTGTACAATATTTATTGGTTCAGTATTTATTGCCTCAGAATATTTAATTGCCTGTATCACCTGCACTTATATTTATGTCCCTTGTATTTATGATCATCCCTATTTATTGAATCTCCAGACAGTATTTATTTGACCTGCACTATTTAAATTTGTATATTGTGATGGTCTTATTTATTTTTCCAATCAGCAACTAAGAGAAAAAGATAAAGAAGAATATTTTCATAATTTTTACGGTGTAGAGTCGTTTTTGGAACGGATGCACGCATGGTTATTGTATGGGTATATTGTATGCTTAGCACGGTGCCTGTTTCCTGACCACTCGAGCCAAGCTACCACAGTGTGTTCGGGGAGTCCACCACCACCCCTTCTAGTGTGGGAGTGGGCTGTTTCCAACATAAATTGGTGTTCAGTGGTGGGATAGAGCTGTGCCTACGTATACTCAACAATAACTGTGGGTAGTCCATAGGCCTACACCGGGAGTTTTCTCAAAAGCGGCCTTCCTAATTGTGGGTTTTTGTTTTTTCCAAATTTACTCTGGTGGTGGGAGGAGGTATTATTAAAGGTACCCCCCTGCATAGTTACTGCACAAAAACCTGTCCTCTAACCTGAGTGGGCAAGATGGAGTTTGTACTAGAAAATCTAGAAACGTACACTGTGGCCCAACTCAGGGAGTTTTGCCAGCGGGAGGGGGTGTACTGTCCCCCAGGAGCAAAGAAGGGTGCACTCCAAACCAGCTTAAGGGCTTGGGGGGAGGCACGCCGAGAAAGCAAGGCTGAGGAGGAAGACAGGGATGGAGAGCCTGACCCCGAGAGGGCTGAGATGTACCAACCTGAGGTGGGGAACCTGTCAGCAGGGCCCAGAACCATTTCTAGGAAGGGCAGCAGTGCCTCTAGCGGTGGCTTGTCTGAAGTGGAGCTAACGGACCGGAGGGAGAAAAGACAGCTCACATGGGACTTAGCAAGGCTGGAAAAGGAGAAGGAGGAGCAGAGGATGGCCCATGAATTGCGACTGAAAGAAATAGATCTTCAGATCTTGAGAATCGGGGCACAACCTGTTCCTAATGGTGGCAGCCAGACCCAAGAGATCACCAGGGAATCTAAACCATACCTGCCAAAGGACATAGTAGCTAGCTATGGAGTGGGCGACGATATCGCCAAGTGGCTAGCGGCCTATGAGGTCTCATTGAGGGCCCATGGGGTTCCAGAGAAGTACTGGGGAGGGGGATTGTATAAGTACATGCCTCCAGCTGGTAGGGATGCTTTATTGGCCCTCGAAGAGGATGAGCAAACCCACTACCCCACCATGAAACTGGCGCTCATCAGAAAGTTTGGACTAACACCTGAAAAGTACAGACAGAAGTTCAGGGGTAGTCACAAACTGGGCACGCAGAATTGGGTGGACTTCCTGGATTATGCGAAGAAGGCAATGGAAGGTTGGATTCAGGGCAGTGAAGTGAGGAACTACGAGGAGTTGTTCGACCTAGTACTGAAGGAACACCTGCTCGAGAAATGTTTCCCTGAACTGCGGCAACACCTGGTGGATAGCAAGCTGACCAGTCCCCGGAAGCTTGCTGAGGAGGCGGACATTTGGGCTAGTACCCGGGTGTCCACAAGGGGGACTGGAGGGGATACTCAAAAGGCCGGACAGGGCGCCCCCCAGAAGAAAGAGGGAGGGGAAAAGAAAAAGGAGTTCTCCAAAGGCCCCCAAAATAACTTCCAAGGGAAGGGAACAGGATTCACCCCTAAGGCTAACCCGCCCAGAAACCCTAATCCTGGCCAGAGTCAGCAGCCAAGGGTTGTCCATTGCTACGAGTGCGGTGGCGTTGGACACTATAAAGGAGATCCGAAGTGCTTGAAACGACCACCCCCTCCCATTGGAGGAAAGACCCCCGGAGTAGCTAGTGTAGTGCTCGGGGAGGAGATGCCCTTAACTAAGGGAAGGGAGTGGGCGGGTGTCACTTTAGTGTCCCTGGGAGAACGGGAGATGGTTCCTAAGATCCAGGTGCCCGCAAATACCGCAAAGTATGGGCAGTGGGTCACCATCAACGGCCAAAGAGGGGAGGCTCTGAGAGACACAGGAGCCAGTATGACTATGGTGCGTAGTCAACTGGTGTCTCCAGAGCAGGTAATTCCCGATGTACTCCACCCAGCCGCGATGGCTGACGGCAGAACAGGTCACTATCCCGTGGCCGAGGTTCCCTTTGAATGGGGGGGGGTTGCAGGTTCACTTCGAGTTGCCGTAAGCCCTGCCGTGCCAGTCGATTGTCTGCTGGGGAATGACATGGAGCACAACGCTTGGAAGGAGGTGGAATACCGGACTCACACCGAGATGCTGGGTACACCTGACTGGGCCTGTGTTAGCACAAGGTCCGCGACTACCCGAAGAGGGAGTTCATTTCGGCTGGAGCCTGGAACAAAGGCCCAGCCAGCTGCCAGACAAGGGAAGAACCGAGGACAGGAGGAGCCTGCCTCGGCGTCTCCACCCCGTAGGACGGATAGGCCACCGGAGGTGGTGGACCAGGAGTCTGCGGAGGGGGACGTTACCCACCTGGAGGACCTACCCATCCCGGCCGAGTGGCACGTGGAGGGAGGCCCGTCCAGGGAGGAATTCTGCCAGGGCCAGAGGGAGTGCCCTACCCTTGAGGGGCTGAGGCGACAGGCCGAAGCCCAGGCAGCAGGGAACGTTGAAGGGAACTACAGTGTTTACTGGGAGGATGGCCTCCTCTACAGTGAACCCAAGGCACCCCTACACGGCTCGTCACGAGCCTTGGTAGTCCCTCAACGTTATCGAGCCTTCCTTCTGGAGTTGGCTCACGAGATACCATTGGCAGGACACCTGGGGCAAGACAAGACCTTCGCCCGTCTTGTCCCACACTTTTATTGGCCTCAGATGAAAGTGTCGTCCGATACCTACCGCCGGACATGTGTGTCTTGCCAAGCCAGTGGGAAAACAGGGGTGAAGCTGAAAGCTCCCCTGGAACCACTTCCTGTCGTTAGCACCCCCTTTGAAAGGGTGGGCATCGACATTGTGGGTCCGTTAGATCCGCCGACTACAGCTGGTCACAGGTTCATCCTGGTCCTGGTGGATCATGCCACACGGTACCCAGAGGCAATACCTCTGAGGACCATAACAGCACCTGTTGTGGCTAGGGCCCTGATGGGAATCTTTACCCGAGTGGGTTTTCCCAAGGAAGTTGTGTCCGACAGGGGGACCAACTTCATGTCAGCGTATATGCGGGCGATGTGGAAGGAGTGTGGAGTGACCTACCGGTTCACAACTCCTTACCACCCCCAGACCAATGGTCTGGTGGAGAGGTTTAACAAAACCTTGAAAGGCATGATCAGAAGTCTGCCTGAAAGCCTGCGGAGGAAATGGGACGTCCTCCTACCCTGTTTACTTTTTTCTTACAGGGAAGTGCCACAGAAGGGAGTGGGCTTCAGCCCCTTCGAGCTTCTGTATGGGCACCCTGTACGTGGACCTCTTAACCTGGTGAGAGACGGATGGGAAAGAACTCCCAGAAAGCTTCCCCAGGATGTGGTGAGCTACATGCTGGCCTTCCGGAGCCAAATGGCTAAGTTGTGGAAGCAAGCTTCTGACAACTTGGAAGCCAGCCAAGCAGTGATGAAGGCGTGGTATGACCACAATGCTCACCCGGTGGAGTTGGAGCCTGGCCAGAAGGTGTGGGTGATCGAACCCGGAGAGCTTAGCGCCCTCCAGGATCGCTGGTCAGGACCCTTTGAGGTGTTGGAGAAGAAGGGTAAGGCTACCTACTTGGTGGACCTGAAGACCCCTCGTCAGCCCCTGCGGGTGCTGCATGCCAACCGCCTCAAACCCCACCACGAGAGGCCCGAAGTCATCTTGATGATGGTGACTGACGGAGGAGAGGACGTGGAAAGCGAGCCTCTCCCTGATCTGTTTGCGTCTCAAGAAAAGGATGGGTCGGTGGAGGGAGTGATTCTCTCCCCATCTCTAACTCCTGAACAGCAGGAGGACTGTCGCCAGGTCCTGGGGCAGTACTCTTCGTTGTTCTCCCTTGTCCCGGGTAGGACTCACCTGTGCGTCCATGACGTGGACACAGGAGACAGCCCACCTGTGAAGTCCAAGATCTACCGGATGTCAGACAAGGTGAAGGCCAGCATTCATAGTGAAGTCACTAAGATGCTGGAGCTAGGAGTGATTGAACCTTCTAGCAGCCCCTGGTCTAGTCCGGTGGTGTTAGTACCGAAAGCTGCACCACCGGGTGCCCAACCAGAACTGAGGTTCTGTGTGGACTACCGGGGACTGAATTCAGTGACAAAAACTGATGCTCATCCGATCCCTAGGGCGGATGAATTGATTGACCGGCTGGGAGCTGCCCAATATCTAAGTACCTTTGACCTTACTTCAGGGTACTGGCAGATCTCGTTGACTGATGGAGCAAGGGAAAGGTCAGCCTTCTCCACGCCCAATGGCCACTACCAGTTCTGTGTGATGCCCTTTGGGCTCAAGAACGCACCTGCCACGTTTCAGCGCCTGGTAAACCAGATCCTCACCGGAATGGAGAGTTTCTCTGCTGCTTATCTGGATGACATAGCCGTCTTCAGTAACAGCTGGGAGGATCACTTGCGTCACCTGCAAGCTGTTCTCCAGGCCCTGAGACAAGCTGGATTGACGATCAAGGCCAGCAAGTGCCAGATCGGGCAGGGGTCGGTAGTGTACCTTGCACACTTGGTGGGTAGGGGAGCGGTGCAACCCCTCCAGGCGAAGATCGAGGCCATCATGGCCTGGGAACCCCCCAAGACACAGACTGAGGTCCGAGCATTTTTGGGCCTCACGGGATATTACCGCCGCTTCGTGAAGGGGTACGGTACCATCGTAGCCCCCCTCACGGAGCTCACGTCCAAGAAATAATCTCGACGGGTAGTCTGGACGGAGGCCTGTCAGCAGGCCTTTGTGAGATTGAAGAAAGCCATGTGCGAGGCCCCGGTCTTAAGGGCCCCAGACTTTTCCAAAGAGTTCATTGTCCAGACAGATGCATCAGAACATGGCATTGGGGCAGTGTTATCGCAACTCAACGAAGAGGGTCTGGATCAACCCGTGGTCTTCCTATCCCGGAGACTACTTCCCAGGGAACAGAAGTGGAGTGCAATAGAGCGTGAAGCCTTTGCAGTGGTATGGGCTCTGAAGAAGTTGCGGCCATACCTGTTTGGCTCGCACTTCCTGGTTCAGACCGACCACAGACCCCTTCGTTGGCTGATGCAAATGAAGGGGGAGAATCCCAAGTTGTTGAGGTGGTCTATTTCCCTACAGGGGATGGACTTTCAGGTGGAACATCGGCCTGGAGTGGACCACGCCAATGCAGACGGTCTCTCAAGGTATTTCCGCCTTAGTGATGAGAACTCCCAAGGGGTTGGGTAGCTCTCCCCACTTTCAGCTGGGGGGGACGCGTGTTAGACCTGTCAGCCCTTTGGGTGGTCCCTCCTCATCATTATTTATTTTGTCCCACTTTTGCCTCAAACCCTGTTTGAATTTTTCCTTTTTGGGAACCACCAGACTTTTTAGTGTTGCTGCAGATTCAGGGAGCCATTTTAGCTACCCCTGAAACTTCTGTCTGAGGGCCTGGAGCACAAAATGGTGGCCACCTGTGACATCACCAGCATCCACTGGAACCTACCAGCACCTTCCAGAACATTCCAGAACCCTGTGACAGTTGGAGGCGGTTTGGAATGTTGGGAAGCTAAGAGAGAGAGTTGGCAGTTGGAGCTGGCAGTTGGCACCTGACTGGTGAAGAGAGAGCAGCACAACAGTGAAGGAGGAAGGAGTGAAGCAGCAGGGGTGGAAACTTGTGCCTGGAGTGGGGTCCATAAACCCACCCTTGATACTTGTCCCTACTGATGGATCCCAGCCTGTAGCCCTGTGTGGGAAGAAGCCAGAAAAACTCATCCTAAGGACCTGGACAGCAGGAACAGGCCTTAGAAGCAGAAAGCAGCAAGATCCTGACCTGGAAACTGGTTTCCCTGGAGTCCGGCGTCGAGTAGCCTAAGACCTGGAGCCCGAGGTGGAGAAGCGGCGCTGACTGAAGAAGCAGACGCCGTACCCGGAGCCGCCTGAGGTCGTGAGAGGGCGCCGACGGAGGTCGTGAGGAATACCAAAGGTCGAGGAGGAAGTTAACCGAGGTCGAGTGAGCGGCGTCATCGGAGGAGTGAAGTTCGCCCTCCGGAGTCGTCGGAGACCGAGGTGAAGTGTACCGGAGGTCGGGAGTGAGGATCGCACTCCGGAGTCGCCCGGAACCTGAGAGGAGGAGCACCGGAGGTCGGGGGTGAGGATCGCACCCCGGAGTCGCCGGAAGTCGACATCGAGGCCAGGCCGGCCGACGTCATCGAAGCCGAGAGCGCCATCGGACCGGAGCCGCCCGAAGTCGACATCGAGTAGAGACTGCCCGACGCCGTCGAATCGGAGGTCGAGATCGAACCGAGGCCGCCGACATCGGACCGGAACCGCCTACCGGCGTCGTCTAGAACTGACATTGTGCCGAGGCCGCCGAGACCGAACCGGAACCGCCTCACGGCATCGACACGACTCCAGCGGCGTCGGAACATCAGAAAAAGGGCAGTAAGTGGAGTAGAGGGCGCCTAAGGCCCTGTGGAGACCTGAGAGACTGCTTTAAAGGGCTAGGGAGGTGCTGGAACCAACCTGACTGTGCCAGGGGTGAATTGGGACTAACCTAGAGAGGTTGTGTGGAGAGAGAAAGCCAGGGCACTGGTATTCCCCCCTTGATCTACCTCAGTTTAGGCCTCAGCCTTGTCCCAGCCAGGGAGTAGAACCCCTCAAGCCTTCCACAACCCTACAAGCTGTGCCTGGGCCAAATCAGCCCTTAGGAATTGAAAAGTGATCTGATTACATGAGTGCTGCTGTATACTTTTAATTATTTATTGGGGGCACTGAATTTATTGTGTTAACCTATTTATTGCTTCACTATATTTATTGGTCTACAGGACTTGTTGGTGTACAATATTTATTGGTTCAGTATTTATTGCCTCAGAATATTTAATTGCCTGTATCACCTGCACTTATATTTATGTCCCTTGTATTTATGATCATCCCTATTTATTGAATCTCCAGACAGTATTTATTTGACCTGCACTATTTAAATTTGTATATTGTGATGGTCTTATTTATTTTTCCAATCAGCAACTAAGAGAAAAAGATAAAGAAGAATATTTTCATAATTTTTACGGTGTAGAGTCGTTTTTGGAACGGATGCACGCATGGTTATTGTATGGGTATATTGTATGCTTAGCACGGTGCCTGTTTCCTGACCACTCGAGCCAAGCTACCACAGTGTGTTCGGGGAGTCCACCACCACCCCTTCTAGTGTGGGAGTGGGTTTCCAACAGTCTTTATGAAAGGACATTGTCAGTCTGACATTGAAAACGTTATCATTGAGGTACTCAAAATATTGCTGTAACATCTCCACAGACCCTGACCAAAGGCAGATGATGTCGTCGATGTACCTCCCCCAGAAAACGATAAATTCAGTCCAGGGGGAGGCACCTCGGGCCCAGGCGTGCTCCTTCTCGTACCACCCCATAAAGAGGCAGGCGTACGAGGGAGCAAACCCGGAACCCATCGCTACGCCCTTAATCTGTTGGTACCAATTATCATCATGTAAAAAAAAGTTGTTCATAAGGATTATTTCCACCATTTCCACAATCATTTCATTGTATTCATAATGCTCTGCACCATCTCTATCTAAGAAAGAGCGCATGGCCATCATGCCGAAGTATTTGTCGATACATGTGTACAAATTGACGACGTCAAAGGTCACAAACAGAAGTTCGTCCGACCACTGGAAGTCTCTAAACTTCACCAGAATGTCCTTACTGTCCTTAATGTATGAAGGAAGGTCAAGGACAAATTTCTTTAATTTAGTGTCTACGAATTTGGAAAGGTTCTCAGTGGATGATCCCACCCCGAGACGATAGGTCTGCCTGGTGGAAAGGCCCCCCCTTTGTGTATTTTTGGTAAAACGTAGATGCAGGGATAGGATGGACAATTGACTTTAAGATATCTATACTCCTCTTCCGAAATGAGGCATATATCTCTCCACTCATTGAGTCTGCCATTGATCATTATAATCAGGGCAGGGATGGGATTGTGTGCGATAGGTCTGTAACACAAAGTGTCACCCAGCTGACGATTAATTTCGTTCAGATAGTCCAAACGGTTCATAACGACTACGTTTGCCGCCCTTATCGGCCTCCCGTATCACAATGTTAGTATCATCTCTAAGGCGTTGTAAGGCCAGTCTTTCAGATTGTGAGATGTTCTGGATTGGTTTAGGTTTGTATTTATTGATATTTTCCAAGGCATATAATTCCTTAGACATTTTCTTATGGAAAACATCAATATTAAGATTATAACCAAAGGTAGGCATAAATTTGGACTTAGGGCGGAGGCCGCTTTCCACATGGCCATCTTGTCTAATGTCAAAATCATTGAGTAGGGTGGGCATGTCATAAGCATCATCATCACAGATTGAAAGGAGGCACTGAATATTTCGAACCTCAGCAATTGTATGAGTACTCGGTTCACTGACGGGGACAATTCCACATTGTAGTTATATATATTCTCTACATTTATGGTCTGCGTTTCGGTCACACCCGTTGTGTATGCCATGCGGTGGATATGTGCTTCACCTATCAGGTCACTCTTAGGGTAATAGTTCCAGTGTTATCAATTTTAATGGCTTATCGGTACAGGTCTCCTTTATCTACATAAAATGGTTAAGTAGGGCTTTCTTATATCTTATGCCTTGCCCTTAGCCTCGTTTCCCCGCGCCACTAAGTCTAAATTGATAGATGATTGGGTTTTACATCTTTCCATCATTTTGATGTTTTTATATTAGACTCCACGTTATATATATATTCTTTTTGATGGTCAGGTGTTTGTTCCCACACTGCACGTTTCTCTCAACGTTTAATTACGTGCCGTGGGGCTGTCAAGTTATTTTGTTTGGCTCATATGGATTTTCGTGTCACTCGTACGCTATGTAATACAATGATCACTCTGTATTACAGGTAACGTCGATATTTCCCTTTTACTTAATGTGTATGACTTTTTTGGTGACTCGCACCTTTCTACTATAACATTGTATAGAAGGTGACGTTGGTATATCTCTCCGCCCCTTAGTACTAGATGAGGATAGATCAGGTTGGTGGTCTATACCTTTCTACCATGGCGACTATAGTTATTGTCCTCTTTCGCTTTCTTTGCCTCGGGGTCTGTGCATCACGTGACCTCAGATTTCGATTCGCGCGTTTTTCCTTTAAGTCTTTAAAACATGTTTTGGTTACGTCTAGGACTGATTGGTTGCACACTTCTGTCTTTCGTATCATGGGACTTCCTAGGTATGTACTTTGTGTGCGTCTGTTACCCTCCCGCATGCTTGGTGGCGATCTACCTTATACACAAGTACCCTATATTATATAATTTACAGCGATTCCTTATTTACGGATCGCTTTGTTCGTGCTCCTTTTATTTATTATATGCTGGTATCTGTACGCTACATGCTTGTCGTCGACCATATTAGTAGGTAAGATACTTTGGACAAGAATGATTACTAAGTATCTCGATCAGCGTTATATTTGTTTTTGTCATTATTCGGACTAAAGACTAGATTACGGCGCTACTCACAGCGGCTTCAACTTGTAAACAAATTATAGATAATCATCAGATCTATTTGAAAGATAAAAAGTTAAGAAAAATTAAGAGAGACGATAGAGATTATCGCGATGGAAGAATTTACACTTTCCATAAAAAATTTGACAACGTACAGGGGTGGGAGGATAAGAAGAGAAATAGAGAGGATAAGGGAGAAAGCGATGATATTAGTTCCGTGAGTAACCTATCAGTGTCATCACAGGGAAGTACGGCATCATCATCCTTGACTAATGATGTCCCTTTAGGGGAAGGTGCCACTTCTTTTCAGAAAGAACTGGCAAAATTACGCATTTCGAACAGATTGCAACAAAAGAGGGAAGAGCAAAAACCAGACGGGGAGGGAGGAGGAAAACAGGCAAGTTCCAAAACTACAACCGGAAAACCGGAATCAGTAGGCAGAACCAAAAAGACAAACACCAAGTAAGGCTGAATGATGATATGCCTGTTGCCAATGTTGATGATGGTTGTCACTTGAAAATTGTCAATCTCTCAAATAAAGTACTGGATGAAGAAGAGATAACTGTACTGAGTAAAGGTTTACATTTCTGCCCGACTCAAAGTGGTGACCTGGTCAATGCTCATGTGGACTTATTCAAGTTTATCAGGACGTTAAAACTGCATGATTTTTTTGCCAATAAACCACCTGAAGAACCCAAGGGTATCCCCGTCAGTGAACCGAGTACTCATACAATTGCTGAGGTTCGAAATATTCAGTGCCTCCTTTCAATCTGTGATGATGATGCTTATGACATGCCCACCCTACTCAATGATTTTGACATTAGACAAGATGGCCATGTGGAAAGCGGCCTCCGCCCTAAGTCCAAATTTATGCCTACCTTTGGTTATAATCTTAATATTGATGTTTTCCATAAGAAAATGTCTGAGGAATTATATGCCTTGGAAAATATCAATAAATACAAACCTAAACCAATCCAGAACATCTCACAATCTGAAAGACTGGCCTTACAACGCCTTAGAGATGATACTAACATTGTGATACGGGAGGCCGATAAGGGCGGGAACGTAGTCGTTATGAACCGTTTGGACTATCTGAACGAAATTAATCGTCAGCTGGGTGACACTTTGTGTTACAGACCTATCGCACACAATCCCATCCCTGCCCTAATTATAATGATCAATGGCAGACTCAATGAGTGGAGAGATATATGCCTCATTTCGGAAGAGGAGTATAGATATCTTAAAGTCAATTGTCCATCCTATCCCTGCATCTACGTTTTACCAAAAATACACAAAGGGGGGGGCCTTTCCACCAGGCAGACCTATCATCTCGGGGGTGGGATCATGCACTGAGAACCTTTCCAAATTCGTAGACACTAAATTAAAGAAATTCGTCCTTGACCTTCCTTCATACATTAAGGACAGTAAGGACATTCTGGTGAAGTTTAGAGACTTCCAGTGGTCGGACGAACTTCTGTTTGTGACCTTTGACGTCGTCAATTTGTACACATGTATCGACAAATACTTCGGCATGATGGCCATGCGCTCTTTCTTAGATAGAGATGGTGCAGAGCATTATGAATACAATGAAATGATTGTGGAAATGGTGGAAATAATCCTTATGAACAACTTTTTTTTACATGATGATAATTGGTACCAACAGATTAAGGGCGTAGCGATGGGTTCCGGGTTTGCTCCCTCGTACGCCTGCCTCTTTATGGGGTGGTACGAGAAGGAGCACGCCTGGGCCCGAGGTGCCTCCCCCTGGACTGAATTTATCGTTTTCTGGGGGAGGTACATCGACGACATCATCTGCCTTTGGTCAGGGTCTGTGGAGATGTTACAGCAATATTTTGAGTACCTCAATGATAACGTTTTCAATGTCAGACTGACAATGTCCTTTCATAAAGACAATATCAATTTCCTAGATATCAATTTTTTCATTGAGGATGGGGAAATACAGAGTCAATTGTACAGAAAGGAGACAGCATGCAATGCTGTCTTGCATGCCTCCAGTGCCCATGCCAGGTCAGTCATCAACAATATCCCATTTGGCGAAATGATTCGCATTAGAAGGAATTGTAGTACAGAGGAGATTTTCCGTACTAATATTAAGACGACTAGGAAAAGATTTGAAAACAGAGGCTACAATGATCTAATACTAGATAAGGCAGAGGAGAGAATCATATGTACAAATAGGATCTCCACATTGGCTGACAAAACCACTGAACGAGGCAATCACCAAAATGAAAAGAAACTGAGGTTTATCACACAATACACAACTCATAGCAATAGCATTTTCAATGCTCTACGCAAAAACTGGCACCTCCTTACTTCTATTCCAGGACTTAAGGACTGTATTACCAACAAGCCAGCTATCACATATAGGAGAGGTACACCCTTAAGAAAACAACTTTGTCCCAGCTATATTGTGACTCCCCAAAGTTTTGCCAATTGGCTCCCCAAAAAACCCAAGGGTTTTTTTACGTGCGGCTCGTGCAATATCTGCAATAATGGAAAAAACAAAATCAAATCTTTTTCCTATAACAGTCCTCGTACCTATCATTTGAACTACTTCATGAATTGCAATACCACCCATGTAGTATACATCCTTGGATGTGAATGTAACATGATCTATGTAGGAAGCACTACAAGATGCTTAAAAATACGCATACAGGAACATAGAAGAGCCATACTAAATAGAGACACCAGATACCCTATTACGGACCATTACAACAACAAACACATTGGCAGTAATAATTTCTGGTTTCATGGTATTGATCATGTCCCTCTAGGCAAAAGAGGTTCCAACCGGGATTTACTACTTAGGAAATTAGAATCTAAATGGATATGTCGCCTTCGGGCTACCACACTAGGCCACAATTCTGACTCGGAGATGCATTATTTCCTGTAGTATACATTTTGCCTACCTGCCTACTTTACTCTGTTGTTATGTGTACCAATAACTAATACGGATTGCTGTTTCTGTGTTATGTTTACATATTGTGCATATATAACATAGTCAGTATATCCGTCAATTCCACATTGTAGTTATATATATTCTCTACATTTATGGTCTGCGTTTCGGTCACACCCGTTGTGTATGCCATGCGGTGGATATATGCTTCACCTATCAGGTCACTCTTAGGGTAATAGTTCCAGTGTTATCAATTTTAATGGCTTATCGGTACAGGTCTCCTTTATCTACATAAAATGGTTAAGTAGGGCTTTCTTATATCTTATGCCTTGCCCTTAGCCTCGTTTCCCCGCGCCACTAAGTCTAAATTGATAGATGATGGGGTTTTACATCTTTCCATCATTTTGATGTTTTTATATTAGACTCCACGTTATATATATATTCTTTTTGATGGTCAGGTGTTTGTTCCCACACTGCACGTTTCTCTCAACGTTTAATTACGTGCCGTGGGGCTGTCAAGTTATTTTGTTTGGCTCATATGGATTTTCGTGTCACTCGTACGCTATGTAATACAATGATCACTCTGTATTACAGGTAACGTCGATATTTCCCTTTTACTTAATGTGTATGACTTTTTTGGTGACTCGCACCTTTCTACTATAACATTGTATAGAAGGTGACGTTGGTATATCTCTCCGCCCCTTAGTACTAGATGAGGATAGATCAGGTTGGTGGTCTATACCTTTCTACCATGGCGACTATAGTTATTGTCCTCTTTCGCTTTCTTTGCCTCGGGGTCTGTGCATCACGTGACCTCAGATTTCGATTCGCGCGTTTTTCCCTTAAGTCTTTAAAACATGTTTTGGTTACGTCTAGGACTGATTGGTTGCACACTTCTGTCTTTCGTATCATGGGACTTCCTAGGTATGTACTTTGTGTGCGTCTGTTACCCTCCCGCATGCTTGGTGGCGATCTACCTTATACACAAGTACCCTATATTATATTATTTACAGCGATTCCTTATTTACGGATCGCTTTGTTCGTGCTCCTTTTATTTATTATATGCTGGTATCTGTACGCTACATGCTTGTCGTCGACCATATTAGTAGGTAAGATACTTTGGACAAGAATGATTACTAAGTATCTCGATCAGCGTTATATTTGTTTTTGTCATTATTCGGACTAAAGACTAGATTACGGCGCTACTCACAGCGGCTTCAACTTAGATGTTTGTTCGCCCCTGTTCATTGGACTACCCTGCCATTTACTAGCAATGGGAGTAGTATTTTAACTTGTAGAGTGCGGTCTTTTCTCTAACATGCTGCCGTCATGGTACGACGAGCCCCCATTCGTTGTTGCACTGCCATATATACAGCCGTGCATTCCCTCATGGCGATTTCTCATATTTACATCGCCTTGGTTCCCCATAGATACCCTTCCATGAAAACTAGAGATTAAGCCATGCCTGTTTTGCGTATTAATTACGTGTATATTATACAATTGGTTTATCCATGTGATATGCTATGTACTACTTGAGGTTGCTTTTATACCTAGTGGGTTATATTTTCATTTAATATTCCTTAGATTATTGGAACCCATTTAACTCTGGTTCTTTGTGTGGAAGCGCAAGTTAAATTTATACGTACAGCGCTGGCAACCCAGGATCACCTCATTACACGTTATACGTCATCTACTTTGGAGGGTAAGTTCTTGTTCTCATTAATTACCATCCATTTTATCAAGAGGATTATGACTTTGCACATCCATTTTATCAAGAGGATTATGACTTTGCACACTTTTATATTTATTGTGTGTGTTTACAGACACAGGATTTAATATAGGACATTTACAATCTTTGGAATAGTGGTTAGACAACTGTTCGGGCCTCTTTTTCTTTCGAGTTTGACATATAGCAATACTTATGGTTGCTTTTAAATATATTTATATATTTATATTCATCTTTTTACCAGATTACTTGCTTTGAACTCTATTGATGAATGTGGGACTAAGACACATTACATTGCCTTATCCGTTGGGCACTAAGACTTGCATTTGGTGAGTTTTGGATTCCCTTTTTCTTTTCTTGTCTCTTTCGGTACTCTTACCCCATTTCCCTTGTTGTTTCCATTAATTTGTATCTTGTATTAACACCACAAGACACAATGGACCTATCTTGCCGCAGGTCCGTATCTCTTATATGCGCTTGCTAAACAGACTATTTAGGACTAAACAATTAATGAAATCCATACACACCTTTTGCCTACAGCTATACTGCTACACTGCTTTTTATAAATTTGATCGGATGTACTACCCAATACCCATGTTCTGTCATTCATGTTTCATTTGCTCACTGTCTTAGATTGTATATATACATGTTTATTATTCTTTATGACTGGTTTTTATGTCTTTTTTGATTTCTGTGGCTGTGAGATTTTTAAATATTTGTAAAATTGTTTGTATCATATGACAGTTTTGTCTAAAGTCATATATGTTTGTTGTCCATAGATTATAAATGTTTTTCTATGTTGTCATGTCAATTATTTGCAGTCTTGAAGAAGTTCCAGTGTGGAACGAAACGCGTTGGCTGAGTATCTGTAAGAAAATAAAGGATATAATTAAAGATACCGATTTGTTTTGGACTTCTCCTGACTGGTGCACCTTCCACTTTTGTTTGTTTCATCTATATAACTTGAAGCTATACATATCATTATATAGTTCCATGTGGATTCACTGTGAATCTATGTTTTTTGCTGGGTTTTTTATAAGTTGTAATTTGTGGATCAGAAGCCCAGAAAGACCTGTTTAGACTGAGTTACAAATACCCTATCTACTTAATGCCAAGGACGGGACCAACATCTTCTGGGAGTCAAAAGGCAGAACAAAGGCAAATTTCTGGCATACTTTTAACATAAAATACCGGGTGCATAGGAATTTTAAAATTTAAAAACTAGAAGATAATTTGGAATTGAAAATTACTCCCAGATTGTGAACTGATTCTGCTGGATTTGATGGGGTATCAAAGGATCTTGGCCACCAGTGAGCGGGCCACATATCTGAAGATCTCAGTTTTTTTAGTATCACTCCTTCACGAATGGCAACCCTAAGTATTTGAAGAGCAAAGGGATTCCCTGAATCTACCTGTCCCACTGGAAGTTTAGCTATAGTGAAAACATGATGGGGTGTGAAGTTGAACAACAACCGCCTTTTATCTCTAAAGCAGACTTTTAAAAATGCGGCTAAACTACAGAGGTGAATGCAAATATTTTCACATCACTACCTTTTACCTTATTCTAAGCATCATAACTGTGCTGTGTAGAGATAAAGGGGCGTATTCATGAGAGGCTTGCATCACGTTTGCTGCTGCAAAGTGGTACATGCGTGACGCAAGCCTCTAAGTCAGATTTATGTAGCCACACAAAGCCACATAGGGTGGCTTTGAATGGCTTCATTAATCTGAAGGAAGGCAACAAAACGCAATTCGCTGTGATGCCTACTCTGCGCAAGGAAGGTGTTCCATGGGCATTGTGGTGGGTGTTTCCATGAAAATCTCATGGTTTTTGACACATTCCCAGATTTACCAAACCTGGTAAAACTAGGAATGAGCCAGAAAGATACGTTTCCCCAGGTGAGGCGTAACAAGGAGAAATATCTTTATTCCTTCTCGTTTTTGATTCTATCTGTGCTGCTTTCTACAGTACACATAGATAGAGGAACACATCTCTATGGATTGCTTTTGTGCAGCAAGGTGTCCTTCCTGCACAATAGCAATCCTCCTTTCAACACAGGCACCCTCCTTACAACACAGGCACCCTTGTACTATTGGTGCCTGCAATGGCGCCGGGCTGCTGCACCTGCGCCAGTGCAGGGGGAAAGGACATGAATGCGCTGTATTGCTTAAATCTAGCACCTTCCTGCCTTTTTCCAGTGATGCAGGTCAGTGCAGCCAAAGTGAATTGCTGCGCTGCACTGCCCTGCACCACTGTTTTCATAAATATGCCCAAAGTGATCTACCTTGGGTCCTATGTGAACTAGAGATCATGCATGCTAATTTGCCTTGTCCTGTGACAATCAGGGAAGATTACACAAAGTATTTGTGATTGACTCCTGTCTGGTGTGATTTTTACTGTAGCATCAGTCCTCAGGGTGCCTATTGCTCTTACCTATCCACAGGGTAGATCTGAAGGTAATGAATCTATGTGATGTAAAGATGAATGTAGGATCAGTTCTTAAGGAGTCTTGTGCTCCTACCCATTCACAGGCAGGATCTGGATGTAATGAGTCTATTTGATGGAGCCGTATCTGATGTGATGCTGAATGTAGGATCAGTCCTTAGGGTGTCCTGTGCTCTTACCCATCCGCAGGTAGGGTCAGGAGGTAATGAGTCTATGTGATAGAGTCGTACCTAGTGTGATGCTGAATGGAGGATAAGTCCTTAATGTGTCCCGTGCTCTTATCCATCTACAGGCACGGTCTCGAGGCAATGAGTCTATCTGATGAAGTTGTATCTGGTGTGATGCTGAATGTAGAATCTGTCCTTAGTGTGCCCTTAGGATCTGGAGGTAATGAGTCTATGTGATGAATCTGGGGTGAGAATCAATTCCGAGGGTACCTTGTGCTCTTACACATCCACAGGCAGGGTCTGGAGATAATAGGTGTATCTGATGGAGCATTATTTGGTGTGATGCTGAATGTGGGGTCCGTCCTTAGGGTGTTCTTTGTACTTACCCATCCACAAGCAGTGTCTGGAGGTAATGAGTCTATCTGATGGAGATCTATCTTGTCTGTAATTCGCTCTCCTGCATTGTGCCATTACCTTGCATTTTTTAATTGTGCCCATCTCGTCTCGCTAGTGTGCTTTGTGCCAATACTGTACTTCGTTTTTTGAATTGTGCCCATCTCGTGTCTCGCTATTGTGCTTTGTGCCTTTACCGTACTTTGGTTTTTGAATTGTGACCATCTCTTGTCTTGCGATTGTGCTTGCTCCCCCTTGTCTGTAATTAATTTCTTGCATTGTGCCATTACTGTATTTAGTTTCTCGCTCTGTGCCTATTTTCTTGTCATTAGTTTTTAGGTCTCAGCTAGCGAAGGCTGCGCTTGCGCAGTCTCGCTCGCGAGATTTAATGACTTTGAGAAGAGGGGCTTGAACCCGCCTCTCTTCTCTCCTCTTCTCCATTGGCTGGCCTCTTAAATGCTGGTCAGCCATTGGAGAAGAGGTTTGTCTCTCCAAACAAGCCACGTCTCTTTTGGATTCGTGGGCGTGTTTTTTCGATTCTTTCTCTCCTCTGGAATGTAAACATTCCAGCCAATGGCAAGAGGAGAGAAAGAAAAACACGCCCCCGAATCCGAAAACGCCGCTGCCTTTCTCCGAGGCATTTCTGCTTGACCTCGGAGAAAGGCGGTGGTGTTAATGGCGTCCGCTTCCCCTGCTCTCGGCTCCCGTGTTCGGCTGCTGCTCTGGTCACCTCCCCCTTGTCCTCTCAGGCTGTGCACGCAGGTATGTGCCAGTGCCAATGTGGCATTAAGTCAGCCTAATCGGGAAGGGACCGAGAAGCTTCCCTAACAAGATATATCATAAAAAGCTTTCGTAAATAAATTCAAGGACTTCCAAATATCTGCCAGCGGAACTACGGCGAAGAATACATCGATCAATCTGACATGCACTCCACCATCCAATCAGCAAGAGGCCTGCATGACGTCAGGGCGTGACGTTGTTCCCGCCCCCTCGGCGCGATATAGCTGCTGAAGAGCGCAGGGCCCGTGTTTGCGACACAAGAGAGTGAGTGGGGGCATGCGGAGACCATCAGGCACAGATCCATCAACCCCACCGCTGTGTAGTGCGACGCTCCCACCAGCGAGCATCTACCTGTTGTTCCACAATCGGAAGCAGTAGATCAGTGGAGCCTTGCACGCGCACTCCCCTCTCTGAAATGCAAGTTACATGCATAATTGATTATCTTCTAGGACGCATCCTTGGGTAAATTGAAAGTGTTCGCCTCGTTTTGCACAAGGTGCTTGAGAGGCGGGGTCTTAAGGGGTCGCATCTCCTTCTATTTTGACTTCCCGAGTTACCGATACCCATATTATACTTTGTGTTTCATACATTGTTTACGAATGCGCAGATTACCGTGGGCTAGACTTGTTTCCTGCAGTTCATAATGTGTTCTGCTGTCATTTGTTTGGGCGAAATGTCAGCATAAACTTGACTTGGAAACAGCACGCATATAGGCCATTCTGACTGATGAAAAGTAGCTTTCTAGTCATACCAGGCTTTTAGAAGAGGTGGATGGTTTATCATGCTCAATTACATTGTTTTTAGTGAGAGATGGATATCTTGCAACACGTTATTTGGTACAATATGTAGGCATTTGCAGAAAACGTGGGTGTAGCTAAATGTTGCTTTGTGTAGCGAAGTGTATCCGATCCTTGGGTAATATTCATTTTACATTTAACCGGGGAAAGCACTATCATGGCACGCAGAATTTGGAGAAGAAATGGATACAATAATATTATGAATAAAATGAACAAAGGCACACACACTGTTGGCTGAAGTCGTAATTAGACGAAAGTGCACCGTGAATTTTAATAAGCTGCTTAACGGAAACGACTAGCATGATTGGTTAACTAATGGCTGTGAACGGGGGCCTATTTCTCTTTTTTGCTAGTTTGTGTTTCTAGGTTTAATACAGATGCACTCAATATTGTGCATCTCCGCCCCAGGAGATGCTCAAAATGTGCGCAGGCCTACATTGCAGCCTTTCCCTTTCCGATGCATAATACAGTTTTTTAGAAATGCTCGCTGCCCTAATTTCTGACTCAAATGACATTTCTTTTTTTTCTTAATAATATGGCAAATAGGTTGCCCATTGTGGTATTGGAGAAACACATTGGGGCAGATTTATAAGCCCCTTGCGAGACATTTACGCCGCCATTGCGTCACTTCTGTGACGCAGCGGCGGCGTAAACCATGCGCCATGTTGCGCCTTATTTACAACGTGACGCATCTAGGGAGATGCGTCACGTTGTAAAGCCCTGCGCTACATTAAACCTGCGTCAGGTTTAATGTATGCAGGGTGGGCGTTCCATCGGAAAAAGCCTCGGAAAAGTGACGCAGTGAAATCAACAAGATTTCACTGAGTCACTTTTCCGACGCTGCTGCGTCAAAACCCTGCGCCTGCTTGAAGCAGGCGTAAGGCATGATGCAGCATGTTAGGTATGGGCAGCCCCTAAACATTGCTGGAGATGCGTCGTGCTTGCGACACGACTCCAGCAATGCGCCGCCCTTACGCCATCAGATGCGTCACGCATCTGTTTATCCTTGCGACACGATGCGCTGCATTGTAAATGCGGCGCATCTGTGGTGGCGCAAGGGTAAACTTGCGTGACGCATCTTTCCTGGCGCATCCCTGCTGATTTGCAGGGATGCGCCAGGAAACATAAATCTGCCCCAATGTCTTTAAACGTGGTGGTATATTTGTCTTTGCATAACAATTAATTTGCACTCTTTTTACGGGAGACTTTTCCTTATAAAGTACATTTTTTGCGATTGATAAATGTAACCCCTTTTGTGGTGGTTGCTTTGGTTCTGCTTGCCACAGAGGACGCAGTGCTTTAGTGCACTCTAAATATTTGCGCGTTTCCACCTTTATCGTGTTGTCTGCGAGTGCCCGAGGCAACCTTGAAATAGTTTAGCTACAAGCTTCCCCATTCAGTAACGCGTTTCTAAGGTCTTGGTCTCTGCCGTTCTGTATTACAGATTTACGGTATACACTACTTAAAAAGTAGGAAAATTGTACACCCTTCTTCCACTAGTCAATAACAATAAACAAAATGGAGCAAAAAAAAATCGTATTTTGGGAGTGAAAAACATTAAATATGTTTGTGCATCTAAATGGGATATAAACAGTAAGTCTCTCCATGGTAGGGCCTAATAAGACAATTAAGAAGATGCCATTTGTTTATTACTTTTTGTTGCTTAATTCTACCTTTTGGTACTTTCTAAAACTGTATTTAGAATTTATGAGCCTACAACGGCAAATCCAGATTGCTACTTCGATTTAGAAAGAAAGAAAGACTCCAGCGAGTAAAGAGCGAGATAGTTAATCCTTTCTTGTAACGCATGCACACGAAATGGGTGAACTGCACAGATGTAGCCAGCACCCAAAATGGGCCTGCAATGTATGAGAATACAAAGGCCTGTTGGCAACATACGTTAATAAAAGAATTTTATATATATTTAGGGCTTAATGGATGCACTATGCTAGTTTGAAAAAACAATCCTGCATTTAAGTAGTTAACCTTTACTTCAGTGGTACAGTCCTCTATTTTCCGAAATTAGGTGGCTACAGATGTTGGAAGGAGCGCCAACAGAGTGGACAGGTCAGGATGCAAAAGCAGAAAACTCATAAAGAGACACGTAAATGCTGGTCAGGTGACATGCTGAGTGAAGCATAGCATTGTAGTTCACATGTTTTAAGCTACACCCTTAATTGCTTAGGCCATGAAAAGCACACTCTTGAGAGAGCTTAAGCTATTGACATTGTAAATAACAATGCCGTTTCTTTAAATGTTTTAGAAACAAAAACATAAACAAAAATAATGTCATGAGCAATGCCAATAGCTCTAACTTTAACAATGCCGAGACCATTGCATTGTAAATGCTTGTTAGTGTTCTTGTGCCCTCCGTTTCTGTTTCGTTGCCTTTTTCCCACCGCCGCCTCTGACCCCTGACCACCCCGCTCCCTCCTCCCAGATGCATGTCCCTCCCCCGACCCCTACTCAATGGCGCCGCTGCGGTGGTGCGCGAGCAAGACCTCTGACCCAAGGTTTGAGGCCTGTTCTCTCCCCAGCAGCTTCGCTGTGCTCTGCTCTGCTGCAGATCCCGGATCTCCTCCCAGGTAGGGTTCGAGACCGCTTTGTGCCCTGTGCCCATCTTTTGTGTCGCTATTGTGCTGGTCCCCCTTGTCTGTAATTCGCTTTCCTACATTGTGCCGTTACCTTGCATTTTTGAATTTTGCCCATATCTTGTCTCGCTATTGTGCTTTGTACCATTAATGTACTTCGTTTTTTGAATTGTGCCCTTCTCTTATCTTGCTATTGTGCTATGTGCCATTACCATACTTTGTTTTTTAAATTGCAGCCATCTCTTGTCTCGCTTTTGTGCTTTGTGCCATTACCATACTTCTTTTTTTGAATTGTGCCCATCTCTTGTCTCGCTATTGTGCTTTGTGCCATCACCGTATTTCGTTTTTTTAATTGTGACATTCTCTTGTTTCGCTATTATGCTTGCCCCGTCTTGTCTGTAATTAATTTCTTGCATTTCATGCATTGTGCCATTACAGTATTTAGTTTCTCGCTATGTGCCTTTTTACTTTTAATTAATTTTGAGTGTTCTTGTGCCTTCCGTTTCTGTTTCGTTGCCTTTTTCCAGCTGCCTCCTCTGCCCCCTGATCACCCACGCTCCTGCCTCCCAGCTGCATGTCTCTCCCCCCTCTCCTACTTAATGGCAGCTGATGTGCAGTCGCACAGTGGACGCCTGCAGCGGGCACACCTAAGGAAAGCACGTCTGCCCCCGTCCACGACCTGACCACGGCCAGCGCCAGGAACCCTGGATCTCTCACCCTCCATCGCTATGACACTACCACCCTCCTCGCACTCAATCCTGGAAGACTCAGAGACTGCCAAAAGGCTTCACCAAACACAACCCACGGCCAGTTCTCCTGCCTCCACTACTGCCAGACCTTCACCACCACCCTGGCCTCCAACACCCCCGATGCCAGCACCGACGGCACTCTAAGATGCATCCTCCTCAACAAGCGCTCCGTGCACAAACATGCCGTAGAGATCTTGAAACTACTCGACTCCCTCTCGCCCGACATCGCCTTCTTCACAGAGACCTGGACCAACGCCTCCTCCGCCCCTGACATCAACACCGCCATGCCGGACGGATACAAGATCCAGAGGAAGGACCTCCCCAACCACCCGGGAGGGAGCCTCACCATCGCCCACAAGAGCCCCCTCTGCCTCACCACCCCCTGCGAAACCTTCCCCTCTGCCAAACACCTGCACTTCCAGATCTGGACCAGCCCCAATGCCACACTCTGAGGGAGCCTCGTCTACAGACACCCTTTGCCACCACCATCACCGACTTCATCCCACCCCATGCCATCGCCTCAATGAACTACATACTCATTGGAGACCTGAACTTCCACCTTGACAACCCCAGCGACCCCAACTCCACCATCATCCGTGACAACCTCGCCCACATTGGACTTAAACAACTCGTCACCACACCAGCCCACATATCAGGACACACCCTCGACCCCCATCTTCATGGCAGGAAACAGAGTCCACTTCAGCCACACAACAACAAATGCCATGGACCAACCACCACTGCGTACACTTTGCCGTTGACAAACCCAAAGCACCCAAACCAGCCCCACGCCCACTATGAACGAACTGAAGCAAGGTTACCGACGAGCAACTTAACGCCACCCACACCCGAGACAACCACACCTGGACATCCGATGCAAACACCGCAGCCAGAGGACTCCACACTTGGATCTCCAACTGCGCAGACGAGCTCGCCCCACTATGCAACCCCGACAAACAGCGCCCCAGGAAAGCCACCTGGTTCACCACTGACCTCCAAGAAGCCAGGCGCACCTGCAGACGCCTGGAGAAGAACTGGAGAAACACCAAGACAGCCAAAAACTACTCCACCTACAACTACGCCATGACAAACAAACACAACCAAATCAGATCCACCAAGAGGAACTTCATCCACAACAAAATTCTCGCCAACTCCGCCTACTCCAAGGAACTCTTCAGTGTCATTAAGGAATTCACCAACCCACGCAGTGAAGCCACAGACATCACCCTGTCCCAAGATCTCTGCGACAAACTTGAAAGCTACTTCCACCTTAAGATCAAAAACCTCTACGACAACTTCATCGACCACCCACCAGACGCCACAGCCGGCCCCCCACCCCCCAGAGACACTAGCCAGCCCACCATCTCCAACTGGACACAGATCACAACCGAAGACACCGCCTCGACCATGAAAGACACCCACTCGGGGGACCCCACGACCTCTGCCCTCTTTACATCTACCACAGAGCCGCGGCCGCCATCGTGCCCGAACTAAAATGCACCATCAACACCACCTTCAAAACAGGCACCTTCCCCAGATGACTGGAAGCATGCAGAAGTGAGGCCCCTGCTCAAGAAGACCAGAGCTGACCCCACCGACCTCAAGAACTACCGGCCCATCTCACTCCTCCCTTTCACAGCCAAAGTTGCAGAGAAAACAGTCAACGGGGAACTGACATGATTCATTGAAGAGAACGCCGTCCTCGACCCGTCCCAATCTGGATTCTGAAGCAACCACAGCACCGAGACCACCCTACTCGCCACCACAGACGAAATCTGCACCCTCCTGGACCAAGGCCACTGCGCAGCTCTGATTCTACTCGACCTATTAGCAGCCTTCGACACCGCACACTGGTAGCCAGACTACACGACACCGATATACAAGGAACAGACCTGTACTGGATCTGTTCATTCCTCACCGGAAGAAGCCAAAGGATCAGAATACCACCCTTCCTCTCCGATCCCATGAAAATCACCTGCGGAGTCCCACAGGGGTCATCACTGAGCCTGACCTTCTTCAACAACTACATGGACCCTCCCGTAGCCATCGTCCGACAACATGGCCTCAACATCGTATCACTATGCTGACGACACCCAGCTCATCCCACCAATGCCAAACTCAACTTCCAGAAAGGAATGCAAGACGTCACAGTCTGGATGACCAGCAGCTGCCTGAAGCTCATCGCTGAGAAAACAGAAGTCCTTGTCCTCGGAACCACTCCTTCAGCATGGGACAACACCTGGTGGCTAATCGCCCTCAGAAGCCCAGCCACCCCCTCAGACCACTCCAAGAACCTTGGCATCGTACTCGACTCATCACTCACCATGAACCGTCAGGTCAACGCCGTCACCTCCAGCTGCTTCAACACCCTCCACATCCTTCGCAAGACCTTCAAATGAATCCCCCCTGAGTCAAGGAAGACAGTCACCCATGCACTCATCACCAGCAGACTGGACTATGTAAACACACTCTACGCCAGCATCAACAAGTCCCTGCTCCACAAACTCCAGACAATACAGAACACCGCCGCCAGACTCATCCTCGGTATCCTCCGGCACAAACACATCAGCCAACACCTACGAAATCTCCAATGGCTCCACATGGATAAAAGAGTCACCTTCAAAATCATCACGCATGCCTACAAATACCTACACAACAACGGACTCAAATACCTCAATGACAGATTCAACTTCCACGCACCAAAAAGAAACCTCCGATCTACCAACCTCGCACTGGCCAAAACCCCGTGCATCCACAGAGCCAGAGCAGGTGGAAGATCCTTCTCTCACATTTCAGCCAAGACCTGGAACAAACTACTGGCAGACACCAGACGCGCCCCCTCACTGAAAACCTTCAGGAAGATCCTCAAGACCTCTCTCTTCGACTTAACAGATCGGCGGAACCCCCCCCCCTCCAGTACCTTCAGACCCTCACGGGTGAGTAGCGTGCTACAATTCCCCTGATTGATTGGTGTGATGCTGAATGTAGGATCAGTCCTTAGATTGTCCTGTGCTCTTTCCCACCCTCAGACGCGGTCTGGAGGTAATGAGTCTATCTGATGGAGCCACATCTGGTGTGACACTGAATGTAGGAACATTCCTTACGGTATCCTGTGCTTTTACCCATCCATAGGCAGGGTCTGGAGGTAATGAGTCTATGTGATGGAGCCCTACCTGGTGTGATGCTGAATGAAGGATCTGTCCTTAGGGTGTCCTTTGGACTTACCCATCCACGGGCAGTGTCTGGAGGTAATGAGTCTATCTGATAGAGATCTATCTGGCGTGATAGTGAATGTAGGATCAGTCCTCAGACTGTCCTGTGCTCCCCTCCATACGCAGACAGGATCTGAAGGTAATGAGTCTATCTGATGGAGCCCTATCTGGTATGATGCTGAAGATAGGATAAGTCCTTAGGGCGCTCTCTGGTCTTATGCACCCATAGACAGGGTCTGGAGGTAATCAGTCTATCCGATGGAGCCCTATCTGGTGTGCTAAATGTAGGATAAGTCCTCAGGGTGCCCTCTGCTCTTACGCATCCACAGGCGGGATCTGGAGGGAATGAGTCTACCTGATGGAACAATACCTGTTGTGATGCTGAATGTAGGAACAGTCGTTAAGGTACCCTGTGCTCTTACCCATCCACTAGCAGGATCTGGAGGTAATGAGTCTATCTGATGGAGCCCTATCCGGTGTGACACTGCATGTAGGATAAGCCCTCCAGTGGCCCTCAGCTCTAACGCATCCACAGGCAGGCAGGATCTGGAGGTAATGAGTCTATCTGATGAAGCCGTGTCTGGTGTGATGCTACATTCAGGATTGGTCCTTAGGGTGTCCTCATCTACAGGCAGGGTCTGGAGGTAATGAGTCTATCTGATGGAGCTCTATCTGTTGTGATGATGAATGTGGATCAGTCCTTAGGGTGTCCTCTGCTCTTACGTATCCACATGCAAGATCTGAAGGTAGTGAATCTATCGGATGGAGCTCTGAGTAGTGAGATTCTGAATGTAGAATCAGTCCTTAGGGTACCCTGTGCTCTTACACATCCACAGGCAGGATCTGGAGGTAATGATTCTATTTAATGGAGCCTTCTCCAGTATGATGCTGAATGTAGGATCAGTCCTTATAGTACCCTGCGCTCTTACCCAGCCACAGGCAGGATCTGGACATAATGAGTCTATCTGTTGAAGCCTCGTCTGGTGAGATTCTGAATGTCGAATCTGTCCTTAGAGTGCCCTGTGCTCTTACCGATCTACAGACAGGATCTGGAGTTAATTAGTGTCTCGGATGGAGCCGTACCTGGTGTGATGCTGAATGTGGGGTCAGTCCTCAGGGCACTCTGTGCTCTTACGCATCCAAGGAGGTGATGTGGTAGCTCAGGTTACAGAACCTTTAGTAAGCAAAGTTCTGTAACCAAGTGGTGAATCGCAAGCTGGAATCCAAGGCATCACCTCTTGGGATTAGATTTTTGGTGAGAGGCTAAGGAAGCAGTTGGATGCTGACAACAGCCCTGTCTGCAGATGGTGTCTCTGTACAACTAGATACTTCAATAAAGGACTTAAATAAAACGTGGCATGGCAGTCTCTACAACTTAACAGGTGTCCTGTGCTCTTGCCATCTACTGGCATGGTCTGATGGCAATGAGTGTATCTGGAGAATCCCTATCTCGTGTGATGCTGAATGTAAGATCAGTCCTTAGGGTACCCTGTGCTCTTACGCATTCACAGGCACCATCTGGAGGTAATGAGTCTATCTGATGGAGCCCTATCTGGTTTAATGCTGAATGTAGGGTTAGTCCTTAGGGTACCCTGTTCTCTTACCGATCCGCAGGCAGTGTCTAGAATTAATCAGTCTATCTGATGGAGCCCTATCTGGTGTGATGGTTAATGTAGGATCAGTCCTCAGGGTGCCCATTGTTCTTTACCATCCACAGGCAGGATCTGGAGGTAATGAGTCTATCTGATGAAGCCATGTCTGGTGTAATGCTGAATGTAGGATCAGTCTTTAGGGTGCCATGTGCTCTTATCCATCCACAGGCACGGTCCGGAGGTAATGAGTCTATCTGATGTGATGCTGAATGTAGGATCAGTCCTTAGTGTGCACTTAGCTCTTACCCATCCTCAAGCAGGATCTGGAGGTAACGAGTGTATCTGATGAAGCCGTACCTGGTGTGATGCTGAATGTAGGATCAAACCTTAGGGTGTCTTGTGCTCTTACCCATCCACAGGCAGGGTCTAGAAGTAATAAGTGTATCTGATGGAGCTGTTCCTCGTGTGATGCCGAATATAGGGTCAGTCCTTATGGTGTCCTATGCTCTTACCCATCCTCAGGCAGGATCTGGAGGTAATCTGGTTCCGCTGTGCGGGTAACAAAGCGGATACAGGTCACAGTTGCAAACTCACTCATTGCATCTTTGATGGCATCCACATCTTCGGCACCTGAGGGACAACAGAGGAAAGGAGAGGATGACATAAGTTGAAGCATCCTGGAAAGGTATCTATGAAAGACAATGTTAAGCCTTGGTGAAAAAGTGAACTCACTGTAAGTGGGACTGAGGGTGTAGGGCACATGGACTGTCCCATCTCTGGATTTAGGCCAGAAGCAGCTGTTGCCTGGGCATACGATGGCACTGCGGCCTGGTCGGATGGCAATGTCTCCCTCGTGCACCAGCTGTGAGCTGCCTACAATAGTAAAAGACAGTGACAGTGGTCAGTGTCTGCTATATAACCAGAGGGAACAAGAGCACGCGGAAGAGAAGGAAGCTGATTTTAGGCCTAAAGTGCAATTTCAAAAAACACATTATAAAATGCAAGAATCATTGTGATGGAGGAAGATTTCAGGTAAAACATCAAACTATGACATAAGCACCTAATAAATAAATGACCCCAGGGACTAAAAAGGCCTGAGCACACAGGCATCCTTGAAACCCTCAGGGGTGATTTGTTGCTCCCCATAAATCCTTGCTTGATCCACAGTGAGTGATTGCAGCTTTTAATGTTTACTGGGAATGGTTTCCTGTGTCTTACATTCCTATAGTGTTGTCAACATGTCATATCAGGAGTTAATTATGGCACCACTAAAAGCATTTTACTGATTTGCTATAATAACATGGAGCATATTAAGACAGAAAAATCAGAATAACAACTGCACTGGCTATATGGCTTCTAAGCGCTTTATGTCGTCTTTCAGCAAACACCAGCAGTGACATCACACGTTTTAAAAGAGTCAGCCATTCCACCGGGTCACCACCCTAAATTGTGTGTAATTCTCCGTCCACACATTTGTATTAAGTCTTTACATATAAACTAGGATTGTACATGTCATTATCTGTCTTACATACAAGTATGAACCAATGTATAGAAATCTTTGAATATTTACTAATTGAAACAGACCAACGAGCAGGATCGATTTACACAATTTGTAGCACACAAAGGGTAGTTTGATTTTCATTGATATGTTTGTATTAACAGAATCCTTTAGAATATATACCAGTGTGGACCAATCATGTGCTTTGATTAGTAATAGTAGTTCTGTGGTGATGACATGAAACATATCTGTATGTTGTTGCCAGATGTTTCTATGCTCTGAATTTGAAATGTGTTTGGGGAGGACTTTATTTCCCAGAATGCATTTCTTTTTCAGTGTGTTACTCCGCTCCTCTGTATGTTTCTAAAAGGGTGGCATCTGTTCCCAGATATTCTGCATTTGTCAAATACGAGCCAGTGACTCTAGATTGAGTCCAGGTGTAAATGGCTGCTTCAATCTGCTCTACAGGCTGCAGTGTCAGGCCTGAGACATGTTTAAAGCTCTACTTTAGTGGGTACCACAAGGAGTGCTGCTGCCCCGAAGTAGAGTTTAATGTACACGCCCTGGGTACACCCAGCACCAGATACTAGGGACTTACAAGTAAATTAAACGTGCCAGTTAGGGGCAGGCCAATGGTACCATGTTTTAGGGAGAAGCAGAAGCACTTTACCACTGGTCAGCAGGGAACGAGTCCTAAAAGCCAACAAAAACGAGTTCAGAAAAGGACGGCAGAGGAAGGCACAGATCTGGAGTGACCCTGCAGAGAGGGCCGCGCCCAGGACCTTGGTTGTCTCTGGTGATGATCGTGAAGACACCTGGGCTCAGGCTCACTGTTGACTATCTTGTAACAGAGTGTAGCGCCAAGAGGCCTGAAGTTTTCTCTTACTTTGGTTCTGTTTGGTGTCGATCTCGAAAATGTCTGAGACAGGGTCACGGCTGACTATTGTTTAACAGAGTCTAGCGCCCAGACACCCTGAGGTTTGCTCTTTTCTTGGTTCTATCTTGATCTCAAAGGCGCCTCGGATCAGTGTCACAGTTGAATCTTGTGTAACAAAGTCTAGCGCCCAGAAGCCGGAGGTTTTCTCTTACTTTGGTTCTGTTTGGTGTCGATCTCGAAAATGTCTGAGACAGGGTCACGGCTGACTATTGTTTAACAGAGTCTAGCGCCCAGACACCCTAAGGTTTGCTCTTTTCTTGGTTCTATCTTGATCTCAAAGGTGCCTCGAATCAGGGTCACAGTTGAATCTTGTGTAACAAAGTCTAGCGCCCAGAAGCCGGAGGTTTTCTCTTACCTTTGTTCTCTTTGGTGATGATCTCGAAGATGCCTGGTGTCAGGGGCTCCTCTGGATCCCCGGTGTCTGAAAGAGAAGGCACATTCCCAGCTTCACATCAGCTGCTGGTGCACAGGAATAGGTGGATTCAGAAATCAATTATAAAAGATGAAATATTCACTGGAATCAAATGTGCATCTGTGTTTTCTTTGCACAAAATGTGTATTTCTGGCAGCTCTCAATCATGAATATTGTGTGGGAGGGGGTGACATGCGCAGAGCCCTGTAGGTGCCAGGATATATGTGTCAAACAAGGAAAGATGTGCAGGCCCATGTGTCTTATGGAAGCTCTTACAATGCCTGACTTTCTAAATCCTTTCACAAATACCGGTTGTAAATACACAATGGAGCGGGTCGATCAATAAACCGCTCCATTTCTGTCACCAGCCGATGGTGCTCAGGGTTTTGCTTCTCTGTGGGCGTTTCTCTCATTCTCACTTTTCTATCTTGGCAACTTCTCTTTTGCGCATGCGGACAGTGGTGTGAATGCTCCTCCTTTCATCCTCACACCTTGTGACTCATAGCAGCATTATGTTCGTGCACAAGGCACACATCATACTCTGTATCACTTTGTAAATCCACAAAAAGAGATTTAAATGGATTCATTAGATAGTACACGATGCAGCCGCCAACCGTGCCCGGAGTATAGCGCTTCATTATGTACAGGAGCTATGCTCAAGTTCAAACATATCCCGATTTAAAAAGTACTTACGATTTTTCTCCAGTCCATAGAGATTCTGCAAAAGAGAAAAGTTGCATTTGAATCACCTAATGTAAGTATGAGGATTTTAGAACTTTAGGGAACCTTAAAGCCGTGTTTTCAAAGATGACATAAAATATAGGTTGGGCTGTATGTCACAGCATCGAAACAACACATCTCCACCCGCAGGGTGGGCTGCAGGACATCCCCTTGCACAGTATCATCAAGGTAAGAGTATCTTGGGGAGTGGAGATTTACTGTTCCAATGCCCCCTTGTTGACTTCCCTTGTTGATACTGTGCAGCTGATATCTTACACTCAGTATTGCTGCGGGTCGATATTCAAGCGCCCATACTGTGGTAAAACACCGTGGCTCCTGGCCTGGTTTGGCCCATTGTTTCACACACTCTGGGTTGCACAGGTGTCAAGGGTGAAGTCTGTGGTTCATGCACCTATTTGGATACTGACAACTGATGAAGAAACGTTTCGGAGAAAGTGTCACAAGAACAAATGGCCTTCAGCAGCACAGATGGCTCCGAAGATGTACAGAGTTCACTATAATGTAACAGAAGAGTCTATGGAGTGGTCCTCGAGGTACCTCAAGTAGAACCATCTGACGGCCGCACTAATCCTGATTTCGGTGCAAACTCCTCTTTGTGCCCAAATAGTAATTCCACCTCGCTTGCTAGTCCCATACCCGTGGAGAGTTTTGGAAAGGTAGATTCATTGACAGTAAAAAGTGGCAGAAATCCTGCAGGCACAGTCCACAAAATCTGTTTGAAAGTCCAAACATATTTACATCTTCTGACACATGTGATTTAGGACTTTACCCCCATCCCAAATGCAGAAAACTGAGCACATTATCCAATAGCCATCCACCATCTAAACACCACAATAAATACCCTCCCACACAGGACCATTGTTTACAATGAGCTCAGTTTGATGCAGGAATTACATGGCCCAATCAGAGACGCGAACATCTCGGCGGGATGCAGGCCCAGGATGAGGACCTTGGCCCTGGAAAGTGTCCTGGGAGGTTCACTACGAACACCCTCCCAAAGTCCTACTCTTTATAGGATTTGCAAAATAAGCCCAGGTGGAAATCATACTTTCAAAGTCACTTCAAATTTGATGGACACTTATCACCTGTCCAGGTAAGCTGACCTCTATCGCAGCTCGATCCTTATGGTGCCCCCGGCCTGCTGGACCGATACCTCACAAATGCTCATGGAAAACTCTCCTGTTCCTATGATGTGCTTCTAAGATTACTCTTGGGGTCTAGACACATTGTGCAGGTAACAATGGTGTAGCAGCACTGGGGGTGCAGGAGGTGTGAAGGCCTCGCATATGTGATACTATTGCGATTTTACGCCCCTGTGCAGTTGCGCTCTCTGTGAAGCACACCTAAGAGGCATTACATATATACACGGCTACTTAATACTGTCATATATCCTCCTGGGCTCTCCATTAAGCACACCTGAGAGGCGTTACATGCGCACAGTAAACTCCTGCAGAGATACGCATTTTGTAAAGCACACCTGAGAGGCCTTACATGTACACAGGGCTGTGTAATACAGTCACTCATATACTCTCCTGTACAGGTGCGTTCTCTGCGAAGCACACCTGGGAGGCATTACATGTGCACAGGGCTGTGTGATATTGTCACTGATATACTCTCCTGCAAAGATGCGCTCTTTGCGAAGCACACCTGAGAGGCATTACATGCGCAGAGGTCTGTGTAATATGGCCACTCACATACTCTCCTATACAGGTGTACTCTCTATGTAGCAATATCCAAAATTCTACCTCTGCCCAGAATGTTATATTTGTTTGCTGCTCTCACCTTCATTCTGCCACTAAACGTTTTTCGAGATATTACCTCAAAGTTGACATTACAGGAATGGGGCAAAAATAGTTCCCGAGTTTCACTTACAAAGCTTTACACACTCTTGACTGATGGAGGATTGGGTGCCAAGATTTTGTGGCAGCCCTGTTGCAATGGCCAATGCGGTGGTTGGCGGGCTACAATCTGACAGAACTAGGGCACTGGGTAACAGGATTACACAAACACACAGTATCAGACTGGTTGATGGGCTCAGAGACCCTCATGCCACAAAGAGAAACACAGAATACTTTAATGAACATAGCTTGCAATTGTTGGTCTCACTACGTGCAGAAGAGACGGAAATTACCACCATTTGCCCCAGACGTACCTCTTTAGGTACTACCTGGTCAAATGAGAATGACGTGCCGACCAGAGATGGTGGACTGGGAAGGACTAGGTATAACCACATGGGGGGACCTGCTCACTGACACAGTTGTTAGTACATTTGAGGAAATGGTAGATGATTATGGGGTACCTCCTGGTTCCTTTCTATGATAAGCATCCCTTACACAACAACTACATATGACGTGGAACAGGAAATGTGAGGAACCCGAGACATCTGAATTTCTCCAAATATTACTCACCCATGGCTCTGGTCGCCGGGACATCACAATGTTATACATTTTTATAAGACAAGGCACTGCAATCCTGTTAACCTTGCTCCATATGTACTCGGACACAGCACTTTCAGTAACATTGACGGACAAACAATGGGAACAATACCTGAGAGTACCAAAAATAATCTCAACAAATGCAAATCTAAAGTAAACTCAATTTAATTACCTACATAACAGGTATGTTACCCCCCCAGAGACTAGCATAGATGTATCTGACATCCACAGATCTGTGTCCCAGATGCTCCAATGAAGGAGCCACCTTCATACACATGGTATGGGACTGTCCAGGATTCATAGGATACTGGAAGATGATAGCGGGTACACTTACAGAGGCAGCGGGTAAAGGGATAGCTTTAGATGCTAGAACATTTCTCCCAAGTATCACCAAATGATCATCCAAAGGCCAAACCTTAAGCAAATTCTTGGACCTCTCCTAAGGATTAGCCAAAGGTAGGCTAGCTATGTCTTGGAAGATCCCCATGGCCCCATCCATTCAAGTGTGGCTTACTGATTTACGCAAAGCCCTGGTTTCTGAGCTTGAGATATCACGTGACAATATACCAGGTCACACATTATTACCTAACCCTCCTGACTGGCAAGCTTATCTAACAGCAGTTGAAACAGAATTGTCGAGGGAACGTGCAGGAGTACGCAACACTTCGGAACCAAACAACAGATATAGCAACTTATGGTATGTTGTAGACCCAACTCCACATCTCATAGACGAACTATAATTCATGCACTGCTCCCTGCAACTGGAACCCCAACTCAACCACTGCTAAAGAGGAAACACAGTACACACAATAAACAGGAACCTGGCTAAACAGGCAAAAACAAAACAAAAAAAATACAAAGGGATAAATTCATTAACAAATTGTGCCTCTAGTTCTTCTTCTTTTTATTTGTTAGGCAACAAAATAATTGTAGAAATGTATTGTAACACTTGCAAAGTTGAATCTCTTTCTGTAAAGAAGTGGGGTGCAATGCCTTCCCCAACCTAAGGTTGGTCACTATCTTTACACCCCCCTATTTTTTGCTTCATGAAACCATTGTATTGTGAACACTCATGGTGTAAATGTATCATTTCTCCTGATCTGAGAGACTGGCTTCACCATTTAGAAAATAAATAAATAAATATTTATCAACAAAAAAAAACACTGTTACATCAGCACTTGCACAGAACCATATATAGCACTGGTATTGTGGCTCTCACCTGCACAGGTGCACTCACAGTGATGCACACCTGAGAGTCTACAACTGCACAAAACCATATATAGCACTGTTACTGCAGCACTCACCTGTACCTGCACTCAGCTCTTTTTACCATTGCTAAAGGGGTCTCACCTGCACAGGTAAGCTCCAGCAGGTGCTCACCAGGCACACTGCAACCAGAGTCCATCCTCTGCTGTCCATCCTTGGGTTCTGGAGCAGTGCTCAGGTCGCCAGAGGTCAATGTTTCTTCCTTCTGGGAGATGCTTTGTTGACCCCAGACCAGTCCTTTATATACCCAGAAGAGGCTGAGCATCCTCCAATCAGCTCTCAGTCCCAAGGATGACACCTCTTTCTGCACAGGTCACAAGGTGTGTCTGTCCTGGAGAGGGTGCCCTGGGATCGCTTCTGAGGTGTCATAACCAAGATAATAAGCAGCTTTTAAGTGTGGTAAATTGGATTTGTGACAGATCCTGCACCGTGATATATATTTGTTTGAAAATCTTTCACTCTGTTTTCGTTCTCGTAAGAGGGTGAATCTGTGATTGGACACAGGCGCACCTTCAAGGGTTTGGCTCCTCAAATAACAACAAAAGTCCTCGAGGCACCGAAAGACCCGGATTGGAGAAGATCACATGAGACACAAACAGTGCAGAAGATGAGCTGGACGTGCGTCCGAAGAGTAGATTTGATTTTTCAAGCAAAGTTAAGTAGCTTTGTGGCTGGCCCAGAGTTAAACCTTTCTAGATGGAAGGTAAGGCAGGAGGATGAAAGGAAGAGTTGGTGGACGAAAGGCAGAGTTGGTGGACAAAAGGCTGAGTTTTAGGATGAAGGCAGGGTAGTAGAATGAATTGCAGAGTGGGAGGATGATAGGAAGGTTGGAAGGATTAAAGGAAGAGTGTAGGAATGAAAGGTAGAGTAGTGGGATGAAAGTCTGAGTAGTGGGATGAAAGGCAGGAGATGAATGGTATGGTGGGAGGGTGAAGGGCAGAGTCGGGGGATGAAACGAAGGGTGGAAGAATGAAAGGCAGAGTTGGGGGATGAAAAGATGGGTGGAAGAGTCGACGAAAAACATAGTAGGAGGCTGAACGAAAGGAAGGGTGGAGTGAGGAAAAGAAGAGTGGAAGGCTACATGGACATAAAAATGATACAAGGCTGTGGACAGATCGAAGGAAGGGTAGAAAAAAGAGTGAAATGATAGAAGGAAGGGTGTAAGGATGGCACCAGGGACATACAACCTTACACCCTCAGGAAGGGACTATGGTGCCCCTCAGGGCCGGACTGGGAACCAAAACCGGTCCTGGCAAAGTGCTCGGCTAGCCCCCCCTGGGGGCTTGGGGGTGTGGCTGAGCTGGTTGCCACGGTCGGTTTTGGACGATTTTGTTACAGGGGCCAATATTGCAGCTATGCTGCAAAAACGGCCCTGTAACAAAAATGCCCCCCCCCCCCCCGGGGCCCAAAACCAGCCCCCACCCTGGCGTCACACCTGGGAAATGTCCGGTGCCCGCTATGGTCAGTCCGGCCCTGGAGCCCCTTCTGAATTACAGACCTCAATCTCAGCTCAACATCTCCCTAATTGAGAAATTCACACACAGTGCATGGGAGCCCTTCCTATGCCCATCACCAATATGCAACTTATTTTAACCCCCAATCAATTGTTCATTTTTTTGGGATAGGTGTAACTGGTGTAATTATAACTACCGTAATTACTAGTAATCACTGCAATATTACTGGGAATTATGCATCATTACATGAAGAGATTAAAGCAGCATTTAACGCTATTATCTCAATGCAAAATCAACCCTTGTGTCCAAAGTGACAATAGCACTACATGCTACAGGACACGAACAGCAGTAGCCAGCAGCCGCTCACTCTCTCTTAGATGCTTCTTCCTGTGCTACCGCTGCTGCAGATCAGAGCTTATAAATTCTCCCTACTTCCACGGACAGAGTAATCTCACAGTCATACACACATACACTCACCATACGCTAGGGCCCATCACACCAACATTCATTCTATTACTCTATCCACACTGAATATACGAGACAACTCCTAAATCAATCTGCATCTAATTTGAGGTCAATGCAACCTAATTGAAATGTCTTGAGTCATGATTTAAACCATAAGAACACATTTGAGATCTCAATAAATGACAAAGAAATAACCACCCGACACTGAAATTCAAACAAAAGTTATTTTATCTAAATTAGTTCAAATGAAAAGTCATTTAATAGCAAAATCATTATTCTCATAGTTACCTATTCTAGCTAAATGTCGTATTTTAGGTCAGGACAGGTCTCTCAGTAAAGAATCAAAGTCTCTCGAGTCGCCGTCCTCTCAATCAGCATCGATCCTCTTGAGCATAAGTTCAGGAAGAAGTGGCCTTAGACCCTCTCTAGTCTAACAATATTTATACCAAAACTTACACATTAAAAGTTACAAACAAGCTCTAAGCGTCCGTTGAGCAGAGCGAGCAGGAAAGGATGTTAACTCTCAACATTAGAAAAATCTTCGCTCTCGGATATCTCAAAAATAAAAACACGGAAAAAGGAAGTCAAACTAAATATGCAACATCCATGGATGCTCTTCTCCGGAATTATAGTGAAGCCACCGCAAGTTTATCAAAAATGTTCATTTGTGACAATTGTTCTCCTCCAAGGATATCTGGCGACCATCCCAGAGTTTTCCTTTCATAACTTTTAGCTCAGACAGAGGCCGAGGTCATATTTTCAACCATATTCAACAAGGCCTCTCTTCGTATTTCATCTACTCAAATGCAGGCTGTAGATGTCGGCCATTTCTCAACAGGCCAAAATGGACAACTTAATTAAAAAGAAACACAAAACAACGTTACTACATCGTATTGATTATACAGGATATGATATGATAGAAGGAAGGGTTAATTCCCACTAATACCCTTATGTGTATGTATTATCTAGCCATTTGCCACATAAAGAAGCGTTAAAGCATATTAATTTAAAGCGCAAACACATAACAAATAGCACTTTAGCCACACTTATTTAATTAATTTGCTCACCAACTTAGTTCACTTATTAATTAAGCCATGCAATTGCATTCCCACGTGTAATTCTTTCATTAGTAAGGTTGATTAATTAATCGACAAAAATTAATACTTAATAATTAATCGTTAGTAATTTTAATTATGACATATAGAAATATAAACTGAAAGTTGAGTTTAAATAGAAAACCCTGCTCCAGCAATCCCCCCTTTGGTGATATATCATCACCACAAAAATCCAACCCAAAAATGTAGTCCCCTTTTTCTTAGGAGAAATTCAAATGTCTTTTTGCATTTACATTAAACCCCAGTTTCTCTTTCATCATCTCTTTTTGTTTCTAAATACATGCTTTCCCTAAATTCTTCTAATTCTATTTCTTGTGGCTCTCTTTTGCCCTCTTTTGTCTCTTTTCAATATTTTCTTTTATTATTTTCTTTTTACTCCTCCTGTATCTACAACATAAACACCCTAATCTAAGAATCAATAAAGCAACAATCACACATGTCAATGGAAATAATATCTTACCAAAAATGGTACTACCTATCTTAGCAATAAAATTCTTAACAGCAATCATCTTATTAGCCATTTTAGCCCAGATACTTTTAGCTTCCAGTGGTACCAATTCTTCATGCAAATCAGTAATATTTTTCATCAGGAATGTAAGTGCAACAATGTTGAACTTTCAGCATTCCACAGACTCCACCCTCCTTTGCCAATAGAATATCAAGGGCAAGTCGATTTTGCATAGACATGGCGCGTAAGGCAACCATCTCTGTATTCACCAATAGAAACCCTCCAGCGGTGCTTGTCGATAAGCGATCCACCACTGTTGACAGCTTCCGAATTCCATATGCATTTAATGAAATTCCCACTGCTGGAATCAAAGCTCCAAAAATATCTCCTACAATTTCTGACCAAGTTTCTCTTCTAAAGCGTGTTAGTAGATTAATTTGTTCTGCATCTTCTATTCTATCCATATGAAAAATCTTTGGAAAGACCAGGCCAACATAACATGTGCCATACCAATGGTCAGGCAACCTGTAATAAGCCCTATTCCCACAAATATAATACACTCCCGGGAAAACTGGATCTTCTCCTCCTTTGAATCCCCATCCTGTTGCAATAAAGTATGTATCATGACACTCACTAGTCCCAACAAAATGATTATTATATTGGGATTTCCTTCTGGTAATGCATAATTTACCCTTCTGTGGTGCATCTAAAGCCAAAGTTGGACTAGCCCCATTCTTCAACTCCTTTCCCATCTCAATGTCCCACACTGTCTCACTCATTTTATATCCTCCTGCCTTTTCATGCATGCTCATTCTCCTTTTCTCTACCATGTCTAGGAAAGCTTTTTCCTCTTCCTTCAAACTACAAGTTAAATTGTTTCTAAAAATGTAATCTAATGTTAATTCTTCTGTTTCAATAAAAATCTCACCAAAAATGTTAGCTTCTTTAGCAGGATTCAGTTTCTTATTCATAGGCAATTGCCCAAAAATGTTATCCTTATTAGACATCTCATAATCTATTTATCCTAACAGATAAAAAATACTACTTAACACACTACATGAAATCCCATACGTAGCCGGAAGATGATGATAAGTAACTCCCTCTGAAACGGACGCAGGTAATTGCATACAGACGTAGCAATCCCTTACTTCCATTGTCTTTACGTATTCGTACAACAATTTTGAAAAAACATTACTAGAAAAATCATTAATTGACCTATCCTTATGTATGTATATGTTACCAACTCTAGTTGGTACTACTTTCTGTGAACTCTTCCCTATGTTAGTCATATTCTCAGTATGTATTCCAAAAGTGTCTATTGTAACTCTAAAAGTGACTAATAAAGCAAGCACACTCCATAATAGCATTAATAATCCTGTACAGCAGCAGCACATTCTACACCATCTTTTCAAGAAGGTACATCTACTTTGATTATTTTCTGTGTTAGCCATCTTATTACTTTGGCAGTGTCTTTTGACTTAGCCTCTACTACTCCACTACTGAATCTCTAGAACACTAGATTATTTCAATCTGTTAATTTTTAAATTTCTTCTTCTTCACTCTTCTCCAAGTGACTCCTTCAGTTCACTCAATTTGGATTTTCATCACTTTTCACTTCTTCTTCAGCAACATCAAATTGTATCAGATCCTGAATATCCTGAACATCTGTCTCCAATGTCAGTCAAGATAACTTTCAGGATTCCAACAGTTTTCTCCTCCTCAACCACTCTCTGTAAGGTCCCCTCTGAATTTCCTTGACTTTCTGCCTCTTCCTCTTCTTCAGACAGTGCCACATACGTCCATTCCGGTGACCTATTCTTCTGGTTGGGTTTTCTGATTCTCTTGATCTCCTCTGGTTCTTTTGGTTCTTTCTGTTCTTCTTCTTTTGCTTGATTTTGACTTGACACCTCGTTCACCTGTTCAGCTTTTGATGAATTCACTCGTGTCAGTCGATATCTCAGCCTCTTTATCTTGTTAGGCCAAAGATCTATTTCTACACTTCTTTTCTGTTTCACTTCTCTGTTGTTCCTTTCTCCAATCCAAGTTCTCTTTCTCAGAACTCGACCCTCTGGTATCTCATTCTCACTCTCATCCGATTCTGTCTCATTTGCCTCTTGTTCATCAACGATTCTCTCTTTTTCCACAGTCTTCTTTTCCACCAATTGAGATTTCCCTACTACTGTCCCTCCTCGGGTCTCCGACACGCAATCTTCTTGCTGTCTACTTGTCCCTTCATCTAGCTTATCAGGAATGTTCCCTACACCTCCTCAGGGGTCTTCCGCAATCTGTCCCTCTCTATCTTCTTCTGACCCTACTTCTTCAGAAGTTATCTCAGGTGGATTCCTCTCAATCTCTTCATTTGACTCAGGTGTAGTCTCTGTGGAATCACTCTTTTCCTTAGTTTCTTTCTCTTTATCTTTTTCAATGTTCGTTGGAACTTCAGGCACTGGTGTGGGCTTGTACTAGTGGCCTCCCTTTCACGAATAAGAGGAAGGTGAAGGGGGTAAATAATCTAATATTGCATTGAGGGTAACAGAAGCAACAGTTGTTGCACCAATTGTGATATATTTATATGTATATAGGAGGGATTTACAAGTAGCCCAGACATTGCTAAAGCAAAGTCCCCTGATGTCTTGTATATACTGGTATGCGCTATTGGAGGTTATTTAGTGAGTCTAAATATAGAACATGGATGTTGTCTCCAGAGCGACACTGTATCAGGGACAAATTGTCCCAATTTTTAAGAAAGGAGACCGATCCAACCCGAGCTGTTATAGGCCAATCTCATTGATTGATAACACCCTAAAAATCCTGGGACGGGTGTTATTTAACAGAATTAATTCATGGGCTGAGGATAACAAGGTCCTGCATCGGTCTCAATTGGGTTTTAGGAGTAGGGTCGGCACTGTTGAACAATGCCTGAATCTTCACCTGATTGTCAGTAAATACACCGTAGCTAAGAAAACACCAATGTATCTGGCATTCATGGACCTTACCTCGGCCTTTGATTTTGTAAACAGATCCCAGCTGTGGAAAACACTTTTAATTCTCGGCCTTGACGACTCATTAGTCTCCTTTTTAGCATATATACACAGAGACCTGAAAGCCAGGGTTCGCATTGGAAGGAACGGCGAGGTCTCTAAGCCAATTGAAATTGGTAGGGGGGTCAGACAGGGCTGTGTCTTGGCCCCCCTCCTATTCATTTTATACATCAATGACCTATCTAAATCTCTACTGCCCCTAACTGAGGACGTCCCTAGCATCGACGGGAATAAAATCCCCGCGCTGCTTTATGCAGATGATGCTGTGCTAATGGGGCGTACCCCTAATGCCCTGAGAGCTTTGGTCAACGGTTTTGTGGAATTTATGGCAACATTAGATCTGCGTACTAATTTTAAGAAATCATTTCTAATGTCATGTGGGACTAAGAAGTATTTTAACCTTTCTATTGTATCTAACTCTACCAGATTGTCTAGCACCAGCACTTTTCCGTATCTGGGCCAGGTCTTTGCATCTAACGGTTTGTGGAATGATCACATTGCCCATTGCAATAGGAAATTTATTAATTCTATTAATACAATTCTCAGGCTACCCAAACCCAAAAACATAGAGGTAGTGCCTGCTATTGTCAAAATTTACAGACAACAATGCATTCCAACCGTTACGTACGGTGCAGAGGTATGGGGGAACACTGCCAGCTCACCTATCCAACGAGAAGAGAACAGGTTTTGTCGCAAAATATTGGGTGCCCCATTTTCCTCATCTACATATGCTTGTCACGGCGAGCTTCACTTATCCTATATAGAGGATTTTATTAATGCACGCCCGACATTATTCTGGCTTAGGATTTGGAAAAACCCGGCCGCACAACTGACTAGGGAAATTATCCTGGATTGTTTAAAATGTGACAGAGGGCTGGTCATATCATGGTTGGCCGGAGTCCACAAAAGCTTAATTAGCCTGAATTTGGAACATCTTTTTATAAACCCTTTAGCCCACAACCCCCCAAGCATTAAAACTGTGGAAAACTACTCTATGCATCGTATAAAGAAACTAGGCTAGCAGCTGAACGTAATAAAACCTCCGTTGCTAGATATATGCGAATAGAGCATGTATCCACAGTAATGCCTACATATCTCTTAAAACCTGTTGGCTGTTGGGAACGGGGTCTATTCTTCAGGCTAAGGACCGACACCATGAAATACTTACTGTCTTTTCCAACTGGCTATTCTCTGAACCTTGATCACACCCCCTGTCCATGTACCCACAATCTGGACCAATCAAAGTTACATTCCTCTTCCTTTGGTTCCTTCTATTTACCGCTCACGAAAAAATTTCTGATTCCGTACTTTAAATCCCGATGCGTAACTGATTATAAAATAGCCTATGAGTTGATGCTTGCAATTGATAATGATGAATTATGTTTCCGAGTTGGATCCTTTTTAAAAATGGCTGTACGTTTTCGTAATTCTATGATTTCGGACTAATTTCTTCTATGTCCAACTGTAAATAATGTTTTTTAACTGCACTTTTATGGATACGTTGTTTTTATCCGAATAAAGTTCATATTGATTGATTGATTGATTGATCAGGGACAAACAGGCAGTTGGGTCGCCTTAAAAAGAACCAGCAAATAAAGGGTTATATTGGCTTCCACATTGAACACATGAGTGCGTAGGTGTTTCCTACATTCTATACAAGATTGGGATTTGAATATATCAAAAATATTTACATTGTAGATCCGCATTACAGCTGAGTGTGGAATCACTGCGAGGACTCACTTGAGGAGCCCGTGCAGGACCTATTGATGCGAGCTGGTACGCGAGGCCATGGCTCACTAAGGGTAACAGATATATTCAAATGAAAATCAGAGATCTGTGTATGTAACAGGGGCAGTGGAAGGAGTTGAAAGTTGTGTGTGTTTTTATTTTCCTTTTACCTTTGGCAGTCCCCAAGAGAGAAAACTCTAGCAGTGTCCTGTGTCTGTGCCAAGCGACTGGAGCAGCCCTGACGAAATCGCCATAATAAGATTGGGCGATGAAACATGTTGGCACTATGGTATGCACATTAAGCAACCTTTTTAATTGTTGATTTGGGTGCACATCAAAGGAGTAATAAAGTTTGAACCTTTTGAGGGTGTATCCTTCTCAACCTTTTATCTTCACTATTCAGTCGTTTTGGTATGTGATTCTCTCACCACGTACCTTCACAAATATATTTTTTTGGACACTCTTCGAATTTTTCTTTGAAACATGATGATAACCAATGATGATAAAAGTGGGCAGAGCTGATGAGTACCAATCAGCAGGCTCAATTGGTGTTGCGCACGTGAGGTGCCATCTTGTTTTTCTCACATTTTTTCTTTTTTCTCATTTCTTTTACTATTTGTATTTGAAATAACACTTGGTGTAGTTTATATGTATTCATGCACCTTGAGGTTTGTCTGGGGGATTGCCACAGGTAAAAATCCTATTTTACAATTGAAGGTGGCTAGCGTAGTGGATGACTACCCTTTTTCCAAAAAAGTGGGGAGTGGTATATACCTAAAGTAATAGGATTTAATCCACAGCTAAGAGAAAAAAAGATTCTACCTTCCAAGTCCTAGGTCTTTGTTGATAGATACTGATTGAGAGGAGGGCGGCCTAGGTTCTTTTTCCCTCTAAAGCTCCTCAGTGTGTATAAGAAAAAAGAATCACCTGACTCTCTTTCTGACTCTTTTTCCCCCCTTTCAGGATTCTTTTTTCTTCTCACTGTTTCAGTGTCTGCATCATCACTGGAATCTGACTCTTCAAAGTACTCTTTCCCAGTCCCATCCTTTGGATTCGGAACTCTCAGAGTATGACTTGCATGAACCCAGTTCTTCACTCCAGCACACTTTACAGCCGTCGTTGTAGTCAGAATAACTTGTCTTGGTCTTCCCCACCTTGGAACCAAGCAATTTCTTCTTCTGTGCACTTTTATTCTCACCCAGTCCCCTCGGCTCAGATCATGGGCTTGCTTCTTTTCAAGTGTAGTGGCGTCTTCTCCAACCTGGTGAAACACAGAATGAACTGCGTCAGCCAGGCCTTTACAGTAATCCAAAATCATGTCATCAGTTATTGTCATCAACTTGTTGACAGGCACGAATGCATGTCTCATTGCACGTCCCATTAATATTTTCATGTGGACTCAACCCTGTAGTTCTGTCTGGAGTAGATCTAATAGTCATCAGTACTAGAGGCAAGACATCAGGCCATTTCATTCCAGTGGCTAAGCACATCTTGCCAATTCTGTTTTTGAGTGTGCCATTCATCTGCTCAACAACGCCAGAAGCCTCTGGCCTGTATGCACAATGTAGCTTCTGCTGTATGCTCAATGCTTCACAAATTAAACTCATGAGCTCATTGTAGAAGTGTCCCCCTCTGTCTGACTCATTGTCACTGGGAACCCGTACCTAGGAATCAACTCTCTTAACAGCAACTTGGCCACTGTTATTCCATCATTTCTCCTAGTCGGATATGCTTCCACCCATCTCGAGAACAAACAGACTACCACTAGAACATACCTCAATCTGTTCACTTGGGGCATTTCAATGAAATCTATTTGCATTCTGGTAAAAGGACCTCCTTCTCTGCCTATTGTTCCTAAGCTCACCACTGTCTTCTTTCCAGTATTGAATTGCTGACAAATCAAACATCTTTGACAGATGCTCTCTGCAATCAGCCTGAACTTTGCATTGTACCAGGTTTGTTTGAAGGACCTAATCATCGCATCCCTCCCCGATGTCCTTGGCCATGATACATTCTTGCCATTGTTGATAGCATCGAATTAGGCATGACTGGTCTTCCATCTCTATAGATCCAAACATGATCTGTCTCTCTAGGGGCACAACCTGCCTTGATCCAATCTCTCATTTCCTCATCTCCTGCTTCATCCTAATTTTGTTAACTTTTCTCAAATCTTGTACAATCCTGAACTTCCCATTAGGTTTCTTCAGCCCCATTATTGGTGAATTACATGGGCTACTCAGTAACTCTCTCAAAACACCTTGCTGAATCATTTTATCAATTATAGGTGTTATTCCTTCAATTATCTCTGGTGTCAATCTGTATTGTGGGATATTAGGATAAGTGATTCCCTCTTTCACTGTAATCTTTACTGGATCTACATTATTCATCAATCCCACATCCTCTCCAGTAAAATCCCAGACTACTGCTTTTACTTTGTTTCTCAACTCTTGAGGTAAGTCATCTGGATTAAATACAGCATATGTTCCAACAATCTCACTTTCTCTATTATCCAGAGTCATCCTATATAAGACATCCTCATCCGGTGTCTCAAAGGCTATTCCATCCGGAGTACAAAAAATTTTACAATTCATTTTACACAATAAGTCCCTACCTAAGAAGTTCACTGGACTAGTGTCGCACACCACAAACCTGTGCATATCTGAAAATTTCCCTATCCTTACCCTTACTGGTTCAGTAAAACGAGTCTTAATCTGGGTATTAGACACACCAACCACTTGGATTGCTTCATCCGAGAGAGGAAGATTTCTTATATCTGCTGACCTGACAGTTGATCTCGTCGCTCCTGTGTCTACTAAAAAAGTAACACTTTCCCCATTTATTTTCCCATCTACAAATGGTCCTGCCTGGTCTATTTCTAGAGTTGCTCCAAGTATGCACTCTTCCTCCTCTCTTCGGCACCGTCAATAGTCCCCTTCGGACTCACTCCCCTCATTCTTTAGCCAGTATTGTTGTACTGAATTAGTACGTCTCGGTTTGTTTACCTGTTCATCATTGTAGAATCCTGAGTCCTGGTTATATTTCTGGGACCCTCTGTTCTGTGGCAAAGGCGGTTTTGGCTCTTGATTCTGCTGCTTGACAACCTTCTGCTGTTGCTGCTGATGATTACACCCCTCGTTCTGCACCTGTTGATTCAAGGATTTATTTTCATTACTCACTAATGGTGGATTTGTACACTCGGATCTCCAGTGCCCCAATTGTCCGCAGTTGTGGCACGGAAATTTTTTCTTCGCCTCTTCAATATTCCCCTTTCCTTTTCCTGTACCATATCTAGGCCTATTTCCTGGATTATTTGCTTGTTCAACCAGCTGTGCTTCTTGTCTTTCTGCAACCTTCACCTGTGCCCACATTGCTTTCTCCTTCAGCTTTCTTTGCTTCGCCTCAATTTCATCACTGAAGTACTTCGCATGTCTCAAGATCTCATCAATCTTCTTACTCTGCCAATCAACTGTGTGCTCACAAATCATTTCACTGATTTCAGGTCTCAAGCCATATACAAATCTGTATACAAAATGACTCAAATCCTTATCACCCAGATGTTCATCTCCACTGAACTGTTTAAAAGCCAGTATCAACCTTTCATAGAAAGCATGAACTGATTCTTTTGCTTCCTGATGTGTTCGATCTATCTTAACCCAATCTGTCTCTTTAGGGGGTACCTTATTCTTCAGGAACACAACAACCTGTTCGTATTTTCTCATAACCTCCGGGTCTGGAGCTGCTGTTCTTTGATCTCTCGGGTATTCCTAAGCAGGCCAATCTACAACTATTTTACACTCTGCCCACAAGTCTGCTGGAACAATTATATCAAACAGACTATTCAGGTCAATCCACAGCACTTTTGACAATTTCACAAACCTATCTACCTGCCTATACCACTCGACGGGCTTTTCTCTCAGTCGAGGGAAATCATTCGTAAATGACAAAATATCCTGTCTAGTCCATGGGACATGTACATATCCTCCTCCAGGAATCTCTCTCATAGGATAAGCTTCCACTGTTTTTTCTTTTTCTCTCATGGGAAATGCTGAGTAAGTCCTGTCCACTGTATCTTCCCTTTTCTTGTACCATCTATCCTTCCACTTTTCCACATCACCCCATTTTTGCAATAAGGAAATCATTTCCTTAATCTGCCCTGTTCTGCCGACATCATTTAGATTCTCAATGTCCTTGTCAGAAAAATCCACTCGGTAAGGCTTCTGCAAAGCTTTCACCTTGTCCATGTCAACTCCCATTGCACTCGCTATTCCTTTTAACCTGTCATGTGTACTCTTAGCCCTCCAGGTGATACTCTTACACATAAATACCAACTCTCCATCATGATGATTTTTCAACATTTCTGTAGGAATTGTCCCCGCAATACGCTCCTCCAGTTCTATACGCAACCTAGCTACATCAATTGCCTGAGAATCTTTATCCTTCTTTTGGAGAACTTTCAACCAATCATTCAAATCCTCAGCCGTTATTTCTGTAGACTTTTTCCCTGTACTCACTTGTTCTGCCATCCTCTGTGGTTCCAAAATTGATCCTCCCAAACAACCAGTATTCAATCCTGAATTAGGCTGTACATCTGACTCTTCATCACATATGGTATGCCTCAACTGTCTCAAATGACTCTCTTCCGTCCTCATTCTTGACTCTGAACTAACTTGTCCATTTCCTACATATGGAACTGTCAAACCATTTTCACCCATTCTTTGCTTATCAAAAATAGGCACAACCGGACCTATGGTTACAGGCACTGTAGCTGCTTCTAGATTCTTTGTCAATTCCCTAATTTTCTCTGTCAACTCAGATGTGGTTCTTGCTAATTCTCTTGTTTTCTCATCCCCGATTGCATTCTCTCTCTCTCGCTCTCTCTCTCTTTCCCTTTCCACGAAAGAGCTACCACTTTTCAAATCAGGTGTCACAACTTCTGTTTTAACGATTCGCAAAGTATCTCTCATTGGTGTGGCAACTGGTGTTCTCACTTCTGTTTCTGGTCTATATGGAGGTGGTCTCTTGTAAATCATATCATCCAAGACTTCATCCTCATATTCATTAGCCCCATACCTCCTCAATTCTGCATCATGTACCTTTTCCGTACCTTTCCTCCCTTCTGTTTCTTCAACAGTTATCATAGGATACAATCCCTCTGACATACTAGCATCTCGCCATCTCCTCATTCGATCATGATGAGTTTCACGATCATATTTCCTCCCAAAAATGTACCTATAATTACCTCCACTCCTCTGCTTTTCTCGCTCATGCACCTCATCTTCCCATTCTACCAATGCCTCGAACTGTGTCGGCCTTGGTCTAGGCTCTAGACACATCATTTTTTCCCGTAAATTTCTCAACACGGCCAGATTAAATGAACCATGTTCCGGGAATGCTAGAACACCATCTTCTCTAGTGTACTTAGCCCAATTGTCTAACCAGATACAGGTATGATACCCATATTTTGCAACCATGAAGGATGCAGGGGTTCTTGTCGGAGGTAGTAATTCATCTTCTCTAGTTATTATGTCCTTATCCTTGTCAAACCACTTTCTAATTTTACTGAACAAGGATTTCTTCTTCTTTTCCTCTGTTTGGTAATACATATTTACGTTTACCACAACCCTCTAGACCTTTCTACAACTGTACGATCCTTTGTCCAATAACAGCGCGACTCACACCAACGCACCAATCCCGGAGCGTCTACGTCACCCTGTACTTCTTCCAATCCCTGCGCGGCTCACAGTAACGCACCAATCACAGAGCTTTCACTGTTCTAACCCACTGTCCAATCACAGCGCCGTCTTTTCTGACGTCAGTAGTCGCTGCAGTCGCTTCTACTCTTGTCTCCTGTCACTCGTCTACCCCTCCTTTACAAAACCTTCTCAGTAGACTCTGTTTCAGATTCTACAAATCTATTAGTTACAACATATAAACATCTCCATTGTCTGCTTCGCTAACCACAGAATAGTAAAGACCTTTCCCACGGAAATCCCGCTTCTCTCTAGAACAGCGCTTACCTCTGCTCTACTACGGAATTATTACTTTCGTTGACACAGTAGCACATCCCTCTACTCTGCCCTTCTAACATGCATCCATTAACTGTTTCCTCCCGGAATGCTCCTGAGAGTTTCACAATTAACTAAATGCCCAAACATTCACGCACTTTCACACTAGAAAATGTAGTACATTTACACAGAATCCTGCCTTTCCCGAGAACAGCGAACAGTCTGTCCTAATACAGAATTATAACACACGTTAACCAAGCAGCGCTTACCTCTGCCCAGTCTTTCAAACAAGCTCAGAGAATATCTATTACTTCTCCAGCGGTAAGCTTTAACGGCGAACCTTACGGATCCCTGGGACTTAAGACCCGAGTTTCACAGATAACCTTTGCTATCATATACACTTCTCTTATACAGAAAATATGTCTCTAATAGTAACACACGACGATGTCACTGAATCGAACCCAGACAATGCGACGCGCAACTTCACACGCTTTTCCCTGCATTCGTACAGGGCCAACAATCCCGTCTTTCCCGAGAGCAGCACTCACTTCCTTCTGCCCTACTACGGAACCGTCACCGACTCCCTACGTCCCAGAAGCCGTACACACTACATATAACTCAATACGACGACTTCAACATTTAGTGTTAATGCATGTATCAACATCAATCAATAAATCAATAAATCCAAAGCCTATGTACAAGCAATTTATCAGATCAAGACAATAATCTAACCATCATACTGCTACCAGGAAACTGCTGCAGATCAGAGCTTATAAATTCTCCCTACTTCCACGGACAGAGTAATCTCACAGTCATACGCACATACACTCACCATACGCTAGGGCCCATCACACCAACATTCATTCTATTACTCTATCCACACTGAATATACGAGAGAACTCCTAAATCAATCTGCATCTAATTTGAGGTCAATGCAACCTAATTGAAATGTCTTGAGTCATGATTTAAACAATACGAACACATTTGAGATCTCAATAAATGACAAAGAAATAACCACCCGACACTGAAATTCAAACAAAAGTTATTTTATCTAAATTAGTTCAAATGAAAAGTCCTTCAATAGCAAAATCATTATTCTCATAGTTACCTATTCTAGCTAAATGTCGTATTTTAGGTCAGGACAGGTCTCTCAGTAAAGAATCAAAGTCTCTCGAGTCGCCGTCCTCTCAATCAGCATCGATCCTCTTGAGCATAAGTTCAGGAAGAAGTGGCCTTAGACCCTCTCTAGTCTAACAATATTTATACCAAAATTTACACATTAAAAGTTACAAACAAGCTCTAAGCGTCCGTTGAGCAGAGCAGAGTGAGCAGGAAAGGATGTTAACTCGCAACATTAGAAAAATCTTCGCTCTCGGATATCTCAAAAATAAAAACAAGGAAAAAGGAAGTCAAACTAAATATGCAACATCCATGGATGCTCTTTAATTATAGTGAAACCACCGCAAGTTTATCAAAAATGTTCATTTGTGACAATTGTTCTCCTCCAAGGTTATCTGGCGACCATCCCAGAGTTTTCCTTTCATAACTTTTAGCTCAGACAGAGGCCGAGGTCATATTTTCAACCATATTCAACAAGGCCTCTCTTCGTATTTCATCTACTCAAATGCAGGCTGTAGATGTCGGCCATTTCTCAACAGGCCAAAATGGACAACTTAATTAAAAAGAAACACAAAACAACGTTACTACATCGTATTGATTATACAGTGTTAATTCCCACTAATACCCTTATGTGTATGTATTATCTAGCCATTTGCGACATAAAGAAGCGTTAAAGCATATTATTTTAAAGCGCAAACACATAACAAATAGCACTTTAGCCGCACTTATTTAATTAATTTGCTCACCAACTTAGTTCACTTATTAATTAAGCCATGCAATTGCATTCCCACGTGTAATTCTTTCATTAGTAAGGTTGATTAATTAAAACACTCGACAAAAATTAATACTTAATAATTAATCGTTAGTAATTTTAATTATGACAAATAGAAATATAAACTGAAGATTGAGTTTAAATAGAAAACCCTGCTCCAGCACTACCGCAGTAGGATGTGTTTTTTCATGGTGTATGCTATATTATCTTTTCTTTTCATTGATAAATGCAGCTTACGTTTTCTGTTTTCTTCTGGTCTACTATGTTTTCTCCCAAAGTGGATAATATCTTCTGTTTTCTTTCGTAGTGAATGATTTCTTGTTGTCCTAAATGGCTCAAAGAGTCTTTTTTGTTCTTTTTGCAGGTGCTTTTACTCCTGGCCTTTCTCTGTTTCCTTACAAGCATGCTGTGTTAGTTTGTGCCTATTTTATTCCGCAATCTTTTGCTGCATAGGGAGTCATACAGGGCTCTGCCAGTGCACCTCACCACTGACATACACAACCTCCAGCTGTTCCAGTACTGGACGCGCACATAGATCTGCCTATTCACCTCAACACTGACATGCACAACCTCCAGCTGTTCCAGTACTGGATGCACACATAGCTCTGCCTATGCACCTCACCACTGACATACACAACCTCCAGCTGTTGCAGTACTGGACGCACACATAGATCTGCCTATTCACCTCAACACTGACATGCACAACTTCCAGCTGTTCCAGTACTTGACACGCACATAGCTCTGCAAGTGTACTCCAGCACTGACATGCAAAACACGCACCCATGGGTGGGCACAGACGTCATACCGGCCGATCGTAGGCTTTCGTGCTATTGATCATAGATTTGGCACCCTGGCCCATTGGCTGGATACCATGGGCGAATGACTTGACCGCCCAATAAAAGACTGGATGCCGGAGGGGCAGGTGTCGAATCTGGAGGACGGGGCTGTGCAGACCACAAATCGCTTGGAGAGAATGGAAAAACTGCTGAAATCCCTGGTCATTAAAAACGAAGACTTGGAGACATGAGGTAGGTGCAGTAACCTACATATCTTAGGGATTGCAGAATCCACTAACACTGTACACTTAGATCTGTTTGTTGAGAGACGTTTGTGGTGGAGCGGGCACACCACTCATTAGGTCCCGCCCCAATCCCGGATGCCCCTGAGGCAGATAATTGCATGACTGCTCAACTTCATGATCTGACGTGGTATTATGGCTATCACGAGAAACTGGTCCATACCAATAGCAAGGCTTAACAATTTCCCTCTTCTTCGATTTCACAATAGTGGTGCAAGAAGCACATTAAAAAATTGCAGAAGTGAAATAAACACTGCGGAATGCTGGGATTGCGCTACGGAATGCTGTACCCTGCGTGTCTCCTGTTATAGCACTTATTCTAGAGGTCTGCATCCTAATTTATAAAAGCTTTCTATTCCACCACACACAGTCCATCAGGGAAGAACAGGGCAGAAATGCTGTGGTCACAGGGACGCTAGCAGATCACTCTGGCTAATATATATGCCCTGTTGCAAGGCTTTTGCTAAAAAATAGAAGTATGCTGGGGATTATGGGACATCAGTATGGTGGGACACAGTCACCTTACCACATCAGTACCTATGGCCCCAAATCCAGATTAACTCATAGTGCTCTACTTCCTCTCCAAATCTTCCAGAGAGAGAGGTAACTTAGCACCCTAGAACACAACACGCTGAGCTACCTCAGAAGTCGCAGTAACAAGTCCTCACTTTTCTTTTCTCACTTACAAATGTCCACGATAAAGGGAAAGAGACAGGTGGAAAGCTTACAATATTTATTGAAACTACCATGCTCTGTCATGCAAAAACTGTGCTACAATTAGGAGACATAAGCAAGTGAATCATGTGATTAGAACAACGAATACACTGCACACAATGAAAAGCCCTGTCATATTGAATTACGAATCAGCCTATGCCTACTCTTGCTTTGTAAATATTATATTATACTAAAAATCTTTTTGATTATCACTAGACCCCTTACCTGAGAGCCATAATCAATTGGTCTACAACTCTGCTCGTTCGCCTCAGGACCTTTTGTCTGCAGACCTTGTTATGCTCTATTTTTAGAATTGCAAGTTTTGGTTTGTATGATAAGACTTACTTTGTTAAACAAACAGCAGCTAAGAAATACAGGGCAGAATGTTGTTTGGACTTACAGGAAGTACAGCCTAAATCCCAGCAGAAGAACAGAATAATAAAACATATGCATCTAGTTTCAAAACTAACAGCTTGGCACAAAAACAAGCGTGTTACTGCATAACGTGTGCAAAGCAAAGTGCCTAATATGTATGTACTTGGGCAAAAATAAGGCAAAACTACATTGAACCCTATAGTGGACTCCAACACCATCCCTTTTCGTCACTGGAATAACACTGCAACTAACTAAAGAATGAAACATAAAAAACATAAGATAAGCCGACTAGAAGCATTCTTCAATGGGTATTTAATTTAAATGCTATTAAAATAAGAAATGACTCGGAAAACACTCATCATGTCAAGTTATTCAAAAGGTGCCAAATGTATTATGTTTCAGAGGTATCTATGATGTTACATGCAAAATCATACGTGAGTAAATCCAAAATGGATTCATCTCCGCAGATGATGATAGGTTCACAGCCCAGTTCACAAGTTGCATAAAACAGACATGATCCGCAGTCTCAGCCAATGCTGAGAAAGAAGCTAGGCAACCCGCATCCAGAGCCATTACTCAGTATTCCATGTGCGATTGCACTAGTCTACTCAAGCAGTAGTGGCTCATAGCTTGCAGTCTGAAGAAGCCGTATGCCCAAGGGACAACTTGGAAAATGGGTCACTAATGTACTCATCAACAGGTTTATGTCTATGTCTATGTACATGGGAGCCAGCGTCGGCAGAGCCAGTCAAATATCAGACAGGTTGGGATGACCAATCAAGGACAATTCCTGGAGCATGTGAATTCCCAAGAATTGTAGATTGCATTCACTGCAAAAATGGAGCAGTGGTAGGTCCAGTGTGCATACAAAAAAAGCATTTATTGTAGAGGAACAAAAATAGGACCAAAATGCGGCAAATTAGGATTAACCGCAGCAGAAATCCTCCAAACACGCTGAGAAAAAGAGAGTGGCTATAAAACGGTATTATTCTAAAGATGGTTTGGAATGCACTAACTAAGCCAGAATTGACAACATCAAAAAATGGGCAAGGCCAGCTGTATTACATGCATTCAAAATATGGTGCACCAATTCACCAAAATGTAATGGGAGGTTTGTGTTTAACAAGGTCTGTATCTCACTAGATGTCCTTGCAACTTGTGATTCAAAAGTTTCTCAAGCAGATGTGTGAGCTACTTATTTCTGAAACAATAGTGCTTTTAGTGTGCTCAGCTTATTGAAATATGCCTTCAAAGTGGGAACAGAAAACCACAAGAAGCTATATATGACTCCTTGCATTGGGGGAAACAGGACATTATTGCAACAGGTGACGAGTTCGGAGATTCACAAAATGTAGGGGATTCCGGCTCGCATCCCACAGCAGTCCTGATCTATAAGCATTGCATTATTTTCATTCGAGAGGACGGTATCAAGTGGGATTATTGCGGGGGCTGGTATTCCTTTTTGATAGCAGGCAAAATTCAATGTGGGTGGTCACATGTTTTCAGACAGTTGATTGTCTGACAGAAGAGTTGAATTCCTCTCCAGTAAGTAAGATTTACTAATTGGCATGTTCACAATGATATGTAAATGGGAGTGACTATAATTCATGAATGAAGCTGCGTCATAGGGGTTCATATCTACCAACAGGGAAATGTTTCATGCAAGCTGTGAATTGGGATGTTGAATTTGGCAAATATATATACTCCCTGTATTAACCAGACAGCAGGAGGTGTTTTAGCTATTGTAAATGGGAGCTGTTCTAACTTCTCTAGAAGCAACACTGTATAAGTGGCATCCTTTTTGCCACCAGTTGTTGTCTTCATTTCAAATTAAAGGCCAAAAACAGGTGACTGGAATTTAGATAACGCCTGGGTACATGCCCATATTTGAGGGTTTGTAATGTCCAGCTGAATTGCATAATAGATCTAAGCAGTCCATCACCATGACACAATGTCAACATGCCACTTTTCATAATATCAATAACAGATGACACAGTGTTAGTCAAATTGTAAATACGAGAAGACTGCGTATTAATACTTTTATCAATAACAGAAAGCACTCTATCTAAATTATATTGATCAATTTGTCTCAAACATGCAGCATCTTCTATTTGTGACTAATGCAAAATTACATTATAAGTAGTATAATTAAATCTTTTAAAATTTGGGGACCTAGGGCCTAATAAAAAATCAGATAAATCCATATCTTTAGACAGGGAAGGAAGATGTTGTTTAAGCACAGACAGTGTGGAATGTTCCAATCATTGTTGACCTAATTTCCCCACGGAATAGATGGTAACAACACCTGAATGTTGGCAGAGGGAGTAATGAGAATCAATCTTGCTTGCTTTAAATTCTGATTTCATTTCAATTGTGTCTTTCTAATAATCATAACCTTTAACTGCCAATTGCATGATAAATGAAGCAATATATATGTGCTTGGTTTGTGTGAGCATATATTTATTTGGAGTAGTAAGAACTAACTTAAAGTAATACGATGTCGGGTCTGATGTATTGTATCCTGTAAAATTGGTAAATTTGTTTTTATGGGTTTTAGAACTCCCTTGTGGGGGAGTGGGGCAACGCTCCTATTGTGGGACCGATTCCGATGTCGGACAGACTCAGGTCCGTCCGACATCGGTCAGAAGCCGTAACCGACTGACCTGCTGTCATCGGTTACGGCCATGCTAGTACGATGGTCGCACTCGTATACTTCACAATGCAAGCATGCATTCCGAGCGGAATGCATGCTTGCATTGTGGAAAGCAGGGGTGCAGTTCATCCCTGCACCCTGTGGCCGGCACCCCAAGGTGCCAGCCACCGGCTGCAGGGATCCACAGAGGGGCACCATAGGTGACCCCAGGACACCATACAACAGCCTCGCACCTTTGGGGGCCCTACTGGGGGCCCCCAAAGACAGTTTCCGACTGCCTTTTTGTGCTAGAAAAACCAGCACGAAAAGGCAGTGAAAAACTGCCATCGTACTCCCTTGGTCGCAAAGAGGCAGCCGGGGGAGTACTGAGGGATTTCCGGATGGCGGACGGGCTCTCCAAGCCTGTCGTCCACAATCCGGAAGTACGAGTTGGATTCCTTTCCCACCGAGCCCATCAGAATGGCTCAGTCGAAAAGGAATCCGGCCGACACGATCCGATTCGGTCGGAAGGGCTCCGACCATTGGTCAGAGCCCTTCCAAACGAAATCGGAATCAGCCCCTGAGTGTAATTAAAAATGTGGTGCTGGACAGTAACTTGATGCAGAAAATTATGTCCGAAATTATATCAGACTATTTCTCCATAATTTGCAGAATTCATATACAAATCTTCTGACTCAAAAACAGTCTAATATTCCAGCTCCAAGAGCGTAGAGTTTACATTTCAACATCCCATTCATCTAAAAGTAAACAAGGTACTATCACATCACCCATAGAAACTATATGAGAGATCTCTGTAGGACCAAATATATCGAAATTAACTTTGCCCCAAACAATTTCATTAGTCACTGGATCAGCTGAAATGTTTACGAGGGACAAGTCTCTTTTTAGTTTATGTGCAGATGAATGTGGGACCAACACCCCATAGACCAGTTCTATAGCAGAGAGTTCTGGTAGATAATGGCCATTAATCAATTAAAAAACAACAATTAAAAATCCAATCCACAGAAATGGCAAAACCGAGAAAAGTGTAGTCCAAACATATATCCAAGGTTGGACCAGATAAGTGCTTTTAAGCCATGAAATAAAAACACAGAACACGATTCACGGATGTAATCTGAAATGAAAGTCTAACTTTATGACTTTTGATATTCACAAAGGGCATTTACGAGTAGTAAAGTCAGACTATTGTCTCATTCTAACTTACGTTTTTAACTGGTTAAGGGAGTGGGCGCTGCCTAGGTTCGCACACAATGGGTACAGGACCCAATTCTTGATATGGCACCTGCCTATCAGGTGGCTTCACCCAAAGCCCACCAAATTGAAATGGATTATTCGAAACATATGATAGGTTGGTACCCAATATTATTTACATGAATTCCTGGGGTACAAAATCCCCAAATCCAATTTTGTTTTCGATGTGGTATACTGTATTTATTAGTTGCCAGAAATAAATTAGACAGACAGCTGACATGTGTTTTGCCCATATGGTAGGCAGGCCAAGGGCTTTCTCAAGGCAAAAAGTCTCGTAGCAGATTGCTCAGTAGGTCTTGTAAGAGAAGGTAGTGGTTCTGAATTGAGAGGCAAGTGGTCTTTGGACAAGGACAGTCTCTGCTGGCCGTATGGGCGAAACATGTGTCGGATGTTTGTCTAATGTATTTCTGGCAAATAATGAAAACAGTATAACACATTGGAAACAAAATTGGATTTTGGGATTTTGTATCCCAGGAACTCACGTACATAATACCGGGCACCAACCTATCATATGTCTAGAATAACTTACGTTTTTGTCTTAAGTCTAAGAGAGACCAAAACTTAAGTTAAACTGAGACAAAAGTATAACTTTACTCCGCGTAAATGCCTTTTGTGAATACCGAAAGTCATAAAATTAGACTTTCGTCTTAGTTTACCTTAGTGAATTGCGCCCACAGATCCTTAATGGAGGAGGGTCAAAAGCAGAAGTACTATCAGAATAAAAATCATCTCGATCTATACAATACCCAGAATTGTTACTTAAAAAATGGTGGGTCAGGTACTGGAACCAGACTAGAGGAATCCAGAAGAGGTAAATCCAAAGCATGTGTACCTTTATACACAACATCTGCTGTGGAAAACACAGTAGTAACAGCAGTAGTCACTTCAATCACATTGCTGGATGCTGATGCAGGGTTTAAGTGTGGTGTATTCTGCGTCCCCACCCCATCTGAAGAGAAACAGTTTCGTGTGAGTCAGTTGTTGCAGAGGAATTTCCTGTATGGTACCAAGAGTAAAGTTGCAACTGCCAAGAACTACTTGTGGCCAACTATTAAGGATCGGCTACATGGTGCAGTTTGACTTGGAGAGGAAGAGGAGGCAGGATAACAGTCTTCAAATCTTGAATTCCAAGTTCGGGCACCGTCACTCGGTATAAAGAACCAAACTCATTTTTCACTGCCACATTCACTTGCACGAGATCACCAATTTTTGGAATCCAACCAGAAGGTGCTGGTTTCTTCTCAATGCTTGCAGAGATAGATATTTTCAACTGCTTGTTGGAATTGGTGTCACAAAAGTCTTGTAGATCCTGTAAGACAGCACAACGATTATCTACGTCTGAGAGCACTTTGTAAAATGTCTGGCTACCCAGAGATCTTTCGTGGAGGTTATTTAATGGCATCTGAACCCCATAACGGTGATAGATCCAACTATGCCCTGTGCCTAATACTCTACTGTTGAGGATTGCTTTAAGTCGCGGTTCATCCTTTCCACAATAGAATTGCCCTCAGGCCGGTATGGAGAAGAATAATGAACCTGAACACCTAGGGATGCCATGGAATCCCGATAAGCTTTGGAAGCAAAGGCCGGGCCCTGGTCCAAGTGGAGTGTACCACATGAATACGTTCTGATAAAGACTTGCATGTCTTTAATAACAGTTTGAGCATCAGCTGTGTGCTGTGGCCAAACCCAGAGGAGCCTCAAGCAATAATCAACTGCTACTAAAATAAATTTGAATGCAGTATCTGAAATCATTGAACCACAATAGAGCAAGTAAACACAGCCAAAAGGTGTGTCTGCGGGGGACAAGACACAGTGTATGCCTTTATATGTTGACAAGTATCACAACGCAGGACACATTTCTTGGCATGTTGGTACAAACTGTGCCACAAATAATGTAGTTGCAGCAGCAAAATACTGGCAGCCACACATGCATGTGCAGAAGCAACACCTTCATGTACAGGTATCAGTAAAGCTAGTCTGTGATCTTGGTTCCCCAAGGACTGGGTGTGAGTTTTTTTGTGTTTGGAAGTTTCCATGCAAGATCAATCCAACAACAGGGGCGAATGCCGCTGAGTATTGCTGTTGAAAACCTATAGCAGGTTGGGCTGAACCATTAGTGTAAACAATATACTTATACTGTTCTAGCTGTAAGATAGAAGTAAGCATGGGAGAAACGTGCTCATACTGGAAAAGTTCTTGAGTCTGTAAAGATGGATCAAAGACAAAGTCTACATCAACAGCTGTTAAGGATGTAGCCGCCTGTATCCATCTAGGATGCATGGCTTTAGTGTTTTGGAAGGCTAGCTTTTGTGACAGCCTCTAAGGCTGGCACAGGAGTAACAATAATAATGCATTTCCCTTGTGCAAGCGGACGCTCTTTTATGATAGCCATCTGCAATGCAGTCAGTATTTTTTCAGTGAAACCAAAACTCATTTCCACACTGGAATATATATGCCATTGGTACGGTTTCATCTTCATTAAAAGGGATATAAGTAAATTCAATTGTACCCGGTAGCAACCAGATGGCGAGTTTGTAGTATTTATACATGTATGTAATTGACATGTGGCAAGTTAGTCTAATAGTAATGATCTGACTGTCAATTTGTTCTGATGTCCAAAGTTAAGCGGAAAAATCAGGATGGATCAACCCACAAAGCAATTTTTACGTGTTTTGAATAATCAGGAATGAATATTCTGACAAAATAAGAAATCCTGACAAGGATTGTAATTTCTTTAACCAATTAGGAGGTTGCAGTTGTGCAGACTTCTCTAAAAGAAATGAGGTGTAAGACTCTTCCCTTCATGTGTAAGTTCATATCCTAGAAAAGGACACTCAGACAAGTTAGATGAGATTTCTTAGAGTTTAACGTATAGCCAAGTACAGCAAATCCACATATAATGCCATCTACTCTGGCCAAATGTGGGTTCAAGTCATCGTCAGTAATGTAGATATCATCTACATAGAACACAGCATCTGGGTCAGTGTCATGTACAAATGACACTATGCATCCAAGTATAAGCCCATGGCAATTCTTATAGCCCATAGGGAGCCTTCTGAATATCATTTAAAATCCAAACGTGGAGAAGGCTGTCCAATCTCAGCTTTCCAGCGTTAGATTGTAACTGGAAAAACCATTGGAAATATCCAAGATTGTTTTGTATTTTTACGGACTATGGTGCCGATTACGATCCTGGAAAAACCGGGTACGAACCGTCGGTCGGAGCGTTTTCTCCGTCCGACTCGTACCCGGTTGTAAAACTTTACAAACATGGAAGTACGATTCGCACGGAAACACCATTTCCGTACGAATCGTAAAAAACACCGACCGACTAAAATATACATACGAATGTGATCCGGGAATGCTGCGACGTGACGTCGGGACGCATTCAGGCAGCGTTTCACGACCCAGGAAGTACGATTCGAACCGACAGCAGTCCGGACGGCAATATTTTCACGGCACCCAAAAAGTGCCGGAAAAGCGAAGTACGGCGCGAAACGACCAGACTAGGGGGCCCGGTATGCGCCGTACCCCCCCCAGCCCCCGTATGTACGCGCCGACCCCCCCCAGCCCCCGTATGTACGCGCCGACCCCCCCAGCCCCCGTATGTACGCGCCGACCCCCCCCAGCCCCCGTACGTATGCGCCGACCCCCTCCCAGCCCCTGTACGTACGCGCCGACCCCCCCCAGCCCCCGTAGGTACGCGCCGACCCCCCCAGCCCCCGTATGTATGCGCCGAACCCCCCAGCCCCCGTACGTACGCGCCGACCCCCCCAGCCCCCATACGTACGCGCTGACCCCCCAGCCCCCGTATGTACGCGGCGAACCCCCCCACCCCCGTATGTATGCGGCGAACCCCCCGTGTATGTACACCCGTGTACGTGTCGTACCCCCCGTGTATGTACACCCGTGTACATTCGAGTCGTACCCCCGTGTATGTACACCCGTGTACGTGTCGTACCCCCCGTGTATGTACACCCATGTACATGTCGTACCCCCCGTGTATGTACACCCATGTACGTTCGAGTCGTACCCCCTGTGTATGTACACCCGTTTACATGTCGTACCCCCCGTGTATGTACACCTGTGTACGTGTCGTACCCCCGTGTATGTACACCCGTGTTTGTGTCGTACCCCCCGTGTATGTACACCCATGTACGTTCGAGTCGTACCCCCGTGTATGTACACCCGTGTACGTGTCGTACCCCCCGTGTATGTACACGCGTGTACGTTCGAGTCGTACCCCCCGTGTATGTACACCCGTGTACGTGTCATACCCCCCGTGTATGTACACCCGTGTACGTTCGAGTCGTACCCCCCGTGTATGTACGGTGTGTACCCCCACCGTACATACACGGGTGGGGGTACGACTCGAACGTACACGGGTGTACATACACGGGGGTACGACACGTACACGGGTGTACATACAAGGGGGGGTACGACTCAAACGTACACGGGTGTACATACACGGGGGGTACGACACGTACACGGGTGTACATACACGGGGGGTACGACTCGAACGTACATGGGTGTACATACACGGGGGGTACGACACGTACATGGGTGTACATACACGGGGGTACGATTCGAACGTACACGGGGGTATGACACGTACACGGGTGTACATACACGGGGGGTACGCCACATACACGGGTGTACATACACGGGGGTACGACTCGAACGTACATGGGTGTACATACACGGGGGGGTTCGCCGCGTACATACGGGGGCAGGGGGGGTCGGCATGTACGTACGGGGGCGGAGGGGGGTTGGCGCGTACGTACGGGGGCTGGGGGGGGGGGTCGGCGCATATGTGGGCACATGTCTCCATGTTTGCTATGGGAGTTCGGTGCGGACGGTGTTTTTTCCATACGGTTGTGACTTCGGACGCACCGGATGGATCGTACTTGCGCGGTCAGACTTCACTTTTCATGTTTGTACGGTAAATCGCCCGGGGAAGTGTCGGACACATTTTCCGACCCGAGGACGTGTGGGGAATAATTCCCAATGCGATTCGTATGGACTTTTTCCCATGCGAATCGTAGTTGGCAGTTTGTACGGCACTTGTACGATTCGTACGGTAAAAAGACCGGATACGAGTCGTACGGGGAATATTTTTACAGGATCGTAATCGGCACCAAAATTGTTAATAAGTGCCATACTTTGTATGTTCTGTATTTCAAAAGTGAGTGTATGACTTTTTAATAAGGTCATACAATATGAATGATCCAGTTTTAGAACAGGAAAAAGGGGATTATTCATTTGAGAGACACAGGGTTCGATTACTCCCTGATACTCCAATTTGGAGAGTGTTTTTCTAACAGGTGCTTTAGCATTCCGTTTGATAGGGTATTGTGGTTGCACTTGCGGGATAGACCTTATTGATAGAACATGATAAAGTGAGTACTTAACCCGGCCGACAATGTTGTCATATAAAGCAGGGGTCTGTGCAACAGCCCATTCAGTGTAGTATTCTGATGTTATGGTTTCTCTCCTATGTTATCCTGTTCCTTAGCTGCTCAGCCTGTGTGAGTGTTCTGAGTGGAATGTTGGTGTGTGGGCTATGTGTGGAATGCCTGTGTGACTGGATGAGTGATGACAGTTGGTGAGAGGGGACTGAACAGCTAGCAGGCTGCTCCTGGTGGGGCTGTTGATATGACCTACAGGCTGCCTTACAGGACTTACATACTTGTTAATGATGACCTGTCTACTTACTTGAATAAACCTACTTGGATTACAACTAGCAGCGTGTCATCATTACTACATTCAGCAGCATAAGTCTGCTGAACTTGATCAGGGACAAGTGCTGAAAAAGCAGTAACTATTACATCCTCGCCTTGTAGGGATGCCTGTGCAAACTGTGGGAGCCATTTGACCGCCACCAAAATGATGTCATGAGAAAGGTCTCAATTTTCACAGAACATTGCTTTAATGGTGTGCTGTAAATTACCCTCAATTTGATGTCTAGATCATATAGTCTGTCTGTAGGGACTAAGCATCTGTCTGGGGTCGCAACTGTAATAAGAATGTCAGTTGTTTTCACTTACAGAAACTCCTGGAGATTCTGGCACAGTATGGTGACTTCTGCTGTGTGGTCAAGGATAGTCACCGCCCATTTCCTGTTCAGGAGGAGGACTCTCATTGTCTGTGGCATATTTCGCTGTAAGAGCTGCTACATTTTTTTTCTGAAAAGGGGCTTTATATTGAGGAGGTATTTCCTCCTTTATTTACGCGTCAGATGAGCGTTGTGTGTCCTTCTTCGGCTGCACGTTCTCTCTGGTCTGCGATCTGATCACTCTCCTCTGTCGTACTGCTTGTCAGAAAATTCCTGAAAAGAATGACGAGAATGTGTATCAGGAACCTGCTACCTGGTATCTTGAGTTTAGAGTGATCACAAAAATCGTACCACCTCTCAGAGGACTTCAGGGGTGGTAAACCCCCATCAGGTTTATCTTTCTGTGGTTGATTAGCTTAATCCCATTTATTTTCAACAAACTCTTGGGTCTGCGTGGCTTCCTTGTCTGGACTAGGCTTGCCAAGAGGAGGTTTAGTAGGTCTGATTCCCAAATTATTGCGTCCTAAGGATGTATATACATCAGCAATACCTGCAGGCAGCAACATTCACAGTCAACGTGTGCTTCTACTGTAACTCTCTGGCGTATAGCCTGAGATGCCACTTCACCTTTAACATTAGACAGAATTATTGAGGACACAATGGGAAAATATTCCGTTAGTTCCATCCTCAAGTCCTGGCCAGCAACTGTCCTTTATTCATTCTGTATCTGTTTTAAAATATCTGGTAAAACTGACATTGAGGGAGTGCCATGACAGATAGTATAGACAGTGGCCAAAGCTGTCCCCCAGGTTTAACGGTCTCCAATTTGTGGAAACCGTCCTGTTGGGTAAGCACATAGTCAACATGCTGTGCTTGTCTTGTGGTCCCATAAGTTGGTCTACCTCTTGGGTGATCCAAAATGGAATTTCCTCGCAATTAGTGGGTCTTTTGCCGATAAATGAATGAACAATTACAGGACTTGTTGCAGGTACTTTAGGCAAATGGGCTTGACCCGGCAGGCCAACCATTGTTAGCTGAGCCAACAAGGTGCATGAAGCAAATTGAGTTAAGCGTCTGTATAAAGGAACTAGAGCATGGTATAAGGGTAGTGTTTGCACAAGATTTTGACTAGCCATATATGGGTATGATGTGTATCTAGCTAAAGCTGGCCAAGTAACCCCATCAGTACTGAGGGACTCATGCAGATAGGTGTAGCTACGTGTGGGAGGGCACCAAGGAACTAAATATGGTGTTCCCAATGAGACAGAGGTATCTCCTTAAGCGCATGAGGTCTATATAGACTTGGCACTGCCAGAGTAATGTATATCTGAAATGTATTTGTATTGGCATCAACAGCTGGAAAGTCAACCAAAGAATGAAAGATTTCAATACCGTTACACCTTAAGAGGTGTAAGGGTATTGTGAACACGCATAAGCACTATTCAGGAGACCCATACATAAGTACCAGAACCAATATTGATGCCTCCATATTGCAGGGGTTCTGCTCAGAACCAGAACTTTGCCGGGAATCACGGGACATCAGCATGTAGGGACCCAGTCAACTTACCACATCAGTGCCTATAACACCAAATCCAGACTAACACATAGTGCTTTACCTCCTCTCCTTAACTTTCAGAGACACAGCTAACTTAGCATCTCAGAACACAACACTCTGAACTCTCTAAGGAGTCACTGCAACAAGTCACCAGTTTTCGTTTCTCACTTACACATGTCCCCAATAAAGGGAAAGAGACACGTGGAAAGCTTTCAATATTTATTGAACCTAACATGCTCTCTCATGCAAAAACCGTGCTGTAATTTGGAGACCTTCTGAAAGTCAATAATGTGATTAGCGCAACTAATAAACTACATACAATGAAAAGCCCTGCCATAGTGAATGACAAATCCGCCCAAGCCTACCCTTGCTATGGAAAAAATATATTATACTAAAGATCTCTTGGGTTAGTACCGGACCCCATTCCTGAGAGTCGTAATCAGTTGGTCTACATCTCAGACTAGTAGCTTGTTCATCTCAGGACTTCTTCTCTGCAAGCTTCGTTGGGCTCTGTTTTTAGAAATGCAAGTGTTGACTTATATGATAAGACTTGTTCTGTTAAAAAACAGCAGTTGGATTTGTCTATTGTGTCAAGGTGTTAGTGTCTGAACACAGAGAAAAACAGGGCAGAATGTCATTTGGCCTTGCATGATGTACAGACTAAACCACAGCAGAAGAACAGATAATAATACATGTGCATCTTATTTAAAAAATAACAACCTGGCATAAAAACAAGCGTGTTACTGCTTAAAATGTGCAATGCATAGCAGCCTATTATATATGTGCTTGGGCCAACATAAGGCAAAACTACAGTGGTCTCTATAGGGGACTCATGACAGCCCTGCAAGTGGACTGCCCAGAGTCTTTTCAGGAGCTGCACCCTCAGACTGGGCGCATTGATTTCAACCACATCACTGTAGGTGGAGACTTTAAACTAAGTTTCGACCCCTGCCTTGAAACTTACAGCCTCCGCCTTGGCTGGGAAGCCAAGATCTCATAAAATCGCGAGAGACATCTGTGACACACATACATTAACAGATGCCTTGCACCTGAAGAGTGTGTCCACATTGGGATTTATCCATTACTCTGGTGCCGATCACGAACCTGCAAAAACCGGGTACGAACCGTCGGACGGAGCACAATCTCCGCCCGACGCGTACCCGGTCGTCAATTTTCACAAACAAGGAATTACGATTCGCACGGGTACACCATTACCGTACGAATCGTAAAAAAGCCCGACCGAACAAAAAAACACCTACCAATGCAATCCGGGAAAGCGCCGACCTGACGTCGGGACGCTCGCAGCCAGCCATTCACGACCCAGGAATCACGATTTGCACCGACGTCACCCCGCACGGTGAATATTTTGCGGCAGCCAAAAACTGCCGGGAAATCAGGACGACGCGAACAAGGACCACCAGTACGCGACGGACAGACGACGACGCGAACAAGGAGGACCAGTACGTGACGGACAGACATGGACCCGAACCTACGAGTCATCCCTGCCCTCATAGCAGTCCACCTCCTCTACAGGTTACGACGCAGACGCCGCAGAAGGTCAGAATAACTAAGGGAGGGTGGAAAGTGGGGTGGGGTGGGGGTGGCAGGACCAGGGCAGGCCACAAAACAACCACATAAGTCACACACCACACATGGCCTGGACATACCTGACTCCCATGCCCTGGTCACCACGAGGGGGTGTGGGCGTGTCCTGATAAGCCAGCGACCGCCACAACGGAAGTCCGTCACCACGCGAACCGGCAACACAACCAGACAGGTACGTCCCGTACCCACGCCTGAAGAGCGTGGGTACGAGTCGGACCACGCCCACACACGTCACCCCAACAATGGCGGGACGGATCGCACCCACGTGGCAAAGGCCTGGGTATGGGCCGCACAAACATCACATAGCGTGGGGACGAATATGTACGGACCCTACCCCCACCCCGTATGCAAGGAGCGTACCCCCCACACCAACAGTGAAAGTACGACCCGTACCCCCACCCGCGTATGCATGGAGCGCACCCCCCATGCCAACAGTGTAAGTACGACTCGAACCCTCACCCGCGTATGCAAGGAGCGTACCCCCCACCCCAACAGTGAAAGTACGACCCGTACCCCCACCCGCGTATGCATGGAGCGCACACCCCATGCCAACAGTGTAAGTACGACTCGAACCCTCACCCGCGTATGCAAGGAGCGTACCCCCCAGCCCAACAGTGTAAGTACGACCCGTACCCCCACCCGCGTATGCATGGAGCGTACCCCCCATGCCAACAGTGGAAGTACAACCCGTACCCCCACCCGCGTATGCATGGAGCGTACCCCCCACCCCAACAGTGTAAGTACGACCCGTACCCCCACCCACGTATGCAAGGAGCGTACCCCCCAGCCCAACAGTGTAGGTACGACCCGTACCCCCACCCGCGTATGCAAGGAGCGTACCCCCCACCCCAACAGTGTAAGTACGACCCGTACCCCCACCCACGTATGCAAGGAGCGTACCCCCCAGCCCAACAGTGTAAGTACGACCCGTACCCCCACCCGCGTATGCATGGAGCGTACCCCCCACCCCAACAGTGTAAGTACGACCCGTACCCCCACCCGCGTATGCAAGGAGCGTACCCCCCAGCCCAACAGTGTAAGTACGACCCGTACCCCCACCCGCGTATGCAAGGAGCGTACCCCCCAGCCCAACAGTGTAAGTACGACCCGTACCCCCACCCGCGTATGCATGGAGCGTACCCCCCACCCCAACAGTGTAAGTACGACCCGTACCCCCACCCGCGTATGCAAGGAGCGTACCCCCCGGCCCAACAGTGTAAGTTCGACCCGTACCCTCACCCGCGTATGCATGGAGCGTACCCCCACCACACCAGTGTAAGTAGACTCGTACCCTCACCTCGAATGCATTGAGCGTACCCCCACCGTGTATGTTCCAAGCGTACATATCCTGAAATCGGAGGTGTGTGTGCAGAGTCCTCCCAGCAGTGCCCTGAGACAGGAGGGGTGTGTGCAGAGTCCTACCAGCAGTGCCCTGAGACAGGAGGGGTGGGTGCAGAGTCCTCCCAGCAGTGCCCTGAGACAGGAGGGGTGGGGGCCTATCACTCACAGCAGTGCCCTGAGACAGGAGGGGTGGGTGTGGAGTCCTCCCAGCAGTGCCCTGAGACAGGAGGGGTGGGTGTGGAGTCCTCCCAGCAGTGCCCTGAGACAGGAGGGGTGGGTGCAGAGTCCTCCCAGCAGTGCCCTGAGACAGGAGGGGTGGGTGCCTATCACTCCCAGCAGTGCCCTGAGACAGGAGGGGTGGGTGTGGAGTCCTCCCAGCAGTGCCCTGAGACAGGAGGGGTGGGTGCAGAGTCCTCCCAGCAGTGCCCTGAGACAGGAGGGGTGGGGGCCTATCACTCCCAGCAGTGCCCTGAGACAGGAGGGGTGTGTGCAGAGTCCTCCCAGCAGTGCCCTGAGACAGGAGGGGTGGGTGCAGAGTCCTCCCAGCAGTGCCCTGAGACAGGAGGGGTGTAACACATGTGTGTGAGGCCAGAATTATCCACATGCATACTGGCTACAAGGGTACATGTCCCCATGAACTCATGTCAACAGACTCCACACACAAGTACAGTGATCACCAAGGATGCCACGATTGTTGCAGGTGGAGACATGGCCCTGCATGCATGGCCAAAGTAGAAGGGCTCCGTCACACACACAGCTCATGTAGACACAGCTCTGCGCTAAACATTGGGAACACCCTGCAGGGAAGAAAGCTGGGTCCACAGAGGAAGGAATACACCCTGGGAGAAGTGCACCATGCAGTAACTGCTTACATGAACAAAGAAAGTTAGCCAACACCTTGTGATGGCACACAGATCACAGGGTCCCACCAATGAGCAGTACACTACTACATATCCCACACACCTAAACCCTTACACACCACCCAAAACCATGTAGCAGCCCCACCAACACCAATACCAGCATAGCAGTAGTGTGATAATGAAAACAAAATTAAGCTTTATTCAGCATGAGCACAATGTCCGTGGATCGCAGGCAGTACAATCTTCACAAAGCCCATAGGGCAGTCAATGATTCTCAGCTGGATGGGGGACACAGTGGGATGCGTGTCCCCTACCTTGCCTGCACAGTCAAATGGCATCGTCTTCCACACTGGTGAGGGCATCAGGGGGGGGGAAGCAACAGGCACCGCAGGGACATCAGGGCAAAGGGGCGGCGTTGTGGGTGCAGGGATGGAGGACTCCACCACAGGGGGTGGGTCAGTGCCAAAGGCGGAGGCCAGGATGGCACTACACACCTTTGCAAGGTCCTCCAGGGAGTCCCCTGCACCCGAAGGGACCTCAGGCCCCAAGGAGGGGGGGGGGTCAGAGGGATGGGTCGCAGCGCCACCGGGGGAGGGTGGAGACAGGGGGGGAGACTCAACCACCCTGACCGGGGACCTCCTTGACCGCTTGCGTGGTGGTGTACCTGTGGGGCTCAGGGACAGAGCGGCCATGAAGGAGTCCTTGGGGGAGATGTGGCCAGGAGAGCTGAGGGGAGGGGATTTGGAGGGAGTGGACTGGGTGGAATGCGGACTCCCACTATGGCTGCGTGTCACACGTTTGCCCCCCGACCCAGTGGGTGTGCCTACCTCACCCTGTGTGTGCGTGTCAGGAGGAGTGCGGTGGACCTTCCCTGCTGGTGTGGTGCCCGTGTCCGTTGATGTGGGTGCATGCCGACGTCTGGGTGTACGTGGGACAGGCTTGGGAGTGGGAAGTGTGGATGGGGCAGGGGTAGGTGGGGGGAGGTCGCGCTGCAGGAGACCCACTGCTGCAGTCAGTGTGGAGTCTATGGACCTCAGCAAGTTGCGTTGGTCAGCCTGCGATGAATGAATGCCCTCCAAGAAAGCCTCGATGTTGGTGAGGGTTTTGCCGTGGGCATGGAGGACATTAAGGATCGCAGCCTGACCAACCTGCAGTTGCCGCTGGATGTCCACAGACTCTGCATTGGCGGCAGCAGTGGAGACAGGGGCAGGGGGTGCGGTGCCTGGCAGGAAGGAGACATGCTGTGACCGGGCACGCTGGGAAGGGACACGAGCAAGTGGGAGGCGGCTGGTGGAAACTGAGGGGGCGGTGCGAGGTGTTGTTCCGCTGTCAGCTGCTGGTGCAGCCTCCGCCCACTCGGAGACATCCTCCTCGGACCTGTCAGCTTCGTAGTCTGATGTGCCAGTCGACAGGTCCTCGGCCACACTCTCCTCCGCCTCTGTCCCACTCGATGTGCCAGACCCGATGTCACGGCTGGCACTGGTGCTCGGTCCCTCCGCCTGGTCTGTGTCCATGTCTCCCTCTGTGTCCCCCGACGATGCTGTGGGCAGGGTGGAGAGACAGAAATTAATCAGACACCTGTACACATCTGTCACATGAGTCCAATCTACATAGGTAACATTGCATGGCCTGAAAAGGAAGATCCCTAACATCTACTGAACAGGGTACCGATGTAGGGCATGAAACACACAGTTGGTTGAGCCACCATGCCACTGAAATACCATGGAGAGCATGAGACAATAGCTAAACACAGGAAACGGAGTCTGACATAGCACCCAGGCCCTGGGGACAATCCAGCACTGCATCTGCACCACACAGCGTTGGCGAAAATACCGATGACCAGGGAGCATATCCATGAACTTGAGACACATGCTGCATAGGTAATGCTGAAAACATGCACAACATGACTTGGTCACTGCACCTTGCGTGTGTGTCCAGACACATCACACACTGCCCAGACCCAGCAAGTGGAAATCAGGAGTTAACACATAGGCATTGCCCGCCCCAACAAGACCCTACACGAGGCAAATTGTTGAGACACAGGTGGCACCAACATCTCATAGTCTGGGTGATACACACAGGGGCAGGCAAAAAGCAAGATTGGACGCCAAACAGCCAAGGTGCGCCTGTACAAATAATGAGGTACCAGTGCCCATCCTCAGATGAGTATAAAAAGACACACAGGCACTGGCAACTGTGAGTATGAAGAAGGACAATCAGGTCAGGCTGCACAGTGGACACCTGTACAAAATAGCACGTCTATATACATGGTGACAGGGGACAATGGCACAGAGCACAACCTACGCTGTATACACTGAGATTGTCCACGTTTATGATGACACATACACCACTGAGGAAAAGGTGCCCCAGGGGACAGTAGTGGGCACGCAACTACATGCTACTGAATGGTAATGACTGCAACACACGTCACCATCCCTGCACTATGTGTATCGCACACTCATGCACATCATGTCACAGGCCACCACATAGGACATGCGCGCTGTAAGGCATGACACATGAGAGACCAACTCCCATGTCTGGAGTCAGCATCAGTGCCAACTGACATGTAACCCACATGCAGTGAACTTGACAGTGCACAGGCAAGGTCCCACAAACTGTTACACACCACCCCCACATGATGCTACAGTCATTGTTCTCGTGGACAAAGCGCCAGCCTACATCACCTTGTGAAGGAGTGACTACACACAGACCAGGGAACACATTGCAAGGAGGGGAAGGGTGGCAGGGGCACAGCGCTATACTGGGGCAAACAGGATCTGCACAGCACCTTTAAACCCTGCCAGTTAATTCATGCTACTGTGCCCTTACAAATGCCGGTGACACACAACGAACACACATGTACCTACCCCCTTCCGGCTGCTGCATCGCCTGTAAGCGCCTCTCCAGGTCTGGAAAGACCACCGGCAGCACACGCCTGTGGAGGTGGCTCAGACGGCGGCGGCCGCGGTTCTTGTGGCTCTCAGGTGAGTCCCCCAGCAGGAGCCGTGCAATCCTCCGCGTCCAGCACCGGATATCCTGCCAGCGTTTTCTCACCTGGGGCAGGCTCCGCCTCCGACCATCCACACCCCTCACGGCACTGACGGCGGTCAGCCAGATCTGCTCCTTGGCAGTGGCGCCTACCTGTGAGGAGGAACAAGTGACACCACATCAATACACCAGCCACATGTCACAGAGAGACATATGGGTACAAATCAGCTGGTTACAACAAGGCATGTCATGCAGCCAACGCATTGCACCTTTGTCATAGGGACATCATCCCCTGGTGAGGGAAAAAGCAGTACGTGCCACAGTGGGTACACAGGTGGAATGATGGCAATGTCACAATCAATGATCAAGGCTCACACTGTGCATCACACCCACCCCTCCTGTCTCAGGGCACTGCTGTGAGTGATAGGCCCCCACCCCTCCTGTCTCAGGGCACTGCTGGGAGTGATAGGCCCCCACCCCTCCTGTCTCAGGGCACTGCTGGGAGGACTCTGCACACACCCCTCCTGTCTCAGGGCACTGCTGGGAGGACTCTGCACACACCCCTCCTGTCTCAGGGCACTGCTGGGAGGACTCTGCACACACCCCTCCTGTCTCAGGGCACTGCTGGGAGTGATAGGCCCCCACCCCTCCTGTCTCAGGGCACTGCTGGGAGACATCAGGCACCCCCCCCCTGGGACCCCCCCGACAGTACATGGCATGTGTGTGACACCTGGACGCAATGGCAGAAGTCACAGTCACAACATAGGGACAGTCTGTGGCAGTGGCCTATGCACTCACCTGATACCCTGGTCGCCCATACAGCATGGAGTACTGTGGGAGGATCACATCCAGCAGAGCCATGTTCTCCTCCAGGGTGAATGGCTGTGTCCTCTCCACAGCCCTTGACATGGTTCCAGGGAATCAGTAGCAGCAGCTGGGTCGACGAATGCAAAGATGTGCAGGCAAGTGCTCCCTCATGGGACCTGGCTGCCTTATATGTGCCCTTCTGCCCAGTCTCATGCACAGGAGTACAGAGTGATTGGTCACTCACATTTGCATCCTATGTTTCCACCAATCCCTTCAAAGCTAGCAGTCTGTGGGTTCTCTATCGGTTTCATTCTCCTGCATGATGTCAGCCCCACAAACACATTGCAACAAAGTAGAAGAATTCCAACTGACTTCTGCTGTGCACCTTCCAGAACAATTTCGAATTTTGAACTTGGTCTCCATGACAACCAGCATGCATGTAGGCCTTAATACTTGTCCCCTATGTAATTTGGAGCATCACACACAGGTACGGTGCGTTTCGGGGCCCTAGGGCACCCCAAATGCATGGCAACGGCCCGTACATGCATGCCTACGCTCTCCATCACTATGGGTCTGCACGCGTATGCGTACCCGTAGTGGTACGGACCGTACACTCGCATGTACGCTCTCTATCACTATGGGTCTGCACGCGTATGCGTACCCGTAGTGGTACGGACCGTACACTCGCATCTACGCTCTCTATCACTATGGGTCTGCACGCGTATGCGTACCCGTAGTGGTACGGACCGTACACTCGCATCTACGCTCACTATCACTATGGGTCTGCACGCGTATGCGTACCCGTAGTGGTACGGACCGTACACTCGCATTTACGCTCTCTATCACTATGGGTCTGCACGCGTATGCGTACCCGTAGTGGTACGGACCGTACACTCGCATCTACGCTCTCTATCACTATGGGTCTGCACGCGTATGCGTACCCGTAGTGGTACGGACCGTACACTCGCATCTACGCTCACTATCACTATGGGTCTGCACGCGTATGCGTACCCGTAGTGGTACGGACCGTACACTCGCATCTACGCTCTCTATCACTATGGGTCTGCACGCGTATGCGTACCCGTAGTGGTACGGACCGTACACTCGCATCTACGCTCTCTATCACTATGGGTCTGCACGCGTATGCGTACCCGTAGTGGTACGGACCGTACACTCGCATCTACGCTCACTATCACTATGGGTCTGCACGCGTATGCGTACCCGTAGTGGTACGGACCGTACAAATGCCTGTACGCTCGCCATCACGATGGGTACACATACGGCAGCACTCCCACAGTGATTTGGGAACATGCACAGGCCCTCTCAGCAGCAGTACGGCGGTTTTTACACATCACTGTGGTGATAGGCGACACACATGTAGGAATAGGGCGGACATACTTGTCCATGGATGGACATACTTGTCCAGGAATGGACATCAAGGCATCGTCTGTGCATTACTACATGTGTGGGGCACAGGTGTCACAGGCTGTGATGTGGAACATGCCTCCTGAGTGGAGAAGGCACCAGATGTATGATGAGATGTGTACATGTGTACTGTGTGAGGGTGCAATGTGTGCCAGACATGCCCTTGACTCCTTTGACATGTGTGCATGTGGGACTGCGCACTTGGGGTGAGCGTCACTGGCATGGCACGGACACCAACACACGGAAGTGTCCCATGATGCCCGGTACAGGGGTCATGACACATGACTTGTCACTACCCACAGTGCACAATGTGACTATGCCATATATGTGTCCGGGATTTACATCAGGTTGATGTTGTAGCACCCTCAAAAGCTGCAGCCGTTGCAGCAACCAACATGTGGCTGTGTGTAGATTGTCATTGCACACTGTTCCCAACACCATGCCACATGTGTTATCGGATGTGAGGTGCACATGTATGCATGGGACACGGAGTAGCGTGACAAGGCCATGTCAGCAAACTCACAAGGAATGTGTGGTGAGTCATGACATGTGCACCTTCATGGCAAGGTGTGTGGGCTGGACTAGTGTAATGTCATGTGACCTGTGGCTCAAGTGTTCCGCTACCAGTCTCTGCAATCGGCATCACACTTCTGCTGATGTGTGGGTGTATGTCACTCCTGTGTTGCGTCGGGCAGTGCACTTGCACTGGGACACAGCTATTTCCATGGCGTGGCATGGGGAGGTTCTCAATCACCGTGTGTAGCTGGGTTTTTGAAGGAGTGTCACCTTGCATCCATACGTGTCCTGGGCATGTAGCACATGCCTGACTCCCTATGTGGCATGTGTGTATTGCCAGATTTACATGTGCTCAGTAGACATGAGTTGTTCTCGTAGTGCACTCACTCTTCCTTGTCACTTCCAAATTACTGCAGAGCGCCTCCTGTTGCCCGAAGAATTCCAGACTTGGCTACCATGCAGGAGAATGACAGGATCCGGCTCTACTGCTTCACCCAACCGTTGATTCTGGAGCTGACGGCGAGACTGGCACCACACCTGCAACCGCAGCACAGGTATCCTACGGCACTGACACCCCAGCTGAAGGTAATGGCTGCCCTACATTTTCTTGCCACGGGTACCTTCCAAAATACCATAGCTCATGTTGGTGGCATGTCCCAGAGCATGTTCAGCGGTGTGCTGCATGATTTCTTGGAGGCCATGTTGATTCACCTGGATGACTTCATCAAGTTCCCAACCCCTGAACAGATGACTGAGTTCAAGCGTGGATTCTATGCCCTGGGAGGGATGCCCCATGTCATTGGGTCCATAGATGGGACACATGTAGGTTTGGTACCACCACACGCACGGGAGGTGGCGTACCGCAATCGGAAGCACTACCACTCCATCAATGCCCTTGTGGTGTGTCTGTCCAATATGGTGATTTCACATGTCTGTGCTCGTTTCCCAGGATCAGCACACGATGCCTACATCATGAGGCGTAGCGGGATGCCTGATATGATGATGCAGCTGCGCAACGAACGGGCATGTGTTGTTGGTGGGTACAGTCTGTCTGTCCTGTATTCTGTATAGCCGACCAGCACGACCGCTACACCAGTTCTAACGATGTCCATGTGCTTCCCATGTAGGGGACGCTGGCTATCCCAACATGCCTTGGCTGCTGACAACTCTCCGCAACCCCATCACGCCGGCCCAGCTCCGCTATAACACCGCCCATGGCCGGACAAGGCGAGTGATAGAGAGGACGTTTGGCATGCTGAAGAGCCGATTCCGGTGCCTCCACAAGACCGGCGGTGCACTCCCTTATGCCCCGGCGAAGGTCTGCAAGATCTTCATGGTCTGCTGCATGCTGCACAACATGGCAGTTGAAAGAGCTGTGCCACTCATCCTGAATCAACATGACGAGGACCATCCACCCGTGGAGGACGAAGGGCTTGGCAATGGGGCTAGTGATGTGGAGGATGTGGAGCCGCAAGAGGACATCCGGACTCGGCTCATACGCGACTTCTTTGCTTAGTGGTGAGTACCAGGGTCTGAGTGTGCACGCATTGGTCCCCGTGTGGCATGCGTTGTGATGTGTGTCTCCACCTGCATGTATGGCACGTGGGTCAGAGGTGTGTGTGGGTGTGTCACTGGAGTGATGGTGGCAGTGATGGTAGTATTTCCCCAGTCATAATTGTGACCTAGCATGTTGTCATCCATACATGTGTCGAGTAACTGCACATGCAAGTGGCTGTGCTTTTTGTGGCTGACTTCTTGTGTGTCTCTCTTCCCCAGGTACCTGCGCATGCCGTTTGCTGGTTGCATTGTTGTGGCACTGCTATTCCTCATGGACATGACATCGTGGGCTGACTCAGCGTTACAGGCACGGACACGTTTGGAAGTCTCCATGGGGTAAGGGATGCATCTGGGGTGTATTGGGTGTGGCAGTTGTTCACGATGTGTGCACACTGCCCCGGTCGGGGTTTGGTTCCTCTGCAGACATGTGGCATCCCCATGGGACACGACATGCAGCTGGGTACACCTGAATAGATGGGCTGCCTGGTTGTCAGTCATCAGTGATGGGATAGTGGATTGTGATGATGGCATCAATGTGTGTGACACTGCCCTCGGACACATACGGTTAACATTGTCTTGACATGGCGTGGGACTTCCACATCAGCGGATGTATGGTGTATGGCAGGCTCTCCGTGAGCAGCTGTGGGTATTTAGCTGTTAGCCGACACTTGTGTGCCAGTTCCATGGCTATCACGCATTTGTGCTGCAGAAGGTGGGTGCCAGTGTTGGAGCCACATGTTACTCCACATGATGTGTTCATGTGTACTTCAAGTTGCCTCTGCAATCCCAAAAACATGACTATTAAAGGTGTCCCTATGCCTCCAAGGTGCCTCTTCTCAGTCAATGCTGGTGTGTTGGCACGGTGCATCCTGCATGTCTGGCATGGTATTCCCTGATTGTGGCTATGTGTCAATGTGTCGAGTGGCAAGATGCAAGCTGTGTGTGTGTGCTGAGACTGTGTATTGTGCATGATGTCCATGACTGTGTGGGTATTGTGACATGTGCCATCCCCATGCATCCAACGTTGTCCATGACCCCATTCTCTGCATCCACCGGACTCAAGCTTGCAGGACATGGTTCTGCCACCTGTCTACACATACCTGGGTGCCCCCCAGGACACGGGCCAGGATCCCTGACCTCTGCGCATGACTGTTGCTGTACTCAATGTGTCTGTCAGCACGGTTGTTCGGCCACCCCCTCAGCTGGTTCTGACCATCACGGGTGTGTATGGTGCTCCATGTCTGTCTTGCCTAATAAACTGTGACCCATGTGTCCTGTGCCAGACTCAGGCCCCAGGGTGTGGATGGTTGAAGTGAACAGATGACTCAGGCATGTTTAGACTGTACAAGACACATGTTAGGTAATAATGCTACCAGCAGGCATCTACTCTTAATAGTGTGATTTATTATTGGGGGGGGGGGGACAAAGTGAGGGGCTTTCCGGGATTAGGGAATCCAAAGTTCAGTAGGGGAGTTGGTGTCCTTGCCATTGGAAATCCTCAGAGTCCATGCCACAGTCTTTGTCAACATTGGTCAGCCAGTGACCAGCATGGCCATGTGGCAGAGAATGTCTCTTGATGCTGTGATGCTGTTGCTCCAGTGGGCCAGGTGCCAGGCCAGGTGTCCTGGGAGATGGTGATGTAGCAGCCACCCTCACGGTCCTTTCCGTGGACGACCCGGCTTCCTGCGGGGAACCTCAGCAGCAGGCCGTGACGACGTCTGGGATGCTCCGTCGGATGTTTCCTCCTCCTCCTCATGATCCCTCCCTGTGGGTGGTGATGTTCTCCGCCTTCTGGCACAGGGAGGGTCGGCCATGGTGTCGGCCATCCGACGGAGTTCAGCGTGAATCCCCTGGGACGCCGTCACTTGCTCAGCCTGTCTGTCCTCCATCCTCCGTTGGTGTACCTGTAGACAGGCTATTAGCTCCGCATGTTGCTGGGCCTGCTGGACCTTGATCCCCTCGAGGACGGACACAACCTGGGCCATGCCCGTGGTGTCCTGCCGGTATGAGTCCAGGATGTTACGGACATGGGAAAATACCGGATCCCCAGCCAACTGGTCAGGCTCGCGCCTCCGCCGTCCTCCACTCCCACCACCCCTGCCCACTTGCGTCTGGCCTGCACTTGTGGGCACATCGGGTCTCCGGGACCCCTGAGGGGTGGCATTGGCGTTGTCGCCTGCCTCCTCCTGGGTGCCCGGGACACCGTGTCCCTCCTGGCGAGCCTGGCTGCATTGTGGTGTTGGGGCAGGGATCCTGGGTGTCTCCTGGGATGTGGCAGGAGTGGGGGTGGTGGTTGGCACGGTTGTACCTGACGCAGGTGCTGCAGGTGGTTGGACACCAGAGGGGCCAGGTCGGTCGGGGTCGTCCGCAGAGTGGTGAGAGTGGTCGCTGCCGGTGGGATCGGTCTCCTGCAGATCCGGGTCCTGTGAGTGTTCCCCCCCAGTGTTGGGGGGTGCAGCACGACGTTGACCTGTGTGTGAGAGAGAAAATGTTAATTTTGATCCATGCAACATCCATGTTTCATCCGTTACAAAGTTGGCACATTTCCTCTTGGAATTAGGATCTGTCTTGCATTCCACTCACAGTGCACTTGTGCATGTGTGTGTCCCTTGGGCACCAATTTGGCCCCTTTAACTATGTGTGGCACAGTCTTACTTGCTGCGTCAAGTGTGACTGCAGTCAGCAGTGGAGTGTGCATGTGTGGCGAGCCATGCATTTGCGCCTTCCTTGTAGCACTGTACATGTGCACATGGAGTGGATCCACACACTTATATGATGCAGGTGGCTGTCCTTGTGCTCGTGTACAGGTTGTGACATGGCCCTGCGTTTTGCCATGATGAAGAGGGGGGGTTCTGGCACTGGCCACCCTTGTCTACATGCACGCAGTCCACCTGCTGACGAGCAGACATTCCCACACACCAAAGGACTGATTTGCTCTCCCTGTGTCTCCCTCCTTCTCTGTCCCCCTCTCCCTCCCTCTCTGTCCCCCTCTCCCTCCCTCTCTGTCCCCCTCTCCCTCCCTCTGTGTGTCAGCCTCCTCCCTCTGTCCGTCTCCCTCCCTCTCAGTCCCCCTCTCCCTCCCTCTGTGTCCCCCTCTCCCTCCCTCCGTGTGTCACCCTCTGTCACCTTGGCCCAGCTTCCTGGGCACACACTGTTAGCAGATCTTTGAGTGGCCCTTGGCCTGTTGATGTGAGTTTGTTTCTGATCTCCAGGCACCCATTTTGTCTGCTGTGTGTCTGTGCGCAGCTGCTGTGGTGGTGTGTGCTGCCACTCTTTCACAATGTTGGCTGTTCATTAGCTGCTGTCATGTGCAAAACAGTGCCTTCACCCCCATGTGTTGATGCAAGGCGTCCGCCATTTGCTGGCAAGTCATTCCTGTGTTGGGACACAGTGTTTGTCTGGCTGTGACCTAGGCCATATGGGCAGAGGGCATTGTTGTCTGCTTTGGAGTCGCACTATGTGATTCTTGGTGCCCAGCCTCCCGCCATCCGGGTTACCGTGTCATGTGTTGTTGTCTTCTGTGGCCTGTGACTTGACATTGTCCAGCTGGGTGCATGGGGCATGGTGGCAGCAGTGGCATGTGCCTGCTCATGGAGTGTGGTTGAGTAATGCGATGGCTTGTGGTGGTTGCGTGCCTGTTATTAATTTTGGTTGTGGTTGCAGTTCCCCCCATGTGAGGTGCGTTGTTTGTGTACTCACCCGGGTCTCGGAGTCCTTCTACTCCTTCAACTGCCTCCACCGGCAGTATGGCCATCACCCTCTCCTCCCAGGGATGGTACTGTACGGCTCTGCGGGAGGGCCCTCCTCCGGTGGCGTTGGCCTGGTCGTGTTCCTCCTGCCTCTTGGCTCTGACCCTCCTCCGCAGATCGTACCACCTGTTCTGGCAATCCTGCTTGGTCCTCCTGGTGTCCGCAACAGCATTCACAGCATCGACGATGGTCTGCCACATGGCTGTTTTGGCTGCCTGGCTGGTGCTTCTGACCAATGTTCCAAAGATCTGTGGCTCGACTCTGAGGATTTGATCAACAAGGACCTCCAACTCTCGGTGACTGAACTTTGGATTCTTGGTAGTGGGCATGGTGAGGGGTGTGGGTGGGGATGGTGTGGGTGTGGGGGGTGTGTGGATGTTGGGGGGGGGTGTGGATGGTTGTGTGTGTGTGTGAATGTGATGAGAGGGTGTTTGTGAGGGTGGTCGTGTGAAGGTGTGCAAGTGTAAGATGTGGTGTAGCTTGTAGTCTGGTTCTGTGGTGTCTGGCAGCAGTGAGTCTGTTGCAAAGGCTCATGGTTTGTGTGTGTGGGCCCTTTTCATTGGTCCATGGGTGGGTGTGGCAGTGTTTGAATTTTGGGTGGGTGTGTTATAAGGAGTGGTGGTGTATTGGGCCTCTGTTTGTTTTTGACAGTTGCAGGTCAGTGATTGTGTTATTTTAGTGGTTGTTGGCCATGTTTAGTGGCTGTGTGCCTTTCGAATGGTGTATTCTTGTGTTGTTTTGTTTTGTCCTTGTTGTGTACGTGCGTTTTGAGCGTGTGTACGGTGTGTACATGGGCCATTTGGTTGTACGATTATGTCCTTGTGTGTGGCTTTGTACGACTCGTACATGCGGTTGTGATGTTGGGGCATGGGGTGCGCTCCGTACTTAGGAGGTTGTGTTGGGGGTGCGCCAGGAACGTACTGGGGTGGGGGTACGACTGGAACGTACTGGGGTGTGGGTAGACGGGGCTATGACACGTACTGGGGTGGGGGTGTGGCTCGAACGTACTGGGGTGTAGGTACACGGGGGTACGACACGTACTGGGGTGGGGGTACGACTGGAACGTACTGGGGTGTACATGGACAGTGGTACGACACGTACTGGGGTGGGGGGGTGTACATTGACGGTGGTACGACACGTACTGGGGTGGGGGTACGACTGGAACGTACTGGGGTGTGGGTAGACGGGGCTATGACACGTACTGGGGTGGGGGTGTGGCTCGCACGTACTGGGGTGTAGGTACACGGGGGGTACGACACGTACTGGGGTGGGGGTACGACTGGAACGTACTGGGGTGTGGGTAGACGGGGCTATGACACGTACTGGGGTGGGGGTGTGGCTCGAACGTACTGGGGTGTAGGTACACGGGGGGTACGACACGTACTGGGGTGGGGGTACGACTGGAACGTACTGGGGTGTGGGTAGACGGGGCTATGACACGTACTGGGGTGGGGGGGTGTACATTGACGGTGGTACGACACGTACTGGGGTGGGGGTACGACTGGAACGTACTGGGGTGTGGGTAGACGGGGCTATGACACGTACTGGGGTGGGGGTGTGGCTCGCACGTACTGGGGTGTAGGTACACGGGGGGTACGACACGTACTGGGGTGGGGGTATGACTGGAACGTACTGGGGTGTGGGTAGACGGGGCTATGACACGTACTGGGGTGGGGGGGGTGTACATTGACGGTGGTACGACACGTACTGGGGTGGGGGTACGACTGGAACGTACTGGGGTGTGGGTAGACGGGGCTATGACACGTACTGGGGTGGGGGTGTGGCTCAAACGTACTGGGGTGTAGGTACACGGGGGTACGACACGTACTGGGGTGGGGGTACGACTGGAACGTACTGGGGTGTGGGTAGACGGGGCTATGACACGTACTGGGGTGGGGGTGTGGCTCGAACGTACTGGGGTGTAGGTACACGGGGGGTACGACACATACTGGGGTGGGGGTACGACTGGAACGTACTTGGGTGTAGGTAGACGGGGCTATGACACGTACTGGGGTGGGGGTTCGACTGGAACGTACTGGGGTGTACCTAGACGGGTGGGGGTATACATATACGGGGGGTACGTGTCGGACGTACGGGGGCTGGGGGGAGTGTTGGGCGCGTATGCGGGCACATGTCTCCATGGTTGCTGTAGGAGTTCGGTGCGGACGGTGTTTTTTCCATACGGTTGTAACCTCGGACGCACGGGATGGATCGTGATTCCTCGGTCGGACTTGGATTTTCACGTTTGTAAGGTAAATCGTCCGAGGACGTGTCGGACACATTTTCCGACCCAAGGACGTGTGGGGAATGATTCCCAGTGCGGTTCGTATGGACTTTTTACCATGCGAATCGTGATTGCCAGTTCGTACGGCACTTGTACGATTCGTACGGTAAAAAGACCCGATACGAGTCGCACGGGGGAATTTTTTACCGGATCGTGATCGGCACCTCTGTCCAATATATGGCTTGGTCATTCATTGAATATTGCCTTTCATCCGTGACCCTAAGCCCTCAGCTGGTTACACCCCAACATCTACCCCATACATTTTACAGATAACTCTCTTCTCCATGTCACATTCTTACCATATGCTGGTGGCCAGGAGAAATAATTGCATTTCCCCACACTAGCGTTACAAGATGTGCTTTTCCGCTCCAAACTGCATACAACAGTATTAGTTTATTACTGCATTAATGAGGGTTCAGTGGACACACAGACCACCATCTGGATGGCTTTAACCCCTTCAGTGCCCATGACGAGCTGGACTCGTCATGGGCTGCGGTGGCGCTGTGCCCATGACGAGTCCAGCTCGTCATGAACTCCGCCCGCTAATACAAAGCGCGGCACTGGGCGGGGAAAGGGGCGGGCATGCAAGGGGTTAAGGTGTACATTCAGGGCATATGCATATCCATGCACTTAGGCATGCTGAGAGACTTGCATAACGAGTTTAGACACATCAAAAAAGACTTGACAGACCTGGATTTATGGGCTTCACAATGCTATGGGGATCCACACCCACTTACCCGAGCCACACTGCTGACTGAATACTGAGAACTGCCTAGATTTGAGGTCCTCTTCAAGGTAAATATGTTAGGGCTCGTAGATACAGAGAAGGCAGCATTTCAGATGTACACTGGCCCGACGCCTCTGTCCCCCAAGAGGTAGTACTATAAAGTCGACCTATGTACACATGGGGGATCCAAATTAACTGGTCCAAATGCGAACTATTTCTTTCACCCCTGCCACAAAACTCACTAGGTGCGAATTCCCACCGACCTGGTGCAAGGGGTTGATTAAATATCTAAGCATTTTCGTACACCAAGATAGGGAGCAAGTAGTGTGGCTAAACTACGGCCCGTTGTTGATACACTATCAACACAGGTAGACCTCTGGATCCTTTTACCGCTCTCAATGGCTGAAAGATTGCCATAGCTAAATGGTAGTCCTCCCCCTATTCCTTCACTTCTTCCTAAATATTCCTATACCACTCACCAGCTTGTTCTTTGCTACGATGCGCGGACTACTTCTCAAATTCCTTTGGGCCGGTAAACATCCATGCATCAGCTGGGACATACTAGTATTTCCAAATGAGAGAGACAGTTTTGGTGTACCTCACCTACACCTATATTATTTGGCAGTCCAATGTCAATATGTCAATGTCAATATGTAAATGTCAATATGTCATCACTGGTATCATGCAGATGCTAGGCTCCTATATATCAAACCAGGGATAGACTTGGCCGCACCAACTTCCCTTGCCTCTATCCTCACCAAGGGAATTCCTTTCAACACAAAGGATATCCAAAGTTATCCACTATGTGCTGGGCATGGAGGAAACGTCAGCATATTTTAGGTAGTACTCTACTTCATTCTCTAGATTTAACACTATTAGACAACCATTGGCTCTCATCCACCTGCGAAACCCTAATCAGATGGACCTTGATATGGTTTCCACATGTTCAGGGACATCTTCCCTGTGCGTCATGTCATGTCCTAACGCACTCCACAGATACCCGCTTTGCTTTGGCCTCAATTATGAACCTTTTCATAATGCACCAGGTGCACAGCGTGCTGAGAGCTGCCATACTGGCATGCCCATTAGCGCCTGACGACTTCTCTCCCATAAACCTCAGTAATAAATTACCCTGACAGGTGATGACTGGTCTCAAAACTACGTCACGTCAGTATGGTGCTATTCCCGGCTCATGATACGAAACTCAGGACCTACTTGGAGGAGAACTATGGGGGTCATTATAATCGCGGGCGGATCGCCACCGCCCAACCGGCGGTGGCAATCCGCCCTCCATAACAGAAATATTGTTTTTGAAAATTCAGAGGTGTTGAATACCATTTGCAAAAATATAATTGTTGAAAATATCTTTTTTTATTAATATATATTTCAGTATATATTTTATATGTATGTGATATATGATTTTTGTATAAGGTTTGTTAGTATATTTAATATATTGTAAATTTTTTGTAGTTATTATTTTTATTTGAATTTTGCATACTTAGTTCTATAGCGGGTTGTGGGTTTATAGGGGAATAGGGTGGGTAGTAATTTAATTATATTTAATTAATCAATTAATTTTTATTTATTAATAATTGAGATGTTATAGTGTTAACTGTGTAAATTAATGTATTATTAATTAATCATTAATTGGTTGTTTATTAATTTTAATTATTCAATTGGTAAGTAATTATGGTAATTGTGTAATGACTTTTAGGTTTGTGTTGTGGCGTTTATAGGTGTAAATGGTGGGAAGAAATGCATTTTTAATTTATAAATTAATAATTGGTTGCTAATTTTAATTAATTAGTTTGTAAATAATGTTGGTAATTGTGTAATTAATTATATTTGAGTGTTTTAGTTTTCATATGTGTAAAGGGTGGGAAGCAAATTATTTTTAATTGATGAATTAATAATTACTTGTTAATTAATTGTAATGAATTAATTGGCAATTAATTAGGGTGATTGTGTAATTAATATTTGGTGTGTGTTGTGGTGTTTTGTAGGAGTAAAGGGTGGGAGGTTTGTGTTTAATTAATGTTAATTATTTGATATTTATTTAGGGTAAATTTTTATCTTTATATGTTTTGTTTTTACTTTTAAATGGGTAAAGGGTGGGTATTAAATAACATTTTTTATTTATTTATTAGTTGTTTATAGTAATAGTTTCTCTTTAAAAAATAATATATAATTGTTTTTTATTATTTCATAATTTGATTTAGGAGTGTGTTGTGGATATTAGATTGTTAAATATTGCGTACTCAATTAATATATATATATATATATATTTATTAATAAGATGTTTTTTAATTTATTATTAATTATGTTAAGTATGGAAATAAATGTAATTAAAAATGTTGAAGTGTTTTGTTATTGGTGTATGAAATAAAATAAATATATTTATGCTTGAAATAATTTTTTGTTAGTTTATATTTGCTACTTTTAAATAATTATTGTTTACAAATGTATTTTTTTATTATTTTATATACTATTTGTTGATTTTTGTTGTATGTAATTAATATTATAATAGGTGTTGTTTGTATATGTTTAATAGATTTAAATTTCTATTTTTTAAATATTGTTTTTTATTTTTATGATTTTTTAAATGTTGTGATATTTTGTGTTACAACTGTTTGTTATTAGTAGTATTTGTTTCCCTGCTAGCCAACACTTTACATAGTGCTGCACTCACTGGAGTAGGAATCATAATTTTTACCTCTTCGCTATCCAGTACTTTCCCTACTGTTGGATTCACTGGAGTAGAAATAGTAATTTTTACCCCTCCGCCATCCAACACTTTCTCTACTGCGTACTCACTGGAGAGAGAATAAAAATGTTTACCCCTCTGCTATCCAACACTTATCCTACTGTTGTATTCAGTGGAGTGAGAATAGTTATTTTTACCCCTCCACAATTTTTACCCCTCCGCTCTCCAGTACTTTCCATACCATTGCACTCACTGGAGTGGGAATAGTAATTTTTGCCCCACCACTATCCAACACTTTCCCTACTGTTTCACTCTTTGGAGTGGGAATAGTGATTTTTACCCCTTCGCTACTCAACATTTTCCCAACTGTTGCACTCACAGGAGCTGGAATAGTAAAGGTAATCCTTCTGCTATCCAACACTTACCCTACTTTTGCACTCACTGGAGTTAGAATAGTAATTTGTATCCCTCCACTATCCAACACTTTCCCTACTGTTGCACCATTTGTATTGGGAATAGTAATTGGTACCCACCGCTATCCAACACTTTCCCTAATGTTGTACTTACTGGAGTGGGAATAGTAATTTTTACCTCTCCACTATCCAACATTTTCCCTACTGTTGCACTCACTGGAGTTGGAATAGTACATTTAATTCCTCTGCTATCCAACACTTATCCTACTTTACACTCACTGGAGTGGGAATAGTAATTTTAACCCCTCCGCTAGCCCACACTTTCCCTATTGTTGCACTCTTTGGAGTGGGAATAGTAAATTTTACCTCTCCACTATCCAACACTTTCCTTACTGCTGCACTTACTGGAGTGGGATTAGTAATTCTTTCCCCTCCACTATCCAACACTTTCCCTACTGTTGCTATCACTGAAATGGGAATAGTAGTTTTTACCCCTATGCTATCCAACCCTTTCCCTACTGCTGCACTCATTGGAGTTGGAATAGTACATTTAATTATTCCGTTATCCAACCCTTTCCCTACTGTTGCACTCATTGGAGCTGGAATAGTACATTTTATTATTCCGTTATCCTACACTTTCCCTACTGTTGCACTTATTGTATTGGGAAATGTTAGTTTACACTTTATTAATAGTTTAATTTTTTAATTTATTATAGAAAATTGTTTAAATTATTGATATATATATATATATATTCAGTGAAAAAACCATAGGTTTCACACACGTTATAGTTAGGAATTAGCATTTAAAAAACCTTAGAAATTCAGTGAAAAAACCATAGGTTTCACACATGTTATAGTTAGCTGGACATTTTACTCGTAAAAAACCAATGAAATTGCCCCGTTATAGTTAGTTCAGCTAACTATAACTCGCGCGCCCGCAATGCACTGCTGATGACGTCACATATTACATCACTCATGACATGGTCAGTGACATCACTCATGACATCACTGATGACATCTCAAATGACATCACTGATGACATCACTGATGACATCATCCAGTGAATGTGGGTTTTTCTGAAAATTAAATATGTTTTATATATGTATATCTCAAGGTCGATGGAAGAATAAATGGGTATATAAGTGTCTAAATGGATGATTTGTTTTTGAAAAATTGATTGTTTAACTGACTGATTAAGTGTATCATAGTGAATACATGTTTTAGTGAGTAATGTTTAAATATGTATATATCTGTATCAGTCTCTCACTTTGTGTATAAGTGGCTGCATGGGTTGGTGAGTAGCTACATGGGTGTCTATATAGGTTATTAGTTGGTTTTTTGAGTATCAGTCTGAGTGTCTGCATGGTTCGGTGGGGGGTATTACGTAGTGCATAGGTGTATGAATGAGTGACTCACTGTTTGTATGTGTTGAACACAGCATGTGTGCAGGACTGTATGGGTGGATGAGTGTGTGCATGGGTGTGTTAGTGAGTGAATGACTGTCTCAATAGTGTCTTTATGAGTAACTACATATGTTTTAAACTAGTATATGTGACTATTGGTGTATATATGTGAGTATATGTGAGAGTGAGAGATTGAAAGAGTTCTTGTATGAATAAGTATGTGTTTCTATAAGTGATTGTTTAAAAGACTAAGTATGTGTAAGTTTCCGTAGAAGTAAGTGTGGTGGTGTGTGTATAACTGTATATGCAAGTAAATGTATGTTTGATTCTTTGTTAGCATGAGTTACTATGTGTGTGAGTAACTCTATGGATGAGTGGCATTGTGTAACAGGATGTATAGGTGTATGAGTACATATGATGAGTGAGTACATGTATGAGTGACTGTGTAGGACTGTTGGTGAATGAGTGGATGTGTATGTGGATCTTAGAATTACTGAATAGGTTGTTTTAACTGGTATTGGTATGTCCATTGTTTTGAACATTGTAGTTTCTATTTTTGAATGTGTGTGTCTAAGGTTATATTAGGGGAAGAGGAGGTCTGCCACTCTATCACAAGGATGATGTCATCAGTGATGTCATCAGTGATGTCATTTGAGATGTCATCAGTGATGTCATGAGTGATGTCACTGACCATGTCATGAGTGATGTAATATGTGACGTCATCAGCAGTGCATTGCGGGCGCGCGAGTTATAGTTAGCTGAACTAACTATAACGGGGCAATTTCATTGGTTTTTTACGAGTAAAATGTCCAGCGAACTATAACATGTGTGAAACCTATGGTTTTTTCACTGAATTTCTAAGGTTTTTTAAATGCTAATTCCTAACTATAACGTGTGTGAAACCTATGGTTTTTTCACTGAATTTCAAAGGTTTTTTAAATGCTAATTCCTAACTATAACGTGTGTGAAACCCATGGTTTTTTCAGTGAATTTGCAAGGTTTTTTAAATGCTAATTTTTTTTTTATTCTTCAATTTTTTCAAACATATTTTTAATTTAATTTTCTTACCTTTTATAAAGACTATGCTTAAATTTTTAAAATCCTTAAATATTTTTTTTTAATATATTTTTTTAAATAAACATGTAAAATTTATTTCCAGTTCTTTTTTTATTTTTTTATTTTTTTTTAGTACGCGTACCGTAAGCTCACGGTAAGCGTACGGTTTACGCAACGTCCGTAATCTATCTACGCTGCTTGCGTATAGTTACGCACTTTGCGTAGCCGCGCGTACTGCGCGTGGGACGCGTGCGCGCTTACGCCACACGCGCACGTTACGCGGAAGTGTCGGGGAGTGACTGTTATGCGCATGCGCGCAAGCGCGTGTCTTTTTTACGCGCACGCGTACTTTTTGCCGTAAGCGTACCGTAAGCGTACCGTAAGCGTACGGTAGGTCATGTGATCTTGAAACACAACTTTTGATTGGTTGAAACTACTTTCAGTTCTAGAACTCTCCTACACCACACCCATTCCCCTCATTTCTGCTTGTGATCCCTTGGGAGAAGGAGCTGGTTTGTCTTTGGGATACGATGGCAGAACAGCAGAGCTCTTCTGAGAGTGAGGCTAGCACTAGCAGCACTGTCTTGAGGCAGAGATCGAGGAAACAAAAGCCTTTCTTATGTTTGGGATTATTTTACTTTTCCAGAAGGCCAGCAAAAGGTGAATGCACCCTTAGTTACTTGCAGGCTGTGTAAGCGTGTACTTTCTAGAGGTAATCCTGACAGGAAGTATTCCTTTGGGAATCACACCATGAAGAGACACCTCCAGGATGTACACAGAAGGACACATGGTCATCTTTTTGGAGGTAACTCTTCAGAAAGACGAGCCAGTACATCCACAGCAGCTCAGCCTGGACCATCACCTGCAGGGCTTACTCCTTCTTCTGCAGGTCAGGTGAGCCCTTCATCTGTGGGGGGAGAATCTCCTTTTGCTGGCCCTCTGGAAATGAACCCTCGATTTCGGAAGGTTGATATTCATTGCACATTTTGTAAAGATCTAATTTGCCATAGGGAGACCAGTGTTTCCCTAGTGAACAACAAAATAGATCAGCACATTTGTCGCTTTGAATAATTTTCCCATGCTTCCTTTCCTCTGTCCCTGCATGAACACAACGGTTCTTTTAAGAGCCAACCTTATCTTTCATCTTTTTTTTACATATGTTTTTAAAAACTTTTTTTTATTTTTTTTTACCGTACGCGTACGGTGCGCGTACTTTTTTTTTATTTTTTAAAAAAAACACTAAAAATCATTTATCACATTACATTGTCCTTGAGAGACTACAATTATTATTATTGACTTACCATACTCACTGAAAAAATATTTATTCATTTCTTTTTTTAAAAAATAGTTTTAAAAATGTTTGTAGTTTTCGAAAATTTTCTATATCTATCTGGAAAAAAAGAAAAAAGTATTAATATTTTTTAAACATTTTATAATACAGTACACATATTTACATTTTTTACCAAAAAATCTTTTTGCCTTATTTTTGCTGTTTTCAGAATATATTGCATTTCACTAAAAATTGTGAAAGCAATTGCATTCATCATTTTACAGCGGGCAAAAAAAAATACCAATCACAAAGATTGTATTAAAAAAGCCCTGATTCTTTTTTTAATTAAACTTAACATTATAGAAATGCATAATATTGTAAAAAAATATCATCTAATACCAATACTTATTTCTTTAAAATACCGTCTGATATGTTTGTTTCAGAACTATAATCACAATATTATATCTCAAATAACTCCAAAATACATCTGATTTCATTTCCTTTAGGCCAAATAGTAATTTTAATTTTTTTTTGGGAATAAATTACCAACGGAAATCCAATAAAATTCTAAAGTTTAATTTGTCCAGATCTCACCGATTCTCTGTAACATTTTGGTTCACGAAAATTTTTTGAATAATTTATTTAGTCCACAATAGAATTGGTTACTTTTCCACATGGCCAAATAGTAATTTTTTAAATCATTTTTGAAAAAATTTCCAATGGCAGTCCAATAACATTCCAAAATTTAAAATGTGCAGAAGTTACCGATAATCTCTAAATTATTGGTTTTTCAAAATTGCATTAAAAATTACAAAAGTCCACATTACAATTGGTTATCTTTCCATTAGGCCAAATGATAATTTTAAAAATCTTTTTTTTACAAAATTGCAATGGTAATCCAGTAAAATGGTAAAATTATTTTGTCCAGATCTTGCCAAGTCTCTCTAAAATTTAGGTTTCAGGAAGATTAGATAGGAATTTGCTAAATCAAAAGGCAAACGTTGTTTGAAAATCAATTGGGAATCATTACACAGTGTCCAGCCTTTTTCACATTTTAGATAAACTGTGTAATGTCCAGAAGTAACAGTAGGTCCATCATGGAAAATTATTGCAACAGTTACAAAAGTTTTTCCTGAAATTGATAATTGCTGTCCTGTAAACTTCTTTATTAAAGTATCCAATTTTGAACCATCAGCTCTACATCGTTGCATCATTAAAATTACATACTGTCCGTATTCCTTTAAAATTAATGTTGAAAACATGTCAGAATTACACTCACCACATTTCATGCTATGATTAGCATCTTTAACTAATTTTGCAAAAGTGACTGTTTTACTCTCTGGCAATGTCAAATAAATAAACCTTTCATTATCAACAATAGAGCCACATATATTATAACAATTATCACAACTATGTTCCCATTTATAAGAGAGACCAAAAAAAATGTCAATGGGAACTCCTTCTTCTTCCACTACCTGAAGAAAATACATCAAAAATTCATGTGCATCTTGCTGTTCATTTTGAGAAAACTGTGTTCGTCCTGAACATACATCTAAAGGTTTTCTAATGTCAGTAGCACTTTCTATTTGAGTTTTATCTTTACTCAGCTTTTGAAAAAGGAGACTCAGCTCTGAACAGAATCTTTTTCCCTGATTTACTATTATCTGCTCTTGCAAACTTTCCAGATAAAATGCAACATTCAGCACTACATTTGCGTAGCAGTTGACACCAGAGCTATTTTCAAAATGACAACCAACAACCTCTTCAACATTGTCCTTTTTCTTTTTGCTTGCAATCACATCACTCCTCTTTTTTTTCCTCTTCTCTACATCTTCACTACAGATATTCTCATTTTTTCTTTTACGAGAAACTACACGTTTCTCCAACACAGGATACTGACCTAAATGAGGAGCATAGCTTCTTCTTAATCTATTATACTCCTTTACACAATTTGTATCAGCACTAACTTTTGATTCTTCAAAGTCTATCATGAATAAACCTGATAATGTTTTGACTCGTGACAAAGCAACATATGCCATACCTTCTTTGAACACAGTTGAACCAATGTTCACAAATGCACAATCTACAGTCAATCCTTGAGACTTGTGAATAGTTACAGCATATGCTAGAGAAAACGGAAACTGCTTCCTACGTACATATAAGTCTTTCACAAGCATAAAACGAACTGTACAACGACAAATATCTTTAACTTCATCTATCTGATCAAATTTTATTTTTAAACATTCAATTCCTTCTTTTTTCTGATAATTAATAAAACCCACAACTCTTCCCATCGCTCCATTAACTAAATCTTTCTCAACATCCAAATTTCTCCTTAAAAACACTCTACAGTTCATGCAAACATATAGATTTTTTTCTAATCCAGCTGTTTTGGAGATGTTCTTCTCTAGTGAGTCCAATTTATTTTTCAGTTTGCCTGTTACTGTGACAGTAATTCTTCCATCCTCAATTTTGTCCACTGCTTCCAATTTCCTGATCTCTTCCTTTTCCAATTTCAGAAGCTCCTCATTGAATATTGAGCATTCACGTAGAGAAGGCATTAAGCAGATGACACTTTTGTTTTCTGCAATGTTCTTGTATATCTTCTCTGCAACTATTTCTTCCTTTGGAAATAAATTATGTAGCAGCCGAGTCTGTAATGCTTTTTTGCCAGCTTCTGTGAGTAGTCCAATCCTGATATCTTTCAGAATACTTCCATATTCTTCATCGTTTGCTTGCCTCATATTAGTTGTAAGTTCCTTGTACTCAAAGAAGGACCAAATATTTGTATTACCGATGCTTCCCAATGACTTCTTCGTGTCTTCATGTGTCACAGTATTAAACACTGGTTGTCCTTTAACTGGAGTAAGTTGCAAAAGATCTCCAAAAACTATGACGTGTTTTCCACCAAATAACACGTCATAGTCTGTCTTCAAAATTTGCTGCATTCTTAAATGCACAAAGGCAAGCATTAAGTTTGATACCATGCTCACCTCATCAATAATGAGAACTTGCATCTTCTTCAATACTCGTGAAACTTCCAAGGATGCTTCTCCAGTTAGCTTGTTGAATTGTATTTTGTTCTCATGCTCCACTGGTAACATTAGCAAACGATGTAAGGTGATTCCTTTTATGTTATATGCTGCTAACCCAGTTGGAGCAGTAACCACACAAGACAAAGTAGAATCCGTTTTTTGCTTTAGGTAGCTTCTGATGACTTTAATTAGGAAACTTTTTCCAGTGCCAGCTTGTCCGCTTACATACATCCTGATTGGATGAAATGATGTGCATGAGCACTCTTTTTTTACATGTAGAAATCCGTGATCAATTTTGTTTTTGATCTCTTCATAAATTTGTTGCTGCTCTTGATTCAGTTGTCTTTCCAAATTTTCTAAGTCTATAAATTCTTCTTGAGCTTGATTCATAGCTGTTTCCACTTCATTCATGGCTATTGATGCTTCATTTTCAACGATTGGTTGTCCTAGGGGATCTTGACTGTGTGTTCCTGAACTTTGGCTGTCCTGAGAACTGTCTCTAGCTATTTCTGCTGCAATTGTAGTTTCCTGTTCAATTTCTTCATTTAACATTTGCAGATAAGTTGTGAATGTATTGCATTGTATGCTGTCTTTGCAAGCATTAAATGAATCCTCATAGCTTTGAAATTCTCCCAGTAGTTCATCCTCTGTACGCCATGGTTTAAACAACTGTAAAAGAGCCAAGTAGTAAAATTCTTTCTTGTCGGTAGTGTCGCAACTCAGCTTCCGGTGATTTATCAAACTTCCTTTGGTTTGCTTCACCAAACATCCTTCTTCACCAACAACTTTATATTTTCCATTATTAATGTCTTCTGCAGCTTTCCGTGAATAAATATAGTTCTGCAACACTTCATAGAGACACATGTTCTCCAGATGATGACTTCTCTTGGGATAATATGTGTCCAACATGTTTGTTTTCAATATATCTGTACTTTCTGGGTCATTCTCGGCCAAATATTCAATTTCTCCAACAGATTTCAGTACCCGATTTCTCATTGCTGCAAGGCCTAAACTTGCCCAAATTATTCTTCTTGACTTCGAGTAGAGACTTGCAGAAGATAACCTATCTGTACATTCGTAGGATCCAATTTCTCGATGCGATAACATCTTCAAACTGAAACTGTACAGCTTCTTACTGACAGTCTTCTCGTGAGAAATCTCTTCCCACATTTCCTTCAATTCTGTTTTTTCTGATTTCGTAATGTAAGACGTTACATATCGTGCAACAGCAATGGAATTGTCAGCTACATACTGTATATCCATGTTAGCGTTCCACATGGATAAAATGACTGGGTTGTAGTCATTTATATTTTTTGATTCTTCTTTTCTTTTAAGGTTGTAGGTATTCTTAGGTGATTTTCTTGTGATAGTATGTCTCACAGCTGACATAAAACTGTTTACTCTTCCATTTGAAAGAACAGGTCTAGGAAATCCAAATCGACATTTAGTGTAGTATTTTTCTTTGCTCTTGTAATTCCGTCGACAGTATTTTCCACACCGATGACTTTGGAAACGTAAAACTTGCTCCTTTAACTTGTTCTCTTCTGTGCTTTTTGGTATACCACATGTTGCATATTCTTCAATGTAAGATAACACTGCTTCATCAGTATCTGTTCCAAACTTTGGGGCATCCTTGATCCACAACAGCATATGAATATGAGGAGCACCTCTTGCCTGGTACTCTTTTCTCCAAAAGAAATCCACTACTTCTCCAAGGGGTGGATTTTTTTTATTGCAGATGAAGGACATCATAGCCTCAAATCTATGATTGAAATATCTGCAAACATTAACCGGATCCAATGAGCACAGTTCTCCTGCTGTCTTGTATTCGATGTTTTTAATGTTTGAATTGGCCTCTCGTAGAAAATCCAGTAAATCATCCCAAGCGTACTCGGCACAGCTTAGGGTAAGGAACCATGTTGGTGTTCCTAAATTGCGTAACATGCATTTTAGTTCAGCATGGCGTCGGTACCAATATTCATTTGTCCCACGCTGACAAGCCATCAGATTGATGAGTTGTGTTTCCAAATGATCATCTCGGTGCTGCACTTTCTCCATAAAATCCTTAGCAGACACATTTTGTAAATGTACTCCACTTTTTAAAATGTGATTTACTGCATAAGACAGTGCAGACAAGTCGCTTTCAAATAAAAGATGGAACAAATAAGGAATACTTTGTCGAAATCTGGGATCTTCAGCATATAGTCTTGTAGTCCGATACTCTGAAGCTGGAATCTGTTCTGGACGTTCATCGTATCGTCCTCCTTTTCCCGTAGGAAACAGCTGGGGAAAACATCGAGCTTCCAAGCTCTCCTCCCATACACTCACGGGAGTTCCTTTTGCTTTCTTCATCTGAAAGAGATCAATATTGTCTCCCATAACTTCTTTCGAATGAAGAGGATGTATGCTAAAATGTTCATAAATTTCTTCTTCCTTTGTCTTGTCCACTTTTTCAATTTGTCCAGTTGGTGTTTCTGTGTCTTCTTGAAAATCTTCGTCTTCTTCTTCTTCTTCTATATAAATTGATTCATACCATTTGTTATTTTTTTTCAAATACAAATTTGCTCTTTGTACTTTCCGCACATCTACCAGCTCCTGCCAAATCTTCTTATTCTTTGTAGGTACACCATTAACCAGAATAATTAATGGTTCAGTTTCCAAAGTATCCGCATCAATAGTTTCCATATTTTTTTTCAAATCCAAGGGCAAATACACCACTCTACCTTTTAAACCTCTCAGTAAATCTGAAGGAGGTAATTTACCAGTTTTGGGCTCCATACGTACTATGGTCTGGAACGGATGAACACATTGAATGAGTATAGACTCATATGTATTTAATTCAGAAAGTTCAGCAGGAATAGCATCCAATTCTAAATTATTATGTACAGCTCTGGTCGGCATTCTATTTTCCTCTAACTTGTTGTAACAGTATTTACAAATACGCTGATCTTCACCCAATTCAAAACAATTTTCAAGAAATATATATGTGGCGAAATCCATCCACTTATAATTATCTTCATTTTCACTCTTTCTGTAGAGATCAACATTCCTAGTTTGTTTTCTATAATGAGTTCTGCGGCAACAAATACAAGTAACATTTGGTCTTTCATTAGAGACTATTGCAAATTTTGTTATGTGATCATTAAATGTCTTACTTACAGAAGGTTCTACATTCTCTTCCACTTCTTCCTCATTTACTGTGTCCTTCTCTGCACTGTTTTGTTCAGGACCAAAGTAACAAAACTGAATTTCATCAACAACCTTCTCTACATCTGATACCGTTCCTCGGAACAGAGCCCTATTCAATTCATTTAACTTTATTGCTGGACTTTTGGCAAAATACAACCGTCTCACAAACTTTCTCATTTCAGTATGATGAACAGCCAGCATCCTAAAATGATGGAAAACACTATTGCACACTTTTCTAGATAGACAAGCCAGAGAATGACCCTGCAAACCAGTATTCTCTCTCACTCTGCATGGATCCAGACTTTGAAGCACCTTAATCTTCTGTTTTACACTTTTTTTACTATATTCTCTTAGAAACTCTCGAAATCTGTCAATAGATTCCTGACGCACAGTGCAAATACTACTACAATTCCAAGTGTACACTGGGGCTTTAGGACGTCTCCCCATTGCCTCATCTGCCATCACTTGTACCTCATCTCTTGGAACCATTATCTCCTTCTCCATTATGCAACCATTTTTTACTTCGTATGAACGACCTCTGGTGTCAACTGCATGCAGCAAACTATTACTTTGAAAATAGCTCTCTTCATTAAAAAAAAGGTTCACTACTTGAACTATGCATCCACTTTCCTAAAAACACTTTACAAAAGTTTGTTCTGTTCACTACTCTTTTGCTTTTGCTTTGTGATTTCAGTACATTAACCATTTTATCTAATGTACGCATCCTATTCAAAATTAATATGAATAGTTTCCTTTTTAATTCTAATGCTTTTGCTGCAATGGCTTCAATTTCTTTTTTTCTCTTGTAATATTTTGCCTTTTGCTTATATTTCTTCACATCCTTTATCAAATTGGACATAACTCTTCTCTGAAACATTTTTCTACGTATCTCTTTAAACACTGTTTTTCTATTTATGTAAAACTTTTCAGTTGCAGAAGGTATATTTGCATTAACTAAATTCTCAATTTTTTGCTGTTCTCTTCGTTTTGTTACATTCTTCCCAGGACAGACATTTTGTACATTTTTCTTTGTTTTGAATATTTTTTTAAGAAATTGTTTTTTCTGCTTACCAGAAGATTTTTTCTTTTTCCCAACATGAGCATCTTCTACTAACTTTGGTCCTCCAGTTGTCTTCAAATATAGTTTTTTTTTTAGCGTTTTTTGAACTCGAGATTTTGTAGGCATCTTAAATTTTGTTCACTGTTCTTCAGCAATACCTGAAAAAAACTAAAAAAAAATCCTTTATTGTATTTAAATATATTACTACATTTCTTTTCACAATAGTCACAAAACAAAATTTCTTTGCCAATTTGAATGCACACAAACTGCTCTTTTTTTTGGGCAAGTGAAAATCTCTTTTACAAACTGTCACATTATGAAACCACTTTTCAGATTTTTTAAAAACCCCATGTCCAGAGTGCTACACTCCAGCAAGGGCAACCAGCCTTAGTGAAGCTCAATGTATTTGCATTACAGACTGAAACCTGAAAACCCCACTCGCTTCTAAATACTGTGCATGACTATACACGGCAAGCACATGGGTGTGTGCTAAGACTCTGTTTCTTCCCCAAAAAATTCACTCCCCCTTTCCATCTAATGCAACTGTGAAATCACCAGAGCAAGACGCAATAAATCTCTGCCTATAATTCCTCTATGCACACAGAGTCATGTTTTCACATTAGTCCCAAAACGAAATTTCTTTGCCATTTTTAAAGCACACTTACTGCTCTTTTTTTTTTCGGGGCAAGTGAAAATCACTTTTACAGACTGACACATTATGAAACCTTTTTTTTAAATTTATTTAATTGCACTTGTCCAAGCTGTTTTTTTCAGACCACCACCATGTGTATTCGCGGTGACTGCCTACACTCCAGCAAGGGCAACCAGCCTTAGTGATGCTGAATGTATTTGCATTACAGACTTAAACCTGAAAACCCCACTCGCTTGTAAATACTGTGCATGACTATACATGGCAAGCACATGGGTGTGTGCTAAGACTCTGCTTCTTCCCCCATAAATTCGCTCCCCCTTTCCATCTAATGCAACTGTGAAATCACCAGAGCAAGACGCAATAAATCTCTGCCTATAATTCCTCTATGCACACAGAGTCATTTTTTCACATTAGTCCCAAAACGAAATTTCTTTGCCATTTTGAAAGCACACTTACTGCTCTTTTTTTTTCGGGCCAAGTGAAAATCACTTTTTACAATTGGAAATCACTTTTACAGACTGACACATTATGAAACCACTTTTTTTGATTTATTTAAATGCACATGTCCAAGCTGTTTTTTCAGACCACCACCATGTGTATTCTCTGTGACTGCCTACACTCCAGCAAGGGCAACCAGCCTTAGTGATGCTGAATGTATTTGCATTACAGACTTAAACCTGAAAACCCCACTCGCTTCTAAATACTGTGCATGACTATACATGGCAAGCACATGGGTGTGTGCTAAGACTCTGCTTCTTCCCCCAAAAATTCGCTCCCCCTTTCCATCTAATGCAACTGTGAAATCACCAGAGCAAGACGCAATAAATCTCTGCCTATAATTCCTCTATGCACACAGAGTCATGTTTTCACATTAGTCCCAAAACGAAATTTCTTTGCCATTTTTAAAGCACACTTACTGCTCTTTTTTTTTTCGGGGCAAGTGAAAATCACTTTTACAGACTGACACATTATGAAACCACTTTTTTTGATTTATTTAAATGCACATGTCCAAGCTGTTTTTTCAGACCACCACCATGTGTATTCTCTGTGACTGCCTACACTCCAGCAAGGGCAACCAGCCTTAGTGATGCTGAATGTATTTGCATTACAGACTTAAACCTGAAAACCCCACTCGCTTCTAAATACTGTGCATGACTATACATGGCAAGCACATGGGTGTGTGCTAAGACTCTGCTTCTTCCCCCAAAAATTCGCTCCCCCTTTCCATCTAATGCAACTGTGAAATCACCAGAGCAAGACGCAATAAATCTCTGCCTATAATTCCTCTATGCACACAGAGTCATGTTTTCACATTAGTCCCAAAACGAAATTTCTTTGCCATTTTGAAAGCACACTTACTGCTCTTTTTTTTTCGGGCCAAGTGAAAATCACTTTTTACAATTGGAAATCACTTTTACAGACTGACACATTATGAAACCACTTTTTTTGATTTATTTAAATGCACATGTCCAAGCTGTTTTTTCAGACCACCACCATGTGTATTCTCTGTGACTGCCTACACTCCAGCAAGGGCAACCAGCCTTAGTGATGCTGAATGTATTTGCATTACAGACTTAAACCTGAAAACCCCACTCGCTTCTAAATACTGTGCATGACTATACATGGCAAGCACATGGGTGTGTGCTAAGACTCTGCTTCTTCCCCCAAAAATTCGCTCCCCCTTTCCATCTAATGCAACTGTGAAATCACCAGAGCAAGACGCAATAAATCTCTGCCTATAATTCCTCTATGCACACAGAGTCATGTTTTCACATTAGTCCCAAAACGAAATTTCTTTGCCATTTTGAAAGCACACTTACTGCTCTTTTTTTTTCGGGCCAAGTGAAAATCACTTTTTACAATTGGAAATCACTTTTACAGACTGACACATTATGAAACCACTTTTTTTGATTTATTTAAATGCACATGTCCAAGCTGTTTTTTCAGACCACCACCATGTGTATTCTCTGTGACTGCCTACACTCCAGCAAGGGCAACCAGCCTTAGTGATGCTGAATGTATTTGCATTACAGACTTAAACCTGAAAACCCCACTCGCTTCTAAATACTGTGCATGACTATACATGGCAAGCACATGGGTGTGTGCTAAGACTCTGCTTCTTCCCCCAAAAATTCGCTCCCCCTTTCCATCTAATGCAACTGTGAAATCACCAGAGCAAGACGCAATAAATCTCTGCCTATAATTCCTCTATGCACACAGAGTCATGTTTTCACATTAGTCCCAAAACGAAATTTCTTTGCCAATTTGAAAGCACACTTACTGCTCTTTTTTTTTTCGGGGCAAGTGTAAATCACTTTTACAGACTGACACATTATGAAACCACCATGTGTAACTAAAACAAAAACAATTCCCATTTCTATTATTCATTTCTTAAGTTACCACATACATCCCCTCTCAAACTGTAAACTCACCTTTAAAATTAGTTAGTTGTGAAAGAAATGTGACACTCAAACAGCAGATTATCAGAGCCAGGATCTCTGTTGTGTTCACCTCTCTCCTCTCAGCAGAACCAGATAATGGCAAACTTTCCCTCTATTTTTCCACACATATACATGTAAGTTTCAAATCTCAGTGCTTCCCCCTTTTTTTCAAATGTAATCACACATTTCTATTGGTTGAAAACCAACCCTTTTCCAAAAGTACCCTTCCCCCAACTTGACTTCTGCCTAGTACCCTTCCCCCAACTTGACTTCTGCCTGCTACCATAGCAACAGCTCATGGAACACTGCTGTGTAGAGTTAGGTCAGAAGTTCGACACACGATGTTTCAATTCCACAGAGCAAGAGTGCTTGACTTTTCAAACCTTACAGCAAATCCATAGTACTGTTCTTTGGTTACACATTTTTTTGTACCAATACAAAACATGCTTCTATTAATTTACACATACAGCCTAGTTTTTATTCTAGAATGGTATGAAACAGCCAATCAGTTCTTTTTGTTTTGAAAAAAATATGTATGCCTCCATTTCCAAACTGTCTTTCTTTTCATATTGCCATTCTACTGAAAGACACCTCCTGAGTGCATCCAGTTCTCCTTTGAAGATGTTCACAGTGTGGATTGTAGGGCACAGCTATGTCTTCTGGAGTGAAAAGTTTGCAGAGAAAACAGGTATGGTGAGAGACCTTGCTTTGCCAAATGTAGACATTAAATGGATTGGTCAGAGAGGGTTAAAGTGGCACCAATTGATGCCATTGGTGAAATCCTTCATTCAAATCCAACACCCTGACCTCATAATAGTGCACTGTGGTGGCAATGACCTAGGCACTTTGACTGGGGTAGGTCTGGAAATGCTTATGAAGGACACCTTTGCACAACTGTTTACACTTTTCCCTAAAACTGCCTTTGTGTTTTCCAACATATGCCAAAGGCAAAAATGGAACTGGTCCAATCATTTCTGTCCGCAGATTGACAAAGCAAGAAAGCACGTCAACAAATCTGTTTCTGCTTTCCTCCGTGACTATGGTATGGGTGCCATTTACCACAACAACTTGCGTTATGACATGCAAGACATTTATAGAGGAGATGGTGTGCACTTCAATGATGAAGGGAACAGAGTCTTCCTCTTGAACCTTAGACTCTGCATCGGTACTTACTTGTAGGTACCACTAAAAAAATGACTTCATAAACACAACAGCTCTTTTTAGAGCTCCCTAATTTCTAAACTCTTAAATCTGCTTTTCATTTATTTTTTTTTATTTTTTTTACCGTACGCTTACCGTAAGCTTACCGTACGCGTACCCCGTGATTTTTTTTAAAATCAATAAATGTTTTTTTTGTACTTTTCTGTCCATCTTTGACCCCCTTACAAATGTTAGGGGGTCTGTAACTCTCCTCATTGCCCCCTTTCCTTGTTTTCACTCTTTTTTTTTCAGAGTGAAACACAGAAAATGGCGGCCGCCGCTTCCTGGTTTCGGCCGATTCGAATGTTTACTAAGATCTAAGAGCCAATCAGAATCGCGCTCGCGCACGCCACCGTACGCTTACCGTAAGCGTACGGTAAGCGTACCGTAAGCGGGCTCAGATATATATATTGATTTAAAGGCTATTTTCTCAGAATCTACTGAACAGATTTACACCAAACCTACAAAAGGCACTTCCTTGACCTAGGGACTACCTCTCTGCCAAATTTTGAGTAATTCTGTTCAGCCGTTCGGGCTGTAGCTCGTTCTAAAGGTCCTATGGAAAAATGCATGGGAAAAACGCGTTTTGGGACCCCCCTTTTATCTCAGCCCCCGCTTGACGGATCCCCCCGAGACTTTCAGGGTAGGAGCGGAGCGTAGCGCCCCACCTATTTTGAGAAATTCGCGAGGATTCGTCAACCGGCGCCAAAGTTATTCAAAATAGAATGTTGAGGTTTTCCTATGGAAACGTGGTCCTAACTATAACTACCTACTGGCGACCGCCAGTAGGTAATATATATATATATATATATATATATATATATATCTATATCTAGATATATATAATTTTTATATATTTTTAAAGTTTAATAAATAAATAAAGATAATAATAATACAATATTTTTAAGTAAATATATGTATATGCATACATTATTATGTTTGTGTGTTTATATTCTTTTAATTTAAGTGTATTTGCCCATGTTCCTCATTGGCTTTGCTCTAGGAAGTGTATTGTTTGCTCTACCACCAAAAGCTGCTGCTATGTCTGTGCTCGAACAATGCAGTGCATGCATGTCTCATGCCAGATACCTCACTTATGCTGAGATACAATAGGCATGTGTAAATACTACTGGCCTTTGAGGTTTCTTTGTCAGGGCTGCCAACACTTCATGGTGACGTTGAATGTGTTTGCTACGTGCACCCTTTCATTGTGCGCCTGCATAATTACTGCCTGTACAAGGGTGTGAATTAAGTCTGGGCGGTGAACTCCACTCCGCTCGAGAAGTTTGTAGAATTTTTCGCTTGCTTTCGTCAACATCAAATTGGCGAGTGTGGAAAATCAACATCCCGGCGAGATTTCTCAACTCGGGCGGTGAGATTCCTCATTGCGATTGGTCACTTATGCTCACGATTGCTCGCGTTGAGAAACCATCCACTTGCATTGAAAAAGCTGCCTGTCGAGTAAAAATCTACTCAGAAATGAAGCAGTGCCCGCTTGTAATGTGCAAGGTGCCGTTCACGATGATTGCACAGTGCGGACAAGCACCTGGCACTGAAAATCACCATAAACGGCATTTATCTAACACACTCCACTGCTTGCAGAGCTCTGCTTAGCCCGGCATTTTTTTTTGCACTTTGCATAGTTCCGCGTAGCAGAACTCCACGAACTCCGCCTAGACGTAGTGTGAATGATCTAGTTTAGTGTGTTTATTAAAATGTTTTTAAGGGCTAATATAATTTTCTGAGGCAGTGTAGCCTTATAAAAGGTGTAAGGCTGCAAGCGATGGTAATGCTTAGAACTCATAAATTCATGTTTCAGAAGTTTACTCACAACCCTTTCATGCTTTCTTCTAATTTAGTTTTGAACCGACTTAGGGTGACCGCTTTAAATTCTGGCCTTTCCCTTTATTTTACAATTCTCCTCAGTGTGGTCTGTGGTTAGTTAGTGTTTGGTACAGTGTGTGCTAGGCTGGGCAGGCCTAGTGTGTCCTTCTGATAAGGAACTAGACAACAGCACACTAGTGGGAGTCTGGAAATAAACAGTGCCAGACTTCCAATATATTACTTATAAATGATACAGCACAATAAAGGTGTCCGATGCTAGTCTCTACTGAATAGGTGGTCTGTGGTGTCACTGCGTGAAGCCGTTAGAGCATTTTTCAGGCACCGAATGTGTTTTATACTTTGTATTCAATACGAGTCTTTCACCGTAGAATAAGGGTGATTACACTGATTGTTCGTGAAGGAAGTTGCTTACTAGATGGCAGTATATGCAATTATTTGTACAGCATGTATAAAAAAAACAGCCTGCGTCATTAGGTATACGCAATAATCTATTAATAAAATGCCTGCCTGATAACTTAAAAATCATGCATGAGTTTGCTACTAACCTAAAAACGTTCTGAAAAATGACTGCTTTTTCACCATTGTTCATTGCAACACTCCATGTCACTGATGCATAAAATGTGTTATTTTAAATGTTACTGTATGTGGTCCAGATTTTTTTGGTTTTGAAAGACGGCCGGAAAATCAGGGAGCCTGCGAACACAAAACTCTTGCTCAGACCGCAAAAAGCTTACAGATTTCCAGAGGATTGATGAAGGATTTACGTGGCACCGGCCTCGCCAACAAATGAGATCCATTGTAGCGAATGCAATTAAAAACTTGACCTTTTAAATCCCAGGCATGGTGGTCAATGTGCTTGCGGCACCCTAGGCTTGTTTTGACAGCGCACTGGGTGCCTCAGCACATAGTTTGGGAACTGCTGTTCTAGATGATGGGAACTGAAAAGTGTACTTCACCTTGCCTCAAGCACCTGAAGGGTGGTGTCGGCAGAGGGCAGCTCACCTCCGATTCTTACTAAGTTTTCCCACTTGCCCTCCGGCCAAAAATTGGGTGAGGACAGGAAGGGGGGTGCCTCCTTTTAACAGGAGGCTTGGGCCACATTAAAAAGGCAAAAAGAACAATTGATGGACAGAATGCAGAACAATGTCATACATTCCCCCTAGTACAGAAATCTGGGTCTAAATCAATTGTTTTTTTGCTCACCAAGCCATTCCAGTTTGGACCCAGCCATATGCAAATCAGTCTTGACCCTGCTCCTCATGGGAACAACGCAGCCCAAATTATCAAGCCACGTTCTCCCTGACTAAGAACACAAGCAATCCAGGACAGGTTTCACCCTACCTATGGGCTCATCAGCAGAATCTGGCTTGGTTACAGTGGCACAGTGAGCATGGGACCCACGTCTGGGCACACCCATGCCGTATTAGGGTGGTACATGAAACACACAAAAGGTGATGGGAGGCTGCTTGCAATAAGTCCATCTACTGCCAAGGCCACTCAGTGTAGCACTCGAATCCATCGTTCTTTTGATGACAATGCCACCTCAGTTTGAACCCAGCAATATACAACTCAGTCTTGTCCCTGCTTCTCATGGGCACCGTCCAGCCTGAACTGCAAGGCCAAGTCCTCCATGAACCGGAAGACAAGCAACCCAGGACCGGTTTTGCCCTAGTTAGCAGTTCATTAGCTAGGTACAGCTTGGTTCCAGTGACACAGTGAGCATTGGACCCATGTCTTGGCATACTCATACTACTTAAGGAAAGTACTTGGCACACAAAAGAAATTGATGGGGGCTGCTGCAATAGGTCTACCAATGGCAAGCACTCGGGGTAGCACACCAACCCATTGCTCTTTTGCTCACCATGCCACCTCCATTTAGACTCAGCCATATGCAAATTAGTCTTGACACTACTCATCATGAGAACAGTGAAGCCCAAAATGTCAAGCCAGGTCCCCCCTGAACCAGAACACAAGCAACCGAGTTATTTTTTTACCCTAGTTATGGGCTCATTAGGCAGGTACAGCTTGGTTCCAGTGACATAATGAGAATGGTACCAAAGACTAGGCATACCTATGCCACTTATTGTGGTACATGAAATGATGACGATATGCAATTTATAAAGTGCACAGATACTCCAAGGAGTGCCCGGTGCTGGTTTCAGGCTGTGTAAGACCTGGGGTCTCCAGGCCCTAAGGGGGTAACGTGACACGAGCGGCTGGGCACCCAAAGGCCTATGTGTTAAGCGACCATACAACACACACATCCTCTGAAGCAGTAAACGCACACAATAATGGACGCCACACAGTACGGTGAATGCAAATTAATCAGATTTATCTAATCAAAGGAGCACACACGGGAATCTTGTAGTGCAATGTATCTTAACTTGTACACTTTAACATTTGCATTACAGCATCTCATTACAGTTACCTCAGCAATCCCTGCAGTATGAACTTCCCTAGTGCTGCGGGCCGGGGCCTGCACACGTGGCGCTTCTGGTGTCTACGAAGAAACAAAGGCACATGAGCATAACTTGAGGTTGAATAATGTTCGCCTAATACCATGAGCACTTCCAAGCCTACCCTGAGGATAAAGTGTTATTGGCCCACGGAGCGTACTGCCCTGCTGGACACCCTTTAGAGATGAGGCGCCGCTCATACGCGGAGCGCCTTGCACTTGGGACCTCAACTGGAGAATGGAGCGCTTGAGACCACAAACTGAGGTTACACACTATTTGGACTTAGCTCGCCCTGAGCACTTGTGAATGCAACATGTGGGGTCAGCGCTCCTTAGAACGGATGCATACAAATGACAGATCAGCGTTACTGCAACATAGCACGCATTGAGCACTGTTGAATACAAAGGAGTGGTCAGCGCTACGTAGACATAGAACGTATTGAGCACTGGTAAATACAATTGAATGATCAGCGCTACTCCAACATAAAACGCATTGAGCACTGTTGAATAAAAAGGAATGGTCAGCGCTACTTAGACATAGAACGCATTGAGCACTGGTAAATACAATTGAATGAGCAGCGCTACTTAGACATAGAACGCATGGAGCACTGGTGAGTCCTGCGAATGGCAGACCCCAGGAGAGGGTAATCCTACGGAGGGGAGACTCAATAGTACGGAGGGAAATCCCACGGAGGGGGGAAAGTCACAGTCTCTGCATGCGGTGTCGCTCCCACTCGGCAGGGGGCGCACCGGGCCTTCCCACGACTCCCGGGGAGCAGGGGGGGGGCGAGTCTCAGGCCGCCACACGGCCGCGCTACCTCCCAGCCCCCGGGGGTTACCTTTGTCTCGTCGCTCGGTTCCGCTCCGGGCCCTTCGTTAGATGCGTGCAACGGCGCGGGACACTCACGGACACTCGCTTCTTCTCCGCACGCTGCGACGGCAGCGGCGGGGCCCCGGGCTTCTCTGCAGGCCCCGACTTGGCGCTGACACGTCCCGGAGGCCTACGGGCCGCGGCGGTGATCGCGTTGCGGGTCCTCGCACCAGGGGGGGTCACAAATTAAGCGGAAGCTCGGCCAGCTCCGCGCTCAACGGCAGATCCCAGGCCAGGTCTGGCAGCGCAGGAGACACAGCGCCAGTACCTGGTCGATCCCCAGCAGTCAGGCAATCAGTCGTTTCATGAAGTTGCAATATTCAGCTTTGGCATGAAGTTTCAGGATTCCGCTTTTGCAGTTTCAGTATTCAGTCTTTGCGGTGCAGATGATACTGGCACCCTTGGGGTTCTGTTCCTTGGGGGGCAGGGGATGAGTTGGCGACTAGGTCCTTCCTAGTCAGGCTGGGCAGAGGTTCCCTGGGTCCTCCTACTGCTGGGCAAGATCAGTGGGTTTCACAGGATCCCTCACTCACTTAAGAGGCAGCACCTAAGCCCTGTCACTCTCAGAGGCATAAGTCCCTGGCTAGGCCCTACTGCCTAAAACTCCTGCATGGATTCTCCAGCTCTGCTTCACCCCAACTGGCCAACTAACTGGAAAAAGTTCCCTCCCTCACTTAAGTAGCCCTAGGTCAGGTGACCTCTAGCCAAGGCGGCAAAAGTAAAACCACACCTCCCTTCTAGAAGGTTCTAGCACATTCCAGGAGCTTCCCCATTCTACCTATGGGATAAAAAAGGCAGGCTGGTGTCGCAACATTGTTGTGGGGTTCCAGCCAGCTCCTGGCAGCTAGGGTGCTACTAATAAAGACCACTCTGCAGTAGCAGGGGCCTGTGGCAGCCATCTCGGGAGAAGGGAGCACCTGCACCTTAACACTGGTTGGCAATGAAAAGGCGCCCGGAGACCTAGTCTAACATAAAAATGAGGGTGGAAAAAATGAGGCACGATCAAAAATAGATGGGGAGACCACCCTAGGGCTGACAGGTCTAACACGCGTCCCCCCCAGCCGAAAGAGGGGAGAGCTACCCAACCTCTAGGGAGTTCTCATCGCTAAGGCGGAAAAACCTGGAGAGACCGTCAGCATTGGTGTGGTCAACTCCGGGCCGATGTTCCACCCGAAAATCCATCCCCTGTAGGGAAATGGACCACCTCAACAACTTGGGGTTTTCGCCTCTCATCTGCATGAGCCAGCGGAGGGGGCGGTGGTCGGTCTGAATGAGGAAGTGAGTTCCAAAGAGATATGGTCTCAACTTCTTCAGAGCCCAGACCACCGCGAAGGCTTCTCTCTCAATGGTGCTCCATCGCCGTTCCCAAGGGAGGAGTCTCCTGGATATGAAGGCCACTGGTTGATCTTGGCCCTCAGTGTTGACTTGCGAGAGCACCACACCTATGCCGTGCTCTGAGGCGTCTGTCTGCACAATGAATTCCTTGCTGAAATCCGGTGTTGCTAATACTGGAGCGGTACACATCGCATGTTTCAGCGTGTCAAAGGCTTCTTGGCAAGCAGCTGTCCATATGACCTTGCGAGGTTGCTTCTTCGAGGTCAATTCCGTCAAGGGGGTTACGATGGTACCATATCCCTTGACGAACCATCGGTAATACCCAGTGAGGCCGAGGAACGCTCGGACCTCTGTTTGGGTCTTGGGGGGCTCCGAGGCCAAGATGGTCTCTATTTTGGCCTGGAGGGGTTGCACCTTACCTCCGCCCACCAGGTGTCCCAGGTACACGACAGATCCCTGTCCAATTTGGCACTTGCTGGCTTTAATGGTTAGGCCAGCGTGTTGCAGCGCCTGCAATACCTCCTGGAGGTGTTGCAGATGGTCCTCCCAGGTGCTACTGAAGACAGCTATGTCATCCAGGTAGGCCGCCGAGAAGGACTCCAGACCAGATAGTAACTGATTCACTAACCCCTGGAATGTGGCTGGAGCATTTTTGAGCCAAAAGGGCATCACTCGGAACTGGTAGTGGCCCTCGGGGGTGGAGAACGCTGTCTTCTCCCTTGCTCCTTCGGCCATGGCAATCTGCCAATATCCGGATGTCAAATCAATGGTGCTGAGGTACCGGGCTGCTCCCAGCCGGTCCACCAGCTCATCTGCACGTGGGATGGGGTGAGCATCTGTCTTCGTGACAGAGTTCAACCCTCGGTAGTCCACACAGAACTGAAGCTCCGGCGTCGTACCCAGTGGTGCCGCTTTCGGCACCAACACCACTGGACTAGCCCACGGGCTGCTGGAATGTTCTATCACCCCCAGCTCCAGCATCTTTGCCACCTCACGCTGGATGCTATCCTTCACTCGGTCAGAGAGCCGGTAAGACTTGTTCTTCACCGGGGGGCTGTCCCCTGTGTCCACATCATGGGTACACAGATGAGTGATTCCAGGCGTGAGGGAGAACAACGAGGCGAACCGTCCCAGGCCATGGCGACAGTCCCTCTGTTGCTCTGGTGTCAAGGATGGGGAGAGGACTACACCTTCCACCGAACCATCCTTCTCTTGTACCGCTAGAAGGTCAGGAAGAGCTTCACTCTCTTCCTCTTCGCTCCCATCCATCACCATAAGGAGAGCAAGCTCTGATCGCTCATGGTGCGGTTTCAGGCGGTTGACGTGGAACACCCTGAGGGGCTGTCGGGGGGTCTTCAAATCCACTACGTAGGTGGTCTGGCCTCGTCGCTCCACGATGTCATACGGGCCAGTCCACCGGTCCTGGAGGGCACAAAGCTCCGCATTGAAGGGGGGAGAGAGACTGTTTTATATTGATGCTCAGACCACCTTTTTAATCTTAAAAAACTATTGACTGTTTCTTGCCGAATTTGCACTGTGTTTTTAACGTGTTTAACGTGGGTAATCTGTTTGTCACCGCTGCTTAGCGCGGAGCCCATTTCGGAGCAAGTTCATTCCGAATTGAGTCAGCGCTCTAGCTCTCAGGTCGCACACTATAAAACACGCAATGACGCGACCGCGCACCTGATTGAAGGGGGGAGAGAGACTGTTTTATATTGATGCTCAGACAACCTTTTTAATCTTAAAAAACTATTGACTGTTTCTTGCCGAATTTGCACTGTGTTTTTAACGTGTTTAACGTGGGTAATCTGTTTGTCACCGCTGCTTAGCGCGGAGCCCATTTCGGAGCAAGTTCATTCCGAATTGAGTCAGCGCTCTAGCTCTCAGGTCGCACACTATACAACACGCAATGACGCGACCGCGCAGCGGACGCGCGCAGCGGGCGCGCCGGCGGCGCGCCAAAGGCGCGCCAAAGGCAAGCCCGTCTGCGCCCGTCCGCGCCAAGATCGCGGCCAGCGCCATGGCCCGTACGGTCGGTGACAGACTTGGGTATCAGCCGGATGAACTACTGGCCTTAAACACTGGTAAGTGTCAGCGGCCGACTCTTCTGCTCGACCATGATACAGTAGGTCCTAACTGCTGCTCAATGTGCGGCCTAAAGACGGTTTTTATTACGCCTCATGGTATCTCCGCCCCTTTGTACCACTCTGGCCTCAGCCCTCTTACCCAATGTTCTGAACAGATGGCTCCCTATGAGAGGAACGTCAGTTCTGTTAATATCGCAAAATCGTCTAACGAGTTGCACTGTATTCTCCTTAACACAAGGTCAATGGCAAAACATAAGTACGAACTGGAGGATCTCATCTCAGCCACCAGTTCTGACCTGGTCTTTCTTACAGAAACCTGGTCATCGGTCACCTCTGCCCCAGATTGGAACAGTGCTGTCCCCCTGGGATACTCACTGGCGCAAGTAGACCGGACAGGATCGGTCGGAGGGGGTATTGCGCTTATCTATCGCTCCCACCTCAAAGTTTCTTTTAAACAAGAATCCTCACTAGAGGCCGAAGTCATGTCATTTATTATAAAATTTAATAATGTGGAACTTCTATCCGGTCTACTGGTCTATCGACCCCCTGGAGCAAGAGCTCCTTTTACAAAATCTCTACAGACCTTTCTTGAATCGTGTTATGATACCACAACACTTACAGTCCTAGGTGACTTCAATTTTCACCTAGATGACCTTACCAATTCAGACTCCTCCAACCTTATTGACATCATGGCAGGATATGGACTTTGCCAAATCATTACACAACCCACCCACTTAGCAGGCCACACATTAGATGGAATTTTCACCAATAATGACAGGCTTGCAGTAACAGATATTCAACGGGTCCCTTGGACGGACCACGCAGTAATCCTTTTTAAGGTGAACCTCCATCTATCCATAACGGGACGGAAATCTCGCCCTCGGCTGGTTAACACCCGCCCTTGGAAGGACATCCAAGGCATCGAACTAGCTGAAGCCTTGCTAGAGGGTACTCCCCACCCTAAGGATAGCAATGGCGGGGCTACTAAATTTGATTCTTGGATCAGTAAGGCAATAGACAAACTAGCCCCAGTGAAACTCACCCAGCCAAAAAAACGACTAGTGACTTCACCCTGGTACACACCAGAGCTGAAACTTGCCAAAATCAAATGTAGACGGCAGGAACGTCTTTGGAGATCAGACTACTGTCCTGCATTAAAGAAGGAATATAATCATACTCTGGACCTGTATAAGTCCTTAATAAAACAAGCCAAAGTCACATACTTTACTAACAAAATTCAAGAGGCTAATAGTTCCTCGAAGGAACTCTTCAAAATAGTGACATTACTATCTAGGAGTCCCAACGATTCTATCTTCTGTCCTGATCAAAAATTCGTTGATAATCTTGCCCTTTTCTTTCAACGCAAGATCCAAGATGTCTATAAGGAACTCCAGGAGCTACAATCTGCCCCTGGGAATAACATAGGCCATCCCTTGGAGGTCCCTATACCGTCCAACAGCCTGTCCCAATTCTCTCCTCTTAGTGAGGAACAGGTCAGTGACATACTACTCCAAATAAAATCTGGCTCTCCCCTAGATCCCTGCCCTCCTCGCATTTACCACTTGGCCCCTATGGTGATAAGTGCATCTCTGACTCCCTTGCTAAACGAGATCATTAGCTCAGGTGTCTTCCCTTCAACCTGGAAAAAGGCTTGTATAAGGCCGATTCTTAAGAAGCCTGCACTTGACCCCCAGGTCACTAAACATTATCGCCCTATATCCTGTCTTCCACTGCCCGCCAAAGTTTTAGAAAAAGTGATCAATCAGGAGCTAATGCAATTCATCGATACTAACAGCTCCTTGGACACCACACAACACGGTTTCAGACCACGCCACTCCACTGAATCTGCCTTAATAATGGCTACAGAGGAAATTCGTAGAGCCATGGACAGTGGGGGAAGGGCCACTCTTGTCCTACTCGAACTAACGGCGGCGTTTGACACCGTTAATCATGCAGTTTTACATGATAGATTGATCCAGCTAGGCATAAAGGACTCTGCTCTGGCGCTCCTTCACTCTTTTCTCGAGTCCAGATCTCAGCAGATCCACTGGGATGGTCTTCAGTCTGAAGAACTTTCTCTTCCCTGTGGTGTTCCTCAGGGATCAGCATTATCCCCCACATTGTTTAATCTATATGTAACCCCACTAGCCAACTTAATAAAGGATCATGGTTTAAATCTGGTTTCTTACGCCGACGACACACAATTAGTGGTGTCCCTGTCGCAAAGTGTTGAAGTTACTGCAGAGAAATTTAAAACCTGCCTCTCCAGAGTGATGAGTTGGATGAGTCTGAACTTCCTCAAACTAAACACTGAGAAGACGGAGGTGATAGAATTTGGCCACAAGCCGTCCATCTGGAACCATCTTTGGTGGCCATCTGAAGCGGGCACCTGTCCAGTCCCCGCACCCAAAGTAAAGAACCTAGGTTTACTGATGGACAAAGACCTCTCACTGACGTTCCAAGTCAATCAGGTGACCTCGGCCTGTTTCCTGATGATCAAATTACTCCGGAAGATCCTACCTTTTATCCCGTTTACCTTGCGGAAAACAGTAGTGGGGGCCTTAGTCCTCTCCCGCATAGACTATTGCAATGCATTGTATGCTGGGATAGGGGAGCGACAGATTTCTAAGCTTCAATCCCTGCAAAATGCGGCTGTCAGAGTCCTGCTCGATCTCCCGAAGCATCATCCCACATCTTCTTACATGAGGAGACTCCATTGGCTTCCTGTGCGTAACAGGATCCAGTTTAAGACTTTATGTCTAGTGCACAAAGCTGTACATGGAGGAGGGGCTGACGACATGAAATCCCTATTTCCTACCTATGCCCCCTCTCGCACACTCAGATCCTCTACCATGGGCCTAGTTTGTCCATCAAAATTTAAGAGGTCCCGATGGGGAGGCAGGGCCTTCTCGTTCCAGGCAGCAAGAATATGGAACACCCTACCAACAGCACTTCGACTGGGAACAAACATGATCCCGTTCAGAAAGGCCTTGAAAACCTGGCTGTTCACCAATTCTTAATCTAGCTCCACCTCGCCCCTTCTATCACAGCGCCAAGACGCCTCGGCATAAGTGCGCTTAATAAATAACTCAGTCAGTCAGTCAGTCAGTCAGGTTCCATGACCCACACCTTCTGTCCAACGTCCAACTCGACCGTCCGAGCGTTGCAGTCATACCACTCCTTCATCACGGTCTGGCTAGCCTCTAGGTTCTCTGAGGCCGCCTTCCACAGCTTGGCCATCTGGCTGCGGAACGCCAGCATGTAGCTGACAATGTCACGGGGAAGCTTCTGCGAAGGCTTCTCCCACCCCTCCTTAACCAAGCTGAGGGCCCCCTAACGGGATGGCCATAGAGCAACTCAAACGGGCTGAACCCGACTCCCTTCTGCGGTACCTCCCGGTAGGAGAATAACAAGCAGGGGAGGAGGACGTCCCATTTACAACTCAAGCCTTCTGGCAGGCTTCGGATCATACCTTTCAATGTTTTATTGAAGCGCTCTACAAGTCCGTTAGTCTGGGGGTGGTAAGGAGTGGAGAACCGGTAGGTCACCCCACACTCCTTCCACATGGCCTGCATGTAGGCCGACATGAAATTCGTGCCCCTGTCCGACACCACGACCTTGGGGAATCCCACTTGGGTAAAAATCCCCAATAGTGCCCGCGCCACCACCGGTGCAGTGATGGTCCTCAGAGGAATAGCCTCTAGGTACCTAGTGGCGTGGTCCACCAAAACCAGAATGAACCGGTGTCCCGCTGAGGTCGGAGGGTCCAAGGGCCCAACAATATCGATACCGACCCTCTCAAAAGGGGTCCCGACCACCGGGAGCGGTTCCAAAGGGACCTTCAATTTAGTCCCAGTCTTGCCACTTGCCTGACAAGACTTACAGGTCTTGCAAAAGGTGTCTGAGGCAATCCTCATCCTGGGCCAATAAAAATGAGGAACCAACCGTGCAAAGATTTTGTCCTGGCCCAGATGTCCGGCTGAGGGAATCTCGTGCGCTAACTCCAGCAGGAAGGCCCGGTAACATTGGGGGACCACTATGGCCCTCGAAGATCCATGTACCGGCACCCTGGGCTCACTGTATAGGAGACCATCCTCCCAATACACATGATATCCTCCCATCTCCTGACTGGCCACTTGGGCTTCGGCCTGTCGCCGCATGCCTTCAAGCGTGGGGCACGCCCTATGTGCCTGACAAAATTCCTCCCGGGTAGGCCCTCCTTCCACATGCCAGTCAGCAAGGGTCAGCTAGTCCTCCACGGGAACGACATCCACCTCCGTGGACTCCGGGGGCACCTCTGCGGCCTCCCCATCCATCTCACGGGGCATGTACTTTACCACCTTCTTTCCTCTCCTGGCGTTGGGTTGGGCCATGATTCCAGGCTCCAACCCAGGGTGAGTTCCATTCTGGGCAGCCATGGACCGCGTGACTACGCAAGTCCACCCTGGTAATCCCAGCATCTCGGTGTGAGCTCGAAACTCGACATCTTTCCACTTGGTGTGCTCCAGGTCGTTCCCTAGCAAGCACCCCACAGGCAAGGCAGGGCTCACCGCAACTCTTAGTAGGCCTTTAACTCCTCCCCACTCAAATGGAACACAAGCCACTGGATAGTGACTCACACTGCCGTCAGCCAATACGGCCGGATGGAACTCCTCGGGGACTACTTGGTCTGGGGACACCAGCCGCCTCACTACGGTGGTCATGCTGGCACCTGTGTCCCTCAGAGACTCCACCTCCTCCCCGTTAACTCTCACCCTCTGCTGATATTTAGCAGTGTTCGGGGGTAGAGACACTACGGGGACCACCTCTCTATCCCCGAGTGAAACCAGGGTCAGGCCTGTCCACTCCCCTTCCCTGTCTAAGGGCAGCTCCACCCCCAGCGCTATACTACTCACCCCGGGACTTTTCCCGCCCGTTGGGGCTGGGGATCGCTTGCGACACTTGGGATCTCCCTTGTAGTGTCCAATCTCCCCACATTCGTAGCACCGCACAATCCTTGGCTGCTGACTCCTGTCAGGGTAAATGGGTCTTGGGGAATTGGACGGGGGTGGGGTTCCTACTCCCTTCCCAAACTTATTTTGGGGGCCTTTAGAGAACTCCACTTTTTTTATCTCCCCCCTCTTTCTTCTGGGGGAAACCCTGTCCGCCTTTCGAGCCATCTCCCCCGGGGCCCTTGTGAGACACCCGGGTGCTCACACAAATATCTGCCTCCTCCGCAAGCTCACGGGGATCCATCAACTTGCAGTCCACCAGATGTTGGCGCAGCTCCGGAAAGCACTTATCCAAGAGGTGCTCCCGTAAAAAAAGATTGTACACCCCTTGATAGTCCTGCACCTCGCTGCCACGCACCCAACCATCTAGTGCCTTGCGGGCATAGTCAACAAATCCACCCACGTCTGTGTGGACAGCTTATGGCTGCCACGGAACTTCTGCCTGTACCTCTCGGGGTTAAGACCAAATTTCTTCAGCAAGGCCTCTTTCATGGGGGCATACCTGACCTGATCTAACAGGGTGTCCCTGACATTGGGAGGTATATAACGATATAGGTCACCTCCCCAATTACACTCGGGTACCCCATGGGCAGTCAAGGCTACCTCGTATGCCTCTAACCATTTAGCAATGTCGTCCCCCACTGTGTAGTTGGCAATGACTTCCTTGGGTAGGTAAAATTTTGACTCGTGAGACTCTTTAGGTATGCTGCCACCATTGTCCTTATTGGACGCATTTAATTGGAGGGCGCGTAACTCCAACTCTTTCAGCTGAAGCTCGTGCCGCAGTTTCTTTTCCTCCATTGCCCATCTCTTGTTTTCTCTTTCTCTCTCTCTCTCTCATGTTCCAATTTCGCTACCTCCCACTTTAATTGCCTCTCCTCCCTCCTGTCCTCGTACTCCTCTGGAGACGCGCTCCTCCTAGATCCTGTCCTACTACTGGCCCCAGAACGTCTCCCTGGGGGCACATTTTCAGACATATCCAAATTAAGTATGTCTAGTACTTCTTGGGCGCTCTCCTCCTGAGGTGCATCTGGCGCCTCCTGTCCCTCATCCACTCTCCCTTCTGGGTGGGCCTCTACCCATGCCCTAATGGCGGTTCGGAGTTCCGGTCCTTTGGCCCTCCTCACCCCAGGCACCCCCATCCCCTGCCCGAACTCTCTCAGTTGCCTTACAGTGTACCCCTCGAGGTCAGCTAACCGGAATTCCATCGTGACAGGTGGGGACCTAGATACTAAGGAAGAAATTCCTAGGATATGGGTGACAGTTACCAGCTAACCAGGATTCTTTTACACTCTCAGCCTGGATAGTGGAATCAATAAATACAGCAAATAATAGTTGCAGAGCTTTGCAACAACAGGCGTTTAATTGTGGCGCCCTCCGCTTCATGGAAGGGTGCTGTATGGTCACAGGTCCTAATATCCCACCGCTCGCCAACAATGTAAGACCTGGGGTCTCCAGGCCCTAAGGGGGTAACGTGACACGAGCGGCTGGGCACCCAAAGGCCTATGTGTTAAGCGACCATACAACACACACATCCTCTGAAGCAGTAAACGCACACAATAATGGACGCCACACAGTACGGTGAATGCAAATTAATCAGATTTATCTACTCAAAGGAGCACACACGGGAATCTTGTAGGGCAATGTATCTTAACTTGTACACTTTAACATTTGCATTACAGCATCTCATTACGGTTACCTCAGCAATCCCTGCAGTATGAACTTCCCTAGTGCTGCGGGCCGGGGCCTGCACACGTGGCGCTACTGGTGTCTACGAAGAAACAAAGGCACATGAGCATAACTTGAGGTTGAATAATGTTCGCCTAATACCATGAGCACTTCCAAGCCTACCCTGAGGATAAAGCGTTATTGGCCCACGGAGCGTACTGCCCTGCTGGACACCCTTTAGAGATGAGGCGCCGCTCATACGCAGAGCGCCTTGCACTTGAGACCTCAACTGGAGAATGGAGCGCTTGAGACCACAAACTGAGGTTACACGCTATTTGGACTTAGCTCGCCCTGAGCACTTGTAAATGCAACATGTGGGGTCAGCGCTCCTTAGACATAGAACGCATTGAGTACGGATGCATACAAATGACAGATCAGCGTTACTGCAACATAGCACGCATTGAGCACTGTTGAATACAAAGGAGTGGTCAGCGCTACTTAGACATAGAACGCATTGAGCACTGGTAAATACAATTGAATGATCAGCGCAACTCCAACATAGAACGCATTGAGCACTGTTGAATACAAAGGAATGGTCAGTGCTACTTAGACATAGAACGCATTGAGCACTGGTAAATACAATTGAATGAGCAGCGCTACTTAGACATAGAACGCATGGAGCACTGGTGAGTCCTGCGAACAGCAGACCCAAGGAGAGGGTAATCCCACGGAGGGGAGACTCAACAGTACGGAGGGAAATCCCACGGAGGGGGGAAAGTCACAGTCTCTCTATGCGGTGTCGCTCCCACTCGGCAGGGAGCGCACCGGGCCTTCCCACGACTCCCGGGGAGCAGGGGGGGGCGAGTCTCAGGCCGCCACACGGCCGCGCTACCTCCCAGCCCCCGGGGGTTACCTTTGTCTCGTCGCTCGGGTCCGCTCCGGTCCCTTCGTTAGATGCGCGCAATGGCGCGGGACACTCACGGACAATCGCTTCTTCTACGCACGCTGCGACGGCTGCGGCGGGGCCCCGGGCTTCTCCGCAGGCCCGGACTTGGCGCTGACACGTCCCTGAGGCCTACGGGCCGTGGCGGTGATCGCGTTGCGGGTCCTCGCACCAGGGGGGGTCACAAATTAAGCGGAAGCTCGGCCAGCTCCACGCTCGACAGCAGATCCGCGCAGGGGGTCCCAGGCCGGGTCTGGCAGCGCAGGAGACACAGCGCCAGTACCTGGTTGATCCCCAGCAGTCAGGCAATCAGTCGTTTCATGAAGTTGCAATATTCAGCTTTGGCATGAAGTTTCAGGATTCCGCTTTTGCAGTTTCAGTATTCAGTCTTTGCGGCGCAGATGATACTGGCGCCCTTGGGGTTCTGTTCCTTGGGGGGTAGGGGATGAGTTGGCGATTAGGTCCTTCCTAGTCAGGCTGGGCAGAGGTTCCCTGGGTCCTCCTACTGCTGGCCAAGATCAGTGGATTTCACAGGATCCCTCACTCACTTAAGAGGCAGCACATAAGCCCTGTCACTCTCAGAGGCATAAGTCCCTGGCTAGGCCCTACGGCCTAAAACTCCTGCATGGATTCTCCAGCTCTGCTTCACCCCAACAGGCCAACTAACTGGAAAAAGTTCCCTCCCTCACTTAAGTAGCCCTAGGTCAGGTGACCTCTAGCCAAGGCGGCAAAAGTAAAACCACACCTCCCTTCTAGAAGGTTCTAGCACATTCCAGGAGCTTCCCCATTCTACCTATGGGACAAAAAAGGCAGGCAGGTGTCGCAACATTGTTGTGGGGTTCCAGCCAGCTACTGGCAGCTAGGGTGCTACTAATAAAGACCACTCTGCAGTAGCAGGGGCCTGTGGCAGCCATCGTGGGAGAAGGGAGCACCTGCACCTTAACACTGGTTGGCAATGAAAAGGCGCCCGGAGACCTAGTCCAACATAAAGATGAGGGTGGAAAAAATGAGGCACAATCAAAAATAGATGGGGAGACCACCCTAGGGCTGACAGGTCTAACAGGCTGCCTACAAAACATAGATCATCCAGTTAAGCTTGTTGAAAGAGCCATGTTTTAGATTGATTCTTCAAGATGGATGGCTCAGTTATTGAATGTAGCTCCAGGAAAAATGTATTCCAGGCGGCCAGTCCTAGATATGAAAAGGACATGCCCCCGATTCTAGCCCATCAGAGTTTTGGAATTCTTACCAATCGATCGCAGGAGAACTGTAGGTCTCTGGAGGGGACATAGGAACACATCCTCTCTCTCAGATAAACAGCTCCAGTATCATGCAGGGCTTTGTGAACAAAAGCCAGAGATTTAAAAGGGATCCTTTTTTAGGTCGAGCATTCGAGACCACCTGTATATACTTTAGTATATACTTATTAAATATTTATATGTATATGTACTTTGTGGGCTCTGGAGATCAGCCCTAGGACTTGTCTGCTTCCGTTTAGGGACTTCTTTTTCTGTTCAACTGCCTCTTTTTAACTGTCTTGATGGAAAACGACCAGCAGAGGTCAATAAAATACCAGAATTGCTTTACCATTCTCTAGATTCCAGTCCATAGAAATTGTCTTCGACAAGCACCCATAGACAATTATATTTTTTCGAATCTTGTATTTTCAGTGATATGACCAACGAAGGCCCTGATCTTATATTAATAATAATATTTCTCTCCATGTGTTCCCATACCTGGCGTATCACGCAGTTTGGTGCTTACTTTCCCTCCATGTTAAAGAACAGTAGATGTTTCAGCTCCCAGGCTAATGTGATGCATAGCTAAATACATATAAAGTCCCAAAGGCGAGACTGATTGCATTGCAATGCTTGTCTGGTTGCCCCAGGCTATTAAAAACATGTAAACACATACGATTTCTAGCTATACATGTAGTTACACAGTTCAAAACTCTTACATTCCAATTACACAAAAGTACACCACAAAGGCTTAGGGGCATATGTATGAAATTTAGTTTTTGCGATTCCCAAAAAGCGATTTTTAGAGAATCGCATTTTTAGAATCACAAAACTCAATGTAAATAAAAAATCGCTAATATTTAGCGATTCCCAAAAATTTACAGAATTTCACTGCGACCCCGTAAATAGCGATTCCTTAATTGCGAATTTGCAAATAAACAATCGCAAAAATAGAGCATCTGCAATTCAGGTGCAGCCTGATGACAGCACAAGCAGGAAGTGTGACTGTCCATGCTGCACCTGATTGTCTAAGGCTGAGTCAGAGGCTGGGAGGAGAGGCAGAGAACTGAGAACTGCATTTTCAAACATTTCCAATGGATCCCCAGGATAAAGAGAAGGACAAGGAGGAGGCTGGGAGAAAGAGAAAGCAGAAGTTCAGCGAGAGGGAGCAGGAGGTGCTGATAGTGGAGATGGTGCACAGCCATGAATTATTATTTCCATGTCCCAGAGACCAGAAAGAGGAAAATATGGCTGGACATCCAGGCAAAGCTAAATGGCATTGGTTTGACCCAGCGCTCCGTGGAGGACCTGCGCAAGTGATGGTACGATATGCGTTCCAGGTCCAAGGACAAGGTGGCAACCAGGCTGGCAGAGGCTAAGAAGACTGGTGGGAGAATACCAACTGCAACAGAGTCTGCACCCCTGGAGGAGTTGGTGGAGCCCACCCTTCAGCCCGAGAGCGTCAGTGGCGTGGCTGACATTGACAGCTCCAACCCTGCAAACACCAGACAAGGTAAGATGCATACCGAATCCTGCGTAACACATCACCATACGATTCACACACTAAGGAATGCACCAACTACAGAGTACATATGCTACTCCAGTATACTTTTTCCAGCACACAAAGCAATGCATCATGGGAGATGTAGTCAGATGCATCGTACAGTGGGGGAGTGAGACACAGCAATGTAGAAGCCATATGAGTAATTCAGTAAAGGCCACAACACTAGACAGCAGTTAGCTAACGCAAACTGAGAAAACTTTATTCAGTGTGAAATGCAGAGCATAACACAAAATGAAAATTTGCATTTTCATTCACTGCACCACCTGAAACACAGGATGACAATGCAGGAGCTGAGGAGGCCGCACATATGGAGGAGCAGGCAGGGCAGGAGGACACAGATGATATAACAGTCACCACACCAGTCCCACCAAAAAAGCGCAACATTGTGCCACCATTGCCGCTTTTAGAGGCAGAAACACAGTCCGTAGGGGAGGATGATGCCCAGGCTGAGCCAGGCCAGTGTGCAGCACAGGTCCAGGAACAGCCCACTCTGCACCATAGGGCGGAAAGATCTGTGAGACGCAGGCCAAGGGCGAGCACCAGCGCTGCTGCAGATGACGAACACCCGGTGTTTGCTGGACTGGAAGGCAGCATGGTGAAGATACTGCGCCTGCAAACATGATCGATGCGGTCAATTCAACGGCAGCTGGTCTCAGTAAACCACAACCTAAGTGACATGAGGGAGGGCATCAGGGACATGACAGGTGCAATCAGAGAACTGTGTACCACAATGAAGCAAGAGCAGGCAGCCAGACGCAGGGGGAGACAACGACTCTACAGCCGTTTGGACACCTACAGCAAGGCGGTGAACAGCCTGTGTACTGCCACAATCCTGATTTCACGTTGCTCAGAGAGCATGCAAGTAGAGATGGCCCAATGCAGCTTGGATGTGGCGAAAGGCCTGGTGCAGGTCATGACCGCCGTGGAACAGCTGCAGACAGCCACGACCGGTGGCACAGGACTCCTGGACTCCTGGGCTCACGGGATAGCGAGGAGCTGTCAAGCACGAGCAGCATAACCCCACCAGTTCCCGAAACCAGACGGCGCAGTGGGAGACAAGGCACAACATCTGAGGAGTCAAGGGAGGGCAGTCTGCACCCTGAGCGTACGCCAGCTGGACGTTCCAGGAAGAAATGAACTGTCATCACTGAGGATAGCAAATGGGAAAAGCAACCTATTACATCTGGACTTGTGACTCGCCTACATACCTGCACTGTGGCCATAACATGTGCAACATCTAGTGACACTCATGAGGTGTTTGTCAGGCTGTGTGACTAAAATTACCCTGCTGCTAAAGGATTGATTAAACACAGTCATGCACCAAAATATCTTTTGCATTGTGTCATCATTTCTCACCTAGAAATAGTTCTGTGTGATCTCATCGGTGGTTAGTCTAAATATCGAGTTTTAAATTTCGACCTACAAGTATATCGAGTTGTTAATATCGTAGGTAAAGAATATCGAAGTCAAGAATATCGATGGACAGAATATCGACCCCAAGGTAAGTATTATCGAAGTTAATAATATCGAAGTCATTAATATAGATGTAAGTAATATCGTAATCAAAAATTTCGATGTCAATAATATCGATATTTTATTAGTGTAATGTATTTGAATACATTTAAAAATAAATGTTTAGAGATTAATAATTATTTAAAATATAATTTAGCGTTTTAGTATCAGAGCGGGTTGTGGGTTTATAGGGGAATAGGGTGGGAAGTAACTTAATTATAATTAATTAATTAATATGTATTGTTTAATTGGTATTTATGATTAATTAATTGTTAATTAATTACTAATTGTAAATTAAATATATTAATTGATTAATTAATTGTTAATTAATTACTAATTGTAAATTAATTGGTTAATTATATAAGTTATACTTAGTTTAATATTAATATTTATTTATTGGTATTGTTAATTAATTAATTGTTAATTACTAATTAATTGGTGATTTAATTTTATTAAGTGATTATTTGATGATTAAATTAATTATGTGAATTTTTATGTGTAGTGGGTTGTGGGTTTATAGGGGAATAGGGTGGGATGTAATTAAATTCTAATAATTACTGATAATTTTTATTTATTTGTAATTAATAATAATTAATTGTTAATTAATTAATAATTGGTAATTAATTGTTATTAGTATGTTAAATATAGTAAATATAAATTATTTCATGTTATTTGTTGTTATTGCTAATTAATGTATTGTTAATTAATAACTAATTTGTGAATAATTGTAATTTGGTAGTTAATATGTATAAATTAGTAAATAATAAGTATATTAATTATAAAGAATGTATTATTAATTGTAAATAATAGATAAACTGATATTTAAATGTATTGTGTATTTTGTATGTGTAGTGTGTTGTTTGTTAAAGGGGGAATAGTGTGGGATGTAATTTAAAGTTATTTATATAAATATTTATTTTAAATAATTGGTATTTAATAATAAATATTTTGTAAATTAATTATTAATATGCTATTTTTTTATAACTAATTATTTAATTGGTTATTATGTTTATAGAATTCCTATGCTATCCAGTGCTTTCCCAACTGTTTTACTATTTGGAGTGGGAATAGTAATTTTTACCCCTACGCTATCCAGCGCTTTTCCTACTGTTGCACTCTCTGGAGTTGGAGTAGTAATTTTTACCCCTACGCTATCCAGCGCTTTCCCTACTGTTTCACTTAGTGGAGTGGGAATAGTAATTTGTACCCCTACGCTATCCAGCGTTTTCACTACTGTTGCACTCTCTGGAGTGGGAATAGTAATTTTTACCCCTACGCTATCCAACGCTTTCCCTACTGTTGGACTCACTGGAGTGGGAATAGTAATTTTTACTCCTATGCTATCCAACACTTTCCCTACTGTGGCATTCTCTGTAGTTGGAATAGTAATTTTTTTCCCTACGCTATCCAACACTTTCCCTACTGTTGCACTCTCTGGAGTGGGAATAGTAATTTTTACCCTTACGCTATCCAACGCTTTCCCTACTATTGAACTCTCTAGAGTTGGAATAGTAATTTTTACCCATACGCTATCCAACGCTTTCCCTACTGTTGCACTCTTTGGAGTTGGAATAGTAATTTTTACCCCTACGCTATCCAGCGCTTTCCCCACTGTTTCACTTACTGGAGAGGGAATAGTAATTTGTACCCCTACGCTATCCAGCGCTTTCCCTACTGTTGCACTCTCTGGAGTGGGAATAGTAATTTTTACCCCAACGCTATCCAGCGCTTTCCCTACTGTTTCACTTACTGGAGTGGGAATAGTAATTTGTACCCCTACGCTATCCAGCGTTTTCCCTACTGTTTCACTTAGTGGAGTGGGATTAGTAATTTGTACCCCTACGCTATCCAACACTTTCCCTACTGTTGGACTCACTGGAGTGGGAATAGTAATTTTTACTCATATGCTATCCAGTGGTTTCCCTACTGTTGCATTCTCTGTAGTTGGAATAGTAATTTTTTTCCCTATGCTATCCAACACTTTCCCTACTACTGCACTCTCTGGAGTTGGAATAGTAATTTTTACCCTCCCGCTATCCAGCGTTTTCCCCACTGTTTCACTTAGTGGAGTGGGAATAGTAATTTCTACCCCTACGCTATCCAACACTTTCCCTACTGTTGCACTCTCTGGAGTGGGAATAGTAATTTTTACCCTTACGTTATCCAACGCTTTCCCTACTGTTTCACTTACTGGAGTGGGAATAGTAATTTGTACCCCTACGCTATCCAGCGTTTTCACTACTGTTGCACTCTCTGGAGTTGGAATAGTAATTTTTACCCCAACGCTATCCAGCGCTTTCCCTACTGTTTCACTTACTGGAGTGGGAATAGTAATTTGTACCCCTACGCTATCCAACGCTTTCCCTACTGTTGGACTCACTGGAGTGGGAATAGTAATTTTTACTCCTAAGCTATCCAGCGTTTTCACTACTGTTGCACTCTCTGGAGTGGGAATAGTAATTTTTACCCCTACGCTATCCAACGCTTTCCCTACTGTTGGACTCACTGGAGTGGGAATAGTAATTTTTACCCCTATGCTATCCAGTGGTTTCCCTACTCTTGCATTCTCTGTAGTTGGAATAGTAATTTTTTTCCCTACGCTATCCAACACTTTCCCTACTGTTGCACTCTCTGGAATGGGAATAGTAATTTTTACCTTTACGCTATCCAACACTTTCCCTACTATTGCACTCTCTGGAGTTGGAATAGTAATTTTAACCCTACGCTATCCAACGCTTTCCCTACTGTTGCACTCTTTGGAGTTGGAATAGTAATTTTTACCCCTACGCTATCCAACATTTTCCTTACTGTTGTTTTTGTTGGAGTTGGACTAGTAGTTTTATTATGTCTGATATTTAATATGTTTTGTATTATTTTAGCTATTGTAATATATCATTAATAATGACAATTATTCACATTAAAAATATTGATTATTATTTGCTATATGTAATTATTAAATATTTATTAATGTTATTGTTTTATGTGTATAGATGTATTGGTAATTTTTAAAAACATTTATTAATTTATACGTTACAGAAATTATTATTAAAATTAATTATTAAGTAAGTATATATATTAAATATTATATGTATATGTTTAATTAAAGTGTTATTAAATTATATATATATTAATTATACATTTTAAATATTATACAATATATTTAATTATGTTTATTTAATTTCTAAGTATAATTTGGTTTATTTTACATATATTTTTAAAGTAAAAGAAAAACGATATTTTTAATAACGATATTTTTGACATCGATATTTAATTTTCGATATTTTTGTACTTACCATATTGTAGATAGGATGTCGATATTCTTGACATCGATATTTTTGTTGCGATATATTTGTAGGTCGATTTTCTGTCTGTCGAAATTATGTCATACAACCGATCTCATCACGTCTCTGTCATCCGGCAGCTGCCCCAACTCTAACTGCTGGTCTGCAAGGCGGACCTGGGCCCTCATCCTCAGAAGTATCTGTATCAGTTAGTTCTTCTGGAACGTCTTTTTTCGTAGCTATGTATTGGAGCTCTGCACAGGTACCCACAATCTTGCAGCAGGTCTCTGGGCTGTATTGTAGTGCTCCTCCACTTTTATGCAGGCAGCGGAACCGGCTATTCAGTATCCCAAATGTCCGATCAATTACACAGCGCGTAGATTTGTGTGTGCGATTAAATCTCCTCTCCCTTGCATTGGCTGGATTGAGGAATGGTGTAAGGATGAAGTCCCGCACTGCATATGCACTGTCACCTACAGGATGGAAAACAAGACTTAAGTTAGTGTCCTCCCACCCCAGACATTTACTGTATGTTAGAATGTTTGACATGCATTTGCCTAGCAGGTTGCCCTCAACAAACTCACCAGCAGAGAGACGTCTGTATATTCCACTATGTCTAAAGATAAATCAGTTGTGAGTACTGCCTGGGTATCTCGCTTCAATATCATTGATGATATATTTGTCATTTCAGATGACCTGTATGTTTAGTGAATGATAAGATTTTCGGCTCTGGAATACATATTCATTGTTTGATGGGGGTGAGAGGGCTACATGGGTTCCATTGATGCAGAAAATTACATGGGGGAATTGTGCAATCTGGTAGAAGTCCTGTTTTGTTTGCTGTAATGCCTGTTATGTGCTGGAGAATTGTATGTGATGATGTAGCCTCTGTACCACTGCATCCAGGAATGCATGGAAGAAGAGCGACAGGCATCTCTGGGAGACCCCACCTGCTGCTGCTTTCACCCCTTGAAAACTCCCTTATTCCAGTAAGTGCAGTGAGCACAGGACCTGCACATGGGTTGGAATTGTTTGGGTCCTGAGTGTTGGGTGTTCCAGCAGGGGTTTCAGCTCCTCTATCAGGTCCATAATGGTGGCTGATTCCAGCCTATACTTCTCATGGATCTCCTCGTCGGTCTGCTGGAACAGAATGATGCGCACTCTGAAGATCCTTCCTGTTGCCTCCTTCTCTGTGCTGCAGCCCGAATTCTCAGTTCCTGGCTATCACATACAGCGCTGCCATTGTGGAAGTCCCTGTTGCATTGTGGGCTTGTCTAAATAGGTTGCACCTGGTTACCACATGCTTTGAGTTGATGGTAAAATCAATGTGCAAAATTGCGATTCTCACGAATTCACAATTTGCGATTTTTTCATACATTGACTTACGAATTCGCATTTTGCGATTTCTCTATTTGCGAATATCGCAGGTTGAGGTTGCGTGTCGCAGTTTGCGAATTCGCAGTGATAATTCACAGATTTTTGCAAATTTCTATTTTGCGATGCGAACCTATGATATACATAGCACATGTCTATATTGCGGGCGCAAACACTGTTTTTTTGTGATTCACTGCGTTAGCTTTATATCATAGAAAACAATACATCAGTCTCACTATTGGAAGTGATAAATATACATAAAATTCTTCAAATGATTTCAATTACAATTCACTTTAGGTTTAGAATAGTCCATAAATTAAAACAATACTGAAAGTTGTAATCAGTGGAAAAAAATCTATTCATGTTTTAGTGGTTTTACTCCATATTTTAGTTGTTACAATCACGGCCAAAGCGTGTTTCGCAGATCAACAGCCTCCTCAAGGCTGTTAAAAACACATGCAAACATACAATTACTAGCTATACAAATATTAACACGTTCATAACTTTAACTTTCCAATTACATTACAGTGCACTAAAAAGCTTAGCATATTTGTATTACAAATGCATCAGAGATCAAAATTCGTAGGCAAATTATATGCATTGGTGAGAAAGAGAATCATGGTCGCCATATGTTTTATTACAACACTCTATAAGCAAGTTCCCATACATCAAAAGCTAATGAAATACGTGTTTCGTGAACCAAACCACTTCAAACTCCAATCCCCTTTCCTGTCCTAAGAAGAAAGATAATTGGTGCGCTATATCAAGGACGCTCTTATACTATGGTATCTGGTTCTAGGGGTAATTGTAGTTCATGGTCAGCTTTTCAGCAACTCCATTCAGAGCTCTTCAGGTTTGTTCCAGGGGTTAGGCTCCGGGAAGTACCAGATGGGTTTATGTGGTACTCCTAATATGTACCAGTATTGGAGGAAGATGGACCGAGGTCATGATGCTACCAGCAGAGCAGCTTGGTATTTGGTAGGAAGATCATGGCAAGCTGGAGAGAAGTGGTGTGGGTTGCAAAGGATGTGTATTTCAGCCGCAAGCCAGTCATTCCAAATGTAGCTCCATATTTGACGTATCCTCTGTTAGTAGTAAGTCAAGCTGGACTGGGTCTGTTTCGCAGGGCTTGCTCTCTAATGGGGAGTCACAACATCACACTCAGACCTCCCTTTAAGATGAATCCTGTTAAGTGGGTTTGACAGGGGTCAACCGCAATCAGCACATCAGCTTGTTTTAAAGACTTGACATACTCTACATAAGGTGGATCCTGGAGGAAGGAAGCGAGACTCTGGGATTCACCCCAAGTGGACTTCCATGTCATTGCACTCCTGCATCCCTTTAACAGAGATGCTCTTCTTTAAATTTGGTATCAGGAGACCTCAAACCAGTGCCTCACCTCTGGGGCTTCCTGGATGGGCAGCTTAGTGTTGTTCATCTTCCTTAGCCCAGTTGAAATGACTGGGCCTGCCGAACTATTTACTCCCCTCCTGTAGATATGGCTGAGCTTCACAAAAAACACAGTCTAAAAAAGCTTTCTTTTTTTATAAAGATGGTCTAATGATTGTTTGTGAAGATGCAAGAGATGTCTCTGCAGTTCCTCAGCTATGTTAGTGACTCCAGTATCTACATCAGCTACTAACTCAGAACTGACCAGCATAGGAGACAGGCGCCAGTAGAAAGAATAATATTATTAATTTTGATATTGAGTTTTAGTGGTACACTTTTTAAAGTCATCCTAACATGTGATAGTCTTAAAGCATGCCCATTTAATCAAGTAATCATCATGCAAAAACAAAAGCGTTCACAAGATACTGCAAGGTATATCAGAGCAAGCAATGTGAAAAGGAGTGAATTAATTAATGATATAAAGGACAAAGTGTTCTAATTTATAGAAAAACTACAAAAAATGGTCAGAAATAGTTTTTATAGTCTCTGCAAGGATTCCTAAATGTTGTGGCTGCAACAGGATTTGTGACAGAGCTTACTTTGTGTGGAACACAGTTATCAACAAGCATTTGTAATGGAATAGGTCTCGCATTCACGCAAGTTTAAGCTATTGGCATTGTAAATTACAATGCCTATTATTTTAGTTTTTTAAAACATAAATAAAAGGCATTGTCATTTACAATGCCAATAGCATAAACTCGTGTAAATGCGAGACCTTTTGCATTGCAAATGCTTGTCTAATAGTGAGACAGTGTAGTGGCTTCAAATGCGAGGACATATATGTTCTCAGGGGATGATTGAGGAGAATTCGGCCCGCCGAATTCTAAACCACTTGAGGTCTGTTACAAAGATATTTTGGAAGACCCAAGCATAGTGCATTTCCATAATCCAATCTGGAAGTTGTCAAGGTTTGGAACCCATTTTCTTAGCTTCGACAGACAGTAAAGGAAGACATGTTTTCAAAGTGCGGAGCAGGCCAAAACAAGAATCAACCATTGCCTAGATTTGTGATAGGAAGAAAAAGGCACTGTCCAATTTGAATCCTAGATTCTTTACTGTGCATTGTGGGGGACATCCTTCAGCCAGAAGGTCCCCCATAAGTGTGGTGATGTAGGAAAAAAAATACAATCTTTGTCTTGTCAGGATTTTAATTCGTTGGTGGATAACCAGTAAAAGAAATTTGAGAGGCATTATTTAATGGCATCTCCAGAAAATCCTTCTCTTTTTCCATGGGTGATAAGAAGCTGAGTGTCCTCAGTATATGATATTAGCTTGGCCCACAAGGTCTCAGCTAGCACAGCTAAGGGTGGAAGATAAACATTGAATAAGGTTGGGCTGTGAGCTAAGCCTTGAGGCACTCCAACTGCCAGCTAACAAACTGGAGGAAAAAGAGGGCATCCAAACTTCTTGACTTCTTTCATCCAAGATGAAAGTAAGCCACTTCAGGGATAAGCCACCAATCCCAATAGATTGGAGATGGGCAAAACATCTCAATTGGGGACAGAATCAAAGGTCACCGATATATCAAACATAATCAAGAAGACCTTCCCTCATTTTTCTATGGTGTCCTAGATATGCTTTGATATGAGTAATTGAGTTACAAAAGGGAAGAATCTGTTTCCACGGTTCTCTTGGGGACTAGAGGGTCATGTTTGTGATTGTCAAAATCATATTTTACTCTGGGATGGTTAGGATCTCAGGTGTGGCACTGTGAGCTAGCCAGGATTGGGCCAACAGGCACTGAAATAGTAGAGAGACCCAGTCCCAAAACTGTGATGTCCAAACTAACTGTTCAGCATTACCAGTAGAATTTGTGCAACATAGTGCTACCAACTTTGGTCATATACTTATTTCACAGATCTCCTCAGTAGAACTTGTGCGTGCCCTTAGTACCCTACAGACCTCTATATGAGACGTTCGCGGTGTTAGGGATTTATCATCCACAGTACATTTAGGAAGTACTTACATTTTTGTCTGTTGCTTGTTTTAGCTTGGACCTCTAAAAGAATATCCATTTGAGTGTTTCTGCTCTGTTTCCTGTGCTGTTTTAGTAATGGTGGCACCATAGCCTATACCATTTGGCTTCATAAGAACTTGGCAATGTCCGTGGTGATATAAACTTTGTGGTTGAAGCCCACAATGCCTAATGACTAGAAGTCTTTTATTCTTGGACCAATTTTCCAGATGTGTATGCTAACACACAAACATTTCATACATACGCTAACATTGCCCCATCTGCTCAATATAGGGCATATCAGCATTTAGAAATACCACTTTCTGTTTGGGAACATGAAAATTGGTCCAGAAGGGCCCTAGTACATGTGCCGGCCCATAACAGCACAGGACCCCTTAGTAATGAGGGGGCCACATGTCCAGCGTTACCTGGTTATACACCATGCCCTAATGTATAAAATCTCAATGCTAATGAGATAGTAAAACTATGCAAAAGTCCAGTGAGTCCATACAGACACTTAACTCAATATGTTTTGCACACCTTTATGGCTGACCCAGCACAGGTGGCTCTAGCAGTACAACCACAGTTGCCTAATGTACCACAAATAAGCCCAGTAATTATTAATACAGTTATGGGAAAAAAGCTTGCTAAACGTGATGAAATTCCATTTTGGATAGCTTAAAGAATAAATTAGATTGAAGCCATGTTTCGCCTTACTGAACCACAAATAAACATACAATATTAACTATGTGCTTACCCTTTGGGATGGTTCACAGAATAGGTGACTGAGCCAGTTGAGTCACAGTCTTCGCTGAAGTCTATACCCTTACAGATGATACTTCATCTATGGCAGTCTTGCCAGAGGGGTTGAAACAAATTAAAAATGAGCACGGGGAAGCTTCTGCCCTGGACTTGAGCTTGTGGACAAAATTAATGGAAAACATTCCAGCGGTCTCCTCAATGATTCCAGCAAACATTTAGGGAGAAGCATCATCTTTGGCTATGCGCCAATGGCTGGCGCAAGTCTCACCGGCTGACAAGGAACGTGGACTACCTGTAAATATTACTGAGGTGAACACCTCCATAGGATGCAATCATCTGGGAACCAGAACAATTAAACCCCATCTTGGCAAACCAGTTACTGGCAAGGACACTGCCAAGCAGAACCCGCAATTTGTTAAAAACAATGGGACAAATCCAATCCTAAAGAAAAGGCAAGGTCTCAAGGTGGTTCTCCACAACAGGAGTCCTCTGAAAGAAGGTATCATTTGCATGATCGCACATAAATGAAACCACCTGATAGGTGTCAGTATTCTGATACTCATCCTTAAAGTTACTTTCAGGACTCAACCAATAAACAATACGAGAGAGGAGGGCATTCTAAAAGGTGACAGGAGTAGTATGTGAAACCAAAAATGGACTGACGGTGCTCGTTTGACGCAAAGTTAAAGATGGAAGAGAAACATCTTCTATTTAAACCCCTATTTCAGAAAAAGAAAGTTGTGGCTCTAACCACAAAATATGCCTCTAACACTGAGAACTCTACTCCGGAACAAGATGTGGGCTGTGACTCTCCTCAACAGTGCTGAAGAGATTACTATAGTGTGCCAGAATCTGCAGTAATTTCTGGCAGCAAAAGCAACTAATAAATACATTACAGTTGAAACCCTACAATTCAGAAATCTATTCGGATCGGCATGTAGGCCTTTCAGGTAGATTAGATGATTTAGATATGCAAATCATATGACATTCTCTTAGTGGAGGTTGATTGGCCCCCGGAGTTTCTACATACATCCCCACATGATGAGGATGTAAAATACCCTCTTTTACGGGGTTTGGCCCTGATGAAGTCAAATAAGCCTATGCATCTAAACAGTCTCTTGAACAAGGCCCTGCTTTATACCACAATCATGTTGGCTGGGATAAGAGTTCTCCTTATCATATAATACCCATATGGTCCAGCCCGCAAGTGCAACCAAAATACCCAATTAAACGGGATGATACTGCACCTGTTAGAGGTGTCCTGTCTCAAATAGAATAGCAGGGTGACATTGACCATGTATCTCCCAAATGAATAACCCTCATTTTCCACTATTAAAAGCAGAGTACTCATACTACAGTCTTCGACTATAGATACTTGAATAGTCATACACGCACATTTGTAAAACAAAATACACATAGTACAGCACTTATAAATAATATAGTCTGTAAAAAATATTTAAACACACATTTAGCAAGGGTAGATAGCATAATATTGGGATTTGCTGAATATGGCTACAAATTCAACTTTAAAAAATCTTATATACCGATTCTAAGTGTCTTATTTTTCAAAAATGAACTTACCCATGAGAGAAAGAACCGTACACCATACTTCCCAGAGAAGTGTGCTCTGCTACAACCACCAATACACTTTAAAAAAATGCTATCTTAAATTTTGGCAGGACTTACATCATGGATTTTGCACAATGCATTAAACCATGATATGAATAAATTCATACAGATTTTTCCGACTTACATTGGACATCAAATCACACAGACATACTCAGATCATTGCAATTTGACTTGCTTGCTAGACATCACTTACATACATATGTCAACAACATATCCGTATAGTAGCTGGTGCCATTGGCTTTACATATCTCACCTTTAATTAAGGTCAAAGAGTGCTGAATGCATATAAATCGCATTTAAATTCCAATGTGAAAATGTGCTTTGCATCCACTGAAAAAATACTAACTGCAGTTCAGATGGCTGTCATTTAGGAAGGGCCACTTGCACAAGGGGAACACATTATTTTCATACTTGTTAATCCTATTCTAGCATTAGAGGCTGTTACAAAATTAAGTGCCCCTAATGCAAAAGCCCTATTTCCACGTTAGATAGAAAGGGAAACATCCTTAACATCTACAGCCATAGACTTTGTATTTAACCCATCTTTACAAACAAAGGAATTTCTGTAATATGAGCATGTTTATCCCATAGCAACCCCAACAAGATGATGGACTGAGTGCTGAAACTTTTCAACCACTCACCTCCATGTCTATCCCATGCATAGCAATATTTTGCCCATTGAGCAGTATAAAACATTTGTTTGTACTGATAGTTCAACCCGGCCTGCTATAGGGACGAATCACCAATAGTCAGCGGTATGTATCTCCATTCATGGTGTGATATTGGAGGTAAATTCCATCCACAAAAAACTTGCCTGCAGTCCTTAGGGGACTGCATTATGCATTTGGGTGAACAGAAAGCATTAGTACTGGCACTGAAAAATATGGATCCTGAATTCTCCACTCTTATAGTGTGTGATTCGTATTATTGTATCCAATCTTTTATTGATAATTTGCACTATTGGCACCAGAATGGTTTATAAATTCTAAAATAAGTCCTATAAAGCATAAACTGCTTTAGATGAAGGTAGTGGACCTCAAAGATAGGTTACTGCTGGCTCATGTCATTCATGCAATTTTGACTGCAACAGTTGCTGTGATCACTCGTTGACATATACTGGCTTCCGTTCATGCTACACACAATGGCACCCCTTAGACTAGGGGCTTACTGGCTAAGTATGCAAACCGTTTAAACGAACAAAATGTTCCCTTTGATACAATTCTAGGAGTTGGTGATCGTGTGATTCCCAATTAAGACCACAGACTAGCTTTAGAAAAAGCTGCACATAAAGGTGTTGCATCTGCACATAGCAGTGTGGCAGCCATAATTTCCTTCTTGCAACAGCAATTTTAGTGACATGGCATATACAAACAAGCCAAGAAAAATTGCATTTGTTGTGACATGTGTCAACAAATTAAAAGTGACATCCTGACTAGCCCCCCCACAGACACACTTGTTGATTTCCAACAAACCTTTTGACTGCATTTATTTGGACCATTGTGGCCCTCCCAATTTGGTTGGAGCATTTACACTTATCCTACTTGCTCCAGGTACCTCTGGGTATGCACACTATGTTCGGCTGACGCCCGCACTGTTATTGAAGATTTACAATTCTTTATCAGAACATCAATTAGAATGCTCCAGACCTTGACAAGCCACGCTCTTTGACGTAAAGGATCGTTCTGCTGTTTTCCAGGATTTTCAAAACTTCCTAGATGGCCAGGCACACAAACAGTTGAAGACCTCAACCTCTTCCGGAATCAAGGAGCTGCCAGCATATTCCAGATGGATTTCACAATTTGGAGATCTCATTCATGAGACTCTTGATTGTGGTGAAGAAGGAATTTGAGCCATCGTACTGTCCTAAGCATTCAAGGTTCAAGGTACAATAACTGTCATATTGCTACTCTGGCTGGTTTTAAAGACAATCGTTGTCCCTCGATTGATCTTCTAAAGTTATATCATGTGGCATATTCTAAACAGTAGGCCTCAAGGACTCCGTGGTAGTTCTCTAAATTCTTTTGCTATCATAGAGGAGAGGTGTAGTGCAGGAGCCAGAGTGGCTGACTCTGGATCATCGGGCTCGCTGTTTGATCTCCGGAGGCATGTCACTCAGCATCATGTGTCTCTGGGCAATACTCACTTAATCTCCCTGACAGCCCCAGCACCTTAAATCCTTAAGGGGTGATATGTTTGTGCTTTACAAATATGGATTATTTATACAGGACATTTCTCTACAGATTGTGGGCAACATCAAAGCTGTATCTCCACAGGGGGTAGGGCAGTTAATACACTTCAGTTAATTCCTGATGCTGCTACAAATTCCAGCTATACAATGGAAGTGAGTAATTGCTACTGTGTCTCCTGCAGATGATGTTGTTTATAGGGATCCATCATTCGTGGAGTCTATCAGTTTTCTTCCTACTTCTGTGGCTCCAGTTTTTTAACAACCTGCTTCTAGTTATTTTGTGGGAACAGATGATTTTTCATCTGACTCTTTTGACAGTTCCAAGGTCTAGACACTCTGCCTGGCCTGTTTAAACCAAACTCATATATGGATTTGTTGGTCACACAATTAGCACTAAAAGGCTATAAGTCTTGGAAGGATACCATTGAATTGAAATCAACTAGGGATACCAAGCATTGGCAGGTTCAGGGATCGGACACCCTATTTTGAGCCTGCTAGTTTCCAGCACAAAAAACGTTTCTAAATGAGACATCTCAACATAATACATGTCTGGAACTATCAAAAAAGAAAGACATGAATTTACCTAATATTCCTTCCATTGCCCAATTTGACAATTCAATATTCAACTCCACACTTTCTGGTCCAAATGGGTAGGTATTTCGGCTGGTGATGGCACATGGATGATATGCTAGTTTTTTTTAATACCACACCTTGGTTTAAAGCAAGCAGACCAGAACCTCATTATTCACAATCTCAACATTTAGGAATAGCTATCACATATTCTGGAGGGAAATTGTGGCAACAATAGTTGGCATATTCCACAATGTCGGCAGTCAAACAACATCTCTCTCTCCTGTCAGATAACATGGATCTATCCGATTTTTTGTTGGGTCTTAAGGGGCAGATGTACGACCCTTCTCATTTGTAAGTCTCAAATTATGGCAATTTGCGACTCTCAATTTGTGACTCGCAAATTGGTATTTACAACAGTCTCTCAGACACTGTTTGGGATTCCTAATGGGGTCGCAAATTGCCTGCCTCATTAATATTCATGAGGCAGGTGCACTTTGCGACTCCATTGGGAATGGCTAGCACCCCGAGGGATGGTGGCCTGCTGGGGTCAGCAGACCACCATGTCTGTGACTGCTTTGTCAATATAGAAGTTTTTCAAGGAAAACGGGCTGCATTTAAAAAAGAAAAATGAAACATTACTGTGGGACCTGCTCTTGAAAAATATTTTTAATGTCAGTCACAAAGGGGAAGGGGTGGTAAACTGCGAATGTTTTGCGGCCGTAAAACAATCTTACATTGAAGTGCGAGTCGCTATTAGGAAGGGATGCCCTTGTCACGCCTCTTCCTAATAGCGAGTCGCAAACTCTATTTTGCGAGTCGGTAATAGGGTACTTACTCACACAATTGGCTTTGTAAATAGGGCAGACCTGTTTTGCAGTTGAAAACAGGCCAATTTCCCATTTGTAACTGCAAAAACCAGTCATAAATCTGGCCCTAAGTCTCCACCTTCTAAAAGATTCATTTATGCCATTGACAATGACATTTGAAAATTGTCACAAATGGAAGCTGCGGCACGTTTAAGACAAATTGATCAAGCTAATTTGCAAAAAGTACTTGCTGTTGTGGATAATAGTATTAATATATGTATTATGCAAAATGACGTCTTCATTTTACTATCGACAAAGTCAGCTTAGATCTATTATGAAATTTAGTTGGGCACTTCAGGTATTGAAATATGGCTGAGTGCCATGGCGTTATTTGAATTCTATGCACCTATTCTGAGCGATGGTTCCTTCGTGGGAGCAGAGGAGCATCGCCTCCCACACTGCTTGTCAGAGCATCAAAAGTGAAATGGTGATAATATGATTTTATTGCCATTTCAATGTTGTCATTCCATTTTCTCAGTGATGTGAACGAGCGAACAGAGAGGTATTCCTTACCGGAAATGAATGTGATTCTTGTGTTGACCGCTCACTTGCTTGTAAACATATTACCATTCACAGACCATGTAAGACTTTGGCAGCTAATTTGACCTCTTTCCTAAAAGGAAAACCAACCCCTACAATTCTTTCCCAAATTACTGTATTTTACAATGGAAGTTATTAAATGTTAAATGACCAAGATAGTTGTGGGATGATAGCCGGTATTCTGAATGTCTTTTCTATTTCACAGATAATAACTTGCTGTAATAACGTGCTTTTTCCTCCAACGTGCATGGTTTCAGATGGCTCCTTGTGTCCTTCCATTCCAACTTTGCAGGCTGATTTCAACAAGCTAAGCTGACTTAAAGCCTTACAGTTTCAAAAAGATGTGACATCACCTGCGGTTCCTCCTTTTGAGCAGAGTAGCTTTGCCCAGCTTGCTGCAAACGTGGCAGCTGTAGCAAACATAATTTTAAACACAATTTAATAAAATAGTAAATGCGCACAGTGTCTCACATCGGGAGATGGACCATTCCTGATTGGCGGCAGGAATGACTTGCCTAAAGTGCGCATGTTGGATTGACCGACTGTCTTGGGTCAACCAGCCTGACATGCATACTTTAGCACGCACCAATATAGCTGTATAACAGCCAGGCGAACTACAGACACAAGTTCCTAGTCTGAAAAGGAGCACTGTGTCTGCTTGCTCTGACCAATCATGATGTTACTCTCATGCTAAAAATGGCATGAGAGCAGCTGCAGGGCTGTTTAAGTTCCATTGGCCCTTTTCTTCCGAGTTTGGCTTGGTGGTTTGAACAGTGCCTTTCTTCTCTGAAGACACTGCTATGAAAATATCAATTGCTTGTTGAGGCGCCCGCTATACCCACGCATGCTCTCCATGTTTGAGGTGCAATTGCCTGGCCCCAAATCACGCTGGAAGTAGTTGGTACAATTATCTTCCCAAATGTAGCTGAGCTGCACTACATCCCCCAGAAGTGCTGTCCTGTTAAATACTGCAGCCACTGGAGGAAATCAAACAAATGTTTGTCATCTCTATGAAACAGACTATTACATTATGAATAGGGTCACATAACACTGATGGACTAATTATACACTGGACACACAGGCAGTGCAGGTGCCTCGACGAGGCTCTCATACATACAGGAAACAAACATCTATGTGCCAGGAGAGAAAGTGGCAGCAGAGAAGAGTGGACTGAGAAGACAGCTGCATTACATCGCAGACAAGGAGACTATAACTTAATGTACAGGAAAAGCAAGAGACCAACCAGATGTTGGTCCCACATCTCCAGGGTCTTCTTTGCACATGTAAAACTAATTTTGCTAAGTGCTTTTGTTTTTATTTATTTTTTAAAAATGACATTCTACAACTAATTTGATGGAGGTGAGTGCAGTGCTACTAAGTTCTTCTTGTTAGCAGTGAGTTCCAAGACCCGCTGTTCTTCATTTGCCCCATCACTTACACATGTCACGAGTCACCACTGTTTGCCATTAACATCTGCGTCTTGAAACCTTTGAACTATAGGTTGCAAGGACTTCCAGTGAAATACAATTGCTTTAAAGCACCAACCTCCCACAGAATTTTGGGGAGCTTGGCCATTGCATTTTTACTGTCCCAATACTGCTGGTATAGTGCACTTTTTCAAAGCAATTGGCACTGGCTTGGTCATTCCCTTCCAGAAACTCTTTGGAGTAAAACTGGCCCTTATACATTCGCTATTTTCAAATCTTTTTGGAGACATTCCCTTGATGTTATTCCTGATTTGCTGCATTTTGGTTCTATTTTTGATGCTTTGCAATGGATTTTCCGCTTTGAAGTCCACTGGTCATTGAGTTACCACCAGTCCAGCTGTGCCATGAGTGCTTGATACGATTCTTTGGAGCCTCACTGCTCCAGGAACTGACAACTGACTGTTTATTGTCTTTCAGACCTGCCTGGTTTACTTGCGTGCAACCCATGGTTCATTGCCTCTGGTGTCCCTTTGAATAGGGACACAGGGCCTCATTTATGGGGTTTTTGGGCAGCACTGCAGGCCTTGCTGCTGCACCGCCCGACGGCAAAAGAAAAGGGAAGGAATACACCGTATCTTTTAGATACGGCGCATATCTGTCCTTTTACCCTCCGCCTGCACTCAATGGGCTGCCGTACGCCAACACAGGCACCTTCGCATCACGGTGGAAGGGTTACTGCGTTGCAGGTATGATTATTTTTGTGCAAGAAGGGAAACTTTCCCACACAAAAACAATCAAAAAATTATTCTCCCTCTTTCTATGTGTGCTGCAGAATGCAGCACACAGACAAAGAAAAAACGAGGAGAAATAAAGATAATTTCCTAGTTATGCCTCCCTTATGCCTTCTCTGGGGAGGCATACATTTTTGGCGTTGCCTCAGACTTACGATTTCTTGTAAATCTGTGGCAGGGTAAAAAAGCCATGGATCTTGCTGGGAACACCCTCGGCAACACCCATGGAATGCCCCTTTCATGCAGTTTTCTGTGTGAAACGGGCCCATATTTATAAGGCCATGAAAAGCAACTCAACTTGGCTTAAGGTTATCCCAGTGGCACGTTGCACCACTGGAACATCAAAAAAGTGATGTTCTGGCGGTGCAATTGTGCCGGTAGTGCCCCATAAACGAGGCCCTCAATTTTTGTCTTGCAATGCAACTGGCTGTTCCTATGAACATGGATCGTATGATGAGTTGAATAACGACCCATTTTCAGAGCTGACCTGTAAACTTGCAGTAGAGTCAAGACTTCTATTATGAGACACTCCCGTTTTCAGTGATGGATGCTTTGGCTCCTAGAATTTCAAACTTTGACTCTGGTAAAAACGGATGCAGTACGAGAAAATATTTTCTCAGCATAGGCTGAAAACGAGAATCATATCTGTTCTTTTGAGCTTATAAATGGGCCTATTGCAGAATCATTGTCAGTGAAAGCTGAATCCATTCTGGATTTAATAGACCATCAATATTTGGAAGAAATATTGGGTACCTCTGGTTCCAGTTAATTCGGCCCCTTTTCAAAACATTTATTTTATTCTTATTTGGCCTATTTCTTTTATTATTATATATTGAAGTATTGCACTGAATTTGCTTGGCTTGTGCTTTAATTATTTTATTAGTCACTGAGTTGCTTTCACGACCAAGGAGGTGGGTGTAGTGATTTTCCTTCTGGACCCAGTTTGGTTCTCCCATAGTTTTGCATTTAAGGCTGACTCAGCTTGGTCCGCATAACCACCTATAGCACCTTTGCTTTTGTGAGAGTGTTTTTTGAGAACATGCTGTACATGTTGTTTGTTATTCAGGAACTCTTCTTGGGGTTAGTTTACACATTTGTACAAGGTTGCTGTGAATACATAACAGGTTAGTGAACTGCTTTTCCTGCTGGTTCAGCAACAGTTCCTAATGTCTTGAAATAACACGATAACACAGCTGCATATCCAGCACAGCACAACCATATTATCATTTTAACTTTGTCCTATCCCCTACGGGACCAAGAGAAGAACACAGGCACCCTCGTTTTATGGTACATTGTGTCTGCATACAGGCAGGGTTGTTTTTGAACAGGAAGGCACAACTTCCTGAACAAAAACAATCATCATATTTTCCTCTATGCGTGCTGCAGAATGCAGCACTTTTAGAAAGAGAAAATGAGGAGAAATAAAGACATTTCTCTTTTTTACACCTCTGATGGGGCGGCGATGCATTTTGACTCATTCCCAGGTTTACTTGTCTTAGTAAGTCTTAGAAGGTGCCAAAAACTGTGGTGGATGTGTGGGAACACCCACGTTTCAACCATCGAACACCTTCCCAACTCAGAGGAACGTTAGGAAGTGGCTTGTGCTGCCTTGTATCAATCCAGATTTACTAACCATACAGAGCTATGCAATGTTGCTTTGCATGGCTTAGTAAATCTGACTTGAGGGCTTGGGTCGTCTGGTGTGACACAATGGAGATGCAAGCGCTTAGAAAATCTGGGCCCCTATGTCTATTACCAGATATGTACTGTGCCTCTTGCTGTAGATTCCCAATATCCATTACAAGAGCTTGCCAGTGCCCCATAAAATAGACGCCTAATTGGAAGAGCTGCAAACTGTCTAGTGTAAGATATTCCCAGTGTCTTGTACAAGTGGTGAGCATTGCCTGGTACAACACCTGCCCAGTGCTGATGGAGGGCGCAGCACACTGCCTAGTGCAAGGTATCTCACTAAAAATGCATTCTTAATACAACTCTCACAGTCACAAAGATATATTTGTACAGCTTTATCAATCCAAGGCGACCAAAAGTCCTCTGTGACTCCTTTTTTAGAGGTCGAAATTCGTAAGTGCCCTTCATGTGCCAACATGTCAGTCCTTTTCCGCAAGCTGAAAGGTACAACTAACAGTTCAATGCTGTTCACCAGGTGTTCCACACACAATAACTCCGCTACAGCATGCACTTAAGGGACAAATTCTGAGCTCACACAGCGCATATATGGACATCCACTCTTCACCCCTTGACTTGAGACAAAACAGTGTCCTGTTGAAGTGCAACTCTCTATTCCTGCTCTGTAATCACACCATCAGGCAAACCCAGTATCTGCCTTGCCTCTCACACAAAAATATCTTCTACAATGTTTTCATCAGCGCTATCAGCAAGTAGCATCCTGGATAAATATTCTGCCTTCAAGTTTCGTTTTCCAGACACATATTCAATGTGATAATGCTATATTACATGTGTGAAACTGCCACTTAGTTTCTCTGGGGATAGCTCCCCCCCACCTCCCCTTTAGTGCTCAACAAGAGGTTTGTGGTCTTTGCATAACACAACTCAAACACCCCACACAAATTTTCTGAACTGTTTAGTAGCTCACCTCAATGTCATAGCTTCTTTCTCAATGGTAGAGTAGGTCAACTCTGACCCCAGCAGTGCTTTAGATACAACGACAATTACCTCCTCCCTACAGTCACTCCATTTCTGTAATAATACTGCACCTGGGCCACTGTTGCTTGTGTAGATGATAATATAAGCACGGAAGAGGCATCGCCATCATCCACAAGGAAACGCTCTGATGCACCACCACTGAAGACAACACCACATCAATCATGGAATACCTCAACTTCCAACTTCAAACATACTCCAAGACTACCATCAAAGGAACCCTCTTCTACAGCCCCATAGGTCCCCACCTTGGTTGGTCACCATCTTCAAATTTGTCTCACCTCTAGCTCATCTACAAGCACTACATGATCCTCTGCAACCTCTATTTCTACTTTGACGATCCTAAAGATGCAAACTCCACCAACCTCCTGAAAGCATGAGCAACATCGACCTCACACAGCAGGTCACCTTTCCCACACACAGCACAGAACACACACTGGGCCCTATCTTCTTAGCCAGTGACAGTCATGTTCAGCCATGTAACCGAGCTAACATGGACCAACCACACCATCATCCACTTCACCATCACAGGCTCCCTGGGCTCCACCACCAAGCCCCTCAGCTCCTCTCACTACAGATGGAGCAAAGTTACAGAGACCCAGTGGACAGCTGCCCTCAATATCACCAGGCCCATCACCACCAGAATCTTGGAGCTGGAAGTCCAGAATTTCTCCAACTGCCCCCATGAACAAGCCCACAACCTTAGCATCATCCAGGACAGCAAACTCACCATGAAGCGCCAGGTCAAAGCAGTATCATCCTCCTGCTTCCTCACCCTCTGCATGCTTCAAACGATCTTCTGATGGATCCCCGTCAACAACAGGAAAACAGTCACACAAGCTCTCGTCACCAGCCGACTGGACTACAGAAACATACTCTGTGTCGGCACCACCCCCCACCTCCTCAAGCGATTTCAGCCAGACTCATCCTCAACTTCCCCAAAGAGGCCAGCAAACACCTGCCACCTCAGATGCCTCCAATGGCTCCCTGCCCAGAAGAGATGTCAGTTCAAGATGCTAACTCAATCCTTAAAAGCCCTTCACAACCACTTACCAGCCTACATCAAACACCACCGGAACTTCCACAAACCCGCCAGACAACTACACTTTGCCTCCCTCGCCCACATTCCCTGCATCCACCAAAGTCACAGCGGAGACCGTTCGTTCTCCTACCTGGCTGCCAAGTCATGGAACAACCTCACACTCCACCTGCAAATGTCACTTTCACTCGCTGCATTCAGAAAGGGACTCTAGACCTGGATCTTCAATTAAAGACCCACGAGACCTCAGAGCCTGGATACCCCCAGTGATGGTTAGCCGTACTCTATAAGTAGTGCTTATTGATTGATATTGGAATCCCAAGGTTTGAATGGTTTTAAAAGGAGAGAGCCTAGAATGTCTCTACTGGGCACTGGCAATTCTCACTTCAGATATATGCACTTCCCATTTAAGCAAATCCTAAAGGGTTGCTGCTTTATGATCAAAATGGAGATTACATTTTGAGTAGTATTTAATCAGACGCAAGTAAGACTTTAACTATTCCTTATTTTCTGTAGACGGACTTCCACAATTGCTTTCGAAATATTCATTTTGAGTTTCACACTCTGAGCACTTAAATAGTGCCCAAATAATCCAAACCATTCGTCTCAAACTTGCATTGTCAAAATGTAACGGGAGTCCTCCCTATCAAGAAATACAATACTTTGTTCAACCTGTCCTCATGTTCAGCCAAATTATTACCAAATACTAAGATGTGATCTTGAAAGTACAATACACCAGAAAAATCTTGGAACATCAACCTCATCAATCTCATCTTGAGTGTTAAAAATCATACCCCCTTTCAAGATACACAGCATCTCATATATATTAGTCAGAGGTTCACAATCCACCCAAATATTATGATTGAAATCGCATAAATCAACAAACACCCTCAGCGATTAGTTACCTTTGCGGTTAAAACTATAGGTGCTAATTACTCAGACCCTTCACGGATTCTATGATGTCAAGTTGACACAACCGATTCAACTCTCTTTGCAACTCCCCCCCGTAAACATAGAGGTATCTTGCAAACCTTAAAGACCACAGCCTTGAATCTTTGAGCATGATTTGATGCTAAAAATCAGTCTGTTTCCCCAGTTTGGCTGCCATAATTTCAGGAAATTTCTGTATACCTCAATCATTGTAAGACAAACTCAAACAGTCCTCACATTGAACAAACGAGATTTGAATATAATGCAATCAGGAAGATTAGGATCTAAAATGATGTCCAATTTACTCTGGTCATCCCATCCCAACAATTTGGATGTTAAGCCAGTATTTGTGAAGCACGAACAATTACCCGAAGTTGTCAAGGCGCTTGGGGCCATCGGGAAGATTAAGCGAGATATTGCCCAGAGCCACATGGTAATGGACAGACCTGCCGTCAGGACCGGGGATCGAACCATGAGCCCCCGTGTTCTTGCGTCAGTCGCCCTGGCCTCTGCGCCACACCTCTTCCCTACTTTGGTACATAAACTACAGACAACGTATTATTTTTCTCTAAATCAAGCTGTGCCTCAAATTCACCCTCAACCTTTGTGCCACTATAGGCAAACATCTTGACATTGAAGGGTTTCAATGTAAGGGGTTGAATTTTTTCCAACTTCAGTAAACCAAATGTATTAAACGGTGACCACAAATCTGCCATCACTAACAGTTCAATGCTGGGCACCTGATATTCCACACACATTAACACCACTGTAACTTGCACTTAAGGGACAAACTCTGAACATCCCTGGAACACAAGTTCAGTTGAGATGGATGGCACAGATCGGATGTTTCCTTCTAACATGACCTGCAGAATTCATGCGATATATGCACTCCTAATTATCCAGGTTTCCAGTTTCACCCTTCCATGTATTTCTACATGTTAGACTGGGCACCACGTGAATGCTGTCACCATCACAGCCATATTCTTCTAACTTGGACATCAGAGACTTTTGTGACAAACTCCAGCAAAGTGCCCTTTTTATTACATTTGAAACCCGTCTGGGATAGGGCTGGGCAATGTTTCAGTGATGCTGCATGATTTTTGCAGCCACATCTTAAACCCATTTATACTTTTCTCATACAAGTATGACCACAATGATAATCATGCGTTTCGACTGAGACCTGGTCTCAGCAAAACTCTTATAAACTTTTGTTCTATCCTTACAATTTGATATTTCACTGCACTCTACTGAATTGTTAGAAGATGACAAATAATAAAAGTAAGCATCCAAATTCTCTATGGCTCTAGCAATGCCTACTGCTGTATCCAAATCTGGATTGTCAGTCAAAAGAAAGTGCTCTTGCAATATCCTTAGCTCATTGTGCACATCATGATAATTGCACGTGATGGCCAGGGTCCTTACGGCTGATACAAAGTTGAGAAAACTGTAAAAATATATTTCTTTCCAAACAGCATTCCTGCATGGAGAGAAATATTTATCCTGTGCTTCTAGAACAGTTGCATATTTATCTACCACATAAGTAAAATCTCCAGCTTCCAGTTGGTGACTTTCTACCCATATCTCTATGATGGGTAATACTTTTAAAATTGCCCTGCCCTCCAGGCCTAAGTTTTAGAACAATAGTGCTTTTTTCTTTTTACTTGTGAAAATGTCTCACTCTATAGTATCACCACAGGCTTCAGAAGCCTCTGTCTGTCTTGATCACTCCAAAGGTGTTTTTCCCTGAGTTGACAAGAAAGGTTGAGGAGGAGATATAATCAAATCAAGGTCGGGGTGTCACTGTTCCAAGGAAAAGGGTGTAGGTCTTAACCATATCAGAAGGGGAACAATCAACAAGACATCTCCAAAGATACCATACTTTTATGTATTACCCAAAATACATAAGGGGATTCATCAAACACTTACCCTCATTCCTAAAAGACACATGAGATGACCTCAACATGATCGCCAGCTTGGACAACACAGAGAAGATCAACATCTTGATGACCCTTGACGTTGAAGCACTATACACAAATATTCCCCAGGATGCAACTACTGAGGTTATAGACACTTGCCTCAGAGCAGCAACACTGACTACCACAGCACCGGTCGACTTTATCATGGAATGTGCCACGATGGCCTTGAAAAACAACTTCTTTAAGCACAAATATCAGTTATACCACCAAATACAAAGCACTTTAATGGGCAGTACCCTAGCCTCAAGCCTGGCCTGTTTATACATGACCCATTTTGAATGTCATCATATATTCACACCATCCATCCCCTACCAGATGAATATCATCACCTGGAAACGATCCATTGACGATATTCTCATGTTCTGTAATGGTGAGGAGACCAGATGTCACAAACTTAACGAATGGGTCAATATCCTGGACCCCCTCCTCATGAACACCAGGGCCCACTCTCACAAAGAGATACCATTTGTGGACATTGTGATCTCCATCAACTAAGGAGGACTTCGCACAAGAACTTACAAGAAGAATACCGACTGCAATAGTCTGCTTACATTTGATTACCAACATCTAAGAGCTCTAAGTGAGAATCTACCTTTCGGTCAATTCTTACATATCTAGAGGAATTTCAGCACCTTGCAAGCCAAAACCCTGAGGCACAACCTGCAAAGAAATTATCCACTAAGAGTGATCAGAGAAAAGAGCCCACAATAATAACCATGAGGCCCAATTAGAAAATACCACACGATCAACTGAAGATGTCATCACGTGCGTGATCACCTTTACTCCAAAGTCTAACAAAATAAAGAACATCATTATGAAACACATGGAACATTTTGAATGCAGGTTGCATGAACTTGGTTTGGCCATGGTTCGCATTCAATAGAACCCTGAACTGGAAAGACCAACTGGTAAATACAAGACCACGATCCAGTAAAGATCCAGGACAACCCACTTTATGGGCACTTTCCCCAGTGACTGGCCACTACCCATGAGGCTCTTGTAACGTATGTCCTTTCACCCCACACTCACAAGAATTAAGTCTGGTCAACAGCTTTACATGGACACAAAGACAACACACAAATTGTTAGAGGTTGTGTTATTAATGTGGCTCAAACGAGTTTGGAGTTACATTAACGCAAATCTTTATATGTATTATTTGACCTTTTTGTTTTGTAACCCATTATTGTTCCCTTACATTATTCTGTATAACTACAGCTTTGTAGAATGTTATTTGTGTCTTCTTTGCATATGTAAACTGTCAGCATGTGTATTCCTCGTGCAACGAGGCAACGCGTTCTTTTAGGCAAGCATGAGACACGAGGATTCTTGACAGGTGTCTCTGAGCACGTTTTAGCGGTTGCAAGACACGAGTAAATCAAAGCAGCTGTTGTTTGTAGCAAGGCAACACGTTTTTGACATTTACGGGAACACGTTTACAAACGAACTCTTTCGTGCACGTGTTCTTCCTTGTGTTTCCGTTTAAACCCCACCCTTCTCCCAAACCCTATTTAAGAAGCGCACTCCTATTAACATTCGCTTGCGCTCGTTTTATTTTTCACTTACCGGAGAGCAGGACTTCAATCTCGGAGATCTCGTCTTCTCATCGGGAGCCGCTTCCGCGCAGATGCGCACTTCCTGTCCGTCCTTCGAAACCTTCCCCGCGTCCAGGAAACTCTTCCAAGCTCGTCTAGGAGTCACCACAAAAGACATCCCCCGCTGCAAAGGAAACAAAGAGAACAGACGATCAGAGTCAACTCAAGTAAGCGCGCTTGGCAACATTTTCCTTTGAACTTTGAAACAAAGCGTTTCTATAGTGATATCTTGACCTCGACATGATTTAAATAAGGAAAAAAGACATTAAAAGCCTGAAGTTTTATTTCTCAAAGAATCACAGATTGGACAGATCTTTTTCTGCAATTAAAGACCTAAGCAAAGTTGAAAGAGCAAATATAAGGAACTGCACAGTGAATCCTTTGTAAGTACAAGAAAAGCAAAGGACATATAACCAATTGTTATAAGCGTACTAGTCAGATATTTTACATTGCCTTTTTTTTTATTTATATCATTGCAGATCAAAAATTTAAGTTTAAAAGAAAGCATTCTGGCACAGGTTTAAAGCAGTGTGTTAAAAGGTAAAGGTGGCCTGTACTTTGAGTTTCTTTATATGCAGGAAAAGGGAACATAGTGTTTTATGTTCATGTTATGCTCTTTCTTTTGTCATTTATTATATTAGACGCCTCAGGCAATAAGAAGTAGCTGGTGATGCTGTAAGCTGCACGCAGAAGTCCAGAGTGTCTTTGTTTATTATTTTGTCCCATTTTCCCCTTCCCTTAGGAAATTACCCTGGGTGAGCTGTGTTCTGCTGTCAGTTCATCTAGACGTAAGTTCTTAGGGGTGGACGGAAATAATCCTCACATCTCTCAAGTTGAACACCCTGCTTTTCAGGTGAGTGAAGGTTAACACAAATAGTAACACCAAGAACTGCGTGTATCTCATCACTTGGCCATGCAACATATACTATGTACAGATGATGAATGAAGCCATTAGGATCAGGATAGGGGAACATGGAAGTGTCATCCAATGTGGATGCAGCGCAACAATGATGAGCAACCATTTCAATAAACTCATCAGAGGTTCTAAGATGGACAATCCTGAAATCCAACCTAGTGTGGAACGCAACATCGCTCTTTAAAAAAGCATAAGCAGGCCTGAATGATGACATACCGTGGGTTGAATGGTGACAGAATGTTTATATGAACAAACACACTCTAGGTACTCTTAACGCGGTCACAACCTAAGGGAATCGTATACCACTACTATTCAATATCCCCAACTTGACGATATATATTTTCTATATATTTTTTACTACCCTCTTTTTAAGAAAATCGCCTATCCTGCATTGCATTCGAAAATACAGAACCTCCTTCTTGATGCGAGGTTGATCAAATTCTCAACTACAGAGGTTCCATCTTAATGGAAGGTTGATGAAAAATACGATCTGACCGTTAAATCATTCACAGGTCATAATGAAGTGATAACAGTCTAATTATAACATCCTATACACACAACTTGACCAACCTTGGGAATGGACCCCCCCCATCAACAATAGACAATACTGCCATCACTTTGGTTTTCACTTTATGAGAGCCAGATCTAGCACAATCAGTTTCCCCACTATTACAATATGGCTGCCAGACATGAGCGGTGACCGCTCTCCAAGTAACTCCATGGGCAACGTCCCAGCCAATATAATGAACTGGCCCCTCACTAGTCCTTGCCCCTGGCGACCAGAGGAGCTGAGTAGGTTCACTGAAGAGGGAACGCTGCAATACATTGAGTTTCGCATCATACAATCTCCTTCAGGATACCGGAGATCATGATCGATAATTGACCCTCCTCTGCTCCTAATACACAAAAGAGATATCATACCTCTCTTCCAAGTCTTGTTTGTCATCCTCTTTTAGCCCTCAACAGTGCACGTCCTCTGCCCCGACCGATAAGACATAGCTGCCCGTCCACTAGGCAAGGCTATGCTTTTGGGCCAGGGGAAGCACACAGACAAGCAAAATCGCATGTCTTATTATTCACATTTTGTATGAGTCATGTTATGAATGTACAGAGCACATGAGGCATTGGGCAAATATTATCAGAGGGAACCTACGTTATTGCGAATTGATAAAGGATGCATGGCACACCTTGTTGTGTGTGGCACTTTTCCCAAAAATCTGGTTCATGATTGAAATACACCTCGTTTGTTGCCAGAAAGGAAATACTTCATAATTTTATTTAGTTACTATCATGTTTCTCATATTCTTTTTGTAGGATGGACAATCAATTTTACTACAAAACAAGTAGGTACCAACTGCATAGGGTAAGACATAATATGCTCAAAATGTACAGTAGTTTATTCAATCTTTATTAAACCTGAAGAAGCGCAGCAGTTCTCTTATAAACCAAAGAGGTGCAAAACATGTTGACCTGCACTTTATCCCACTAGCGTCTTGGACCCATTACTGACCCTTATAAGTATCACCAACCATTATGGCCTTTTAACCTTACAGGGTAGTCAACATAATGGTAAATCTGGCATCCCCTAGTCAGTTTTATCTCACTATAAACATACCTCACTTATCACCCCACTTCGGACACCCTTGCACTCGTCATACGGCCACCAAACCAAAAAGCTTTGCGAAAGTGACCCTTCGGAGGACCTGTAGGGCAGCGCAGCGCTGGCACGAAGAGGAGCACCTGCACGATGATAAAGTATGACATCCCTAAGGATGTGCGAGGGCACAAGAAACAGTCTTGTTGACTGTCCCCCTTCTGATTTGTCTAAAACCTACACCCGTTTCTTAGGACCAGTGATCCCTGACCTTGATATGAGTATAGTTTTGGAGCACGGGCACTAGACCTTCATCCGCTCCCAGTACCCCCTTCATTTTTTGATACTTGAGGAGAAAATACAGCTTCTAATCCTGATTGGATGAGTAGAACAAAGAGGCGGGGCACAGTCCCTGATGCCAGGAGACTTTAAAAGACTACTTAACAAGTGGTCGCCATTGCTCATTTCATATGTGTGATTTATTTGAGGCTTGCAGTGATGTGGCAATATTTGCAGTAATGTTCTAATTCCAGATTCATGATACTTGGCAGGACTGCCACTGTACTCATATAATACTGGTTCTATGATACATGATCTGTAAAAAGAGTCAAGACTTTATTTAATGTATTTATTTCACTTCATATCAGCACAATATTTCACACTTAGTGTAATTCACCATTGGATTTATCAGTGGTAAACTAGGGGTCAGATGTCAGGCAGGTTGCAAACTCTCGATTTACAATTGACAACCACTGCTTTTGACCTGCCTCTTAATATATATGGCCCTTACATTCTCTGGCTACAACAAGAAACAGAACAAATGACACAAGTTCAACAAGGGAGAGAAACTGGGCGCGACCAAAACTGAGACTTAGAGAGATGCCAATGCAGTGCTTAAATCATCCTCCCATTCTTCATGTGGAACAGATGTATTTTCGGAGTCATGAACGTCTGGGGAGCTGTGGCTTATCAGCTTCTCTTCTGTTAGGCTTTTACTGCAAGTAATCATTGAAAAACACAAATAAATTGTTAAAGTGTGACTTGTTCATGGACTGAACAGCAGAATTCACTTAGGTTGTCATGATACTTAATGAGTATGTACAATGCAAATTTACTGTGATGATTATTTGCATATTATTTGATCATTCTAAATTTCAATGAATTTTACTATTTTTCATGAATAATTGAGCTGTCCCGTCATAGAGTTGGTGAGCAGCACTTTTGGGGTCAATCGGACCCCAGCAGTCAGTGCATAGAGGCTGCAGAGGCTGCAGAGATAGTGTCTCCACCCATGCCATGGCAGACCACCCATCCTAATTAGATGTAACTGTTGCAGCAGAATTCTTGTTTGCTTCTCACAAACTAGCCCCCAAAGCAGAGATTTATTTCCAATAAAAAATAAACAAAACTAATGTCCCTGACATGCAGGGTGTCCCCCCCCCCCCCCAGCCATGGAGACCACTGTTGTCTTTCCCTGCCCGGTTTCGCAATATTCCCAATGTTAGACACAGGCTTTTCGTGTACTTGTAAATATGCCCATTGTTCACAAATCCTTTTGTGTGAAAGGGGCGTGCCATGGGTGTTGCAGTGTGTGTTCCCACGCATCACCCATGGCTCCTATCACATTTCCAGATTTACAACCTTCGTAAACTTAGCATAGGGATGCACAACCAGGAGAAATATTTTATTTTCTTCTCGTTTTCTGCTTTCTATGCGTGCTGCATTCAGCACACAGAGAAAGAGAAAAAACACCTCTTGTGATTGTTTTTGTATAGGAAAATGTCCATTTCCACTCAAAATTTCCCCCCTAAAACGCAGACAGCAAGGGCGCCTGCGCTAGTGCATGGCAGCCTATTGTGCGCCAGTGTAGTGAAAAACGCAGGGATGCAAAATATTATTGTAAATATGATGCATCCCTGTGCTTTGAAAGTGACTCAGTGTGGGGCAGCCAAATTCCTTGCGGTGCCACGCTGAGTCGCTTTCCCGTAGATAAGGCACAGTGGGTTTATTGCTGCATCAAAGGCAGAGACCTGTGGAAGATGGCTTACTGTCAGTGGAGGCTGCACCAGCAGTCAATCAGCAGTTGTTCACCTCCATTAACAGGGGCAACTAAGAGTTACCTAGGGCAGTACCTCACTAATTTACAACAGGACTCCCCCTCTGTAAAATGCAGGTCCCATTTGTATTCCATATTACAATGGTGGGATGAGTCTATTTATTAATTGGCACTAGTGCCCTTAACACATGTCACTACTACCAGGGTTAGATGTGGGTGAAGAGGCTATTTATTAACTGGCACTAGTGCCCTTCCACACATGTCACTACTACCACGGTTAGATGTGGGTGAAGAGGCTATTTATTAACTGGCACTTGTGCCCTTCCACACATATCACTACTACCAGGGTTAGATGTGGGAGATGAGGCTATATATTAACTAGCACTAGAGAGCTTTGTTATGGGCATCATCTGGAGATGTGAAAGGGTCCAACAGTGGCCACAGCTCTGTTTGAAAGTGTATATGAACCCCACACACTGACTTCAGGAGTAAGTGGAAACTATTTCAGAGCTCTCAGGAATTCAAGAAGGTTGTTTTTTATAAAGTAAACGTGTACGTGTTTGTTAATCCTTTTCTGCTGCTACCACACCAACCTCATTCACTTACCGAGTGGTGCTTATTGGTCAGACGTGGGCAATCCTCCACATGCTGACCTTGAATGCTGACTATTTAACGTCAACTTATACATGCATATTATAGTTTCCCCGCCCCTACTCCCCTATTTATTGAGTCTTGTTCTCTGATTTAAATTGTGCAATCCTGCACTAATTGACATCACATGCAATAGTCAAGGAGGTCCTATGCAATGTAAGGTATTAGGTGTTAGAACTTTGTTTGAGTATTGGTGGACATGTGAGTGGTTCGGCCTTCCAATGCACTAGGCTCACACACTTACATTCATTCCATGTACAGTTTGTATAAATATCTTCCATTGATCCCAGTGGTTAACGGGTGGACTATAGGGCCATTTTGTGGTTTTTGTATACGTTGTTTTCTTGACAGAGAATTTGGTATCTCTAAGCAGGCTCAGCATCCAGAGGGTACAGGCTAACCTCAAGCACAGTGAGCTAAAGCAAATGCCTTCGTGCAACACAGGCCTTCCGACACTTTTTCCCAGATAAGAGCAAACACCTCCCTGCTGAGCCTCAGTGATGAAGAGCCAGTGGGTCACTTTACCGCAGATAAACTTACCGAAGGTGTAGGTGGCCTGGAATCCCTTCATATTCGTTGACTCATCACTGTGGAACTGGAGAAGAAGGAAGCTCCCGGTGGAGGTCACTGGTGGGACTAGACTGGATCCACAGTATTTCCCAATAAGCGGGGAGGTGGTCTTGGCACCATCGAAAATAGACAAGGAGTCATAGGCGCATTCTGGATGAGATTCAACTGCAAAGGATGTGAATGTCAATGAGACCTGCAGGGTGTAAAAGAAGTATGTGTTAGTCCTTAAATGATACCGCTGTCATGCCAGCAGGAGATAGAGTGCGTTGGGGAAGAAAACTATGTGACAGTCGTTACTGACCACCTCTATCATGCCAGTAGGGGATAGTGTGAAAAAAGGAAGATGTATGCACTGGCTCCTATTTACTATTACTGTCTTGCCACCAGGAGGCAGTGTGACATAAGGAAGCAGAAGTATGTGTTGGCCCCTATTTACCATTACTGCCCTACCAGTAGGGCGAAGTGTGACATAAGGAAGGACAAGTATGCGTTGGCCCTTATTTACCATTACTGTTCGACCAGCAGGAGGCAGTGTGACATAAGGAAGCAGAAGTATGCTCTGGCCCTTATTTACCATCACTGTCCCACCAGCAGGGGTCTCTTGAGCTCTTATATATACACAGTTCAGTGCCTAGACACCTTCATCACCCAGAAGTGACAGATGATCATCTGAGTGGAATGGCAAGCTAGGTAAATTTTTTAAACATGACTGACTACCTGTTCTGGAAAATCATGATGCCATACCATCGCCTTAGGCAGAACCCTAAGAGGAACTTCATGATTCCAGGGCATACCTGGCTTGTGTTCTTAATGCGTTCTGATTGTCAGTACATTGGGTAGCTGTGGCACTTACCTTGTATCCAGCTGGAGCCACGAGGTAGAAACCACAGTCCATATTGGCACCGTAAACATTGGGGAAGTTGGGGGATGACACGGTGCCAGCAGAGCTGGTGAATGTGCCGCCACATTTTACTGTCAAACGAAAGAAAAAATCATCTTAAGTACTCTGCAGCATTGAGTTCTGCACACAAGTTTGCAATGTCCTCACGCACAAAACAAAGAACAGCTCAGCTTCAGCCCTTCAACAACTGTGTGCCAAATTGGAGGCAAGAGAAGGGTTCTGCCTGAGGCCCCCTGCACGCTGTTTGTACTTCAGCTCACGTGTCCCTAAAATAGTAGTCCATGGCAAGTAATTGAAGATATAAGTGCACATCTGGCAACCAGCTGCGTAATGTCATGAGGTCCCAGCCAGAAAGTAAACATTTTCTCTCAGGATAGGGAATAATAGAGCTCATGTCAAGGGAGCAGTTCTGTCACTATAGGACCCCTACTATCAGAGATCCTTGTTGGTATACTCCCACGTCACTTACTGTTAGTGTGTCCATATATTTTGTGCACAGTGTGAGCTTTGACAAACCTGATCATCAGTGGGCAAGATTCCACAGGCCAGGAGATCAGAAACAAAATACCACTAATCCTTGTACCACCCCCACTCCCTTCCTCAGTCTCAAGGGGATTATGTCAGTATATTGGGCCCACGACACCTCCTTGTATTCCGTGGGTAGACCTCTATTGATTCTGAGAAACAAGCACTTTCTGCAGTAACCCTTATGCAACATGAAAAGAGATCCTCAGCTCACTGGGTGTCAACAAGAGGCATTTGCGTCCTCTCTCTCCCTTTGCTATAGGAGGCCTTTGCTCCCTCCCTCCCCGGCCTGAGATGTCCTGACACCAAGGACTGTATTATTGATGAAGGAGGTCTTTGCGATCTCCCTCTCCTGACCGAGAGCACCCCAAAACCAAGGACCGTACCATTGCCATAGTAGGCCTTTGCGACCTCCCTACCCTGACTGAGAGCTGCCAACCCTGAGGACTCTACCATTGCTGTAGGAGCCGTTGCGCTCCCACCTCCTCTGTCTGAGTGCGCCCAACACCAAGGGCCGTACCATTGTTGTAGGAGGCCTTTACAAAACACTCCCTTTCTGAGAACGTGTTGACAGGAGAGACCTTACTATTGCTGTAGATGGACATTGCGACCTCCCTCCCCTGACTTATAGTGCCCCAACACGTAGGACCATACCACTGCTGATATGTTGTGTTAGCTGTACTTATATAGTGCATGGCTACCCCAACATCAGGGCGTCCCAGCGTAGCAGGCAGGAGTCCAGGGAAAGTGATGCTAGTTGGATGGAAAGAAAGCCAGGCATAGTCTGTTTCTGAAAGACCAGGGGACAAGGGCGCAGAATTCATACATATCATGCGCTAGATGGATGAAAACAACCAGGCTTTGATCTGTTTTCTAAATGCCCAGTGATCGTGTGTGCTGAGTGCTGTGAGAGAAATAGAGTTCCATAGGGCTGGGGCCAAGGACCTAAAAGAGATCCCGCCCGCTCTACTCCTGTGTACCCTAGGAGTGCAGGCCAAATGCAGGTCTGCTGAGTGCAGTGCTCGCGTTGAGACATATCGTGTAGAGAGCTCCTGCAGTTTTTGGGGGCCCAGGCCGTGTAAGATCTTATGGTTGGTGCAGAGAGTTTTCAACTGAATACTCTGTTCGACAGGCAGCCAGTGTAGGTGGTGCAGGAGATGGGATGTATGGCAGTGCAAATAGAATGCAGGCAGATGCATTCTTTGCCTTTGAAGTCTCTTCATGACAGTTTTGTTTACTCCAAGTAACAGTCCATTGCAGTAATCGAGGCATGACAGCACCACCGATTGAATAATCACCTGACGGATGGAAGCATCAAAAAACCCAAAGATCGGTTTCAAACCCCGTAGGTGGCCAAAGCATGTACCAGCCACTTTTTTGGCGTGAATTTCGAAAGAGCGGGAGTTGTCCATCAGGACCCCTATATTCTTAACTGCACTTTTTGGTTGGGGAGGAGTGCCCAGTGTGGCATGCCACCACTGGTAGTCCCATTTATGAGTGTACCGGCCTACCAGAAGCACCTCCGTTTTTGAGGAGTTAAGTTGAAGATAGTTATCCGCCATCCAGTTGTAGATGGCCAGGACATCTTAATGGAATTTCAGTTGGTCTTGGGCTCGGTTATTGGTTAAAGTGAATATCAATTGCGTTTCATCCGCGTATGATATCATATTGATCTGCCGAGCTTTGGTCAAGAGGGCTAGAGGAGGCTGTAGGAGCACTTTGCGATCTCCTTCCCTCCTGTTTCTCAGAGCTCGGCGACACCAAGGACCATGCCATTCCCGTAGGAAGCCTTTACAACCCACTCACTGAGAGCAGCCTGACACCAAGGACCGTACCATTGCTGTAGGAGGTCTTGACGTCCCACCTCCTCTGTCTCAGGGTGGCCTGATACCAAGGACCGTACTGGGGCTGAGGGAGGACTTTGCGACCGTCCGCCCCTTTCTGAGTGCGTCCTGACACCAAGGACCGTACCATTGCTGTAAGAGGCCTTTACAACCCACTCCCTTAACTGAGAGTGGCCTGACACCAAAAGCCGTACCATAGCTGTAGGACGCCTTGTCATCCCACCTCCTCTATCTGAGAGGACTCAGCACCAAGGGCCATACCATTGCTGGTATGGAACAAGGCCTTAAAATTCACTCCCTTGACTGAGAGTGGTCTGACACCAAGTGCCTTCATATTGCTGTAGAACTCCTTGCTTCCTCCCTCTCATTACAGAGACCGCTCCACCATTAAGGACTGTACCATTGCTGTAGTAGGCCTTTGCGACCTCCCTCCACTGACTGAGAGCATCCCGACACCAAGCGCCATTCCATTGCCATAGGAGGCCTTTGTGACCTCCCTCCCTTGACTGAAAGCACCCGACACAAAGGACCATACCATTGTTACAAGAGGCCTTTGCGACTACCCTCTGCTGAAGGAGAGTGTCCCGACACTAAGGACCATACCATTGCTGTAAGAGACCTCTACATTCCTCCTCCCTGTATGAGAGCAGCCTGACACCAAGGACCGTACCTCTGCTGTAGAAGGCATTGAACCCAGTGGCTGTGATAGAGCTGTCCGTCACAAACTCCAGCAACATCTGATTTCCGGAAGAGGTGAATGGCTGGAGCTGTCTGGTCCCACATGCTCTGCTGAGTAAGACTGGGGCTGTCTTATTGTTGCCATCATAAATTGTGAGATAGTCAGAGGTGCAGCTTGGAGATGATTGGAGATCGAAGGCATCAAACAGCAGAAGAATCTGAGAACAAAGATCAGTAAATTAGACATTCGGCCTCCGATGTGTCTAAAACTTTCTATCCATCATTTCTTTTAAAAAGACCTTATTTTCAATTTTTGAAAGTTATCAGCAGATTAGACTCAGGCGGTGATTTTGCATTCACGTTTGGACAATACCTGCACCTCTTCACCTCGACTCTTAAATTTAGTGACTGTTTCCCTTTACAGCCTCCCTCAGCACCTTCCCTCCACTTCAGTTGTGTGTTCAAAGAGACATGACACCGTTATGTTGTCCCTGCACCTCCTGTCTTCTCTCGTTGTGCCTCTACTTGTAACCAAACCTCTGCTGAAGCTCAGGTATGTCTTGTGAAGAATTTACAAGCTAGGGGGCATGTTTATGAAATTGGTGGCACTGGGCAGCTCAACAAATCATGTTGCTGCACTGCCCTGCATCACAGGGAGAGGGAAGCAATGCACCGTATTTATCCAATATGGCGCATTCCGGTCCTCTTCCCCTGTGATGGCACCATTTTGGCAGCATAGTGTCAACACAGACAGGGGTGCCTTCCTGCACAAAAACAATCCTGAGAGGCTTTTTCCTCTTTTAATGTGTGCTATGGAATACAGCACACCTAGAATGAGGAAAAACCGTGGAGGAATACAAATATTTCTCCTACTTATGCCTTCCCTGGGAAGGGGTTACATTTTGGGGCATTCCTAGGTTTAAAAGTCCTTGTAAATCTGGGAATATGTCAAAATCAATGGGAGTTGCATGGGAACACCGACCGCAACATCCAGGGAATGCGTATCAGGGAAGAGTGAGGCATGACAGCAATTTGCGCTGCATTGCCTTACTCCAGATTTATGAGGCCACTCAGAGCCCCACAAAGTGGCTGAGCGTGGCTTCATATATCTGTCATAGAGGATTGCGTTGTGCATATGTCATGTTGCGTGGTGCAAGCATGGCGCACACCTCTCATAAATATGTCACTGGATTCTTGATTGCCTGGGCTAAGATGCAGTTTTCCACCAAACCGACATACCTGAAGGAGTTACCGGGAAGCTAAGCTTGTGTAAGCTTCGATACACATGGTAAAGTTGGCTCCTCACTGGGCTCATAGTGAAGGCACTATACCTCTCGGGCACTGCATCAGGATTGCCAATTACCTGTGTCCTACCTTTGAATGAGTGATGCCCAACAGCAGACCAATTAAAAAAAGAAGGCTGCCGCCCTTCAGAGTAAATCTCACAAAGGAGTTCCACACTTGGAAAGGGTTGTATGTTAGAATATCGAGCAGAGAAATATCACATACAACAACATTGTAGCCAGAATATTAGCTATCGCGACATCCTGATTATGTAGAGCTAAGTACAGATTTACTACTCTCCGCATCACCCTACCTTAAAGCCATATATCTATATCTTATCAAGATAAATGTGAAATTAAGTATAGTAAGTCTATACTTACCTATACATATATTGAACATAACCATATTTTGGTAGCTGATATTTTGGCTATGATTTTTTTGCAGCACAATATTTAAAATTCGATTTTCTTGTCCCATGCCCTCAGGGGATAATACCTGTCGCTGTGCACCCCAGTATTCTGTCCTGCTATACTGTTCATTAATAGATTAACCCTTACATGTCCATATCCTTTGGGGAACACCTCTGGGATTCCCTCTCACCTTTGTTTACTGCTCACATGTGGCATTTTTTTGAAGCCCAATTTGAACTAGATTAAAGTCTAATTTAGTTGCCACTTGTAGACCCACTCTTTAAACTTTATTCCATCTACTCTGCAGTGGCAGCACTACTGTAGGTTTCAAGAATCTCTTCTGATTGTTTCTTCTCTGAAGCTCTGTGGTTATAGTACTAACGTCATTGGAGATAACATTCCAAGGGCAGATTCTTCTCCTCCCAGCTGATGGACCACTGTAACCATAAAGACCTGCCTCAGCAGCTGCCTCTGCCACCTGTCATTCATGCAGGTACTAACCCAGTGGACTCTTGCAGGAGGAAAGCGGGACTGACTTCATTACCTTATCACTAGATGAAGGCACTCGGATCAGGTAGACACAGTTAACGTTGTTAGGGTATGAGGAAGGGTTATTGGGTGACGTCAGGGTGCCGGTTGGGTCAGTGAGAAGAGTGCTGCACAAATCTGAAACCAAATATGAAAATTAAATGTCTTGAAACTGCACAATGACCCTGACACGTAGAGCTTCAATGACTCCTATCCAGAATTTCTCTGTTATATTCATTAGTATTTAAGCAGGCATCTTATATCTCCACCAAGAAGAAGCCCCTTGATCTAAACAATGATCTATGTGGCTGTTGCATGTCTTCGCAATGATATGAAAGCATGCAAAAGAATAAAAGTAGGTACCAAAAACTACCCAGGGCACAATGAGATTCAACACAAACTTGCCTGGTGCAGATAAAACAGCAGTAGGGGGAGGATAGGGGTTCGGAGACATAGATAAAAAAAGAAACTCTGCAAAAACAAATTATTTTGCACCAGGAACAAAATCTTTTTATCACTCCACTTTCTCTGTGCTGGTCTGTAGAGAGTTATACATTTAGATCAAAGGAACAAACATGGTGTATATGGCTATAAAGCCAATGAAACCCTAATTTGAACTCCATAAAGGGAACAAACAGGGTCATAAGGAAACTCTAACATTGAAATCATCTGAAACACCAACATTAGAGGAAAATTTTTCCATAAAGAAGGACATAGTGCTCAGATCTCATCAGGTTAAGAATGGTGGGATTTAGTCAGAGGATAAATGATGGCATTTCATCAGAAGTAAAAAATGGGATCCCACTAGTGGATAGATGGTAGGATCCCATCAGTAAATTGATACTGGGATCACTGCATGAGATGAATTCCAGGATTTCATGAAAGGGAAAAGAATGTTAACTGTCCAACAAGGGTATTAATGCCTGGATAAAATCAGTAGATGAATGCCCTGATTCAAAAATGGTCAATGATGTGGTCTCATGGGTGGATGTAGCCAAGATGCTATGAGTATATGAAAGATGGGATTCCATCGTGTGTCAAATCAATCAAATTAAGGCACCAGTACTGAGATCCTATTACGAAATATGTCCTAGTATCTTATCAGGAGATTCGTAAGGATCCTGTCAGAGACCAAACTGACATTGTAGCCAGAAATAAATTGTTGGATCCTGTCTACACATGAATGCTCTGATCCAGGATACAGGATGCACCGAATCTATTCTGGTAGTGGAATACTGGGATCCATAAGTAAATTTATGCTGGGATACCATTATGGATAGAAGCCTCACATTGCACTAGGGATGAATGCTAGGATCCAATCAGAAAATAAGTGCTGGAATCCAATCAGGGGGTCAATGCTGGAGACCAATCAAGGGAATAATGCTCAGATCCAATCAGAGAATAAATGCTTGAATCCAATCACGTAATAAATTCTGGAATCCAATCAAGGGAATAGTGCTCAGATTCAATCAGAGAATAAATGCTGAAATCCAATAAGGCGATAAATGTCGGGATCTTATCAGGGGATAACCACTGGGATCCCTTCAGGAAATACATGCTGGCATCAAGTCATGTGATAAATGCTGGGGTCCAATCTGGGAATAAATGCAGGAATCCCATTGGGGCACAGAGCAATAATACAGTTATAGTTGCCTACCTTAGCTGAAGATGGTGAAACATCTTTATCATGGCTGATACTGTTAGATTTATCGCCCACATTCCATACATTGGACTATCATCTACTGCTTGACCAGCTCAGAAGGGCACTGTGTTGGATGCAGTGCTAGAATGGTTCTGATCATTTCCTGACAGGACAGACACAAAGTGTCAGGTCAGGACCTTCAAGCCATCAGGGAGGAAAGCTGAATGTGGAGACCCAACGGTCCACACTTTCTCCCCCTCTCTCTTGTTTTTCAAGATGGTATTTTTGATCATTAGGGCCAGAGACCTGAAATATTGTTTAATATGCTGATAACATGCAGATCTGTCTGCACGTCTGGGCCCTAAGGAAGGGTTCTTTGCCCTTAAAAAAGGCCTAAATAGTGTGGCCATGTGGATGAATAAAAGTGGGCCCACGTTGAGTGGAGCAAAAACTGAGATGCTCTGCATAGGCTCATGCCAGAGACTCCTGAAAAACCTCACTTAGCACCATGACCTTATTTGAGATCCCATGCACCTTCACTAAGACATCTTAAAAGGCTGGAGGTCATGTGGTAAACAGATTTGAACTGTAAGGCTCACATCAGCTCTGTAGTTCTTTTGGTTTATACAGCATAAGACAACTGCAACAGGCTTTGCCCTACATCCAAAACAAATATCACAAAATCATATCTGGTTCACTGACTAAAATTCAATCCCGGATTAAACCTATTCCTTTATGAGTGGGCTTTCAAAAATCAAATTGCTAAGATACAACATTTACAAGACATGGTGACATGACTTGTTTTAAAACTAGGGAAACATTGTCATTCATCAGCCGACATATTCATTGGTACCCATCCAAAAGCTAGCCAGAAGGTCATCATATTATCAGCAGGCTAGACTTCATTGGTAGCTATCCAATAGCCCTTTCCAAAAGGTCATTATCGTCAACACAGCATTCCTGGATTTTAAGTACATCCAGGAAACAGCACCCGACTGTTGGGGTAAAACCACTGAACATCTTTCCGCCTGCACCTTAGGATCTTGTGGCTTATATCTTCTTCACATTGCAAGTACTGATATTCAGTGGAAGGGAGACTGCAGATTCTTGCTAGTTTGCCCAAAGATTTTAATGTAGTGCCACTGGATACTAAGAATAGACATACTCTACTTCCCTTTAGGAAAGCCTTAAAACATTCATGTGTGTTCTTTTTTTGCAGGACTTACATGCATATAGTATTTAATGATATTTATTTAGGGAGCCTGGTGCCTAAACTCAATCATTTATTTTCATAGTGTGGGCTCTACAAATAAACTAAAACAAAAATATGTGTCTCATGCAGGATGATTTTAGTTGAAATTGAAGTGGAATCATTAAAAACATAATATATCCAGCTAGAAGAAGGGCAAGAATGCAAGGTCTCAATCAGTAGATGAATGCTCGGATCCTATAAAACATCAATGATGGGATCTCATCAGTGGATGTAGCCAGGATGCTATCAGTATATGAATGCTTGGATTCTATTGTGTGTCAGTCCGACTAAGGCAGCAGTGCTAGGATTCTATTAGGAAATATGTCCTGGTATCTTATCAGGAGATCAGCAAGGATCCTGTCAGTAGACTAATATTGAAACCATAGTCAGAAATAAATAGTAGGATCCTATTTAGATACGAAGGCTGGGATCCACTTATTAGCAAATTCAGGATCGACTGAATCTATGCCATGAGATGAATGTTGGGATCTCATAAGGGAATAAATGTTGGGATACTCTCATGAACTGAATATTGACAATGCACCAAGGTAAAATGCTGGGATCCAATCAGGGGATAAATGCAGTTAGAGGTCATTATCTTATCAGCAGACTAGACTTCCTTCTCGCTAATGGGCCCAACAAGTTTTAATGTACTGCCTCTTTATATTAACAATAGACATACTCTGCGTACCTTTAGGAAAGCCTTAAAATACTTTACTGGGATTCTTTTTTGCAGCACTTACTTGCATATGATATTTTATATCATTTATTTAACGACCCTAGTATCTAAACACAATAATTAATTTCATAGGATGTTCTCTACAAAAAAAGACAAAACAAAGTCCCATGATTGATTATAGTGTTGGAAATTGATCAGGAATCATTAAAAAACATAATGTTACAGCCTAGGAGGAAAGGATATTGCGACTGCTATGAAATTTCAGACTCTATCTGCCGGCATGCACTCCTTACTGCACTGGTACAGGGCGTTGATTTTGGAAACATCCAGTTTGCTAAGCCCATCTCTCTGTCCGATGGGTACGTCAGGATCTGGCTTGGGGACCATGCTTGGCTGTCCAGATTTGTTACTGAAAGCATACCTGCGTAAACGAAAACATCACAGGTAAAGGCCACCATGTATGTGCTATTATAATTCATTATTCACCCAAAAAACTATACAGCGAGCCCAGGTTCGACTACAGCGGGAACAGGTGGGGGTGAAATATTTGGTGTTTGCTTAAGGCATTGCGTGTCTAATGGTTTTACTGAACTAGCCACCGTAGATCCTGCCTAGCTCAGTCTAAAACTTAACAGTTCTCCATTTCATGAGCCTCTAAGGCATTAGTGGCAGTGCACGCTCACCTTAGCACCCTAAATCACGCTCAGCAACTCAGATCCTTAAAAGCACTGATTTAAAAATGTCCTCTTGTTGAGTCTCACAACATTTCTGCTTACGACAGATGCGATTCATCAACAATGGCACTTCTACTCTAAACTGAGTATGTTACCCACTCAGACAGCATTTCCCTGCTTTCTGCACCCATGGACTTCCCACTCTATGGTAACATGTTCCCATACAGAGCGTCAATCCTAACCACTCATGTTCACCAACACAGCCATTATTACGTATCCCGCTTCACATACAGAGCATCAGTCTTAACCAATCATGTTCATCAACACAGCCATCATTTTCTACCCTGCTTCACACACAGAGCGTCAATCCTAACCAATCATGTTCACCAACACAGCCATCATTCTGTATCCCGATTCACATACAGAGCGTTGGTCCTAACCTTTCATGTTCACCAACACAGCCATCATTTAATACCGCCACTGCAAATACAGAGCCTCAGTCCTAACAAATCATGTTCACCAACAAAGCCCTCACTCAGTACCCCTTTTCACATAGAGAACGTCAATCCTGACCAATCATTTTCACCGACACAGCCATGATGGCACCACTCTTCCTCGTCCATGGACCTTCCACACTGTGGGAACATGTTCACTGACACAGCCACGAGTCTACAGGCCTTTCTCACATTTATCACCTATGACTTTTCCAAATTCTGGCATTCATGACTCTTCCCCCTAACAAACAAAGCCACCATTCAGGTGCTCTTCTTCACATATAGAGATTCCAATGTGTACCAAGCTCTGATCCCTGTATCGACTCCACCACCAAAGGTGAAATAAACATCACCCTCTACTTCCCATTTCCAGCAATCTTAGTGCTGATTAAAGAGATCACATCAAAATGTGATCAGAATCATTAGGTGTGATTTAGGGTTTGATGGATGAAGGATTAAGGGGGTGGAGGAGGACACTAGGAATGCCATCCCAATGGTACTCCATCTGCCAAATTTAGAAATGGCCTCAGCTCAGCAGTCATCTCTACACAATTAAAGGAACCATCATCACTGCAGTTCCTTTCAATTACTAAAGGTTTTCATCCCGGTTGTGGGAATCGTTATTACTTTCTTCCAGTTGCACACTGCTAGGTTTTTCCTGGTGGTGATGGACAGGAAATAAAATAAGCTATTATCCTGTTCACCCTAAATATGGCTGGCATTGTAATGTCATTCCTCAGATGGACGCTACTCCATACACTATCAGAGGAAGTATTCCATCAGTAGAGCCAACGGGGGCTACATTGACAAAATACTTAGGGTCCGCCCATCTCAAAATAAAGTGGTTCGTCTAGGGCTTGGCGAACACAGTAATCTTGTAATGTTTGCAACAGAGTACTGTCTGACAAAATCTTAATTAGGGTCACTGTCTATATGCTAAAGCCTTCAATGAGAGTTTTAAACAGGAAATCTCTTCTTATCTGAGCATCGGAGACTTACCTCCCATAATGCATCACTGAGGAGAAGTCGTATGGCAGGCCAAGGTTGTTGGTGTTCTCTTTGTTAAAGTTGCTGAGGTCTTCTGTTAAGATGAGCAGACAATAAAGATGAGTTAGTGACGACTATGCCTGACAGGGAACATTCCAAAAAAGAGAAGATCCTAGCTCACTAGGGGGCAAGTCTGCTTCTGCCATATCTGGGGTTAAATAAAGTCTACTGGCTAGGCTGTCAAATGTGGAAAGGAAATTTCAAATCTCAATTTTGACACAAGATCTAAAAGGATGTGATTTGAGGTAAATCACTCAATCGCACCAGCATGTGAAATTAAATTGTGTAATTCCAAATTTAAATCCTATCTGATGAAGAGCCCCATCTTGCCCCCTAGTGAGGTTCACACTAAATAAATCCGGGAGCGATGCATTGGAGTTTCGGCCAATTTTAAATATAACTCACTGTTGTCTTTTGAAGGGAAAATCATCTAATGCCAGCTCAGTGCAAAGTATTCAGGAGGGATTTACAATCCAATGCAATTGGCTTGTAAATCAAAGTTGCTTAAAGTAATGCACAGTTGCTCTATGCGCTGCTTTGCAATACTTTGTATCAGTGGTGGCTCCTCCGTTAAGGCGGAGGAGCGTCGCCCCACTGCTTCGCAGTAGGAAACATAAAACGATAATAACTCATGTTATATATCTTTTTAAGTTTCCTTCTGCTGCAGCAGCTTTCTGGGTGGGTTGGGTCTGCTCTGTGGACAGAGGAGCAGGGGAGGAGTGATTTCCCCACTCCTAAGTGCACAATGACTGTTTGGTTGGCCCTCTCAGGCCACCCAAAATGGTCATGCACTCTTCCCATATTTTCCATGCAGGCTGTATTACAGCCTGCATGGAGAACATGCCCCCCCTCCACCCCCGGGTAAGCACCGATACACTGCACTCAGACCAATCACAATGCTGCATTGCAGTGTTGTGATTGGCTATCAGGAGACTTGGAGCTGGGTGCTTCCTGTATCCTGCTGCAGGACAGTGCAGGAGGTAGAGGACATAGGAGAGGCGGACGCCAGCTGGCTGGCCATCACAGGCAGGCGTTTTTAAAAAAAGGGGTTTTCGTGCCCTCACCTCCCTGCCCTTGCCTGCACCCCACTACCCAAGTCCAATAGCAGCAACTACTGCTTTGCATCAAGGGGGAATTCGATGGGTTGTGCATGGGCATTCCTATGCAAACACCCACAGGTGTAGACATAAATTCCTATCTACAAAAAATAGTAAACCGGAATTTGGGCCAAAATCCTGCGCTTCCTCAAGAGAAGTGCATGAAGTGAAATTTTTCATTTCTCCTTCCTTTTCCCACTTTGCATCTCTGCTGCATTGAATAATTGTATTCTATAGTTGGCAGTCACTGATCCTCAATATCGACATCAGGACATAGGCATGTTAAATATGGGTCACAATATATCCAGTGCCAGGAGTTTTTATGTAGGCAAACAACAAATGGATTCAAATGAAGAATTGCTCCATTTAATGCCGTCAGCAGTGGTAACTTTTGTGAAAAGGACACCTGCCTGTGACAGTAACAAATATTGATCGCTGTAACCAAGGGTCAGATTGGTAGAAATGGTGTGTTGGTGGCTATCTATGATAAAACCTAAGCTGAACAAATCCGGGATCCAAATCATTGCCAAGGTGAGCCCATCAGGAATCTGAGCCATACTCAGTTTTTTTTCCCAGTGGTAAGTGGAGCCCAAGGGGTGTCACTGACCAGGCGAGATGTTCTGTGTCATGATGGTCAAATAGTTGTCGCGGTCACTGCGGGCATGCTCATGGTAGAAGCCCAAGGCATGGTTCAGCTCATGCTGGATGACTCCTTTCCAAATACATTCCCCGGAGAGAGATACCTGCTGAAGTCCCCCTATCTTCCCGATGTACGACCAGCACCTAGGGGAAAAGATGGACAAGGGAGACCCATAAATCACTGCAGTAGCACCTTCATAGAAAGAATATTACAATCTTACCCCATACAAGGCATTGACCTGTGTGTCTCCTCTCCGACTGTCGTAATATGCAAGGGAGAAGGGATTCTAGGACAGTGACAATGTGCAGTCTAGGTTGTGATAAAAAGCCTTGCATGCAAAGGAAAGCTGTGTCATCCTCACCAATTTGATTAATTTCTGGCCTTTCCTGTGACAGTGTTTGTCCCAGTGGACTCCATATCTGGGAGTATTTTCTGCCTGGGTGGGCAGATCTACCAGCTGTCGATGGGTAAATCTGTTCAGTCCCCCATAACTAGGATCTGTTCTCCAACTCAGTCCGTTTCCAGTTGTGTGTTGCATGTTACATGTGTGTTGTGCTGCTAAACAAGCACATACATTGCATGTGGTGTCCTAAAATGATGGGTCCCTTTAGGATGTCTTTATCCTTTGTAGACTTATTTCTGCCTCTGGAATCTTGGCATGGAGACCTCATGGATCTGTATGTGGTTCTTTCCTATTAGTCTCAACATTTCTGTCCAGCAAAAGGACACATGACCCACTCCTGCCCCGTGTTGTGATGGACATTGCCTAGAGAAACCTGTCCAGTCAAACACCAGACATATCACAGCCATGTTCATATGTTGTAGCATTTTCTTCCAATGAACCGGCGAATTATAGACACCACCATAATAAAAGAGTTCCTAGTTGTAGCAGAGAACAACATAACATCCCCCTGTAGGATAACACTATGAGTGGGCTACAACTACACTGATGTACTAGAAGCATGCTTGGATACTGCTTGAGGTTGTATTTTGGCCATCTTCTGTTTTTTAGGTGTTCTCTATGTTAACTCACTCGCTTTCCTTTGTGTAAATACAATGCACAATCAAAATAACAAATAGCCTTTACTCGACTTTTAGTTAATCATGTGCAATAACGTTTATCGTACTGGGAGATTCAAACCCTCAACAACCTCCTGGAGCAAGCTTCAGCTACTCATACTTGCTGCTCTTAAGCAGTCACAAGTACAACAGGAGTAACTTAGTGTTAGACACTGTTTGCCTTCCAACCTCTTGTTTTTACTGACTTAGTTTTTGCTGCCCAAAGCATTCTGCGCACTTTACCACTGCTAACCAGTGCTAACGTGTTTGTGGTATTTACCTAAGTTGTGGTAACATTGGCCTATCGACAGTTGGCTTACTTAATTTACTTATAAATCTCCAGTAATGTTCACTAAATGTGCTCATGGCCTGTAAATGAAATGCTACTAGTGGGCCTGCAGGAATGATTGCGCCACCCACTTAAGTAGCCCTATAAACATGTATGATGCCTGCCATTGCAGAGCCTGTGTGTGCAGGTATAAAATGCCATAGCGACCAGGCAAGTTAAACCTCTTACCAGGCCCACATCTTCCTTTTAATACCTATAAGTCACCACTCGGATAGGCCCTGGACAGCCCAGAGGGCAGGGTGCAATGTTTTTTTAAAGCAGGACATGTGCTTTTAGGTTTTACGTGTCCTGGTAGTGAAACATTCTTACATTTGTTTTTCACTACTGCAAGGCCTATATCTCCCATAGGATAACATTGGGATTACCTTATTGCATCCATTCTATAAACATCATTTCCAAATGGGAAGATATGACAGGGTCAAGTTTGGTGTCTCTGGAATCCTAATTTAAAATGCTAATTTATGGTGAAGTCGGATTTTACAATCCTGAAAATGACACTTTTAGAAAGTGGAAATGTTCTTGCCTTAAACATTTGGGGCCTGCAGCCTGTCTTTGATCACATGTTTGGGGTGGACGACAGCCGGGCTTTGTTTATTCCAGCCAGGTCTGAACACACAATGGGATTTTAGGTGTGACCTGATAAGTCATCCTGACAAGATGAGAGGGAGGAACTGGGCACAGCCTTACTTTCACTTGGGGGATAAGGTTTCGGATTTAAATGAGTATGAGATTTCCATGAAGAAGCTTGACCTGCATTACCTTCCTAAATTGAGTACAGTGCTTGAATGCTATCATTTTGGGAAGAGGATGCAACGCCAAAGCGAGAGCGCAGAGCAGTACATAACAGAGTTACGCAGGTTAGCTTCAACTTGCAGTTTTGGGAATTCCTTTGAGGAACAATAAAGGGATCAGTTTATACTGTGTTTCTCTTTGAAAAAGTCTAAAGAGGCCATGTGGCAGAAAGACTGTAGTGCATGCAAGCAAGAATGAAGCAGCTTCAGTTAAGGTGGTGGCAGAGAAAGACAATGAGAATAAATAATTTCAAGGTAAAAGTGACACAGGAGGCAAGACAGGTCACAAATGTTTAGGCAAATGCTATTGGTGTGGTGAGTTAGGCCACATGGCTAATAGTAAAAAGTGCCCGGGATGGAAAGCAACTTGTAAGAATTGCAGAAGGAAAGGCCATGTTACTAAATGTTGTAAATCCACTATCAAAAAAGTAAGGTAGGTGAATTGTGAAGTTGAATTTGTAGAAGAGGTGGTTGTGTTGCAAAACAAGGCTGACGGTTTGGAAGAGTCTTTTGAAGTGGTACAAGTCAATGGAGAAGCCCTTAGAACTTGGTTGTTCCAGCAATAGCTCGACGTTTCTTTTATTTAATCAGCCTGTCACACTCACCCAGCGCCGGGACACTCGGCCAAGTAGCTGCGCGCTCTACAAATATCCTAATAATATAATAGAAGCGGTCAAAATGTTGTTTGACTCCGGAGCCAAAATCACGTTGATGCCACTTACGTTTAATGGAATAGGCTGCAAAACAAAGTGAAGCTCTCAAAGCCAGACATTAAACCCGTGGGTATGCTGGGGAACCAATAAAGTTGGCTGGGAATTTTTGGGGGTCTATAGAATTCAAAGATCATATAATACCTGGGAAGATATATGTGTTTGTGAAAGGTGACTCCTTAATAAGTTGGATTCATCAACGTGATCGCTATGTGTATCTGGACCCCAATGCGAATCCTTCTGTTTTTGTAAAAGACATTCCAGTAGTTTGCAGTGTTTTGGATGGATATGATAACTTGCTGAATGAGTTTTCGAATGTTTTCAGAGAAGAGCTGGGGTGTCTGAAGAGCTATGTATATGAGATTAGGCTTAGAGCCAATGCACTTCCATAAGTGGCTAAAGTTAGGAGTATGCCTTTGGCAGTCAAGGATAGAATGAAAGAGGAGTTGGACATATTGATTGCTGGCAGGATAATTAAGAAATTAGAAGCTTCTGAATGGCTTGCACCTGTGGTTAAAGCACGCAAGACCAATGGTGATGCTAGGTTAATTTGAACTAACTTAACAAGGCTGTGATTGTTAACCACTTTCCACTCCCCAATATCAGTGAAACTCTGTTTGTTGAATAGGGCTAAACATTTTTCTTCTTTAGACCTTAGTTCGGCGTATCATCAAATTATGCTGACTGACCCTTCACACGATTTTACCTCGTTTGCCACTCCCTATGGTACTTTTACGTTTTTGCAGTTGACCTTTGGACTCATATCGGCAGCTTCTGTCTTTCGAGGGCAATGGAAAAGGTATTGAGGGGTGTGGCAGGGATGAAGGTTTATCAAGATGATATTTTGCTATTATGGTCAAACATAGGGGAGCACAATGGAAGGTTTATGAGGTGCTTAGAAGATTATAGGAGGCAGGGTTGACATTGAAATGGAAAATATGTAAGTTTAATGTACCTGAGATAGAGTAGTTAGGACATCTAATCACTGGATCAGGGACTCGGCCAAAGAAAAGATTGGTGAACACCATTAAGAATGTGTCCTTGCCTAAGCGCAAGGGAGAACTTGTGAAGTTCTTGGGTATGGCAGAATTCTATAACAAGTTTGTGCCAAAATTCGCTGAAAGAGCAGTTCTTCTCGGGTCTCTGTAAAGAAGAGTAAAGAACATATGTTTGAAGTGATGGTTGTGAGAGGGAGTATAAGGACATGAAATCTGGTTTGGAGAAGGCCTCAGAATTAGGAAGTTTTGATACCAGGATGACATCATAGTAATGATGTATGCCAGCTCCAAGGAGTTGGGAGCTATCTTGAGGCAGAGGCGGAGGGAGTGTTTAGAAATGCAGGTAAGACTGATGATAACAAAATCTGGAATCTTAATAAGGTTGCCAAATGCAGCTCTGTTCTAGGAAGAGAATTAGCTTCTTCAAGCAAGGAGTTGTTCGAGGAGCTCAAGAGTCGACCCCAACAAGTAAGGAAGAGACCAGCTTGGTTACGTGACTGTGTTTAATTATACTTGGTTATGTTACTATGTTTAATTTTATTCTAGTTATGAATTTATATCCTTATTAGTGTTTTTCACTTTGCATTTTTTTTGGTTTAGTTAAGGGGGGTGAATTGTAATTATTTTACAATATCTTTTCTTTTGGGTAAATGAGGGAGGTGATGTGGTATCACAGGTTACAGAAACTTTAGTATGCAGGGTTATGTAACCAAATGGTGAAACGCAAGCTGGTATCCAAGGCATCAGCTCTTGAGATTAGATTGTCAGTGAGAGGCAAAGGAAACGGTTGGATGCTGACAACAGCCCTGTCTGCAGATGGGGTCTCTGTACAACTAGATACTTCAATAAAGGACTTAAATAAAACATGGCATGGCGGTCTCTACAACTTAACAGGTGTCCTGTGCTCTTATCATCCACAGGCAGGGTCTGGAGGTAATGAGTCTATCCTATGGATCCCTATCCCGTGTGATGCTGAATGTAGGATCAGTCCTTAGGGTTCCCTGTGCTCGTACGCATCCACAGGCAGGATCTGAAGGTAATGAGTCTGTCTGATGGAGTCCTATCGGTGTAATGCTGAATGTAGGATCAGTCCTTAGGGTTCCCTGTGCTCTTACCGATCTGCAGGAAGTGCCTAGAATTAATTAGTCTTTCTGATGGAGCCCTATCTGGTGTGATGCTTAATGTAGGATCAGCCCTCAGGATGCCCCTTGTTCTTACCCATCCACAGGCAGGATCTGGAGGTAATGAGTCTATCTGATGAAGCTGTGTCTGGTGTAATACTGAATGTAGGATCAGTGCTTGGGGTGCCATGTGCTCTTATCTATCCACAGGCAGGGTCTGGAGGTCATGAGTGTCTCTGATGGAGCCGTACCTGGTGTGATGCTGAATGTGGGGTCAGTCCTTAGGGTGTCCTATGCTCTTACCCATCCTCAGGCACGATCTGGATGTAATCAGGTTCCAACGCGCGGGTCACAAAGCGGATGCAGGTAACTGTTGCAAACTCACTCATTGCATCTTTGATGGCATCCACATCTTTGGCACCTGACGGAAAAAAGAGGCAGGATGACATAAGTTGAATCAACCTGGAAAGGTATCTATGAAGGACAATCTCGAGCATTGGTGTAAACGTGAACTCACTGTAAGTGGGACTAAGGGTGTAAGGCACAGAGACGGTCCCGTCACTGGATTTAGCCCAGAGGCAGCTGTTGTTTGGACATATCCTGGCACTGCGGCCTGGTTGTAGGGCGATGTCTCCCTCGTGGACCAGCTGTGAGCTGCCTACAATAGTAAAAGACAGTGACAGTGGTCAGTGTCTGCATTATAACTGGAAGGAACAGGAGCACATAAAAGAGAAGGAAGCTGATTTTAGGCCTAAAGTGTGATTTCAAGAAACACATAATAAAATGCAAGAATCATTGCGGTGGAGGAAGATTTCAGGTAAAACATCAAACTATGACATCATCACCTAATAAATAAATGTTCCCAGGGACTAACAAGGCCTGAGCACACAGGCATCCTTGAAACCCTCAGGGGTGATTTGTTGCTCCCCATAAATCCTTGCTTGATCCACAGTGAGTGATTGCAGCTTTTAATGTTTACTGGGAATGGTTTCCTGTGTCTTACATTCCTATAGTGTTGTCATCATGTCATATCAGGAGTTAATTATGGCACCACTAAAAGCATGTTACTGGCTTGCCATAATAAATTAGAACATATTGAGACAGAAAAATCAGATTAACAACTGCAATGGCTAAATGTCTTCTAAGCGCTTTATGTCGTCTTTCAGCAAACACCAGCAGTGACATCACCCTAGATTTAGTGTCATTCTCCGTTCACACATTTGTATTAAGTCTTTACATCTAAACTAGGATTGTACATGTCATTATCTGTCTTACATACAAGTATGAACCAATGTATAGAATTCTTTGAATATTTACTAATTGAACCAGACAAACGAGCAGGATCGATTTACACAATTTGTAGCACACAAAGGGTAGTTTGATTTTCATTGATATGTTTGTATTAACACAATCCTTCAGAATATATACCAGTGTGGACCAATCATGTGCTTTGATTAGTAATAGTAGTTCTGTGGTGATGACATGATACATATCTGTATGTTGTTGCCAGATGTTTCTATGATGTGGATTTGAAATGTGTTTGGGGAGGACTTTATTTCCCAGAATGCATTTCTTTTTCAGTGTGTTACTCCGCTCCTCTGTATGTTTTTAAAAGGGTGGCATCTGTCCCCAGATATTCTGCATTTGTCAAATACGAGCCAGTGATTCTGTATTGAGACCAGGTGTAAATGGCTGCTTCAATCTGCACTACAGGCTGCAGTGTCAGGCCTGAGACATGTTTAAAGCTCTACTTTAGTGGGTACCACAAGGAGTGCTGCTGCCCCGAAGTAGAGTTTAATGTACACGCCCTGGGTACACCCAGCACCAGATACTAGGCACTTACAAGTAAATTAAACGTGCCAGTTAGGGGCAGGCCAATGGTACCGTGTGTTAGGGAGAAGCAGAAGCACTTTACCACTGGTCAGCAGGGAACGAGTCCTAAAAGCCAACAAAAACGAGTTCAGAAAAGGACGGCAGAGGAAGGCACAGATCTGGAGTGACCCTGCAGAGAGGGCCGCGCCCAGGACCTTGGTTGTCTCTGGTGATGATCGTGAAGACACCTGGGCTCAGGCTCACTGTTGACTATCTTATAACGGAGTGTAGCGCCAAGAGGCCTGAAGTTTTCTCTAACTTTGGTTCTGTTTGGTGACGATCTCGAAAATGTCTGAGACAGGGTCACGGCTGACTATTGTTTAACAGAGTCTAGCGCCCAGACACCCTGAGGTTTGCGCTATTCTTGGTTCTAGCTTGATCTCAAAGGCGCCTCGGATCAGGGTCACAGTTGAATCTTGTGTAACAGAGTCTAGCGCCCAGAAGCCGGAGGTTTTCTCTTACCTTTGTTCTCTTTGGTGATGATCTCGAAGATGCCTGGTGTCATGGGCTCCTCTGGATCCTGGGTTTCTGAAAGAGAAGGCACATTCCCAGCTTCACATCAGCTGCTGGTGCACAGGAAGAGGCGATTCAGAAATCAATTATGAAAGATGAAATATTTACTGGAATCAAATGTGCATCTGTGTTTTCTTTGCACAAAATGTGCATTTCTGGCAGCTCTCAATCATGATATTGTGTGGGAGGGGGTGACATGCGCAGAGCCCTGTAGGTGCCAGGATATATGTGTCAAACAAGGAAAGATGTGCAGGCCCATGTGTCTTATGGAAGCTCTTACAATGCCTGACTTTCTAAATCCTTTCCCAAATACCGGCTGTAAATACACAATGGAGCGGGTCGATCAATAAACCGCTCCATTTCTGTCACCAGCCGATGGTGCTCAGGGTTTTGCTTCTCTGTGGGCGTTTCTCTCATTCTCACTTTTCTATCTTGGCAACTTCTCTTTTGCTCATGCGGACAGTGGTGTGAATGCTCCTCCTTTCATCCGCACACCTTGTGACTCATAGCAGCATTATGTACGTGCACAAGGCGCACATCATACTCTGTATCCGTTTGTAAATCCACAAAAAGAGATTTAAATGGATTCATTAGATAGTGCACGATGCAGCCGCCAACCGTGCCCGGAGTATAGCGCTTCATTATGTACAGGAGCTATGCTCAAGTTCAAACATATCCCGATTTAAAAAGTACTTACGATTTTTCTCCAGTCCATAGACATCCTGCAAAAGAGAAAAGTTGCATTTGAATCACCTGATGTAAGTATGAGGATTTTAGAACCTTAGGGAACACTAAAGCTGTGTTTTAAAAGATTACATAAAATATAGGTTGGGCTGTATGTCACAGCATCGAAACAACACATCTCCACCCGCAGGGTGGGCTGCAGGACATCCCCTTGCACAGTATCATCAAGGTGAGAGTATCTTGGGGAGTGGAGCTTTACTGTTCCAATGCCCCCTTGTTGACTTCCCTTGTTGATACTGTGCAGCTGATATCTTGCACTCAGTATTGCTGCGGGTCGATATTCAAGCGCCCATACTGTGGTAAAACACTGTGGCTCCCGGCCTGGTTTGGCCCCTTGTTTCACACACTCAGGGTTGCACAGGTGTCAAGGGTGAAGTCTGTGGTTCATGCACCTATTTGGATACTGACAACTGCTGAAGGAACGTTTCGGGGAAAGTGTCACAAGAACAAATGGCCTTCAGCAGCACAGATGGCTCCGAAGATGTACAGAGTTCACTATAATGTAACAGAAGAGTCTATGGAGTGGACCTTGAGGTACCTCAAGTAGAACCATCTGATGCCCGCACTAATCCTGATGTGGGTGCAAACTCTTCTCTGTGCCCAAATAGTAATTCCAACTCGCGTGCTAGTCCCATACCTGCGGGGAGTTTTGGAAAGGTAGATTGATTGACAGTAAAATGTGGCAGAAATCCTGCAGGCACACTCCCAAAATCTGTTTGAAAGTCTAAACATTTTTACATCTTCTGACACATGTGATTTAGGCCTTTACCCGCATCCCAAATGCAGAAAGCTGAGCACATTATTCAATAGCCATCCACCATGTAAACACCACAAAAAACCCTACCACACAGGACCACTGCTTACAATGAGCTCAGTTTGATGCAGGAATTACATGGTCCAATCAGAGACGTCAACATCTCGGTGGGTTGCAGGCCCAGGATGAGGACCTTGGTGCTGGAAGATGTCCTGGGAGGTTCACTACAAACACCCTCCCAAAGTCCTACTCCTTATAGGATTTGCAAACTAAGTCGCGGTGGAAATCATACTTTCAAAGTCACTTCAAATTTGATGGACACTTATCACCTGTCCAGGTGAGCTGACCTCTATCGCAGCTCGATCCTTATGGTGCCCCTGGCCTGCTGGACCGATACCTCACAAATGCACATGGAAAACTCTCCTGTTCCTATGATGTGCTTCTAAGATTACTCTTGGGGTCTAGACACATTGTGCAGATAACAATGGTGTAGCAGCACTGGGGGTGCAGGAGGTGTGAAGTCCTCGCATATGTAATGCTATTGCTGATTTACGCTCATGTGCAGTTGCGCTCTCTGAGAAGCTCACCTAAGAGGCATTACATGTACACAAGGCTGTGTAATAATGCCACTCATATACTCTCCTGAACAGGTGTGCTCTCTGTGAAGCACACCTGAGAAGCATTACATGTACATAGAGTTATGTAATACTATCACTTACATACTCTCCTGTACAGGTGCGCTCTCTGTGAAGCACACCTTAGAAGCATTAGTTGCGCACAGGGTTGTGTAATATAGTCACTCAGATTCTGTCCTGTGCAGGTGGACTTACAGTGGAGCACACCTGAAAGGTGTTAAATTTACACCGGGCTATGAGATACTGTCACTCATATACTCTCCTGTACAGGTGTGCTCTCTTTGAGGCACACCTGAGAAGCATTACATGTGCATAGTGCTGTGTAATACTGTCACTGAGATACTCTACTGCGGAGGTGTGCTCTCTGCGAAGCACAACTGAGCTGCATTAGTTACGTGCAGGGCTGTGTAATATTGTCAATCAGATACTCTCCTGTACAGGTGTACTGACAGTGGAGCACACCTGAAAGGTGTTACATTTACATTACACCGGGCTATGAGATATTGTCACTCATATACTCGCCTGTACAGGTGCACTGGAGACCTACATATTATGGTTACTGTGGTTCTTGGCTCTGCAGGTGTCACCATAGTCAGGTAAGGTACATCATAGAGGCTTTATGTGTACATAGGTCTATCTAACACTATTACTGCAGCTTTCACCTACACAGGTGTGCTTACAGTGATGCACACCTGAGAGTCTACAACTGCAGAGAACCATAAATAACACTAATACTGCAGCTCTCACCTGCACAGGTACACTTACAGTGATGCACACCTGAGAGTCTACAACTGCAGAGAACCATATATAACACTGTTACTGCAGCTCTCACCTGCACAAGTGCACTTACAGTGATGCACACCTGAGAGTCTACAACTGCAGAGAACCATATATAACACTGTTACTGCGGCTCTCACCTGCACAGGTGTACTTACAGTGATGCACATCTGAGAGTCTACAACTGCAGAGAACCATATATAACACTGTTACTGCGGCTCTCACCTGCACAGGTGTACTTACAGCGATGCACACCCGAGAGTCTACAACTGCAGAGAACCATATATAACACTGTTACCGCGGCTCTCACCTGCACAGGTGCACTTACAGCGATGCACACCTGAGAGTCTACAACTGCAGAGAACCATATATAACACTGTTACTGCAGCTCTCACCTGCACAGGTGCACTTACAGCTATGCACACCCGAGAGTCTACAACTGCAGAGAACCATATATAACACTGTTACTGCAGCTCTCACCTGCACAAGTGCACTTACAGTGATGCACACCCGAGAGTCTACAACTGCAGAGAACCATATATAACACTGTTACCGCGGCTCTCACCTGCACAGGTGCACTTACAGCGATGCACACCTGAGAGTCTACAACTGCAGAGAACCATATATAACACTGTTACTGCGGCTCTCACCTGCACAGGTGTACTTACAGCTATGCACACCCGAGAGTCTACAACTGCAGAGAACCATATATAACACTGTTACTGCAGCTCTCACCTGCACAAGTGCACTTACAGTGATGCACACCTGAGAGTCTACAACTGCAGAGAACCATATATAACACTGTTACTGCGGCTCTCACCTGCACAGGTGTACTTACAGTGATGCACATCTGAGAGTCTACAACTGCAGAGAACCATATATAACACTGTTACTGCAGCTCTCACCTGCACAAGTGCACTAACAGTGCTGCACACCTGAGAGTCTACAACTGCACAGAACCATATATAGCACTGTTACTGCAGCTCTTCCCTGCACAGTCGTGCCTACAGTGATGTGCACCTGACAGTCTACACCTACACAGAACCATATATAACACTGTTACTGCGGCTCTCACCTGCACAGGTGTACTTACAGTGATGCACACCTGACAGTCTACAACTGCAGAGAACCATATATAACACTGTTACTGTGGCTCTCACCTGCACAGGTGTACTTACAGTGATGCTCACTTGAGAGGCTACAACTGAAGAGAACCATATATAACACTGTTATTGCGGCTCTCACCTGCTCAGGTGTACTTACAGTGATGCACACTTGAGAGTCTACGCCAACACAGAAACTTATATAGCACTGTTATTGCAGCTCAGCCTGCACTGGTGTACTTACAGTGATGCACACCTGACAGTCTACACCTACACAGAACCATATCTAACACTGTTACTGTGGCTCTCATCTGCACAAGCGTACACACCTTAGAGTCTGCAGCAATACAGAACCATATATTTAACAAAGTTACTGCAGCTCTCACCTGTACAGGTGTACTTACAGAGATGCACTCCTGAGAGTCTACACCTACACATAACTATATATAACACTGTAACATCAGGAACATCTATCCGGAGATGCCAAGACTACCAGGGACTATCCTGTCAGCGTCTTCCCTCCTAACGACGGCAACAAAGGCGCGCCCGAAGAGTGCTGACATGGGCGCAGTCCTCACTACACAGAAAACAGGGAGCCTGGTAAATGTATAGGAGAGCAAAAGAAACCTGACTTCTCCTACCACATTGTACATGTGAAGAAGGGACACTACTAACACCGAGACCTTCACGCACCCATCCTCTAAAATATGTTACGCTAGCGCTCTCTACCTGTGCCCACGTGTTACCAGATAAGATAACACACGCCTGGCGAAGTGCCCAACTGTGTGTTGATGGCATATCAAAACTACACTATACAAGGATTGCACAGAACTGATCCGATTAACCCCACCAGATTGAGGGACCCCACTGTAAACAGCTGCCCAACAAGACTCATACTGCATCTACGGGACTGTCCATAGAACACCCAACAACTAGACTACAATCACAGTGGATGCCTAGACTGCTCCCCAGTGATTCATACCTCCTTGTTCTGCCAAAATTGGCAAGACGAGACCACAAAAAAAATCAGCACCCAACAATAACGTACAAGGGAGAAACCGAAAACTTGGCGGAGGCTACTTAAGCAAATAAATTAATGCCAGGGGTGCTGGCAGAGCACTCCCGTCGATTTGAAGAACTGCTCAGAGCAGCTCTGGATATTAAATCAACACTACAACCCAAAATAGACTCCCTGAGCTACCTACGAGAAGATCATAAAAAAGTGAAAGATAGATTCAAAAACTCTGAATCCACCTTAGCTACTCTAAGACCCACAGTCCTAAATACCCACAAATGCCTCCTAGGATTACAAGACGCGTGCTTGGGTCAACCACCAAGAAGGGAAATTGTGATGAAATTATGTTTGCATAGTGGGCTTGCCAGAGAAATCAGAGGGCCAAAGCGTGAAACTAACAAGGAAGAACGGTTTCTTCAAACCATCCTATGAGGTAAATAATCCACCTTCTTCTCACAGGGTACCCGGGGGCCCTCCTCGTCCAGGGACTCCACCCCACCTGGTGGTAGCCAGCCTATTTAAGTACTGTGACAGTGACCACATACTCCAAGCTACAAGGGCTTGAGTTCTGTGGATAGTAGACAGCACTACGGTACACATTTATCCAGACTATACATTAGAGGTGCAGGGCCGTAGTTCCACCTTTCTGGAAATAAAGAAAACCTTACGAGAGCACCCCATGAAGTATGCCTTGCAGTTCCCTGCCGCACTCCATATACAATACGAGGGCACCACTACTTTCAGCACGACACCAGAGGAGGCATGAAACTGGCAAGAGCAAAAAAGGATTGTCTGTCTCGCCTACAGCCATGTTACCAAAGTAGAGAGGGAGGTAGAGGTAAAGGCAAAGGCTAGGTTTATCCTCCTGACAGTTACGTAATTAGACTAAAATCGAGAATATCGTAGAAAACCTGCCCTTAGCTAATTAGATAGGATACAGCAAGAATGTGTTGTAATCCCTTGTCTAGAAAAATAACTTTTTTTCTAGAGACCCTTCACCCATCAGGGTTGCCCCTAGGTGGCATGCTTCATCATTGCAGCTTTACAGCAGCTGCATTCATCGATGCAGCTGCTGTAAAGGTTTGGGCAGATATCAGGTCCAAGGGTTAACTTGGACAAATCAATACTATTTCCTATGACACCTCTAAATCTGGAGCAACAAAGGCAGCTACCTCAAACTCCACTCCCCTGGTCCTGTAACACTTTTAAATACCTCGGAGTTCAAATATATCATGAGCCAGTGGATCTGCTGGACGGCAACATAGGCAGAGTACTTATTAACACTCGGTCCTCTCTAACGTTCTGGAGGAAACTTTTGCTCTCTCCCTTGGGGCGCATAGCAATATCCACAATTCTACCTCTGCCCAGATTGTTATATTTGTTTGCTGCTCTCACCTTCATTCTGCCACTAAACGTTTTTCGAGATATTTCCTCAACGTTGACATTACAGGAATGGGGCAAAAATAGGGCCCGCAAAGCTTTACACACTCTTGACTGAAGGAGGATCAGGTGCCAAGATTTTGTGGCAGCCCTGTTGCAATGGCCAATGCGGTGGTTGGCGGGCTACAATCTGACAGACCTAGGGCACTGGGCAACAGGATTACACAAACACACAGTATCAGACTGGTTGATGGGCTCAGAGACCCTCATGCCACAAAGAGAAACACAGAATACTTTAATGAACATAGCTTGCAATTGTTGGTCTCACTACGTGCAGAAGAGACAGAATTTACCACCATTTTCCCCAGACGTACCTCTTTGGGTACTACCTGGTCAAATGAGAATGACGTGCCGACCAGAGAGGGTGGACTGGGAAGGACCAGGTATAACCACATGGGGGTACCTACTCACTGACACAGTTTTTAGTACATTTGAGGAAATGGTAGATGATTATGGGGTACCTCCTGGTTCCTTTCTATGATAAGCATCCCTCACACAACAACTACATAAGACGTGGGACAGAAAATATGAGGAACCAGAGACATCTAAATTGCTCCAAACATTACTCACCCATGGCTCTGGTCGCCGGGACATCACAATGTTATACATTTTTATAAGACAAGGCACTGCAATCCTGTTAACCTTGCTCCATATCTACTCGGACACAGCACTTTCAGTAACATTGACGGACAAACAATGGGAACAATACCTGGGAGTACCAAAAATAATCTCAACAAATGCAAATCTAAAGTACACTCAATTTAATTACCTACATCACAGGTATGTCACCCCCCCCCACAGACTAGCACAGATGTATCTGACATCCACAGATCTGTGTCCCAGTTGCTCCAGTGAAGGAGCCACCGTCATGCACATGGTATGGGACTGTCCAGGATTCATAGGATACTGGAAGATGATAGCGGGTACACTTACAGAGGCAGCGGGTAAAGGGATAGCTTTAGATGCTAGAACATTTCTCCCAGGTATCACCAAATGATCATCCAAAGGCCAAACCTTAAGCAAATTCTTGGACCTCTCCTAAGGATTAGCCAAACGTAGGCTAGCTATGTCTTGGAAGTCCCCTATGGCCCCATCCATTCGAGTGTGGCTTACTGATTTACGCAAAGCTCTGGTTTCTGAGCTTGAGATATCACGTGACAATATACCAGGTCACACATTATTACCTAACCCTCCTGATTGGCAAGCTTATCTAACAGTTGTTGAAACAGAATTGTCGAGGGAACGTGCAGGAGTACGCCACACTTCAGAACCAAACAACAGATATAGCAACTTATGGTATGTTGTAGACCCCACTCCACATCTCATAGACGAACTATAATTCATGCACTGCTCCCTGCAACTGGAACCCCAACTCAACCACTGCTAAAGACGAAACACAGTGCGCACAATAAACAGGAACCTGACTAAACAGGCAAAAACAAAACAAAAAAAATACAAAGGGATAAATGAATTAACAAATTGTGCCTCTAGTTCTTCTTCTTTTAATTTGTTAGGCAACCAAAATAATTGTAGAATGTATTGTAACACTTGCAAAGTTGAATCTCTTTCTGTAAAGATGTGGGGTGCAATGCCTTCCCCAACCTAAGGTCGGTTACTATCTTTACACCCCCCTATTTTTTGCTTCATGAAACCATTGTATTGTGAACACTCATGGTGTAAATGTATAATTTCTCCTGATCTGAGAGACTGGCTCTACCATTTAGAAAATAAATAAATAAATATTTATCAACAAAAAAAACCACTGTTACATCAGCACTTACACAGAACCATATATAGCACTGTTACTGTGGCTCTCACCTGCACAGGTGTACTCACAGTGATGCACACCTGAGAGTCTACAACTGCACAGAATCATATATATTGAACACTGTTACTGCAGCTCTCACCTGTACCTGCACTCAGCTCTTTTTACCATTGCTAAAGGGGTCTCACCTGTACAGGTAAGCTCCAGCAGGTGCTCACCAGGCACACTGCGACCAGAGTCCATCCTCTGCTGTCCATCCTCGGGTTCTGGAGCAGTGCTCAGGTCGCCAGAGGTCAATGTTTCTTCCTTCTGGGAGATGCTTTGTTGACCCCAGACCAGTCCTTTATATACCCAGAAGAGGCTGAGCATCCGCCAATCAGCTCTCAGTCTCAAGGATGACACCTTTTTCTGCACAGGTCACAAGGTGTGTCTGTCCTGGAGAGGGTGCCCTGGGATCGCTTCTGAGGTGCCATAACCAAGATAATAAGCAGCTTTTAAGTGTGGTAAATTTAGTTTGTGACAGATCCTGCACCGTGATATATTTTTGTTTGAAAATCTTTCACTCTGCTTTCTTTCTTGTAAGAGGGTGAATTTGTGATTGGACACAGGCGCACCTTCGAGGGTTTGGCTCCTCAAACAACAACAAAAGTCCTCGAGGCACCGAAAGACCCGGATTGGAGAAGATCACATGAGACACAAACAGTGCATCTGATGAGCTGGACGTGCGTCCGAAGAGTAGATTTGATTTTTGAAGCAAAGTTAAGTAGCTTTGTGGCTGCCCAGAGTTGAACCTTTCTAGATGGAAGGTAAGGCAGGAGGATGAAAGGAAGAGTTGGTGGACAAAAGGAAGAGTTGGTGGACAAAAGGCTGAGTGTTAGGATGAAGGCAGGGTAGTAGGATGAATTGCAGAGTGGGAGAATGATAGGAAGTTTGGGAGGATTGAAGGAAGAGTGTTGGAATGAAAGGCTGAGTAGTGGGATGAAAGGCTGAGTAGTGGGATGAAAGGCAGGAGATGAATGGTATGGTGGAAGTATGAAAGGCAGAGTTGGGGGATGAAACGAAGGGTGGAAGTATGAAAGGCAGAGTTGGGGGATGAAAAGATGGGTGGAAGAGTCGACGAGAAACATAGTAGGAGGCTGAACGAAAGGAAGGGTGGAGTGTGGAAAAGAAGAGTGGAAGGCTACATGGACATAAAAATGATACAAGGCTGTGGACAGATCGAAGGAAGGGTAGAAAAAAGAGTGAAATGATAGAAGGAAGGGTGTAAGGATGGCACCAGGGACATACAACCTTACACCCTCAGGAAGGGACTATGGTGCCCCTCAGGGCCGGACTGGGAACCAAAACCGGCCCTCGCAAAGTGCTCGGCTAGCCCCTCCTGGGGGCTTGGGGCTGTGGCTGAGCTGGTTGCCAGGGCCGGTTTTCGACGATTTTGTTACAGGGGCCGATATTGCAGCTATCCTGCAAAAACGGCCCTGTAACAAAAATGCCCCCCCAGGGGCCCAAAACCAGCCCCCACCCTGGAGTCCCACCTGGGAAATGTCCGGTGCCCGCTATGGTCAGTCCGGCCCTGGAGCCCCTTCCGAATTACAGACCTCAATCTCAGCTCAACATCTCCCTAAATTATGCATTATTACTTGAAGAGTTTAAAACAGCATTTAACGCTATTATCTTAATGCAAAACCAACCCTTGTGTCCAAAGTGACAATAGCACTGCATGCTACAGGACACGCCCAGCAGTAGCCAGCAGCCGCTCACTCTCTCTTGGATTCTTCTTCCTGTGCTCCCGCAGCAGGATGTTTGCCCCAAATTATTCTTACTCAATCTGAACAAAATCGCGTAATTTCAGCAATTTTGCATTACAAGAGTAATGCGTAATTCCTGAAATTACTCACATTACTCTAGGGTAATTACAATTTTGCCCAGGCCTAGTTTTTTTCATGGTGTATGATATATTATCTTTTCTTTTCATTGATAAGTGCAGCTTCTGTTTTCTGTTTTCTTCTGGTCTACTATGTTTTCTCCCATTGAGTATAATATCTTCTGTTTTCTTTCGTAGTGCATGATTTCTTCTTGTCCTAAATGGCGCAAAGAGTCTTTTTTGTTTTTTTTGCAGGTGCTTTTACTCCTGGCCTTTCTCTGTTTCCTTACAAGCATGCTGTGTTAGTTTGTGCCTATTTTATTCCGCAATCTTTTGCTGCATAGGGAGTCATACAGGGCTCTGCCAGTGCACCTCACCACTGACATACACAACCTCCAGCTGTTCCAGTACTGGACGCGCACATAGATCTGCCTATGCACCTCAACACTGACATGCACAACTTCCAGCTGTTCCAGTACTGGATGCACACATAGCTCTGCCTATTCACCTCACCACTGACATACACAACCTCCAGCTGTTCCAGTACTGGACGCACACATAGATCTGCCTATTCACCTCACCACTGACATACACAACCTCCAGCTGTTCCAGTACTGGATGCACACATAGCTCTGCCTATGCACCTCAACACTGACATGCACAACTTCCAGCTGTTCCAGTACTGGACGCGCACATAGATCTGCCTATGCACCTCAACACTGACATGCACAACTTCCAGCTGTTCCAGTACTGGACGCGCACATAGATCTGCCTATGCACCTCAACACTGACATGCACAACCTCCAGCTGTTCCAGTACTGGACGCGCACATAGATCTGCCTATGCACCTCAACACTGACATGCACAACTTCCAGCTGTTCCAGTACTGGACACACACATAGCTCTGCCTATGCACCTCAACACTGACATGCACAACCTCCAGCTGTTCCAGGACTGGACGCACACATAGCTCTGCCTATGCACCTCAACACTGACATACACAACCTCCAGCTGTTCCAGTACTTGACACGTACATAGCTCTGCAAGTGTACTCCAGCACTGACATGCAAAACACGCACCCATGTCAGAGGGTGGGTACAGAACAACTGGTGGGCACAGACGTCATACCGGCCGATCGTAGGCTTTCGTGCTATTGATCATAGATTTGGCACCCTGGCCCATTGGCTGGATACCATGGGCTAACGACTTGACCGCCCAAAAAAAGACTGGATGCAGGGGAGGGGCAGGTGTCGAATCTGGAGGACGGGCTGTGCAGACCACAAATCGCTTGGAGAGGATGGAAAATCTGCTGAAATCCCTGGCCATTAAAAACGAAGACTTGGAGACATGAGGTAGGTGCAGTAACCTACATATTTTAGGGATTGCAGAATCCACTAACACGGTACACTTAGATCTGTTTGTTGAGAGATGTTTGTGGTGGAGCTGGCACACCGCTCATTAGGTCCCGCCCCAATCCTGGATGCCCCTGAGGCAGATAATTGCATGACTGCTCAACTTCATGATCTGACGTGGTATTATGGCTATCATGAGAAACTGGTCCATTACAATAGCAGGGCTCAACAATTTCCCTCTTCTTTGATTTCACCATAGTGGTGCAAGAAGCACATTAAAAAAATGCAGAAGTGAAATAAACACTGCGGAATGCTGGGATTGCGCTATGGAATTCTGTACCCTGCGTGTCTCCTGTTATAGCACTTATTCTAGAGGTCTGCATCCTAATTTATAAAAGCTTTCTATTCCACCACACACAGTCCATCAGGGAAGAACAGGGCAGAAATGCTGTGGTCACTTGGACGCTAGCAGATCACTCTGGCTAATATATATGCCCTTTTGCAAGGCAATTGCTAAAAGATAGAAGTATGCTGGGGATCATGGGACATCAGTATGGTGGGACACAGTCACCTTACCACATCAGTACCTATGACCCCAAATCCAGATTAACTCATAGTGCTCTACTTCCTCTCCAAATCTTCCAGAGAGAGAGGTAACTTAGCACCCCAGAACACAACATGCTGAACTACCTCAGAAGTCGCAGTAACAAGTCCTCACTTTTCTTTTCTCACTTACAAATGTCCACGATAAAGGGAAAGAGACAGGTGGAAAGCTTACAATATTTATTGAAACTACCATGCTCTATCATGCAAAAACTGTGCTACAATTAGGAGACATAAGCAAGTGAATCATGTGATTAGAACAACGAATACACTGCACACAATGAAAAGCCCTGTCATATTGAATTACGAATCAGCCTATGCCAACTCTTGTAAATATTATATTATACTAAAAATCTTTTTGATTATCACTAGACCCCTTACCTGAGAGCCATAATCAATTGGTCTACAACTCTGCTCGTTCCTCTAGGACCTTTTGTCTGCAGACCTTGTTATGCTCTATTTTTAGAATTGCAAGTTTTGGTTTATATGATAAGACTTACTTTGTTAAACAAACAGCAGCTGAGAAATACAGGGCAGAATGTTATTTGGCCTTCCAGGAAGTACAGACTAAATCCCAGCAGAAGAACAGAATAATAAAACATATGCATCTTATTTCAAAACTAACAGCGTGGCACAAAAACAAGCGTGTTACTGCATAACATGTGCAAAGCAAAGTGCCTAATATGTATGTACTTGGGCTAACATAAGGCAAAACTACATTGGACCTTATATTGGACTCACAACAACATCCCTTTTCGTCACTGGAATAACACTGCAACTAACTAAAGAATGAAACATAAAAAACATAAGATAAGCCGACTCGAAGCATTCTTCAATGGTATTGAATTTAAATGCTATTAAAATAAAAAATGACTCGGAAAACACTCATCATGTCAAGTTATGCAAAAGGTGCCAAATTTATTATGTTTCAGAGGTATCTATGATGTTACATGCAAAATCATACGTGAGTAAATCCAAAATGGATTCATCTCCGCAGACGATGATAGGTTCACAGCCCAGTTCACAAGTTGCATAGAACAGACATGATCCCCAGTCTCAGCCAATGCTGAGAAAGAAGCTAGGCAACCCGCATCCAGAGCCATTACTCAGTACTCCATGTGCGATTGCACTTGTCTACTCAAGCAGTAGTGGCTCGTAGCTTGCAGCCTGAAGAAGCCGTATGCCCAAGGGACAACTTGGAAATTGGGTCACTAATGTACTCATCAACAGGTCTATGTCTATATCTATGTACACGGGTGCCGGCGTCGGCAGAGCCAGTCAAATATCAGACAGGTTGGAATGACCAATCAAGGACAATTCCTGGAGCATGTGAATTCCCAAGAATTGTAGATTGCACTCACGGCAAAAATGGAGCAGTGGTAGGTCCAGTGTGCATGCAAAAAAAGCATTTATTGTGGAGGAACAAAAATAGGACCAAAATGCTGCAAATTAGGATTAACAGCAGCAGAAATCCTCTAAACACGCTGAGAAAAAGAGAGTGGATATAAAACGGTATTATTCTAAAGATGGTTTGGAATGCACTAACCAAGCCAGAACCTACAACATCAAAAAATGGGTAAGGCCGGCTGTATTAGATGCATTCAAAAAATGGTGCACCAATTCACCAAAATGTAATGGGAGGTTTGTGTTTAGTAAGGACTGTATCTCACTAGATGTCCTTGCAACTTGTAATTCAAAAGTTTCTCAAGCAGATGTGTGAGCTACTTATTTCTGAAAAAAAAGTGCTTTGAGTCTGCTCAGCTTATTAAAATATGCCTTCAAAGTGGGAACAGAAAATCACAAGAAGCTATATATGACTCCTTGCATTGGGGGAAACAGGAAGGACATTATTGCACCAGGTGACGAGTTGGGAAATTCACAAAATGTAGGGGATTCCGGCTCGCATCCCACAGCAGTCCTGATCACTAAGCATTACATTACTTTCATTCGAGAGGACGGTATCAAGTGGGATTATTGTGGGGGTTAGTATTCGTTTTAGATAGCAGGCAAAATTCAACGTGGGTGGTCACATGTTTTCAAACAGTTGATTGTCTGACAGAAGAGTTGAATTTCTCTCCAGTAAGTAAGATTTACTAATTGAAAGTTCACAATGATATGTAAATGGGAGTGACTATAATTCATGAATGAAGCTGCGTCATAGGGGTTCATATCTACCAACAGGGAAATGTTTCATGCAAGCTGTGAATTGGAATGTTGACTTTGGCAAATATATATTACTCCCTGTATTACCCAGACAGCAGGAGGTGTTTCAGCTATTGTAAATGGGAGCTGTTCTAACTTCTCTAGAAGCAACATTGTATAAGTGGCATCCTTTTTGCCACCAGTTGTTGTCTTCATTTCAAATTAAAGGCCAAAAACAGGTGACTGGAATTTAGATAACGCCTGGGTACATGCCCATATTCGAGGGTTTGTAATGTCCAGCTGAATTGCATAATAGATCTAAGCAATCCATCACCATGACACAATGTCAACATGCCACTTTTCATAATATCAATAACAGATGACACAGTGTTAGTCAAATTGTAAATACGAGAAGACAGCGTATTAATACTTTTATCAATAACATAAAGCACTAAATTATCTTGATCAATTTGTCTCAAACATGCAGCATCTTCTATTTGCGACTAATGCCAAATTACATTATAAGTAGTATAAATAAATCTTTTAAAATTTGGGGACTTAGGGCCTAATAAAAAATCAAACAAATCCATACCTTTAGACAGGGAAGGAAGATGTTGTTTAAGCACCGACAGTGTGGAATGTGTGGAAAGATATCGATCCTCCTGGAGACGATGGTGTCGTTGGTGTCTGCGACGGAGTTTCAATCCTGTGGCAGCGGATGTTACCGCCATCTTGAATTTTTTGGCCTCTCTTGCTGAGGAGGGACTCGCATATAGGACCATTAACACCTTTCGGTCCGCTATTTCCGCAGGTCACGTCATAATTGATGGTACTCCTGTTGGTGAACACCCGTTGGTTTGTAGACTCCTGAGGGGTATAAGGCTGTCGCTTCCCCCGGAACCTCGATATTCCCAGTTATGGGATGTTAATAGAGTCCTGAATCTGTTTTTATCCTGGCAGCCAAATAGGTTTTTATCTAGGAAAGAGCTGTCGGCCAAGATGGCTATGCTCCTGTGCTTAATTTCCTGCAGACGCGTCTCTGATGTCAGAGCCTTGGATGTTTCCGGGAGGATATTTTCCCCCACGGGGGTCACGTTCACCATTCGCAGGCGCACCAAGTGTGGAACGTCTACTGTCTCATATCCGGCTTATGGGGGCCCCCATAGACAGTTTCCGACTGCCTTTTCGTGTCGGAAAAACCGGCACGAAAAGGCAGTGAAAAACTGCCATTGTACTCCCTCGGTCGCAAAGAGGCGGCCGGTGGAGTAGTGAGGGATTTCCAGACGGCGGACGGGCTCTCTGAGCCTGTCGTTCCGCAATCCGGAAATCCGAGTTGGATTCCTTTCCTGACCGAGCCCATCAGAATGGCTCAGTCGAAAAGGAATCCGGCCGACATGATCCAATTCGGTCAGAAGGGCTCTGACCGTTGGTCAGAGCCCTTCCGACCAAAATCAGAATCGACCCATGAGTGGAAATAAAAATGTGATGCTGGACAGTAACTTGATGCAGAAAATGATGTCCAAAATTATAACAGACTATTTCTCTATAATTTGCAGAATTCATATACAAATCCTCCAACTCAAAAACAGTATAATATTCCAGCTCCAAGAGCATAGAGTTTACAGTTTCAACATCCCATTCATCTAAAAGTAAACAAGGTACTATCACATCACCCATAGAAACTCTTTGAGAGATCTCTGTAGGACCAAATATATCGAAATGAACTTTGCCCCAAACAATTCATTAGTCACTGGAACAGCTGAAATGTTTACGAGGGACAAGTCTCTTTTTAGTTTATGTGCAGATGAATGTGGGACCAACACCCCATAGACCAGTTCTGTAGCAGAGAGTTCTGGTAGATAATGGCCATTAATCAATTAAAAAAAACAATTAAAAATCCAATCCACAGAAATGGCAAAACCGAGAAAAGTGTAGTCCAAACATATATATTCAAGGTGGGACCAGATCAGTACTTTTCAGCCATGAAATTAAAACACAGAACACGATTCGCGGAGGTAATCTGAAATAAAAGTCTAACTTTATGACTTTCGATATTCACAAAGGCCATTTACGAGTAGTAAATTCAGACTATTGTCTCATTCTAACTTACGTTTTTAACTAGTTAAGGGAGTGGGCGCTGCCTAGGTTCGCACAATGGGTACAGGACCGAATTCTTGATATGGCACCTGCCTATCAGGTGACTTCACCCAAAGCCCACCAAATTGAAATGGATTATTCGAAACATATGATAGGTTGGTACCCAATACTATTTACATGAATTCCTGGGGTACAAAATCCCCATATCCAATTTTGTTTTCGATGTGGTATACTGTATTTATTAGTTGCCAGAAATAAATTAGACAGACAGCCGACATGTGTTTTGCCCATATGGTAGGCAGGCCAAGGGCTTTCTCAAGGCAAAAAGTCTCGTAGCAGATTGCTCAGTAGGTCTTGTAAGAGAAGGTAGTGGTTCTGAAATGAGACGCAAGTGGTCTTTGGACAAGGACAGTCTCTGCTGGCCGTATGGGCGAAACATGTGTCGGCTGTTTGTCTAATGTATTTCTGGCAAATAATGAATACAGTATAACACATTGAAAACAAAATTGGATTTTGAATCCCAGGAACTCACGTACATAATACCGGGCACCAACCTATCATATGTCTAGAATAACTTACATTTTTTCATAAGTCTAAGAGAGACCAAAACTTAAGTTAAACTGAGACAAAAGTATAACTTTACTCTGCGTAAATGCCTTTTGTGAATACCGAAAGTCATAAAATTAGACTTTTGTCTAAGTTTACCATAGTGAATCGCGTCCACAGATCCTTAATGGAGGAGGGTCAAGAGCAGAAGAACTATAAGAATAAAAATCATCTCGATCTATACAATACCCAGAATCATTACTTAAAAAATGGTGGGTCAGGTACTGGAACCAGACTAGAGGAATCCAGAAGAGGTAAATCCAAAGCATGTGTATCTTTATACACAACATCTGCTGTGGAAGACACAGTAGTAACAGCAGTAGTCACTTCAATCGCACTTCTGGATGCTGATGCAGGGTTTAAGTGTGGTGTATTCTGCGCCCCCACCCCAGCTAAAGAGAAACAGTTTCGTGTGAGTCAGTTGTTGCAGAGGAATTTCCTGTATGGTACCAAGAGTAAAGTTGGAACTACCAAGAACTACTTGTGGCCAACTTTTGAGGATCGGCCACATTGTGCAGTCTGACTTGTTCAATGGAGAGGAAGCGGAGGCAGGGTAACAGTCTTCAAATCTTGAATTCCAAGTTCAGGCACCGTCACTCGGTATAAAGAACTAAACTCATTTTTCACTGCCACATTCACGTGCACGAGGTTACCAATTTTTGGAATCCAACCAGAAGGTGCTGGTTTCTTCTCAATGCTTGCAGAGACAGATATTTTCAACTGCTTGTTGGAATTGCTGTCACAGAAGTCTTGTAGATCCTGTAAGACAACACAACGATTATCTACGTCTAAGAGCATGGCTGCCGCCACAATGTCTGCACCGTCTAGGTCTGAAATATACATTTTTATACCAAAGAAGACTTTGTAAAATGTCTGGCTGCCCAGAGATCTTTTGTGGAGGTTATTTAATGACCTCTAAACCCCATAACGGTGATGGATCCAACTATGCCCTGTGCCTAATACTCTACTGTTGAGGTTTGCTTTAAGTCACGGTTCATCCTTTCCACAATAGAATTGCCCTCAGGCCGGTATGGATTAGAATAATGAACCTAAACACCTAGGGAAGCCATGGAATCCCGATAAGCTTTGGAAGCAAAGGCCGGGCCCTGGTCCAAGTGGAGCGTACCGCATGCATGCGTCCTGATAAAGACTTGCATGTCTTTAATAACATTTTGAGCATCAGCTCAGTGCTGTGGCCAAACCCAGAGGAGCCTCAAGCAATAATCAACTGCTACTAAAATACATTTGAATGCAGTATCTGAAATCATTGAACCACAATAGTGCAAGTAAACACAGCCAAAAGGTTGTGTCTGTAGGGGACAAGCCACAGTGGATGCCTTTATTTGTTGACAAATGTCACAACGCAGGACATATTTCTTGGTGTGTTGATACAAACTGTGCCACAAATAATGTTGTTGCTGCCACGAAATAGTGGCAGCCACACATGCATGTGCAGAACCAACACCTTCATGCACAGGTGACCGCTGATTCTTCCCCAAGGCGAGGTCGCCCCCACTCCTCTGCTCCTACCTGCTGCCTGTTAGCCTTGCTCCTGCCTCCTGCCTGTCAGCCCCGTTCCTGCCTGCTGCCTGCATAGCCTTGCTCCGCTGCCTCGCTGCTGCCCTTGGGTCCCCTGCCGTCCACCGGACGACCCAGTCGCCGCAGAGCCGCCCTCAGAGCCCCTTCCCGCCACAGTCCACCGCCGACTCCGCCCCCCCTGCCCATTGGCCGCCCCGCTCCCGCCACCGAGCTGACCCCCCCTCCCGGCTCCTCTCTTAAGGGGTCCGTGTGCAGGGACAGGGAGTGACCGCTGAGCCTTCCCCAAGGCGAGGTCGCCCCCACTCCTCTGCTCCTACCTGCTGCCTGTCAGCCTTGCTCCTGCCTGCTGCCTGTCATCCCCGTTCCTGCCCGCTGCCTGCATAGCCTTTCTCCGCTGCCTCGCTGCTGCCCTAGGGTCCCCTGCCGTCCACCGGACGACCCAGCCGCCTCAGAGCCCCTTCCCGCCACAGTCCACCGCCGACTCTGCCACCCCCCTGCCCATTGGCCGCCCCGCTCCCGCCACCGAGCTGACCCGCCCTCCCGGCTCCTCTCTTAAGGGGTCCGTGTGCAGGGACAGGGAGTGACCGCTGAGCCTTCCCCAAGGCGAGGTCGCCCCCACTCCTCTGCTCCTACCTGCTGCCTGTCAGCCTTGCTCCTGCCTGCTGCCTGTCAGCCCCGTTCCTGCCCGCTGCCTGCATAGCCTTTCTCCGCTGCCTCGCTGCTGCCCTTGGGTCCCCTGCCGTCCACCGGACGACCCAGCCGCCGCAGAGCCGCCCTCAGAGCCCCTTCCCGCCACAGTCCATCGCCGACTCCGCCCCCCCTGCCCATTGGCCGCCCCGCTCCCGCCACCGAGCTGACCCGCCCTCCCGGCTCCTGTCTTAAGGGGTCCGTGTGCAGGGACAGGGAGTGACCGCTGAGCCTTCCCCAAGGCGAGGTCGCCCCCACTCCTCTGCTCCTACCTGCTGCCTGTCAGCCTTGCTCCTGCCTGCTGCCTGTCAGCCCCGTTCCTGCCCGCTGCCTGCATAGCCTTGCTCCACTGCCTCGCTGCTGCCCTTGGGTCCCCTGCCGTCCACCGGACGACCCAGCCGCCGCAGAGCCGCCCTCAGAGCCCCTTCCCGCCACAGTCCACCGCCGACTCCGCCCCCCCTGCCCATTGGCCGCCCCGCTCCCGCCACCGAGCTGACCCGCCCTCCCGGCTCCTCTCTTATGACGCCCCCTGAGCGACCGCGCAGCGGACGCGCGCAGCGGGAGCACCGAATGAGCACCGAAGGTGCGCCAAAGGTAAGCCCGTCTGCGCCCGTCCGCGCCTGGACCGCGCCCAGCGCCAGGACCCCTGGCCCCCGCAGACCCCAGCCCACCCGCCGGACGTACGACGCCGCCACCCTCAACGCACTCAACGCAAGCCGAATCCCAGGATGCTACCGAGCCACCCCGAGACGCACCCACGGACCCTTCTGCTGCAACGCCTGTAAGTTCACCTGCATCCGGACCAGCACTACTCCAGCACCGACCAAGACGTGCAACAGCAGCAGCCACCTGAAATGCATCCTGCTCAACACCCGCTCCATCCACAGACACGCCATCGAGCTCTGGGACCTGCTCGACACAACCTCACCAGACGTCGCCTTCCTCACGGAAACCTGGATGAACGCCTCTTCAGCGCCCGACATCGCCATAGCCATCCCAGACGGCTACAAGATCATCCGAAGGGACCGCATCAACCAGACCGGAGAAGGCATCGCCATCATCCACAGGAACACCATCCGCATCACGACCAACACCGACGACACCCTCGCACCTGCTGAGCACCTGCACTTCCAGGTTCACATCAACCCCAAGACCACACTCAGAGGCACCCTCATCTACAGACCCCCGGGACCACGCACACAATTCAGCGAAGACATCGCCGACTTCATCAGCCCGCACGCCCTCCTCTCCGCTGACTACATCCTCCTCGGGGACCTCAACTTCCACCTGGAGAACACAACGACCGCAACACCACCACCCTGCTGGACAACCTCGCAAACCTGGGACTCAAGCAGCTGGTCACCACCCCCACCCACTACGCCGGACACACACTCGACCCCGTCTTCTCATCCAGCAAGGACATCGCCTTCAGCCACGCCACAGGACTCCACTGGACGGACCACAGCTGCGTCCACTTCAGCTTCAGAAGGACCACGATCCACCACCAGCAACAGGTTGCACGCAGAAGCTGGAACAAGATCACAGCCGACCAGCTCGCGACCTCCCTGAACATGAACCCTCCCACCAGCGCAACGAACCCAAGCCAGGCGCCCACCAACCTCGCGAAGTGGATCAGCAACTGCGCAGACGACCTCGCCCCTCTGAAGACCCCGCCTAGCAGACCCGGTAGCAAGAAAGCCCCATGGTTCACCGACGAACTCAAGAGCTCCAAGAAGAACTGCCGAGCCCTCGAGAGAACATGGCGCAGAGACCCAAAACCAGACAACATGACTGCCCTCAAGCTCGCCACCCGTAAACACCACCAACTCATCCACGCCACCAAGAAAACCGAATTCAAGGAACGACTGGACAACAACGCACACAACAGCAAGGAACTCTTCAACATCATTAAAGAGCTCTCCAACCCCAACGCCGGAAACAACTCCCTCGCCTCCTACTTCCACAACAAGATCGCGGACATACACAACAGCTTCAGCACCCAACCGACGCACGCCACGACCGAACCACCGCCCCCCACCACCACCCTCCGCGCCTCGACCCCGATCAGCACCGAAGACACCGTCCGCACGATGAACTCCATCCACTCCGGATCTCCTACCGACCCCTGCCCTCACCACGTCTTCAACAAGGCCGACACTGTCATCGCACCCCACCTGCGGGACATCATCAACACCTCCTTCGACACCGCTACCTTCCCGGAGAGCTGGAAGCACGCCGAACTCACCGCTCTACTAAAGAAGCCATCTGCCGACCCCACCTACCTCAAGAACTACCGCCCCTTCTCGCTGCTCCTGTTCCCTGCAAAAGTCATCGAGAAGACCGTCAACAAGCAGCTGGCCGCCTTCCTCGAGACGAACGGTTCCCTCGACCTCTCGCAGTCTGGCATCCGGGCCAACCACAGCACCGAGACCGCCCTGATCGCAGCCACCGATGACATCCGAGCACTGCTTGACAACGGAGAAACAGCAGCCCTCATCCTCCTAGACCTCTCCGCGGCCTTCGACACTGTCTGCCACCGTACTCTAGTGCAGCGACTCAGCAACGTCGGAATCCAGGAAAAGGTAATGGAGTGGATCACCTCCTTCCTCGCCGGAAGGACACAGAGAGTCCGCCTCCCCCCGTTCAGATCTGAAGCCACCAAAGTCATCTGCGGCGTTCCCCAAGGCTCCTCGCTCAGTCCAACCCTCTTCAACGTCTACATGAGCCCCCTCGCAGACATCGCACGCCAGCACAACCTCAACATCATCTCCTACGCCGACAACACCCAACTGATTCTCTCCCTCACCAACGACCCCGCCACCGCCAGAGCCAACCTTCACGAAGGGATGAAAGAGGTAGCCGAATGGATGAAGAACAGCCGCCTGAAACTGAACTCGGACAAGACGGACGTCCTCATCCTGGGATCCTCACCCTCCGACTGGGACGACTCCTGGTTGCCCCCCGCCCTAGGCAGCGCACCCATACCAACAGACCACACACGCAACCTGGGCTTCATCCTGGACTCCTCCCTCTCCATGACCAGACAAGTCAACGCCGTCTCCTCGTCGTGCTTCAACACCCTGCGCATGCTACATAAGATCTTCCGGTGGATCCCCACCGAGACCAGGAAGACGGTCACCCAGGCCCTCGTCACCAGCCGTCTGGACTACGGCAACTCCCTCTACGCCGGAACACCGCCAAGCTCCAGAAGAGACTCCAGCGGATCCAGAACGCCTCAGCACGACTCATCCTGGACATCCCCCGTCGCAGCCACATCTCTGGACACCTGAGAGACCTGCACTGGCTCCCGGTCAACAAGAGAATCACCTTCCGACTCCTCACCCACGCACACAAAGCCCTATACAACCAAGGCCCAGGATACCTCAACAGCCGCCTCAAATTCTACGCTCCCAAACGCCAGCTTCGATCGACCGGCCACGCCCTCGCCGCCGCCCCCCGCATCCGAAGAGCCACCACAGGGGGACGGTCCTTCTCCTACCTCGCCGCCAAGACATGGAACTCCCTCCCGACCCACCTCCGCCTGACCCAGGACCACCTCGCCTTCAGGAGGCAACTCAAGACCTGGCTGTTCGAGCAGTAGCTGACCCCCCCTCCCCCAGCGCCTTGAGACCCTCTGGGTGAGTAGTGCGCTATATAAATGCTTGATTGATTGATTGATTGAGGTATCACTAAAGCTAGTCTGTGATCTTGGTTCCCCAAGGACTTGGTGTGAGTTTTTTGTGTTTGGAAGTTTCCATGCAACGTCAATCCAACAACAGCGGCGAATGCCGCTGAGTATTGCTGTTCAAAACCTATAGCAAGTTGGGCTGAACCATTAGTGTAAACAATATACTTATACTGTTCTAGCCGTAAGATAGAAGTAAGCATTGGATAAACGTGCTCATACTGGAAAAGTTCTTAAGTCTGTAAAGATGGATCAAAGACAAAGTCTACATCAACAGCTGTTAAGGATGTAGCCGCCTGTATCCATCTAGGATGCATGGCTTTAGTGTTTTGGGAGGCTAGCTTTTGTGACAACCTCTTAGGCTGGCACAGGAGTAACAACGATAATGCATTTCCCTTGTGCAAGCGGACGTTCTTTTATTATAGCCATCTGCAATGCAGTCAGTATTTTTTCAGTGAAACCAAAACTTATTTCCACACTGGAATATATATGCCAGTGGTACGGTTGCATCTTCATTAAAATGGATATATGTAAATTCAATTGCACCCGGTAGCACCCAGATAACGAGTTTGTAGTATTTATACATGTATGTAAATGATGTGTGGCAAGTTAGTCTAATAGTAATGATCTGACTGTGTCAATTTGTTCTGATGTCCAAAGTTAAGCGGAAAAATCAGGATGGATCAACCCACAAAGTAATTTTTACGTGTTTTGCATAATCAGGAATGAATGTTCTGACAAAATAAGAAATCCTGACAAGGATTGTAATTTCTTTAACCAATTAGGAGGTTGCAGTTGTGCAGACTTCTCTAAAAGAAATGAGATGTAAGACTCTTCCCTTCATGTGTAAGTTCATATCCTAGAAAAGGACACTCTGACAAGTTAGATGAGATTTCTTAGAGTTTAACGTATAGCCAAGTACAGAAAAATCTACATATAATGCAATCTACTCTGGCTAAATGTGGGTTCAAGTCATCGACAGTAATGTAGATATCATCTACATAGAACACAGCAACTGGGTCAGTGTCATGTACAAATGACACTATGCATCCAAGTAAAAGCCCATGGCAATTCTTATAGGCCGTAGGGAGCCTTCTGAATATCCTTTAAAATCTAAGCATGGATAAGGCTGTCCAATCTCAGCTTTCCAGCGTTAGATTGTAACTGGAAAAACCATTGGAAATATCCAAGATTGTTTTGTATTTTTACGGACTATATTGTTAATAAGTGCCATACTTTGTATGTTCTGTATTTCAAAAGTGAGTGTATGACTTTTTAATAAGATTATACAATATGAATGATCCAGTTTTAGAACAGGAAAAAGGGGATTATTCATTTGAGAGACATGGGGTTCGATTACTCCCTGATTCTCCAATTTGGAGAGTGTTTTTCTAACAGGTGCTTTAGCATTCCCTTTGATAGGGTATTGTGGTTGAACTTGCGGGATAGACCTTATTGATATAACATGATAAAGTGAGTACTTAACCCGGCTGACAATGTTGTCATATAAAGCAGGGGTCTGTGGTTTCTCTCCTATGTTATCCTGTTCCCTAGCTGCTCAGCCTGTGTGAGTGTTCTGAGTGGAATGTTGGTGTGTGGGCTATGTGTGGAATGCCTGTGTGACTGGATGAGTGATGACAGTTGGTGAGAGGGGGCTGAGCAACTAGCAGGCTTCTCCTGGTGGGGCTGTTGATATGACCTACAGGCTGCCTTACAGGACTTATATACTTGTTAATGATGACCTGTCTACTTACCTGAATAAACCTACTTGGATTACAGCTAGCAGCGTGTCATCATTACTACACTCAGCAGCATAAGTCTGCTGAACTTGATCAGGGAGAAGTGCTGAAAAAGTAGTAAGTATTACATCCTCGCCTTGTAGGGATGCCTGTGCAAACTGTGGGGGCCATTTGACCGCCACCAAAATGATGTCATGAGAAAGGTCTCCATTTTCACAGAACATTGCTTTAATGGTGTGCTGTAAGTTACCCTCAATTTGATGTCTAGATCATATAATCTGTCTGTAGGGACTAAGCATCGGTCTGGGGTCGCAACTGTAATAAGAATGTCAGTTGTTTTCACTTACAGAAACTCCTGGAGATTCTGGCACAGTATGGTGACTTCTGCTGCGTGGTCAAGGATAGTCACCGCCCATTTCCTGTTCAGGAGGAGGACTCTCATTGTCTGTGGCATATTTCGCTGTAAGAGCTGCTACATTCTTTTTCTGAAAAGGGGCTTTATATTGAGGAGGTATTTCCTCCTTTATCTACGCGTCAGATGAGCGTTGTGTGTCCTTCTTCAGCTGCACGTTCTCTTCTTGTCTGCTATCTGATCACTCTCCTCGTTCGTACTGCTTGTCAGAAAATTCCTGAAAAGAATGACGAGAATGTGTATCAGGAACCTGCGACCTGGTATCTTGAGTTTAGAGTGATCACAAAAATCGCACCACCTCTCAGAGGTCTTCAGGGGTGGTAAACCCCCATGAGGTTTACCTTTCTGCGGCTGTTTAGCTTAATCCCATGTATTTTCAACAAACTCTTGGGTCTGCTTGGCTTCCTTGTCTGGACTAGGCTTGCCAAAAGGAGGTTTAGTTGGTCTGATTCCCAAATTATTGCGTCCTGAGGATGTATATACATCAGCAATACCTGTAGGCAGCTCACATTCACAGTCAATGTGTGCTTCCACTGTGACCCTCTGGCGTATAGCCAGAGATGCCACTTCACCTTTAACATTAGACAGAATTATTGAGGACACAATGGGAAAATATCCTGTTAGTTCCATCCTCAAGTCCTGGCCAGCAACTGTCCTTTGTTCATTCTGTATCTGTTTTAAAAACATCTGTTAAAACGGACATTGAGGGAGTGCCATGACAGATAGTATAGACAGTGGCCAAAGCTGTCCCCCAGGTTTAACAGTCTCCAATAGTGGAAACCATCCTGTTGGGTAAGCACATAGTCAGCATGCTGTGCTTGTCTTGTGGTCCCATAAGTTGGTCTACCTCTTGGGTGATCCAAAATGGAATTTCCTCACAATTAGTGGGTCTTTTGCCGATAAATGAATGAACAATTGCAGGACTTGTTGCAGGCACTTTAGACAAATGGGCTTGCCCCGGCAGGCCAACCATTGTCAGCTGAGCCAACAAGGTGCATGAAGCAAATTGAGTTAAGCGTCTGTATAAAGGAACTGGAGCATGGCATAAGGGTAGTGTTTGCCCAAGATTTTGACTAGTCATATATGGGTATGATGTGTCTCTAGCTAAAGCTGGCCAAGTAACCCCATCAGTACTGAGGGACTCATGCAGATAGGTGTAGCTACGTGTGGGAGGGCACCAAGGAACTAAGTATGGTGTTCCCAATGAGACAGAGGTATCTCCTTAAGCGCATAAGGTCTATATAGACTTGGCACTGCCAGAGCAATGTATATCTGAAATGTATTTGTATTGGCATCAACAGCTGGAAAGTCAACCAAAGAATGAAAGACTTCAATACCGTTACACCTTAAGAGGTGTAAGGGTATTGTAAACACGCATAAGCACTATTCAGGAGACCCATAAATAAGTACCAGAACACATAATGATGCCTCCATATTGCAGGGATTCTGCTCAGGAACAGAACTGTGCCGGGGATCACAGGACATCAGCATGTAGGGACCCAGTCAACTTACCACATCAGTGCCTATAACACCAAATCCAGACTAACACATAGTGCTTTACCTCCTCTCCTTAACTTTCAGAGACACAGCTAACTTAGCATCCCAGAACACAACACTCTGAACTCTCTAAGGAGTCACTGCAACAAGTCACCAGTTTTCGTTTCTCACTTACACATGTCCCCAATAAAGGGAAAGAGACACGTGGAAAGCTTTCAATATTTATTGAACCTAACATGCTCTCTCATGCAAAAACTGTGCTGTCATTTGGAGACCTTCTGAAAGTCAATAATGTGATTAGCACAACTAATAAACTACATACAATGAAAAGCCCTGCCATAGTGAATGACAAATCAGCCCAAGCCTACCCTTGCTATGGAAAAAATATATTATACTAAAGATCTCTTGGATTAGTACCGGACCCCATTCCTGAGAGTCATAATCAGTTGGTCTACATCTCAGACTAGTAGCTTGTTCATCTCAGGACTTCTTCTCTGCAAGCTTCGTTGGGCTCTGTTTTTAGAAATGCAAGTGTTGACTTATATGATAAGACTTGTTCTGTTAAAAAACAGCAGTTGGATTTATCTATTGTGTCAAGGTGTTAGTGTCTGAACACAGAGAAAAACAGGGCAGAATGTCGTTTGGCCTTGCATGATGTACAGACTAAACCCCAGCAGAAGAACAGATAACAATACATATGCATCATATTTAAAAAATAACAACCTGGCATAAAAACAAGCGTGTTACTGCTTAAAATGTGCAATGCATAGCAGCCTATTATATATGTGCTTGGGCCAACATAAGGCAAAACTACAGTGGGCTTTATAGGGGACTCATGACAGCCCTGCAAGTGGACTGCCCAGAGTCTTTTCAGGATCTGCACTCTCAGACTGGGTGCATTGATTTCAACCACATCACTGTAGGCGGAGACTTTAAACTAAGTATAGACCCCTGCCTTGAAACCGCCAGCCTCTGCCTTGGCTGGGAAGTCAAGATCTCATAAAATCTTGAGAGACATCTGTGACACACATACATTAACAGATGCCTTGCACCTGAAGAGTGTGTCCACATTGGGATTTATCCATTACTCTGTCCAATATAAGGCTTGGTCATCCATTGAATATTGCCTTTCATCCGTGACCCTATGCCCTCAGCTGGTTACACTCCAACATCTACCCCATACATTTTACAGACAACTCTCTTCTCCATGTCACATTCTTACCATATGCTGGTGGCCAGGAGAAATATTTGCATTTCCCCACACTAGCGTTACAAGATGTGCTTTTCCGTTCCAAACAGCATACAGCAGTATTAGATTATTACTGCATTAATGAGGGTTCAGTGGACTCACATACCACCATCTGGGTGGCTTTAAGGTGTACATTCGGGGCATATGCATATCCATGCACTTAGGCATGCTGAGAGACTTGCATAACGAGTTTAGACACATCAAAAAAGACCTGACAGACCTGGATTTATGGGCTTCACAATGCTATGGGGATCCACACCCACTTACCCGAGCCACACTGCTGACTGAATACTGAGAACTGCCTAAATTTGAGGTCCTCTTCAAGGTAAATATGTTAGGGCTCGTATATACAGAGAAGGCAGCATTTCGGATGTACACTGGCCCGACTCCTCTGTCCCCCAAGAGGCATGTACTATACAGTAGACCTATGTACACATGGGGGATCCAACTTAACTGGTCCAAATGCGAACTATTCCTTTCACTCCTGCCACAAAACTCACTAGGTGCGAATTCCCACTGACCTGGTGCAAGGGGTTGATTAAATATATAAGCATTTTCGTACACCAAGATAGGGAGCAAGTAGTGTGGCTAAACTACGGCCCGTTGTTGACACACTATCAACACAGGTAGACCTCTGATTCCTTTTACCGCTCTCAATGGCTGAAAGATTGCCATAGCTAAATGGTAGTCCTCCCCCTATTCCTTCACTTCTTCCTAAATATTCCTATACCACTCACCAGCTCGTTCTTTGCTACGATGCGTTGACTACTCCTCAAACTCGTTTGGGCCGGTAAACATCCATGCATCAGCTGGGACATACTAGTATTTCCAAATGAGAGAGACAGTTTTGGTGTACCTCACCTACACCTATATTATGTGGCAGGCCAATGTCAATATGTCAATGTCAATATGTCAATGTCAATATGTCATCACTGGTATCATGCAGATGCTAGGCTTCTATATTTCAAACCTGGGATAGACTTGGCCACAACAACTCCCCTTGCCTCTATCCTCACCAAGGGAATTCCTTTCGACACAAAGGATATCCAAAGTTACCCACCATGTGCTGGACATGGAGGAAACGTCAGCATATTTTAGGTAGTTCTCTACTTCATTCTCTAGATTTAACACTATTAGACAACCATTGGCTCTCCACCACCTGCGAAACCCTAATCAAATGGACCTTGATATGGTTTCCACATGTTCAGGGACATCTTCCCTGTGAGTCATGTCATGTCCTAACGCACTCCACAGATACCCGCTTTGCTTTGGCCTCAATTATGAACCTTTTCATAATGCACCAGGTGCACAGCGTGCTGAGAGCTGCCATACTGGCATGCCCATTAGCGCCTGACGACTTCTCTACCATAAATCTCAGTAATAAATTACCCTGACAGGTGATGACTGGTCTCAAAACTACGTCACGTCAGTATGGTGCTATTCCCGGCTCATGATACGAAACTCAGGACCTACTTGGAGGAGAACTATGGGGGTCATAATTATCGCGGGCGGATTGCCACCGCCCAACCGGCGGTGGCCATCCGCCCTCCATAACAGAAATATCATTTTTGAAATACCAAAGTGTTGAATACCATTTGCAAAAATATAATTGCATTCTTAGTTCTACAGCGGGTTGTGGGTTTATAGGGGAATAGGGTGGGTAGTAATTTAATTATATTTAATTAATTGATTAATTTGTATTTATTAATAATTGAGATGTTATAGTGTTAACTGTGTAAATTAATGTATTATTAATTAATCATTAATTGGTTGTTTATTAATTTTAATTATTCAATTGGTAAGTAATTATGGTAATTGTGCAATGAATTTTAGGTTTGTGTTGTGACATTTATAGGTGTAAATGGTGGGAAGAAATGTATTATTAATTTATAAATTAATAATTGGTTGCTAATTTTAATTAATTAGTTTGTAAATAATTTTGGTAATTGTGTAATTAATGATATTTGAGTGTGGTAGTTTTTATATGTGTAAAGGGTGGGAAGCAAATTATTTTTAATTGATGAATTAATAATTACTTGTTAATTAATTGTAATTAATTAATTGGCAATTAATTAGGGTGATTGTGTAATTAATGTTTGGTGTGTGTTGTGGTGTTTTGTAGGAGTAAAGGGTGGGAGGTTTGTGTTTAATTAATGTTAATTATTTGATATTTATTTAGGGTAAATGTTCATCTTTTTATGTTTTGTTTTTACTTTTAAATGGGTAAAGGGTGGGTATTAAATAACATTTTGTATTTATTTATTAGTTGTTAATAGTAATAGTTTCTCTTTAAAAAATAATATATAATTATTTTTTGTTATTTCATAATTTGATTTAGGAGAGTGTTGTGGATATTAGATTGTTAAAGATTGCGTACTCAATTAATATATATATATATTTGTATTAATAAGATGTTTTTTTTTATTTATTATTAATTATGTTAAGTATGGAAATAAATGTAATTAAAAATGTTGAAGTGTTTTGTTATTGGTGTATGAAATAAAATAAATATATTTATGTTTGAAATCATTTTTTAGTTAGTTTATATTTTCTACTTTTAAATAATTACTGTTTACAAATGTATTTTTTAATTATTTTATATATTATTTATTGATTTTTGTTGTATGTAGTTAATATTAGAATAGGTGTTGTTTGTATATGTTTAATAGATTTTAATTTATATTTTTTAAATATTGTTTTTTATTTTTATGATTCGTTAAATGTTGTAATATTTTTTGTTACAACTGTTTGTTATTAGTAGTTTTTGTTTCCCTGCTATCCAACACTTTACATAGTGTTGCACTCACTGGAGGAGGAATAATAATTTTTACCTCTTTGCTATCCAGTATTTTCCCTACTGTTGGATTCACTGGAGTAGAAATAGTAATTTTTACCCCTCCGCTATCCAACACTTTCTCTACTGCGTACTCACTGGAGAGAGAATAACAATGTTTACCCCTCCGCTATCCAACACTTATCCTACTGTTGTATTCAGTGGAGTGAGAATAGTTATTTTTACCCCTCCACTAGCCAACACTTTCTCTACTCTTGAATTCTTTGGAGTGGGAGTAGTAATTTTTATCCCTCTGCTCTCCAGTACTTTCCCTACCATTGCACTCACTGGAGTGGGAATAGTAATTTTTGCCTCACCACTATCCAACACTTTCCCTACTATTTCACTCTTTGGAGTGGGAATAGTGATTTTTACCCCTTCGCTACTCAACATTTTCCCAACTGTTGCACTCACAGGAGCTGGAATAGTAAATGTAATCCTGCTGCTATCCAACACTTACCCTACTTTTGCACTCACTGGAGTTAGAATAGTAATTTGTATCCCTCCACTATCCAACACTTTCCCTACTGTTGCACCATTTGTATTGGGAATAGTATTTGGTACCCATCGCTATCCAACACTTTCCCTAATGTTGTACTTACTGGAGTGGGAATAGTAATTTTTACCTCTCCACTATCCAACATTATCCCTACTGTTGCACTCACTGGAGTTGTAATAGTACATTTAATTCCTCTACTATCCAACACATATCCTACTTTACACTCACTGGAGTGGGAATAGTAATTTTAACCCCTCCGCTAGCCCACACTTTCCCTATTGTTGCACTCTTTGGAGTGGGAATAGTAAATATTACCTCTCCACTATCCAACACTTTCCTTACTGTTGCACTTACTGGAGTGGGAATAGTAATTCTTTCCCCTCCACTATCCGACACTTTCCCTACTGTTGCTTTCACTGAAATGGGAATAGTAGTTTTTAACCCTATGCTATCCAACCCTTTCCCTACTGTTGCACTCATTGGAGTTGGAATAGTACATTTAATTATTCCATTATCCAACCCTTTCCCTACTGTTGCACTTATTGTATTGGGAAATGTTAGTTTACACTTTATTAATAGTTTAATGTTTTAATTTATTATAGAAAGTTGTTTAAATTATTGATATATATATATATATATATATATATATATATATATATATATATATATATATATATATATATATATATAAATATATAATTTTTATATAATTTTTAAGTTTAACAAATAAATAAAGATAATAGTTGATACAATATTTTTAAGTAAATATATGTATATGCATACATTATTATGTTTGTGTGTTTATATTCTTTTAATTTAAGTGTATTTGCCCATGTTCCTCGTTGGCTTTGCTCTAGCAAGTGTATTGTTTGCTCTATCACCAAAAGCTGCTGCTAAGCCTGTGCTCGCACAATGCAGTGCATGCATGTCTCGTGCCAGATACCTCACTTATGCTGAGATACAATAGGCATGTGTAAATACTACTGGCCTTTGAGGTTTCTTTGTCAGGGCTGCCAACATCTCATGGTGACGTTCAAAGTGTTTGCTACGTGCAACCTTTCATTGTGCCCCTGCATAATTACTGCCTGTACAAGGGTGTGAATTAAGTCTGGGCGGTGAACTCCACTCCGCTCGAGGAGTTTGCAGAATTTTTCGCTTGCGTTCGTCAACATCAAATTGGCGAGTGTGGAAAATCAACATCCCGGCAAGATTTCTCAACTCGGGCGGTGAGATTTCTCATTACGATTGGTCACGTATGCTCACGATTGCTCGCGTTGAGAAACCATCCACTTGCATTGAAGAAGCTGCCTGTCGAGTAAAAATCTACTCGAGCGGCAGAAATGAAGCAGTGCCCGCTTGCAATGTGCAAGGTGCCGTTCACGATGATTGCACAGTGCGGACAAGCACCTGGCATTGAAAATCACCATAAACGGCATTTATCTAACACACTCCACTGCTTGCAGAGCTCTGCTTAGCCCGGCAGTTTTTTTTGCACTTTGCATAGTTCCGCGTGGCAGAACTCCACGAACTCCGCCTAGACTAAGTGTGAATGATCTAGTTTAGTGTGTTTGTTAAAACGTTTTTAAGGGCTAATATCATTTTCTGAGGCAGTGTTAGCCTTGTAAAAGGTGTAAGGCTGCAAGTGATGTTAATGCTTAGAACTCATAAATTCATGTTTCAGAAGTTTACTCACAACCCTTTCATGCTTTCTTCTAATTTAGTATTGAACCGACTTAGGGTGACCGCTTTAAATTCGGGTCTTTCCCTTTATTTTACAGTTCTCCTCAGTGTGGTCTGTGGTTAGTTAGTGTTTGGTACAGTGTGTGCTAGGCTGGGCAGGCCTAGTGTGTCCTTCTGATAAGGAACTAGACAACAGCACACTAGTGGGAGTCTGGAAATAAACAGTCCCAGACTTCCAATATATTACTTATAAAAGATACAGCACAATAAAGGTGTCAGATGCTAGTCCCTACTGAATAGGTGGTCTGTGGTGTCACTGCGTGAAGCCGTTAGAGCATTTTTCAGGCACCGAATGTGTTTTATACTTTGTATTCAATACGAGTCTTTCACCGTAGAATAAGGGGGATTACACTGATTGTTCGTGAAGGAAGTTGCTTACTAGATGGCAGTGTATGCAATTATTTGTACAGCATGAATAAAAACAACAGCCTGCGTCATTAGGTATATGCAATAATCTATATATTAAATGCCTACCTGATAACTTAAAAATCATGCATGAATTTGCTACTAACCTAAAAACGTTCTGAAAAATTACAGCTTTTTCACCATTGTTCATTGCAACACTCCATATCACTGATGCATAAAATGTGTTATTTTAAATATTACTGTATGTGGTCCAGATTTTTTTGGGTTTTGCAACACGGCCGGAAAATCAGGGAGCCTGCGAACACAAAACTCTTGCTCAGACCGCAAAAAGCTTACAGATATCCTGAGGAATGATGAATGATTTACGTGGCACCGGCCTCGCCAACAAATGAGATCCATTGTAGCGAATGCAATAAGAACTTGACCTTCTAAATCCCAGGCATGGTGGTCAATGTGTTTGCGGCACCCTAGGCTTGTTTTGACAGCGCACTGGGTGCCTCAGCACATAGTTTGGGAACTGCTGTTCTAGATGATGGGAACTGAAAAGTGTACTTCACCTTGCCTCAAGCACCTGAAGGGTGGTGTCGGCAGAGGGCAGCACATCTCCGATTCTTACTAAGTTTTCCCACTTGCCCTCCCGCCAAAAAGGGGGTGAGGACAGGAAGGGGGGTGCCTCCTTTTAACAGGAGGCTTGGGCCACATTACAAAGGCAAAAAGAACATTTGATGGACAGAATGCAGAACAATGTCATACATTCCCCCTAGTACAGAAATCTGGGTCTAAATCAATTGTTTTTTTGCTCACCAAGCCATTCCAGTTTGGACCCAGCCATATGCAAATCAGTCTTGACGCTGCTCCTCATGGGAACAGCGCAACCCAAATTATCAAGCTACGTTCTCCCTGACTAAGAAGACAAGCAATCCAGGACAGGTTTCACCCTTGCTATGGGCTCATCAGCAGAATCTGGCTTGGTTACAGTGGCACAGTGAGCATGGGACTCACGTCTGGGCATACCCATGCCATATTAGGGTGGTACATGAAACACACAAAAGGTGATGGGAGGCTGCTTGCAATAAGTCCATCTACTGCCAAGGCCACTCAGTGTAGCACTCGAATCCATCGTTCTTTTGATGACAATGCCACCTCAGTTTGAACCCAGCAATATACAACTCAGTCTTGTCCCTGCTCCTCATGGGCACCGTCCAGCCTGAACTGGAAGGCCAAGTCCTCCATGAACCGGGACACAAGCAACCCAGGACCGGTTTTGCCCTAGTTGGCAGCTCATTAGCTGGGTACAGCTTGGTGCCAGTGACACAGTGAACATTGGACCCAGGTCTGGGCATACTCATACCACTTAAGGGAAGTACTTGGCACACAAAAGAAATTGATGGGGGCTGCTGCAATAGGTCTATCCAATGGCAAGCACTCGGGGTAGCACACCAACCCATTGTTCTTTTGCTCACCGTGCCACCTCCATTTAGACTCAGCCATATGCAAATTAGTCTTGACACTACTCCTCATGAGAACAGTAAAGCCCAAAGTGTCAAGCCAGGTCCCCCCTGAACCAGAACATAAGCAACCGAGTAATTTTTTTGCCCTAGTTGTGGGCTCATTAGGCAGGTACAGCTTAGTTCCAGTGACATAATGAGAATGGTACCAAAGACTAGGCATACCTATGCCACTTATTGTGGTACCTGAAATGATGACGATATGCAATTTATAAAGTGCACAGATACTCCAAGGAGTGCCCGGTGCTGGTTTCAGGCTGCCTACAAAACATAGATCATCCAGTTAAGCTTGTTGAAAGAGTCATGTTTTGAATTGTTTCTTCGAGATGGATAGCTCAGTTATTGAATGTAGCTCCAGGAGAAGTTTATTCCAGGCGGCCAGTCCTAGATATGAAAAGGACATGCCCCCGATTCTAGCCCATCAGAGTTTTGGAATTTTTACCAATCGATCGCAGGAGGACTGTAGGTCTCTGGAGGGGACATAGGAACACATCCTCTCTCTCAGATAAACAGCTCCAGTATCATGCAGGGCTTTGTGAGCAAGAGCCAGAGATTTAGGAGGGATCCTTTTTTAGGTCGAGCATTCGAGACCACCTGTATATACTTTGGTATATACTTATTATATATTTATATGTATATGTACTTTGTGGGCTCTGGAGATCAGCCCTAGCACTTGTCTGCTTCCGCTTAGGGACTTCTTTTTCTGTTCAACTGCCTCTTTTTAACTGTCTTGATGGAAAACGACCAGCAGAGGTCAATAAAATACCAGAATTGCCTTAGCATTCTCTAGATTCCAGTCCATAGAAATTGTCTTCCACGAGCACCCATAGACAATAATATTTTTTCGAATCTTGTATTTTCAGTGATATGACCAACGAAGGCCCTGATTTTATATTAACAGTAATATTTCTCTCCATGTGTTCCCATACCTGGCGTATCACGCAGTTTGGTGCTTACTTTCCCTCCATGTTAAAGAACAGTAGATGTTTCAGCTCCCAGGCTAATGTGATGCATAGCTAATTACATATAAAGTCCCAAAGGCGAGACTGATTGCATTGAAATGCTTGTCTGGTTGGCCCAAGCTATTAAAAACATGCAAACACATACGATTTCTAGCTATACATGTAGTTACACAGTTCAAAACTCTTACATTCCAATTACACGAAAGTACACCAGAAAGGCTTAGGCGCATATGTATGAAATTTAGTTTTTGCGATTCTCAAAAAGCGATTTTTAGAGAATCGCATTTTTAGAATTGCAAAACTCAATGTAAATAAAAAATCGCTAATATTTAGCGATTCCCAAAAATTTGCAGAATTTCACTGCGACCCCGCAAATAGCGATTCCTTAATTGCGAATTCGCAAATAAACAATTGCAAAAATGGAGCATCTGCAATTCAGGTGCAGCCTGATGACAGCACAAGCAGGAAGTGTGACTGTCCATGCTGCACCTGATTGCCTAAGGCTGAGTCAGAGGCTGGGAGGAGAGGCAGAGGACTGAGAACTGCATTTTCAAACATTCCCAATGGATCCCCACGATAAAGAGAAGGACAAGGAGGAGGCTGGGAGAAAGAGAAAGCAGAAGTTCAGCGAGAGGGAGCAGGAGGTGCTGATACTGGAGATGGTGCACAGCCATGAATTATTATTTCCGTGTCCCAGAGACCAGAAAGAGGAAAATATGGCTGGACATCCAGGCACAGCTAAATGCCATTGGTTTGACCCAGCGCTCCGTGGAGGACCTGCGCAAGTGATGGTACGATATGCGCTCCAGGTCCAAGGACAAGGTGGCAACCAGGCTGACAGAAGCTAAGAAGACTGGTGGGAGAATACCAACTGCAACAGAGTCTACACCCCTGGAGGAGTTGGTGGAGTCCACCCTTCAGCCCGAGAGCGTCAGTGGCGTGGCTGACATTGACAGCTCCAACCCCGCAAACACCAGACAAGGTAAGATGCATACCGAATCCTGCGTAACACATCACCATACGATTCACACACTCAGGAATGCACCAACTACAGAGTACATATGCTACTCCAGTATACTTTTTCCAGCACACACAGCAATGCATCATGGGAGATGTAGTCAGATGCATCGTACAGTGGGGGAGTGAGACACAGCAATGTAGAAGCTATATGAGTAATTCAGAAAAGGCCACAACACTAGACAGCAGTTAGCTAACGCAAACTGAGAAAACTTTATTCAGTGAGAAATGCAGAGCATAACACAAAATGAAAATTTGCATTTTCATTTACTGCACCACCTGAAACACAGGATGACAATGCAGGAGCTGAGGAGGCCGCACATATGGAGGAGCAGGCAGGGCAGGAGGACACCGATGATATAACACTCACCACACCAGTCCCACCAAGAAAGCGCAACATTGTGCCACCATTGCCACTTTTAGAGGCAGAAACACAGTCCGTAGCGGAGGATGATGCCCAGGCAGAGCCAGGCCAGTGTGCAGCACAGGTCCAGGAACAGCCCACTCTGCACCATAGGGCGGAAAGATCTGTGAGACGCAGGCCAAGGGCGAGCACCAGCGCTGCTGCAGATGATGAACACCCGGTGTTTGTTGGACTGGAAGGCAGCATGGTGAAGATACAGCGCCTGCAAACAAGATCGTTGCGGTCAATTCACCGGAAGCTGGTCTCAGTAAACCACAACCTAAGTGACATGAGGGAGGGCATCAGGGACATGACAGGTGCAATCAGAGAACCGTGTGCCACAATGAAACAAGAGCAGGCAGCCAGACGCAGGGGGAGACAACGACTCTACAGCTGTTTGGACACCTACAGCAAGGCGGTGAACCGCCTGTGTACTGCCATGATCCTGCTTTCACGTTGCTCAGTGAGCATGCAAGTAGAGATGCAATGCAGCTTGGATGTGGCCAAAGGCCTGGTGCAGGTCACGACCGCCGTGGACCAGCTGCAGACAGCCACCACCGGTGGCATAGGACTCCTGGGCTCAGGGGATAGCGAGGAGCTGTCAAGCACGAGCAGCATAACCCCACCAGTTCCCGAAACCAGACGGCGCAGTGGGAGACAAGGCAAAACATCTGAGGAGTCAAGGGAGGGCAGTCAGCACCCTGAGCGTACGCCAGCAGGACGTTCCAGGAAGAAATGAACTGTCATCACTGAGGATAGCAAATGGGAAAAGCAACCCATTACATCTGGACTTGTGACTCGCCTACATACCTGCACTGTGGCCATAACATGTGCAACATCTAGTGACACTTATGATGTGTTTGTCAGGCTGTGTGACTAAAATTACCCTGCTGCTAAAGGATTGATTAAACACAGTCATGCACCAAAACATCTTTTGCATTGTGTCATCATTTCTCACCTAGAAATAGTTCTGTATGATCTCATCACGTCTCTGTCGTCCAGCAGCGGCCCCAACTCTAACTGCTGGTCTGCAAGGCGGACCTGGGCCCTCATCCTCAGAAGTATCTGTATCAGCTAGTTCTACTGGAATGTCTTTTTTCGTAGCTATGTGTTGGAGCTCTGCACAGGTAGCCACAATCTTGCAGCAGGTCTCTGGGCTGTATTGTAGTGCTCCTCCGCTTTTATGCAGGCAGCGGAACCGGCTATTCAGTATCCCAAATGTCCGATCAATTACACAGCACGTACATTTGTGTGCGCAATTAAATCTCCCCTCCCTTGCATTGGCTGGATTGCGGTATGGTGTAAGGAGGAAGTCCCGCACTGCATATGCACTGTCACCTACAGGATGGAAAACAAGACTTTAGTTACTGTCCTCCCACCCCAGACATTTACTGTATGTTAGAATGTTTGACATGCATTTACCTAGCAGGTTGCCCTCAACAAACTCCCCAGCAGAGAGACGTCTGTATATCCCACTATGTCTAAAGATAAATCAGTCGTGAGTACTGCCTGGGTATCTCGCTATAATCTCATTGATGATATATTTGTCATTTCAGATGACCTGTATGTTTAGTGAATGATAAGATTTTCGGCTCCGGAATACATATTCATTGTTTGATGGGGTGAGAGGGCTAGATGGGTTCCATTGATGCAGCCAATTCCATGGGGGAATTGTGCAATCTGGTAGAAGTCCTGTTTTGTTTGCTGTAATGCCTGTTGTGTGCTGGGGAATTGTATGTGACGATGTAGCCTCTGTACCACTGCATCCAGGTAGAAGAGCGACAGGCATCTCTGGGAGACCCCACCTGCTGCTGCTTTCACCCCTTGAAAACTCCCTGATGCCAGTAAGTGCAGTGAGCACAGGACCTGCACATGGGTTGGAATTGTTTGGGTCCTGAGTGTTGGGTGTTCCAGCAGGGGTTTCAGCTCCTCTATCAGGTCCATAATCGTGGCTGAGTCCAGCCTATCCTTCTCATGGGTCTCCTCGTCAGTCTGCTGGAACAGAGTGATGCGCACTCTGAAGATCCTTCCTGTTGCCTCCTTCTCTGTGCTGCAGTCCGAATTCGCAGCCTCCTGGCTATCACATACAGCGCTGCCATTGTGGAAGTCCCTGTTGCATTGTGGGCTTATTTAAATAGGTTGCACCTGGTTACCACCTGCTTTGAATTGGTGGTAAAATCAATGTGCAAAATTGCGATTCTCACAAATTCACAATTTGCTATTTTTTCATACATTGACTTACGAATTCGCATTTTGCGATTTCTCTATTTGCAAATATCGCAGGTTGAGGTTGCGTGTCGCAGTTTGCGAATTCGCAGTGATAATTCACAGATTTTTGCAAATTTCTATTTTGCGATGCGAACCTATGACATGCATAACACATGTCTATATTGCGGTCGCAAACACTGTTTTTTTGTGATTCGCTGTGTTAGCTTTATATCATAGAAAACAATGCATCAGTCTCACTATTGGAAGTGATAAATATACATAGTTTTAATTCTTCAAATAATTTCAATTACAATTCACTTTAGGTTTAGAATAGTCCATAAATTAAAACGATACTGAAACTTGTAATCAGTGGAAAAAATCTATTCATGTTTCAGTGGTTACAGTCCATATTTTAGTTCATAACTCTAACTTTCCAATTACATTACAGTGCACTAAAAAGTTTAGCATATTTGTATTACAAATGAATCAGAGATCAAAATTCGTAGGCAAATTATATGCATTAGTGAGAAAGAGAATCATGGTCGCCATGTGTTTTATTACAACACTCTAAAGTTCCCATACAGCAAAAGCTAATGAAATACGTGTTTGGTGAACCAAACCACTTAAAACTCCAATCCCCTTTCCTGTCCTAAGAAGAAAGATAATTGGTGCGCTGTATCAAGGACGCTCTTATACTATGGTATCTGATTCTAGGGGTAACTGTGGTTCATGGTCAGCTTTTCAGCAAGTCCATTCAGAGCGCTTCAGGTTTTTTCCCAGGTGGTATGGCTCCGGGAAGTACCAGATGGGTTTATGTGGTACTCTTAATATGTACCAGTATTGGAGGAAGATGGACCGAGGTCGTGATGCTACCAGCAGAGCAGCTTGGAATTTGGTAGCCAGTCACACAGAACAGAAAACATTCTCACAGAAGATCATGGCAAGCTGGAGAGAAGTGGTGTGGGTTGCAAAGGATGTGTATTTCAGCCGCAAGCCAGTCATTCCAAATGCAACTCCATATTTGACGTATCCTCTGTTAGTAGTAAGTCAAGCTGGACTGGGTCTGTTTCGCAGGGCTTGCTCTCTAATGGGGAGTCACAACATCACACTCGGGCATCCCTTTAAGATGAATCCTGTTACGTGGGTTTGACAGGGGTCAACCGCAATCAGCACATCAGCTTGCTTTAAAGACTTGACATACTCTACATAGGGTGGATCCTGGAGGAAGGAAGCCAGACTCTGGGATTCACCCCAAGTGGACTTCCATGTCATTGCACTCCTGCATCCCTTTAACAGAGATGCTCTTCTTTAAATTTGGTATCAGCAGACCTCAAACCAGTGCCACACCTCTGGCGCTTCCTAGATGGGCAGCTTAGTGTTGTTCATCTTCCTTAGCCCAGTTGAAATGACAGGGCCTGCCAAACTATTTACTCCCCTCCTGTAGATATGGCTGAGCCTCACAAAAACACAGTCTAAAAAAGCTTTCTTTTTTATAAAGATGTTCTAATGATTGTTTGTGAAGATGCAAGAGATGTCTCTGCAGTTCCTCAGCTATGTTAGTGACTCCAGTATCTACATCAGCTACTAACTCAGAACTGACCAGGAGACAGGTGCCAGCAAGAAGAATAATATTATTAATTTTGATATTGAGTTTTAGTGGCACACTTTTTAAAGTAATCCTAACACGTGATAGTCTTAAAGCATGCCCATTTAATCAAGTAATCATCATGCAAAAGCAAAAGCGTTCACAAGATACTGCAAGGTATATCAGAGCAAGCAATGTGAAAAGGAGTGAATTAATAAATGATATAAAGGACAAAGTGTTCTAATTTATAGAAAAACTACAAAAAATGGTCAAAAATAGTTTTTATAGTCTCTGCAAGATTCCTAAATGTTGTGGCTGCAACAGGATTTGTGACAGAGCTTACTTTGTGTGAAACACAGTTATCAACAAGCATTTGTAATGTAATAGGTCTCGCATTCACGCAAGTTTAAGCTATTGGCATTGTAAATTACAATGCCTATTATTTTCGTTTAAAAAAAAAAAAAAAAAAAGCATTGTCATTTACAATGCCAACAGCATAAACTCATGTAAATGCGAGACCTATTGCATTGCAAATGCTTGTCTAATAGGGAGAAAGTGTAGTGGCTTCAAATGCGAGGACATATATGTTCTCAGGGGAAGATTGAGGAGAATTCGGCCCGCCGAATTCTAAACCACTTGAGGTCTGTTACAAAGATATTTTGGACGATCCAAGCATAGTGCATTTCCATAATCCAATCTGGAAGTTATCAAGGTTTGGAACCCATTTTCTTAGCTTCGACAGACAGTAAAGGAAAGTATGTTTTCAAAGTGCGTAGCAGGCCAAAACAAGAACCAACCATTGCCTAGCTTTGTGATAGGAAGAAAAAGGCACTGTCCAATTTGAATCCTAGATTCTTTACTCTGCATTGTGGGGGACATCCTTCAGCCAGAAGGTCCCCCATAAGTGTGGAGATGTAGGGAAAAAAACACAATCTTTGTCTTGTCAGGATTTTAATTTGTTGGTGGATAAACAGTAAAAGAAATTTGAGAGGCATTATTTAATGGCAACTCCAGAAAACCCTTCTCTTTTTCCATGGGTGATATGAAGCTGAGTGTCCTCAGTATATGATATTAGCTTGGCCCACAAGGTCTCAGCTAGCACAGCTAAGGGTGTAAGATACACATTGAATAAGGTTGGGCTGTGAGCTAAGACTTGAGGCACTCCAACTGAACGCTCACAAACTGGAGGAAAAAGACGGCATCCAAACTTCTTGACGTCTTTCATCCAAGAAGGAAGTAAGCCACTTCAGGGACGAGCCACCAATCCCAATAGATTGGAGATGGGCAACACATCTCAATTGGGGACAGAATCAAAGGTCGCCGATAAATCAAACATAATCAAGAAGACCTTCCCTCATTTTTCTATGGTGTCCTAGATATGCTTTGTGATTTCTAACAGGGCCGTCTCAGTACTAAAGTTAGGTCTGGATCTATAGGCTGTGGTGCCACCATTACTAATACAGCAAAGGAAACAGAGCAGAAACACTCAAATGGATATTCTTTTAGAGGTCCAAGCTAAAACAAGCAACAGACAAAAATGTATGTACTTCCTAAATGTAGTGTGGAGGATAAATCCCTAACACCGCGGACATCTCATATAGAGGTCTGCAGGGTACTAAGGGCACACACAAGTTCTACTGAGGAGATCTGTGAAATAAGTATATGACCAAAGTTGGTAGCACTATGTTGCACAAATTCTACTGGTAATGCAGAACAGTTAGTTTGGACATCAGAGTTTTGGGACTGAGTCTCTCTACTATTTCAGTGCCTGTTGGCCCAATCCTGGCTAGCTCACAGTGCCTAACCTGAGATCCTAATCTTCCCGGAGTAAAATATGATTTTGGCAATCATAAACATGACCCTCTAGTCCCCAAGAGAACCGTGGAAACAGATTCTTCCCTTTTGTAACTCAATTACTCATACATGACCGTAGTAAACTGAGGAAAGACATGAAGAAAGGAAACTATTGTAGCCTATTATAATGCAAATGTGTTGCTATCATAAGGCAGGTGCAACTAAACAGAGCAATTAGCATTACTAAAAGACTGTATAGGACAAACAGTCCAACCATAACTAATTATAAACCTGTCTAGGCCTCTCCTTCTTATGCGAGCACAGGGGTATATTCATGATCTCTGAGACTGGCCTTAGGAGGTCTACATCATGAGTATAAACTTAGTCTAAGCAGGGCTGCATGTCGGGCACTGCGGTCATTCCAGATCGGTCGTCTCAGCAGAATTCGTCTCTCTGGCCTCCAAGGGGACATGACACTGTTTATAAGAAAATACTATTCTGCTGTGCTGGAGATGTAGCTGTGTGACCATGTTTTGTCTAGGTGTTAGGAACTGTTGCTGAATGAGCAGGAAACAAAATTACCTACCTCTACATTGTCATCGACATGACGACAGGAGAGATTCAAGCATGTGAATCTATAAAACATAACAATGCAGGAGCACAACAATGTAGAGGTAGGTGATTTTATTGCCATTTCAATGTGGTCATTCCATTTTCCCAGTGATGTGAACGAGCGGACAGAGAGGTATTCCTTACCAGAAATGAATGTGATTCTTGTGTTGGCCGCTCACTTGCTTGTAAACATATTACCATTCACGGACCGTGTAAGGCATTGGCAGCTAATTTGACCTCTTTCCTAAAAGGAAAACCAACCCCTACAACTCTTCCCCAAATTACTGTATTTTCCAATGGAAGTTATTTAATGTTAAATGACCAAGATAGTTGTGGGATGATAGCCGGTATTCTGAATGTCTTTTCTATTTCACAGATAATAACTTGCTGTAATTACGTGCTTTTTCCTCCAGCGTGCATGGTTTCAGATGGCTCCTTGTGTCCTTCCATTCCAACTTTGCAGGCTGATTTCAACAAGCTAAGCTGACTTAAAGCCTTACAGTTTCAAAAAGATGTGGCATCACCCGCGGTTCCTCCTTTTGAGCAGAGTAGCTTCGCCCAGCTTGCTGCAAACGTGGCAGCTGTAGCAAACATAATTTAAAACACAATTTAATAAAATAGTAAATGCGCACAGTGTCTCACATCGGGAGATGGACCATTCCTGATTGGCGGCAGGAATGACTTGCCTAAAGTGTGCATGTTGGATTGACCGACTGTCTTGGGTCAACCAGCCTAACATGCATACTTTAGCCCGCACCAATATAGCTGTATAACAGCCAGGCGAACTACAGACACAGGTTCCTAGTCTGAAAAGGAGCACTGTGTCTGCTTGCTCTGACCAATCATGTTGTTACTCTCATGCTAAAAATGGCATGAGAGCAGCTGGAGGGCTGTTTAAGTTTCATTGACCCTTTTCTTCCGAGTTAGGCTTGGTGGTTTGAACAGTGCCTTTCTTCTCTGAAGACACTGCTATAAAAATATCAATTGCTTGTTGAGGCGCCCGCTATACCCACGCATGCTCTCCATGTTTGAGGCGCCATTGCCTGGCCCCAAATCACGCTGGAAGCAGTCGGTACAATTATCTTCCCAAATGTAGCTGAGCTGCACTACATCCCCCAGAAGTGCTGTCCTGTGAAATACTGCAGCCACTGGAGGAAATCAAACAAATGTTTGTCATCTCTATGAAACAGACTATTACATTATGAATAGGGTCACATAACACTGATGGACTAATTATACACTGGACACACAGGCAGTGCAGGTGCCTCGGCGAGGCTCTCATACATACAGGAAACAAACATCTATGTGCCAGGAGAGAAAGTGGCAGCAGAGAAGAGTGGGCTGAGAAGACAGCTGCATTACATCGCAGACAAGGAGACTATAACTTAATGTACAGGAAAAGCAAGACACCAACCAGATGTTGGACCCGCATCTCCAGGGTCTTCCTTGCACATGTAAAACTAATTTTGCTAAGTGCTTTTGTTTTTATTTATTTTTGAGAAATGACATTCTACAACTCATTTGATGGAGGTGAGTGCAGTGCTACTAAGTTCTTCTTGTTAGCAGTGAGTTCCAAGACCCGCTGTTCTTTATTTACCCCATCACTTACACCTGTCACGAGCCACCACTGTTTGCCATTAACATCTGCGTCTTGATACCTTTGAACTATAGGTTGCAACGACTTCCAGTGAAATACAATTGTTTAAAGCACCAACCTCCCACAGAATTTTGGGGAGCTGGGCCATTGCATTTTTACTGTCCCAATACTGCTGGTATAGTGCACTTTTTCAAAAGCAATTGGCACTGGCTTGGTCATTACCTTCCAGAAACTCTTTGGAGTAATACTGGCCCTTATACATTCTCTATTTTCAAGTCTTTTTGGAGACATTCCCTTGATGTTATTCCTGATTTGCTGCATTTTGGTTCTATTTTTGATGCTTTGCAATGGATTTTCTGCTTTGAATTCCACTGGTCATTGAGTTACCACCAGTCCAGCTGTGCCATGAGTGCTTGATACGATTCTTTGGAGCCTCACTGCTCCAGAAACTGACAACTGACTGTTTATTGTCTTTCAGACCTGCCTGGTTTACTTGCGTGCAACCCATGGTTCATTGCCTCTGGTGTCCCTTTGAATAGGGACACAGGGCCTCATTTATGGGGTTTTTGGGCAGCACTGCAGGCCTTGCTGCTGCACCGCCCGACGGCAAAAGAAAAGGGAAGGAATACACCGTATCTTTTAGATTCGGCGCATATCTGTCCTTTTACCCCCCGCCGGCACTCAATGGGCTGCCGTACGTCAACACAGGCAGCTTCGCATCACGGTGTAAGGGTTACTGCGTTGCAGGTATGATTATTTTTGAGCAGAAGGGAAACTTTCCGACACAAAAACAATCAAAAGAGGCTTCTCCCTCTTTCTATGTGTGCTGCAGAATGCAGCGCACAGAAAAAGAAAAAACGAAGAGAAATAAAGATAATTTCCTAGTTATGCCTCCCTTATGCCTTCTCTGGGGAGGCATAGATTTTTGGCGCTGCCTCAGACTTACGATTTCTTGTAAATCTGTGGCAGGGTAAAAAAGCCATGGATCTTGCTGGGAACATCCCCGGCAACACCCATGGAATGCCCCTTTCATGCAGTTTTCTGTGTGAAACGGGCACATATTTTCTTAGTGCTGCTATGTTCTTGTCTTTGGTATTACTTGTGTCCGGTATTTTGTCCTTTATAGCGCCGGGACGCCCCTTTGCTGGGGCAGCTGTGCGCTCTATAAATCCGGATAACATAACATAACATAACATTTATAAGGCCATGAAAAGCAACTCAACTTGGCTTAAGGTTATCCCAGTGGCATATTGCACCACTGGAACATCAAAAAAGTGATGTTCTGGCGGTGCAATTGTGCCGGTAGTGCCCCATAAACGAGGCCCTCAATGTTTGTCTTGCAATGCAACTGGCTGTTCCTATGAACATGGATCATATGATGAGTTGAATAACGACCCATTTTCAGAGCTGTCCTATAAACTTGCAGTAGATTCAAGACTTCTATTATGAGACACTCCCGTTTTCAGTGATGGATGCTTTGGCTCCTAGAATTTCAAACTTCGACTCTGGTAAAAACGGATGCAGTACGAGAAAATATTTTCTCAGCATCGGCTGATAACGAGAATCATATCCGTTCTTTGGAGCTTATAAATGGGCCTATTGCAGAATCATTGAAAGTTAAAGCTGAATCCATTCTGGATTTAATAGACCATCAATATTTGGAAGAAATACTAGGTACCTCTGGTTCCAGTTAATTCGGCCCCTTTTCAAAACATTTATTTTGTACTTATTTGGCCTATTTCTTTTATTATTATATATTGAAGTATTGCACTGAATTTGCTTGGCTTGTGCTTTAATTATTTTATTAGTCACTGAGTTGCTTTCACGACCAAGGAGGTGGGTGTAGTGATTTTCCTTCTGGACCCGGTTTGGTTCTCCCATAGTTTTGCATTTAAGGCTGACTCTGCTTGCTTCGCATAACCACCTATAGCACATTTGCTTTTGTGAGAGTGTTTTTTGAGAACATACTGTACATGGTGTTTGTTATTCAGGAACTCTTCTTGGGGTTAGTTTACACATTTGTACAAGGTTGCTGTGAATACATAACAGGTTAGTGAACTGCTTTTTCTGCTGGTTCATCAACAGTTCCTAATGCCTAGAAATAACACGATAACACAGCTGCATATCCAGCACAGCACAACCATATCATCATTTTAACTTTGTCCTATCCCCTACGGGACCAAGAGAAGAACACAGGCGCCCTTGCTCTATGGTACATTGTGTCTGCATACAGGCAGGGTTGTTTTTGAACAGGAAGGCACAACTTCCTGAACAAAAACAATCATCATATTTTCCTCTATGCGTGCTGAAGAATGCAGCACTTGTAGAAAGAGAAAATGAGGAGAAATAAAGACATTTCTCTTTTTTACACCTCTGATGGGGCGGCGTAGCATTTTGACTCATTCCCAGGTTTACTTGTCTTTGTAAGTCTTAGAATGTGCCAAAAACTGTGGTGGATGTGTGGGAACACCCACGTTTCAACCATCGAACACCTTCCCAACACAGAGGAACGTTAGGAAGTGCCTTGTGCTGCCTTGTATCAATCCAGATTTACTAACCATACAGAGCTATGCAATGTTGCTTTGCATGGCTTAGTAAATCTGACTTGAGGGCTTGGGTCATCTGGTGTGACACAATGGAGATGCAAGCGCTTAGAAAATCTGGGCCCCTATGTCTATTACCAGATATGTACTGTGCCTCTTGCTGTAGATTCCCAATATCCATCACAAGAGCTTGCCAGTGCCCCATAAAATAGACGCCTAATTGGAAGAGCTGAAAACTGTCTAGTGTAAGATATTCCCAGTGTCTTGTACAAGTGGTGAGCATTGCCTGGTACAACACCTGCCCAGTGCTGATGGAAGGAGCAGCACACTGCCTAGTGCAAGATATCTTACTAAAATGCATTCTTAATACAACTCTCACAGTCACAAAGATATATTTGTACAGCTTTATCAATCCAAGGCCACCAAATGTCCTCTGTGACTCCTTGTTTAGAGGTCGAAATTCGTAAGTGCCCTTCATGTGCCAACATGTCAGTCCTTTTCCGCAAGCTGAAAGGTACAACTAACAGTTCAATGCTGTTCACCAGATGTTCCACACACAATAACTCCACTACAGCATGCACTTAAGGGACAAATACTGTGCTCACACAGCGCATATATGGCCATCCACTCTTCACCCCTTGACTTGAGACAAAACAGTGTCCTGTTGAAGTGCAACTCTCTATTCCCGCTCTGTAATCAAACCATCAGGCAAACCCAGTATCTGCCTTGCCTCTCACACAAAAATATCTTCTACAATTTTTTCATCAGTGCTATCAGCAAGTAGCATCCTGGATAAATAATCTGCCTTCAAGTTTCGTTTTCCAGACACATATTCAATGTGATAATGCTATATTACATGTGTGAAATTGCCACTTAGTTTCTCCGGGTGTAGCTCCCCCCCCCACCTCCCCTTTAGTGCTCAACAAGAGGTTTGTGGTCTTTGCATAACACAACTCAAACACCCCACACAAATTTTCTGAACTGTTTAGTAGCTCACCTCAATGTCATAGCTCCTTTCTCAATGGTAGAGTAGGTCAACTCTGACCCCAGCAGTGCTTTAGATACAACGACAATTACCTCCTCCCTACAGTCACTCCATTTCTGTAATAATACTGCACCTGGGCCACTGTTGCTTGTGTAGATGATAATATAAGCACGGAAGAGGCATCGCCATCATCCACAAGGAAACGCTCTGATGCACCACCACTGAAGACAACACCACATCAATCATGGAACACCTCAACGTCCAACTTCAAACATACTTCAAGACTACCATCAAAGGAACCCTCTCCTACAGCCCCCTAGGTCCCCACCTTGGTTGGCCACCATCTTCAAATTTGTCTCACCTCTAGCTCTTCTCCAAGCACTACATGATCCTCTGCAACCTCTATTTCTACTTCGACGATCCTAAAGATGCAAACTCCACCAACGTCCTGAAAGCATGAGCAACATCGACCTCACACAGCAGGTCACCTTTCCCACACACAGCGCAGAACACACACTGGGCCCTATCTTCTTAGCCAGTGACAGTCATGTTCAGCCATGTAACCGAGCTAACATGGACCAACCACACCATCATCCACTTCACCATCACAGGCTCCCTGGGCTCCACCACCAAGCCCCTCAGTTCCTCTCACTACAGATGGAAAAAAGTTACAGAGACCCAGTGGACTGCTGCCCTCAATATCACCAGGCCCATCACCACCAGAATCTTGGAGCTGGAAGTCCAGAATTTCTCCAACTGCCACCATGAACAAGCCCACAATCTTAGCATCATCCAGGACAGCAAACTCACCATGAAGTGCCAGGTCAAAGCAGTATCATTCTCCTGCTTCCGCACCCTCTGCATGCTTCGAACGATCTTCTGATGGATCCCCGTCAACAACAGGAAAACAGTTACACAAGCTCTCGTCACCAGCCGACTGGACTACAGAAACATACTCTGTGTTGGCACCACCCCCCTCCTCATCAAGCGATTTCAGCCAGACTCATCCTCAACTTCCCCAAAGGGGCCAGCAAACACCTGCCACCTCAGACGCCTCCAATGGCTCCCTGCCCAGAAGAGATGTCAGTTCAAGATGCTAACTCAATCCTTAAAAGCCCTTCACAACCAGTTATCAGCCTACATCAAACACCACCGGAACTTCCACAAGCCCGCCAGACAACTACCCTTTGCCTCACTCGCCCACATTCCCTGCATCCACCAAAGTCACAGCGGAGACCATTCGTTCTCCTACCTGGCTGCCAAGTCATGGAACAACCTCACACTCCACCTGCAAATGTCACTTTCACTCGCTGCATTCAGAAAGGGACTCCAGACCTGGATCTTCAATTAAAGACCCACGAGACCTCAGAGCCTGGATACCCCCAGTGATGGTTAGCCGTACTCTATAAGTAGTGCTTTATTGATTGATATTGGAATCCCAAGGTTTGAAAGGTTTTAAAAGGAGAGAGCCTAGAATGTCTCTACTGGGCACTGGCAATTCTCACTTCAGATATATGCACTTCCCATTTAAGCAAATCCTTAAGGGTTGCTGCTTTATGACCAAAATGGAGATTACATTTTGAGCAGTATTTAATCAGACGCAAGTAAGACTTTAACTATTCCTTATTTTCTGTAGACGGACTTCCACAATTGCTTTCGAAATATTCATTTGGAGTTTCACACTATGAGCACTTACATAGTGCCCAAATAATCCAAACCATTCGTCTCAAACTTGCATTGTCAAAATGTAACTGGAGTCCTCCATATCAAGAAATACAATACTTTGTTCAACCTGTCCTCATGTTCAGCCAAATTATTACCAAATACTAAGATGTGATCTTGAAAGTACAATACACCAGACAAATCTTGGAACATCAACCTCATCAATCTCATCTTGAGTGTTAAAAATCATACCCACTTTCAAGATACACAGCATCTCATATATATTAGTCAGAGGTTCACAATCCACCCAAATATTATGATTGAAATCGTGTAAATCAACAAACACCCTCAGCGATTAGTTACCTTTGCGGTTAAAACTATAGGTGCTAATTACTCAGACCCTTCATGGATTCTATGATGTCACGTTGACACAACTGATTCAACTCTCTTTGCAACTCCCCCCGTAAACATAGAGGTATCTTGAAAACCTTAAAGACCACAGCCTTGAATCTTTGAGCATGATTTGATGCTGAAAATCAGTCTGTTTCCCCAGTTTGGCTGCCATAATTTCATGGAATTTCTGTATACCTCAATCATTGTAAGACAAACTCAAACAGTCCTCACATTGAACAAACGAGATTTGAATATAATGCAATCAGGAAGATTAGGATTAAAATGATGTCCAATTTACTCTGGTCATCCCATCCCAACAATTTGGATGTTAATCCAGTATTTGAGAAGCACGAACAATTACCCGAAGTTGTCAAGGCGCTGGGGGCCATCGGGAAGATTAAGCAAGATATTGCCCAGAGCCACATGGTGATATGGGCAGACCTGCCGTCAGGACCGGAGATCGAACCATGAGCCCCCGTGTTCTGGCGTCAGTCGCCCTGGCCTCTGCGCCACACCTCTTCCCTACTTTGGTAAATAAACTACAGACAACGTAGTATTTTTCTCTAATTCAAGCTGTGCCTCAAATTCACCCTCAACCTTTGTGCCACTGTAGGCAAACATCTTGACATTGAAGGGTTTCAATGTAAGGGGTTGAATTTTTTCCAACATCTGTAAACCAAATGTATTAAACGGTGACCACAAATCTGCCATCACTAACAGTTCAATGCTGGGCACCTGATATACCACACACATTAACACCACTGTAACTTGCACTTAAGGGACAAACTCTGAACATCCCTGGAACACAAGTTCAGTTGAGATGGATGGCACAGATCGGATGTTTCCTCCTAACATGACCTGCAGAATTCAAGCGATATATGCACTCCTAACTATCCAGGTTTCCAGTTTCACCCTTCCATGTATTTCTACATGTTAGACTGGGCACCACATCAATGCTGTCACCATCACTGCCATATTCTTCTAACTTGGACACCAGAGACTTTTATGAGATGTGACAAACTCCAGCAAAGTGCCCTTTTTATTACATTTGATAAACGTCTGGGATAGGGCTGGGCAATGTTTCAGTGATGTTGCATGATTTTTGCAGCCACATCTGAAACACATTAATACTTTTCTCATACAAGAATGACCACAATGATAATCATGTGTTTCGACTGGGACCTGGTCTCAGCAAAACTCTTATCAACTTTTGTTCTATCCTTACAATTTGATATTTCACTGCACTGTACTGAATTGTTAGAAGATGACAAATAATAAAAGTAAGCATCCGAATTCTCTATGGCTCTAGCAATGCCTACTGCTGTATCCAAATCTGGAATGTCAGTCAAAAGAAAAGGCTCTTGAAATGTCCTTAGCTCATTGTGCACATCATGATAATTGCACGTGATAGCCAGGGTCCTTACGGCTGATACAAAGTTGAGAAAACTGTAAAAATATATTTCTTTCCAAACAGCATTCCTGAATGGAGGGAAATATTTATCCTGTGCTTCTAGAACAGTTGCATATTCATCTACCATATAAGTAAAATCTCCAGCTTCCAGTTGGTGACTTTCTACCCATATCTCTATGATGGGTAATACTTTTAAAATTGCCCTGCCCTCCAGGCCTAAGTTTTAGAACAATAGTGCTTTTTTCTTTTTACTAGTGAAAATGTCTCACTCTATAGTATCGCCACAGACTTCAGAAGCCTCTGTCTATCTTGATCACTCCAAAGGTGTTTTTCCCTGAGTTGACAAGAAAGGTTGAGGAGGACATATAATCAAATCAAGGTCGGGGTGTCACTGTTCCAAGGAAAAGGGTGTAGGTCTTAACCATATCAGAAGGGGAACAATCAACAAGACATCTCCAAAGATACCATACTTTTATGTATTACCCAAAATACATAAGGGGATTCATCAAACACATACCCTCATTCCTAAAAGACACATGAGATGACCTCAACATGATCGCCAGCTTGGACAACATAGAGAAGATCAACATCTTGATGACCCTTGACGTTGAAGCACTACACACGAATATTCCCCACGATGCAACTACTGAGGTTATAGACACCTGCCTCAGAGCAGCAACACTGACTACCACAGCACCGGTCGACTTTATCATGGAATGCGCCACGATGGCCTTGAAAAACAAATTCTTTAAGCACAAATATCAGTTATACCACCAAATACAAAGCACTTTAATGGGCAGTACCCTAGCCTCCAGCTTGGCCTGTTTATACATGACCCATTTTGAATGTCATCATATATTCACACCATCCAACCCCTACCAGATGAATATCATCACCTGGAAACGATCCATTGACGATATTCTCATGTTCTGTAATGGTGATGAGACCAGATGTCACAAACTTAACGAATGGGTCAATATCCTGGACCCCCTCCTCATGAACACCAGGGCCCACTCTCACAAAGAGATACCATTTGTGGACCTTGTGATCTCCATCAACCAAGGAGAACTTCGCACAAGAACTTACAAGAAGAATACCGACTGCAATAGTCTGCTTACATTTGATAGCCAACATCTAAGAGCTCTAAGTGAGAATCTACCTTTCGGTCAATTCTTACATATCTAGAGGAATTTCAGCACCTTGCAAGCCAAAACCCTGAGGCACAACCTGCAAAGAAATTATCCACTAAGAGTGATCAGAGAAAAGAGCCCACAATAATAACCATGAGGCCCAATTAGAAAATACCACACGATCAACTGAAGATGTCATCACGTGCGTGATCACCTTTACTCCAAAGTCTAACAAAATAAAGAACATCATTATGAAACACATGGAACATTTTGAATGCAGGTTGCATGAACTTGGTTTGGCCATGGTTCGCATTCAATAGAACCCTGAACTGGAAAGACCAACTGGTAAATACAAGACCACGATCCAGTAAAGATCCAGGACAACCCACTTTATGGGCACTTTCCCCAGTGACTGGCCACTACCCATGAGGCTCTTGTAACGTATGTCCTTTCACCCCACACTCACAAGAATTAAGTCTGGTCAACAGCTTTACATGGACACAAAGACAACACACAAATAGTAACACCAAGAACTGCGTGTATCTCATCACTTGGCCATGCAACATATACTATGTACAGATGATGAATGAAGCCATTAGGATCAGGATAGGGGAACATGGAAGTGTCATCCAATGTGGATGCAGCGCAACAATGATGAGCAACCATTTCAATAAACTCATCAGAGGTTCTAAGATGGACAATCCTGAAATCCAACCTAGTGTGGAACGCAACATCGCTCTTTAAAAAAGCATAAGCAGGCCTGAATGATGACATACCGTGGGTTGAATGGTGACAGAATGTTTATATGAACAAACACACTCTAGGTACTCTTAACGCGGTCACAACCTAAGGGAATCGTATACCACTACTATTCAATATCCCCAACTTGACGATATATATTTTCTATATATTTTTTACTACCCTCTTTTTAAGAAAATCGCCTATCCTGCATTGCATTCGAAAATACAGAACCTCCTTCTTGATGCGAGGTTGATCAAATTCTCAACTACAGAGGTTCCATCTTAATGGAAGGTTGATGAAAAATACGATCTGACCGTTAAATCATTCACAGGTCATAATGAAGTGATAACAGTCTAATTATAACATCCTATACACACAACTTGACCAACCTTGGGAATGGACCCCCCCCATCAACAATAGACAATACTGCCATCACTTTGGTTTTCACTTTATGAGAGCCAGATCTAGCACAATCAGTTTCCCCACTATTACAATATGGCTGCCAGACATGAGCGGTGACCGCTCTCCAAGTAACTCCATGGGCAACGTCCCAGCCAATATAATGAACTGGCCCCTCACTAGTCCTTGCCCCTGGCGACCAGAGGAGCTGAGTAGGTTCACTGAAGAGGGAACGCTGCAATACATTGAGTTTCGCATCATACAATCTCCTTCAGGATACCGGAGATCATGATCGATAATTGACCCTCCTCTGCTCCTAATACACAAAAGAGATATCATACCTCTCTTCCAAGTCTTGTTTGTCATCCTCTTTTAGCCCTCAACAGTGCACGTCCTCTGCCCCGACCGATAAGACATAGCTGCCCGTCCACTAGGCAAGGCTATGCTTTTGGGCCAGGGGAAGCACACAGACAAGCAAAATCGCATGTCTTATTATTCACATTTTGTATGAGTCATGTTATGAATGTACAGAGCACATGAGGCATTGGGCAAATATTATCAGAGGGAACCTACGTTATTGCGAATTGATAAAGGATGCATGGCACACTTTGTTGTGTGTGGCACTTTTCCCAAAAATCTGGTTCATGATTGAAATACACCTCGTTTGTTGCCAGAAAGGAAATACTTCATAATTTTATTTAGTTACTATCATGTTTCTCATATTCTTTTTGTAGGATGGACAATCAATTTTACTACAAAACAAGTAGGTACCAACTGCATAGGGTAAGACATAATATGCTCAAAATGTACAGTAGTTTATTCAATCTTTATTAAACCTGAAGAAGCGCAGCAGTTCTCTTATAAACCAAAGAGGTGCAAAACATGTTGACCTGCACTTTATCCCACTAGCGTCTTGGACCCATTACTGACCCTTATAAGTATCACCAACCATTATGGCCTTTTAACCTTACAGGGTAGTCAACATAATGGTAAATCTGGCATCCCCTAGTCAGTTTTATCTCACTATAAACATACCTCACTTATCACCCCACTTCGGACACCCTTGCACTCATCATACGGCCACCAAACCAAAAAGCTTTGCGAAAGTGACCCTTCGGAGGACCTGTAGGGCAGCGCAGCGCTGGCACGAAGAGGAGCACCTGCACGATGATAAAGTATGACATCCCTAAGGATGTGCGAGGGCACAAGAAACAGTCTTGTTGACTGTCCCCCTTCTGATTTGTCTAAAACCTACACCCGTTTCTTAGGACCAGTGATCCCTGACCTTGATATGAGTATAGTTTTGGAGCACGGGCACTAGACCTTCATCCGCTCCCAGTACCCCCTTCATTTTTTGATACTTGAGGAGAAAATACAGCTTCTAATCCTGATTGGATGAGTAGAACAAAGAGGCGGGGCACAGTCCCTGATGCCAGGAGACTTTAAAAGACTACTTAACAAGTGGTCGCCATTGCTCATTTCATATGTGTGATTTATTTGAGGCTTGCAGTGATGTGGCAATATTTGCAGTAATGTTCTAATTCCAGATTCATGATACTTGGCAGGACTGCCACTGTACTCATATAATACTGGTTCTATGATACATGATCTGTAAAAAGAGTCAAGACTTTATTTAATGTATTTATTTCACTTCATATCAGCACAATATTTCACACTTAGTGTAATTCACCATTGGATTTATCAGTGGTAAACTAGGGGTCAGATGTCAGGCAGGTTGCAAACTCTCGATTTACAATTGACAACCACTGCTTTTGACCTGCCTCTTAATATATATGGCCCTTACATTCTCTGCCTACAACAAGAAACAGAACAAATGACACAAGTTCAACAAGGGAGAGAAACTGGGCGCGACCAAAACTGAGACTTAGAGAGATGCCAATGCAGTGCTTAAATCATCCTCCCATTCTTCATGTGGAACAGATGTATTTTCGGAGTCATGAACGTCTGGGGAGCTGTGGCTTATCAGCTTCTCTTCTGTTAGGCTTTTACTGCAAGTAATCATTGAAAAACACAAATAAATTGTTAAAGTGTGACTTGTTCATGGACTGAACAGCAGAATTCACTTAGGTTGTCATGATACTTAATGAGTATGTACAATGCAAATTTACTGTGATGATTATTTGCATATTATTTGATCATTCTAAATTTCAATGAATTTTACTATTTTTCATGAATAATTGAGCTGTCCCGTCATAGAGTTGGTGAGCAGCACTTTTGGGGTCAATCGGACCCCAGCAGTCAGTGCATAGAGGCTGCAGAGGCTGCAGAGATAGTGTCTCCACCCATGCCATGGCAGACCACCCATCCTAATTAGATGTAACTGTTGCAGCAGAATTCTTGTTTGCTTCTCACAAACTAGCCCCCAAAGCAGAGATTTATTTCCAATAAAAAATAAACAAAACTAATGTCCCTGACATGCAGGGTGTCCCCCCCCCCCCCCAGCCATGGAGACCACTGTTGTCTTTCCCTGCCCGGTTTCGCAATATTCCCAATGTTAGACACAGGCTTTTCGTGTACTTGTAAATATGCCCATTGTTCACAAATCCTTTTGTGTGAAAGGGGCGTGCCATGGGTGTTGCAGTGTGTGTTCCCACGCATCACCCATGGCTCCTATCACATTTCCAGATTTACAACCTTCGTAAACTTAGCATAGGGATGCACAACCAGGAGAAATATTTTATTTTCTTCTCGTTTTCTGCTTTCTATGCGTGCTGCATTCAGCACACAGAGAAAGAGAAAAAACACCTCTTGTGATTGTTTTTGTATAGGAAAATGTCCATTTCCACTCAAAATTTCCCCCCTAAAACGCAGACAGCAAGGGCGCCTGCGCTAGTGCATGGCAGCCTATTGTGCGCCAGTGTAGTGAAAAACGCAGGGATGCAAAATATTATTGTAAATATGATGCATCCCTGTGCTTTGAAAGTGACTCAGTGTGGGGCAGCCAAATTCCTTGCGGTGCCACGCTGAGTCGCTTTCCCGTAGATAAGGCACAGTGGGTTTATTGCTGCATCAAAGGCAGAGACCTGTGGAAGATGGCTTACTGTCAGTGGAGGCTGCACCAGCAGTCAATCAGCAGTTGTTCACCTCCATTAACAGGGGCAACTAAGAGTTACCTAGGGCAGTACCTCACTAATTTACAACAGGACTCCCCCTCTGTAAAATGCAGGTCCCATTTGTATTCCATATTACAATGGTGGGATGAGTCTATTTATTAATTGGCACTAGTGCCCTTAACACATGTCACTACTACCAGGGTTAGATGTGGGTGAAGAGGCTATTTATTAACTGGCACTAGTGCCCTTCCACACATGTCACTACTACCACGGTTAGATGTGGGTGAAGAGGCTATTTATTAACTGGCACTTGTGCCCTTCCACACATATCACTACTACCAGGGTTAGATGTGGGAGATGAGGCTATATATTAACTAGCACTAGAGAGCTTTGTTATGGGCATCATCTGGAGATGTGAAAGGGTCCAACAGTGGCCACAGCTCTGTTTGAAAGTGTATATGAACCCCACACACTGACTTCAGGAGTAAGTGGAAACTATTTCAGAGCTCTCAGGAATTCAAGAAGGTTGTTTTTTATAAAGTAAACGTGTACGTGTTTGTTAATCCTTTTCTGCTGCTACCACACCAACCTCATTCACTTACCGAGTGGTGCTTATTGGTCAGACGTGGGCAATCCTCCACATGCTGACCTTGAATGCTGACTATTTAACGTCAACTTATACATGCATATTATAGTTTCCCCGCCCCTACTCCCCTATTTATTGAGTCTTGTTCTCTGATTTAAATTGTGCAATCCTGCACTAATTGACATCACATGCAATAGTCAAGGAGGTCCTATGCAATGTAAGGTATTAGGTGTTAGAACTTTGTTTGAGTATTGGTGGACATGTGAGTGGTTCGGCCTTCCAATGCACTAGGCTCACACACTTACATTCATTCCATGTACAGTTTGTATAAATATCTTCCATTGATCCCAGTGGTTAACGGGTGGACTATAGGGCCATTTTGTGGTTTTTGTATACGTTGTTTTCTTGACAGAGAATTTGGTATCTCTAAGCAGGCTCAGCATCCAGAGGGTACAGGCTAACCTCAAGCACAGTGAGCTAAAGCAAATGCCTTCGTGCAACACAGGCCTTCCGACACTTTTTCCCAGATAAGAGCAAACACCTCCCTGCTGAGCCTCAGTGATGAAGAGCCAGTGGGTCACTTTACCGCAGATAAACTTACCGAAGGTGTAGGTGGCCTGGAATCCCTTCATATTCGTTGACTCATCACTGTGGAACTGGAGAAGAAGGAAGCTCCCGGTGGAGGTCACTGGTGGGACTAGACTGGATCCACAGTATTTCCCAATAAGCGGGGAGGTGGTCTTGGCACCATCGAAAATAGACAAGGAGTCATAGGCGCATTCTGGATGAGATTCAACTGCAAAGGATGTGAATGTCAATGAGACCTGCAGGGTGTAAAAGAAGTATGTGTTAGTCCTTAAATGATACCGCTGTCATGCCAGCAGGAGATAGAGTGCGTTGGGGAAGAAAACTATGTGACAGTCGTTACTGACCACCTCTATCATGCCAGTAGGGGATAGTGTGAAAAAAGGAAGATGTATGCACTGGCTCCTATTTACTATTACTGTCTTGCCACCAGGAGGCAGTGTGACATAAGGAAGCAGAAGTATGTGTTGGCCCCTATTTACCATTACTGCCCTACCAGTAGGGCGAAGTGTGACATAAGGAAGGACAAGTATGCGTTGGCCCTTATTTACCATTACTGTTCGACCAGCAGGAGGCAGTGTGACATAAGGAAGCAGAAGTATGCTCTGGCCCTTATTTACCATCACTGTCCCACCAGCAGGGGTCTCTTGAGCTCTTATATATACACAGTTCAGTGCCTAGACACCTTCATCACCCAGAAGTGACAGATGATCATCTGAGTGGAATGGCAAGCTAGGTAAATTTTTTAAACATGACTGACTACCTGTTCTGGAAAATCATGATGCCATACCATCGCCTTAGGCAGAACCCTAAGAGGAACTTCATGATTCCAGGGCATACCTGGCTTGTGTTCTTAATGCGTTCTGATTGTCAGTACATTGGGTAGCTGTGGCACTTACCTTGTATCCAGCTGGAGCCACGAGGTAGAAACCACAGTCCATATTGGCACCGTAAACATTGGGGAAGTTGGGGGATGACACGGTGCCAGCAGAGCTGGTGAATGTGCCGCCACATTTTACTGTCAAACGAAAGAAAAAATCATCTTAAGTACTCTGCAGCATTGAGTTCTGCACACAAGTTTGCAATGTCCTCACGCACAAAACAAAGAACAGCTCAGCTTCAGCCCTTCAACAACTGTGTGCCAAATTGGAGGCAAGAGAAGGGTTCTGCCTGAGGCCCCCTGCACGCTGTTTGTACTTCAGCTCACGTGTCCCTAAAATAGTAGTCCATGGCAAGTAATTGAAGATATAAGTGCACATCTGGCAACCAGCTGCGTAATGTCATGAGGTCCCAGCCAGAAAGTAAACATTTTCTCTCAGGATAGGGAATAATAGAGCTCATGTCAAGGGAGCAGTTCTGTCACTATAGGACCCCTACTATCAGAGATCCTTGTTGGTATACTCCCACGTCACTTACTGTTAGTGTGTCCATATATTTTGTGCACAGTGTGAGCTTTGACAAACCTGATCATCAGTGGGCAAGATTCCACAGGCCAGGAGATCAGAAACAAAATACCACTAATCCTTGTACCACCCCCACTCCCTTCCTCAGTCTCAAGGGGATTATGTCAGTATATTGGGCCCACGACACCTCCTTGTATTCCGTGGGTAGACCTCTATTGATTCTGAGAAACAAGCACTTTCTGCAGTAACCCTTATGCAACATGAAAAGAGATCCTCAGCTCACTGGGTGTCAACAAGAGGCATTTGCGTCCTCTCTCTCCCTTTGCTATAGGAGGCCTTTGCTCCCTCCCTCCCCGGCCTGAGATGTCCTGACACCAAGGACTGTATTATTGATGAAGGAGGTCTTTGCGATCTCCCTCTCCTGACCGAGAGCACCCCAAAACCAAGGACCGTACCATTGCCATAGTAGGCCTTTGCGACCTCCCTACCCTGACTGAGAGCTGCCAACCCTGAGGACTCTACCATTGCTGTAGGAGCCGTTGCGCTCCCACCTCCTCTGTCTGAGTGCGCCCAACACCAAGGGCCGTACCATTGTTGTAGGAGGCCTTTACAAAACACTCCCTTTCTGAGAACGTGTTGACAGGAGAGACCTTACTATTGCTGTAGATGGACATTGCGACCTCCCTCCCCTGACTTATAGTGCCCCAACACGTAGGACCATACCACTGCTGATATGTTGTGTTAGCTGTACTTATATAGTGCATGGCTACCCCAACATCAGGGCGTCCCAGCGTAGCAGGCAGGAGTCCAGGGAAAGTGATGCTAGTTGGATGGAAAGAAAGCCAGGCATAGTCTGTTTCTGAAAGACCAGGGGACAAGGGCGCAGAATTCATACATATCATGCGCTAGATGGATGAAAACAACCAGGCTTTGATCTGTTTTCTAAATGCCCAGTGATCGTGTGTGCTGAGTGCTGTGAGAGAAATAGAGTTCCATAGGGCTGGGGCCAAGGACCTAAAAGAGATCCCGTCCGCTCTACTCCTGTGTACCCTAGGAGTGCAGGCCAAATGCAGGTCTGCTGAGTGCAGTGCTCGCGTTGAGACATATCGTGTAGAGAGCTCCTGCAGTTTTTGGGGGCCCAGGCCGTGTAAGATCTTATGGTTGGTGCAGAGAGTTTTCAACTGAATACTCTGTTCGACAGGCAGCCAGTGTAGGTGGTGCAGGAGATGGGATGTATGGCAGTGCAAATAGAATGCAGGCAGATGCATTCTTTGCCTTTGAAGTCTCTTCATGACAGTTTTGTTTACTCCAAGTAACAGTCCATTGCAGTAATCGAGGCATGACAGCACCACCGATTGAATAATCACCTGACGGATGGAAGCATCAAAAAACCCAAAGATCGGTTTCAAACCCCGTAGGTGGCCAAAGCATGTACCAGCCACTTTTTTGGCGTGAATTTCGAAAGAGCGGGAGTTGTCCATCAGGACCCCTATATTCTTAACTGCACTTTTTGGTTGGGGAGGAGTGCCCAGTGTGGCATGCCACCACTGGTAGTCCCATTTATGAGTGTACCGGCCTACCAGAAGCACCTCCGTTTTTGAGGAGTTAAGTTGAAGATAGTTATCCGCCATCCAGTTGTAGATGGCCAGGACATCTTAATGGAATTTCAGTTGGTCTTGGGCTCGGTTATTGGTTAAAGTGAATATCAATTGCGTTTCATCCGCGTATGATATCATATTGATCTGCCGAGCTTTGGTCAAGAGGGCTAGAGGAGGCTGTAGGAGCACTTTGCGATCTCCTTCCCTCCTGTTTCTCAGAGCTCGGCGACACCAAGGACCATGCCATTCCCGTAGGAAGCCTTTACAACCCACTCACTGAGAGCAGCCTGACACCAAGGACCGTACCATTGCTGTAGGAGGTCTTGACGTCCCACCTCCTCTGTCTCAGGGTGGCCTGATACCAAGGACCGTACTGGGGCTGAGGGAGGACTTTGCGACCGTCCGCCCCTTTCTGAGTGCGTCCTGACACCAAGGACCGTACCATTGCTGTAAGAGGCCTTTACAACCCACTCCCTTAACTGAGAGTGGCCTGACACCAAAAGCCGTACCATAGCTGTAGGACGCCTTGTCATCCCACCTCCTCTATCTGAGAGGACTCAGCACCAAGGGCCATACCATTGCTGGTATGGAACAAGGCCTTAAAATTCACTCCCTTGACTGAGAGTGGTCTGACACCAAGTGCCTTCATATTGCTGTAGAACTCCTTGCTTCCTCCCTCTCATTACAGAGACCGCTCCACCATTAAGGACTGTACCATTGCTGTAGTAGGCCTTTGCGACCTCCCTCCACTGACTGAGAGCATCCCGACACCAAGCGCCATTCCATTGCCATAGGAGGCCTTTGTGACCTCCCTCCCTTGACTGAAAGCACCCGACACAAAGGACCATACCATTGTTACAAGAGGCCTTTGCGACTACCCTCTGCTGAAGGAGAGTGTCCCGACACTAAGGACCATACCATTGCTGTAAGAGACCTCTACATTCCTCCTCCCTGTATGAGAGCAGCCTGACACCAAGGACCGTACCTCTGCTGTAGAAGGCATTGAACCCAGTGGCTGTGATAGAGCTGTCCGTCACAAACTCCAGCAACATCTGATTTCCGGAAGAGGTGAATGGCTGGAGCTGTCTGGTCCCACATGCTCTGCTGAGTAAGACTGGGGCTGTCTTATTGTTGCCATCATAAATTGTGAGATAGTCAGAGGTGCAGCTTGGAGATGATTGGAGATCGAAGGCATCAAACAGCAGAAGAATCTGAGAACAAAGATCAGTAAATTAGACATTCGGCCTCCGATGTGTCTAAAACTTTCTATCCATCATTTCTTTTAAAAAGACCTTATTTTCAATTTTTGAAAGTTATCAGCAGATTAGACTCAGGCGGTGATTTTGCATTCACGTTTGGACAATACCTGCACCTCTTCACCTCGACTCTTAAATTTAGTGACTGTTTCCCTTTACAGCCTCCCTCAGCACCTTCCCTCCACTTCAGTTGTGTGTTCAAAGAGACATGACACCGTTATGTTGTCCCTGCACCTCCTGTCTTCTCTCGTTGTGCCTCTACTTGTAACCAAACCTCTGCTGAAGCTCAGGTATGTCTTGTGAAGAATTTACAAGCTAGGGGGCATGTTTATGAAATTGGTGGCACTGGGCAGCTCAACAAATCATGTTGCTGCACTGCCCTGCATCACAGGGAGAGGGAAGCAATGCACCGTATTTATCCAATATGGCGCATTCCGGTCCTCTTCCCCTGTGATGGCACCATTTTGGCAGCATAGTGTCAACACAGACAGGGGTGCCTTCCTGCACAAAAACAATCCTGAGAGGCTTTTTCCTCTTTTAATGTGTGCTATGGAATACAGCACACGTAGAATGAGGAAAAACCGTGGAGGAATACAAATATTTCTCCTACTTATGCCTTCCCTGGGAAGGGGTTACATTTTGGGGCATTCCTAGGTTTAAAAGTCCTTGTAAATCTGGGAATATGTCAAAATCAATGGGAGTTGCATGGGAACACCGACCGCAACATCCAGGGAATGCGTATCAGGGAAGAGTGAGGCATGACAGCAATTTGCGCTGCATTGCCTTACTCCAGATTTATGAGGCCACTCAGAGCCCCACAAAGTGGCTGAGCGTGGCTTCATATATCTGTCATAGAGGATTGCGTTGTGCATATGTCATGTTGCGTGGTGCAAGCATGGCGCACACCTCTCATAAATATGTCACTGGATTCTTGATTGCCTGGGCTAAGATGCAGTTTTCCACCAAACCGACATACCTGAAGGAGTTACCGGGAAGCTAAGCTTGTGTAAGCTTCGATACACATGGTAAAGTTGGCTCCTCACTGGGCTCATAGTGAAGGCACTATACCTCTCGGGCACTGCATCAGGATTGCCAATTACCTGTGTCCTACCTTTGAATGAGTGATGCCCAACAGCAGACCAATTAAAAAAAGAAGGCTGCCGCCCTTCAGAGTAAATCTCACAAAGGAGTTCCACACTTGGAAAGGGTTGTATGTTAGAATATCGAGCAGAGAAATATCACATACAACAACATTGTAGCCAGAATATTAGCTATCGCGACATCCTGATTATGTAGAGCTAAGTACAGATTTACTACTCTCCGCATCACCCTACCTTAAAGCCATATATCTATATCTTATCAAGATAAATGTGAAATTAAGTATAGTAAGTCTATACTTACCTATACATATATTGAACATAACCATATTTTGGTAGCTGATATTTTGGCTATGATTTTTTTGCAGCACAATATTTAAAATTCGATTTTCTTGTCCCATGCCCTCAGGGGATAATACCTGTCGCTGTGCACCCCAGTATTCTGTCCTGCTATACTGTTCATTAATAGATTAACCCTTACATGTCCATATCCTTTGGGGAACACCTCTGGGATTCCCTCTCACCTTTGTTTACTGCTCACATGTGGCATTTTTTTGAAGCCCAATTTGAACTAGATTAAAGTCTAATTTAGTTGCCACTTGTAGACCCACTCTTTAAACTTTATTCCATCTACTCTGCAGTGGCAGCACTACTGTAGGTTTCAAGAATCTCTTCTGATTGTTTCTTCTCTGAAGCTCTGTGGTTATAGTACTAACGTCATTGGAGATAACATTCCAAGGGCAGATTCTTCTCCTCCCAGCTGATGGACCACTGTAACCATAAAGACCTGCCTCAGCAGCTGCCTCTGCCACCTGTCATTCATGCAGGTACTAACCCAGTGGACTCTTGCAGGAGGAAAGCGGGACTGACTTCATTACCTTATCACTAGATGAAGGCACTCGGATCAGGTAGACACAGTTAACGTTGTTAGGGTATGAGGAAGGGTTATTGGGTGACGTCAGGGTGCCGGTTGGGTCAGTGAGAAGAGTGCTGCACAAATCTGAAACCAAATATGAAAATTAAATGTCTTGAAACTGCACAATGACCCTGACACGTAGAGCTTCAATGACTCCTATCCAGAATTTCTCTGTTATATTCATTAGTATTTAAGCAGGCATCTTATATCTCCACCAAGAAGAAGCCCCTTGATCTAAACAATGATCTATGTGGCTGTTGCATGTCTTCGCAATGATATGAAAGCATGCAAAAGAATAAAAGTAGGTACCAAAAACTACCCAGGGCACAATGAGATTCAACACAAACTTGCCTGGTGCAGATAAAACAGCAGTAGGGGGAGGATAGGGGTTCGGAGACATAGATAAAAAAAGAAACTCTGCAAAAACAAATTATTTTGCACCAGGAACAAAATCTTTTTATCACTCCACTTTCTCTGTGCTGGTCTGTAGAGAGTTATACATTTAGATCAAAGGAACAAACATGGTGTATATGGCTATAAAGCCAATGAAACCCTAATTTGAACTCCATAAAGGGAACAAACAGGGTCATAAGGAAACTCTAACATTGAAATCATCTGAAACACCAACATTAGAGGAAAATTTTTCCATAAAGAAGGACATAGTGCTCAGATCTCATCAGGTTAAGAATGGTGGGATTTAGTCAGAGGATAAATGATGGCATTTCATCAGAAGTAAAAAATGGGATCCCACTAGTGGATAGATGGTAGGATCCCATCAGTAAATTGATACTGGGATCACTGCATGAGATGAATTCCAGGATTTCATGAAAGGGAAAAGAATGTTAACTGTCCAACAAGGGTATTAATGCCTGGATAAAATCAGTAGATGAATGCCCTGATTCAAAAATGGTCAATGATGTGGTCTCATGGGTGGATGTAGCCAAGATGCTATGAGTATATGAAAGATGGGATTCCATCGTGTGTCAAATCAATCAAATTAAGGCACCAGTACTGAGATCCTATTACGAAATATGTCCTAGTATCTTATCAGGAGATTCGTAAGGATCCTGTCAGAGACCAAACTGACATTGTAGCCAGAAATAAATTGTTGGATCCTGTCTACACATGAATGCTCTGATCCAGGATGCAGGATGCACCGAATCTATTCTGGTAGTGGAATACTGGGATCCATAAGTAAATTTATGCTGGGATACCATTATGGATAGAAGCCTCACATTGCACTAGGGATGAATGCTAGGATCCAATCAGAAAATAAGTGCTGGAATCCAATCAGGGGGTCAATGCTGGAGACCAATCAAGGGAATAATGCTCAGATCCAATCAGAGAATAAATGCTTGAATCCAATCATGCAATAAATTCTGGAATCCAATCAAGGGAATAGTGCTCAGATTCAATCAGAGAATAAATGCTGAAATCCAATAAGGCGATAAATGTTGGGATCTTATCAGGGCATAACCACTGGGATCCCTTCAGGAAATACATGCTGGCATCAAGTCATGTGATAAATGCTGGGGTCCAATCTGGGAATAAATGCTGGAATCCCATTGGGGCACAGAGCAATAATACAGTTATAGTTGCCTACCTTAGCTGAAGATGGTGAAACATCTTTATCATGGCTGATACTGTTAGATTTATCGCCCACATTCCATACATTGGACTATCATCTACTGCTTACTTACTTGCATATGATATTTTATATCATTTATTTAACGACCCTAGTATCTAAACACAATAATTAATTTCATAGGATGTTCTCTACAAAAAAAGACAAAACAAAGTCCCATGATTGATTATAGTGTTGGAAATTGATCAGGAATCATTAAAAAACCTAATGTTACAGCCTAGGAGCAAAGGATATTGCGACTGCTATGAAATTCCAGACTCTATCTGCCGGCATGCACTCCTTACTGCACTGGTACAGGGCGTTGATTTTGGAAACATCCAGTTTGCTAAGCCCATCTCTCTGTCCGATGGGTACGTCAGGATCTGGCTTGGGGACCATGCTTGGCTGTCCAGATTTGTTACTGAAAGCATACCTGCGTAAACGAAAACATCACAGGTAAAGGCCACCATGTATGTGCTATTATAATTCATTATTCACCCAAAAAACTATACAGCGAGCCCAGGTTCGACTACAGCGGGAACAGGTGGGGGTGAAATATTTGGTGTTTGCTTAAGGCATTGCGTGTCTAATGGTTTTACTGAACTAGCCACTGTAGATCCTGCCTAGCTCAGTCTAAAACTTAACAGTTCTCCATTTCATGAGCCTCTAAGGCATTAGTGGCAGTGCACGCTCACCTTAGCACCCTAAATCACGCTCAGCAACTCAGATCCTTAAAAGCACTGATTTAAAAATGTCCTCTTGTTGAGTCTCACAACATTTCTGCTTACGACAGATGCGATTCATCAACAATGGCACTTCTACTCTAAACTGAGTATGTTACCCACTCAGACAGCATTTCCCTGCTTTCTGCACCCATGGACTTCCCACTCTATGGTAACATGTTCCCATACAGAGCGTCAATCCTAACCACTCATGTTCACCAACACAGCCATTATTACGTATCCCGCTTCACATACAGAGCATCAGTCTTAACCAATCATGTTCATCAACACAGCCATCATTTTCTACCCTGCTTCACACACAGAGCGTCAATCCTAACCAATCATGTTCACCAACACAGCCATCATTCTGTATCCCGATTCACATACAGAGCGTTGGTCCTAACCTTTCATGTTCACCAACACAGCCATCATTTAATACCGCCACTGCAAATACAGAGCCTCAGTCCTAACAAATCATGTTCACCAACAAAGCCCTCACTCAGTACCCCTTTTCACATAGAGAACGTCAATCCTGACCAATCATTTTCACCGACACAGCCATGATGGCACCACTCTTCCTCGTCCATGGACCTTCCACACTGTGGGAACATGTTCACTGACACAGCCACGAGTCTACAGGCCTTTCTCACATTTATCACCTATGACTTTTCCAAATTCTGGCATTCATGACTCTTCCCCCTAACAAACAAAGCCACCATTCAGGTGCTCTTCTTCACATATAGAGATTCCAATGTGTACCAAGCTCTGATCCCTGTATCGACTCCACCACCAAAGGTGAAATAAACATCACCCTCTACTTCCCATTTCCAGCAATCTTAGTGCTGATTAAAGAGATCACATCAAAATGTGATCAGAATCATTAGGTGTGATTTAGGGTTTGATGGATGAAGGATTAAGGGGGTGGAGGAGGACACTAGGAATGCCATCCCAATGGTACTCCATCTGCCAAATTTAGAAATGGCCTCAGCTCAGCAGTCATCTCTACACAATTAAAGGAACCATCATCACTGCAGTTCCTTTCAATTACTAAAGGTTTTCATCCCGGTTGTGGGAATCGTTATTACTTTCTTCCAGTTGCACACTGCTAGGTTTTTCCTGGTGGTGATGGACAGGAAATAAAATAAGCTATTATCCTGTTCACCCTAAATATGGCTGGCATTGTAATGTCATTCCTCAGATGGACGCTACTCCATACACTATCAGAGGAAGTATTCCATCAGTAGAGCCAACGGGGGCTACATTGACAAAATACTTAGGGTCCGCCCATCTCAAAATAAAGTGGTTCGTCTAGGGCTTGGCGAACACAGTAATCTTGTAATGTTTGCAACAGAGTACTGTCTGACAAAATCTTAATTAGGGTCACTGTCTATATGCTAAAGCCTTCAATGAGAGTTTTAAACAGGAAATCTCTTCTTATCTGAGCATCGGAGACTTACCTCCCATAATGCATCACTGAGGAGAAGTCGTATGGCAGGCCAAGGTTGTTGGTGTTCTCTTTGTTAAAGTTGCTGAGGTCTTCTGTTAAGATGAGCAGACAATAAAGATGAGTTAGTGACGACTATGCCTGACAGGGAACATTCCAAAAAAGAGAAGATCCTAGCTCACTAGGGGGCAAGTCTGCTTCTGCCATATCTGGGGTTAAATAAAGTCTACTGGCTAGGCTGTCAAATGTGGAAAGGAAATTTCAAATCTCAATTTTGACACAAGATCTAAAAGGATGTGATTTGAGGTAAATCACTCAATCGCACCAGCATGTGAAATTAAATTGTGTAATTCCAAATTTAAATCCTATCTGATGAAGAGCCCCATCTTGCCCCCTAGTGAGGTTCACACTAAATAAATCCGGGAGCGATGCATTGGAGTTTCGGCCAATTTTAAATATAACTCACTGTTGTCTTTTGAAGGGAAAATCATCTAATGCCAGCTCAGTGCAAAGTATTCAGGAGGGATTTACAATCCAATGCAATTGGCTTGTAAATCAAAGTTGCTTAAAGTAATGCACAGTTGCTCTATGCGCTGCTTTGCAATACTTTGTATCAGTGGTGGCTCCTCCGTTAAGGCGGAGGAGCGTCGCCCCACTGCTTCGCAGTAGGAAACATAAAACGATAATAACTCATGTTATATATCTTTTTAAGTTTCCTTCTGCTGCAGCAGCTTTCTGGGTGGGTTGGGTCTGCTCTGTGGACAGAGGAGCAGGGGAGGAGTGATTTCCCCACTCCTAAGTGCACAATGACTGTTTGGTTGGCCCTCTCAGGCCACCCAAAATGGTCATGCACTCTTCCCATATTTTCCATGCAGGCTGTATTACAGCCTGCATGGAGAACATGCCCCCCCTCCACCCCCGGGTAAGCACCGATACACTGCACTCAGACCAATCACAATGCTGCATTGCAGTGTTGTGATTGGCTATCAGGAGACTTGGAGCTGGGTGCTTCCTGTATCCTGCTGCAGGACAGTGCAGGAGGTAGAGGACATAGGAGAGGCGGACGCCAGCTGGCTGGCCATCACAGGCAGGCGTTTTTAAAAAAAGGGGTTTTCGTGCCCTCACCTCCCTGCCCTTGCCTGCACCCCACTACCCAAGTCCAATAGCAGCAACTACTGCTTTGCATCAAGGGGGAATTCGATGGGTTGTGCATGGGCATTCCTATGCAAACACCCACAGGTGTAGACATAAATTCCTATCTACAAAAAATAGTAAACCGGAATTTGGGCCAAAATCCTGCGCTTCCTCAAGAGAAGTGCATGAAGTGAAATTTTTCATTTCTCCTTCCTTTTCCCACTTTGCATCTCTGCTGCATTGAATAATTGTATTCTATAGTTGGCAGTCACTGATCCTCAATATCGACATCAGGACATAGGCATGTTAAATATGGGTCACAATATATCCAGTGCCAGGAGTTTTTATGTAGGCAAACAACAAATGGATTCAAATGAAGAATTGCTCCAGTTAATGCCGTCAGCAGTGGTAACTTTTGTGAAAAGGACACCTGCCTGTGACAGTAACAAATATTGATCGCTGTAACCAAGGGTCAGATTGGTAGAAATGGTGTGTTGGTGGCTATCTATGATAAAACCTAAGCTGAACAAATCCGGGATCCAAATCATTGCCAAGGTGAGCCCATCAGGAATCTGAGCCATACTCAGTTTTTTTTCCCAGTGGTAAGTGGAGCCCAAGGGGTGTCACTGACCAGGCGAGATGTTCTGTGTCATGATGGTCAAATAGTTGTCGCGGTCACTGCGGGCATGCTCATGGTAGAAGCCCAAGGCATGGTTCAGCTCATGCTGGATGACTCCTTTCCAAATACATTCCCCGGAGAGAGATACCTGCTGAAGTCCCCCTATCTTCCCGATGTACGACCAGCACCTAGGGGAAAAGATGGACAAGGGAGACCCATAAATCACTGCAGTAGCACCTTCATAGAAAGAATATTACAATCTTACCCCATACAAGGCATTGACCTGTGTGTCTCCTCTCCGACTGTCGTAATATGCAAGGGAGAAGGGATTCTAGGACAGTGACAATGTGCAGTCTAGGTTGTGATAAAAAGCCTTGCATGCAAAGGAAAGCTGTGTCATCCTCACCAATTTGATTAATTTCTGGCCTTTCCTGTGACAGTGTTTGTCCCAGTGGACTCCATATCTGGGAGTATTTTCTGCCTGGGTGGGCAGATCTACCAGCTGTCGATGGGTAAATCTGTTCAGTCCCCCATAACTAGGATCTGTTCTCCAACTCAGTCCGTTTCCAGTTGTGTGTTGCATGTTACATGTGTGTTGTGCTGCTAAACAAGCACATACATTGCATGTGGTGTCCTAAAATGATGGGTCCCTTTAGGATGTCTTTATCCTTTGTAGACTTATTTCTGCCTCTGGAATCTTGGCATGGAGACCTCATGGATCTGTATGTGGTTCTTTCCTATTAGTCTCAACATTTCTGTCCAGCAAAAGGACACATGACCCACTCCTGCCCCGTGTTGTGATGGACATTGCCTAGAGAAACCTGTCCAGTCAAACACCAGACATATCACAGCCATGTTCATATGTTGTAGCATTTTCTTCCAATGAACCGGCGAATTATAGACACCACCATAATAAAAGAGTTCCTAGTTGTAGCAGAGAACAACATAACATCCCCCTGTAGGATAACACTATGAGTGGGCTACAACTACACTGATGTACTAGAAGCATGCTTGGATACTGCTTGAGGTTGTATTTTGGCCATCTTCTGTTTTTTAGGTGTTCTCTATGTTAACTCACTCGCTTTCCTTTGTGTAAATACAATGCACAATCAAAATAACAAATAGCCTTTACTCGACTTTTAGTTAATCATGTGCAATAACGTTTATCGTACTGGGAGATTCAAACCCTCAACAACCTCCTGGAGCAAGCTTCAGCTACTCATACTTGCTGCTCTTAAGCAGTCACAAGTACAACAGGAGTAACTTAGTGTTAGACACTGTTTGCCTTCCAACCTCTTGTTTTTACTGACTTAGTTTTTGCTGCCCAAAGCATTCTGCGCACTTTACCACTGCTAACCAGTGCTAACGTGTTTGTGGTATTTACCTAAGTTGTGGTAACATTGGCCTATCGACAGTTGGCTTACTTAATTTACTTATAAATCTCCAGTAATGTTCACTAAATGTGCTCATGGCCTGTAAATGAAATGCTACTAGTGGGCCTGCAGGAATGATTGCGCCACCCACTTAAGTAGCCCTATAAACATGTATGATGCCTGCCATTGCAGAGCCTGTGTGTGCAGGTATAAAATGCCATAGCGACCAGGCAAGTTAAACCTCTTACCAGGCCCACATCTTCCTTTTAATACCTATAAGTCACCACTCGGATAGGCCCTGGACAGCCCAGAGGGCAGGGTGCAATGTTTTTTTAAAGCAGGACATGTGCTTTTAGGTTTTACGTGTCCTGGTAGTGAAACATTCTTACATTTGTTTTTCACTACTGCAAGGCCTATATCTCCCATAGGATAACATTGGGATTACCTTATTGCATCCATTCTATAAACATCATTTCCAAATGGGAAGATATGACAGGGTCAAGTTTGGTGTCTCTGGAATCCTAATTTAAAATGCTAATTTATGGTGAAGTCGGATTTTACAATCCTGAAAATGACACTTTTAGAAAGTGGAAATGTTCTTGCCTTAAACATTTGGGGCCTGCAGCCTGTCTTTGATCACATGTTTGGGGTGGACGACAGCCGGGCTTTGTTTATTCCAGCCAGGTCTGAACACACAATGGGATTTTAGGTGTGACCTGATAAGTCATCCTGACAAGATGAGAGGGAGGAACTGGGCACAGCCTTACTTTCACTTGGGGGATAAGGTTTCGGATTTAAATGAGTATGAGATTTCCATGAAGAAGCTTGACCTGCATTACCTTCCTAAATTGAGTACAGTGCTTGAATGCTATCATTTTGGGAAGAGGATGCAACGCCAAAGCGAGAGCGCAGAGCAGTACATAACAGAGTTACGCAGGTTAGCTTCAACTTGCAGTTTTGGGAATTCCTTTGAGGAACAATAAAGGGATCAGTTTATACTGTGTTTCTCTTTGAAAAAGTCTAAAGAGGCCATGTGGCAGAAAGACTGTAGTGCATGCAAGCAAGAATGAAGCAGCTTCAGTTAAGGTGGTGGCAGAGAAAGACAATGAGAATAAATAATTTCAAGGTAAAAGTGACACAGGAGGCAAGACAGGTCACAAATGTTTAGGCAAATGCTATTGGTGTGGTGAGTTAGGCCACATGGCTAATAGTAAAAAGTGCCCGGGATGGAAAGCAACTTGTAAGAATTGCAGAAGGAAAGGCCATGTTACTAAATGTTGTAAATCCACTATCAAAAAAGTAAGGTAGGTGAATTGTGAAGTTGAATTTGTAGAAGAGGTGGTTGTGTTGCAAAACAAGGCTGACGGTTTGGAAGAGTCTTTTGAAGTGGTACAAGTCAATGGAGAAGCCCTTAGAACTTGGTTGTTCCAGCAATAGCTCGACGTTTCTTTTATTTAATCAGCCTGTCACACTCACCCAGCGCCGGGACACTCGGCCAAGTAGCTGCGCGCTCTACAAATATCCTAATAATATAATAGAAGCGGTCAAAATGTTGTTTGACTCCGGAGCCAAAATCACGTTGATGCCACTTACGTTTAATGGAATAGGCTGCAAAACAAAGTGAAGCTCTCAAAGCCAGACATTAAACCCGTGGGTATGCTGGGGAACCAATAAAGTTGGCTGGGAATTTTTGGGGGTCTATAGAATTCAAAGATCATATAATACCTGGGAAGATATATGTGTTTGTGAAAGGTGACTCCTTAATAAGTTGGATTCATCAACGTGATCGCTATGTGTATCTGGACCCCAATGCGAATCCTTCTGTTTTTGTAAAAGACATTCCAGTAGTTTGCAGTGTTTTGGATGGATATGATAACTTGCTGAATGAGTTTTCGAATGTTTTCAGAGAAGAGCTGGGGTGTCTGAAGAGCTATGTATATGAGATTAGGCTTAGAGCCAATGCACTTCCATAAGTGGCTAAAGTTAGGAGTATGCCTTTGGCAGTCAAGGATAGAATGAAAGAGGAGTTGGACATATTGATTGCTGGCAGGATAATTAAGAAATTAGAAGCTTCTGAATGGCTTGCACCTGTGGTTAAAGCACGCAAGACCAATGGTGATGCTAGGTTAATTTGAACTAACTTAACAAGGCTGTGATTGTTAACCACTTTCCACTCCCCAATATCAGTGAAACTCTGTTTGTTGAATAGGGCTAAACATTTTTCTTCTTTAGACCTTAGTTCGGCGTATCATCAAATTATGCTGACTGACCCTTCACACGATTTTACCTCGTTTGCCACTCCCTATGGTACTTTTACGTTTTTGCAGTTGACCTTTGGACTCATATCGGCAGCTTCTGTCTTTCGAGGGCAATGGAAAAGGTATTGAGGGGTGTGGCAGGGATGAAGGTTTATCAAGATGATATTTTGCTATTATGGTCAAACATAGGGGAGCACAATGGAAGGTTTATGAGGTGCTTAGAAGATTATAGGAGGCAGGGTTGACATTGAAATGGAAAATATGTAAGTTTAATGTACCTGAGATAGAGTAGTTAGGACATCTAATCACTGGATCAGGGACTCGGCCAAAGAAAAGATTGGTGAACACCATTAAGAATGTGTCCTTGCCTAAGCGCAAGGGAGAACTTGTGAAGTTCTTGGGTATGGCAGAATTCTATAACAAGTTTGTGCCAAAATTCGCTGAAAGAGCAGTTCTTCTCGGGTCTCTGTAAAGAAGAGTAAAGAACATATGTTTGAAGTGATGGTTGTGAGAGGGAGTATAAGGACATGAAATCTGGTTTGGAGAAGGCCTCAGAATTAGGAAGTTTTGATACCAGGATGACATCATAGTAATGATGTATGCCAGCTCCAAGGAGTTGGGAGCTATCTTGAGGCAGAGGCGGAGGGAGTGTTTAGAAATGCAGGTAAGACTGATGATAACAAAATCTGGAATCTTAATAAGGTTGCCAAATGCAGCTCTGTTCTAGGAAGAGAATTAGCTTCTTCAAGCAAGGAGTTGTTCGAGGAGCTCAAGAGTCGACCCCAACAAGTAAGGAAGAGACCAGCTTGGTTACGTGACTGTGTTTAATTATACTTGGTTATGTTACTATGTTTAATTTTATTCTAGTTATGAATTTATATCCTTATTAGTGTTTTTCACTTTGCATTTTTTTTGGTTTAGTTAAGGGGGGTGAATTGTAATTATTTTACAATATCTTTTCTTTTGGGTAAATGAGGGAGGTGATGTGGTATCACAGGTTACAGAAACTTTAGTATGCAGGGTTATGTAACCAAATGGTGAAACGCAAGCTGGTATCCAAGGCATCAGCTCTTGAGATTAGATTGTCAGTGAGAGGCAAAGGAAACGGTTGGATGCTGACAACAGCCCTGTCTGCAGATGGGGTCTCTGTACAACTAGATACTTCAATAAAGGACTTAAATAAAACATGGCATGGCGGTCTCTACAACTTAACAGGTGTCCTGTGCTCTTATCATCCACAGGCAGGGTCTGGAGGTAATGAGTCTATCCTATGGATCCCTATCCCGTGTGATGCTGAATGTAGGATCAGTCCTTAGGGTTCCCTGTGCTCGTACGCATCCACAGGCAGGATCTGAAGGTAATGAGTCTGTCTGATGGAGTCCTATCGGTGTAATGCTGAATGTAGGATCAGTCCTTAGGGTTCCCTGTGCTCTTACCGATCTGCAGGAAGTGCCTAGAATTAATTAGTCTTTCTGATGGAGCCCTATCTGGTGTGATGCTTAATGTAGGATCAGCCCTCAGGATGCCCCTTGTTCTTACCCATCCACAGGCAGGATCTGGAGGTAATGAGTCTATCTGATGAAGCTGTGTCTGGTGTAATACTGAATGTAGGATCAGTGCTTGGGGTGCCATGTGCTCTTATCTATCCACAGGCAGGGTCTGGAGGTCATGAGTGTCTCTGATGGAGCCGTACCTGGTGTGATGCTGAATGTGGGGTCAGTCCTTAGGGTGTCCTATGCTCTTACCCATCCTCAGGCACGATCTGGATGTAATCAGGTTCCAACGCGCGGGTCACAAAGCGGATGCAGGTAACTGTTGCAAACTCACTCATTGCATCTTTGATGGCATCCACATCTTTGGCACCTGACGGAAAAAAGAGGCAGGATGACATAAGTTGAATCAACCTGGAAAGGTATCTATGAAGGACAATCTCGAGCATTGGTGTAAACGTGAACTCACTGTAAGTGGGACTAAGGGTGTAAGGCACAGAGACGGTCCCGTCACTGGATTTAGCCCAGAGGCAGCTGTTGTTTGGACATATCCTGGCACTGCGGCCTGGTTGTAGGGCGATGTCTCCCTCGTGGACCAGCTGTGAGCTGCCTACAATAGTAAAAGACAGTGACAGTGGTCAGTGTCTGCATTATAACTGGAAGGAACAGGAGCACATAAAAGAGAAGGAAGCTGATTTTAGGCCTAAAGTGTGATTTCAAGAAACACATAATAAAATGCAAGAATCATTGCGGTGGAGGAAGATTTCAGGTAAAACATCAAACTATGACATCATCACCTAATAAATAAATGTTCCCAGGGACTAACAAGGCCTGAGCACACAGGCATCCTTGAAACCCTCAGGGGTGATTTGTTGCTCCCCATAAATCCTTGCTTGATCCACAGTGAGTGATTGCAGCTTTTAATGTTTACTGGGAATGGTTTCCTGTGTCTTACATTCCTATAGTGTTGTCATCATGTCATATCAGGAGTTAATTATGGCACCACTAAAAGCATGTTACTGGCTTGCCATAATAAATTAGAACATATTGAGACAGAAAAATCAGATTAACAACTGCAATGGCTAAATGTCTTCTAAGCGCTTTATGTCGTCTTTCAGCAAACACCAGCAGTGACATCACCCTAGATTTAGTGTCATTCTCCGTTCACACATTTGTATTAAGTCTTTACATCTAAACTAGGATTGTACATGTCATTATCTGTCTTACATACAAGTATGAACCAATGTATAGAATTCTTTGAATATTTACTAATTGAACCAGACAAACGAGCAGGATCGATTTACACAATTTGTAGCACACAAAGGGTAGTTTGATTTTCATTGATATGTTTGTATTAACACAATCCTTCAGAATATATACCAGTGTGGACCAATCATGTGCTTTGATTAGTAATAGTAGTTCTGTGGTGATGACATGATACATATCTGTATGTTGTTGCCAGATGTTTCTATGATGTGGATTTGAAATGTGTTTGGGGAGGACTTTATTTCCCAGAATGCATTTCTTTTTCAGTGTGTTACTCCGCTCCTCTGTATGTTTTTAAAAGGGTGGCATCTGTCCCCAGATATTCTGCATTTGTCAAATACGAGCCAGTGATTCTGTATTGAGACCAGGTGTAAATGGCTGCTTCAATCTGCACTACAGGCTGCAGTGTCAGGCCTGAGACATGTTTAAAGCTCTACTTTAGTGGGTACCACAAGGAGTGCTGCTGCCCCGAAGTAGAGTTTAATGTACACGCCCTGGGTACACCCAGCACCAGATACTAGGCACTTACAAGTAAATTAAACGTGCCAGTTAGGGGCAGGCCAATGGTACCGTGTGTTAGGGAGAAGCAGAAGCACTTTACCACTGGTCAGCAGGGAACGAGTCCTAAAAGCCAACAAAAACGAGTTCAGAAAAGGACGGCAGAGGAAGGCACAGATCTGGAGTGACCCTGCAGAGAGGGCCGCGCCCAGGACCTTGGTTGTCTCTGGTGATGATCGTGAAGACACCTGGGCTCAGGCTCACTGTTGACTATCTTATAACGGAGTGTAGCGCCAAGAGGCCTGAAGTTTTCTCTAACTTTGGTTCTGTTTGGTGACGATCTCGAAAATGTCTGAGACAGGGTCACGGCTGACTATTGTTTAACAGAGTCTAGCGCCCAGACACCCTGAGGTTTGCGCTATTCTTGGTTCTAGCTTGATCTCAAAGGCGCCTCGGATCAGGGTCACAGTTGAATCTTGTGTAACAGAGTCTAGCGCCCAGAAGCCGGAGGTTTTCTCTTACCTTTGTTCTCTTTGGTGATGATCTCGAAGATGCCTGGTGTCATGGGCTCCTCTGGATCCTGGGTTTCTGAAAGAGAAGGCACATTCCCAGCTTCACATCAGCTGCTGGTGCACAGGAAGAGGCGATTCAGAAATCAATTATGAAAGATGAAATATTCACTGGAATCAAATGTGCATCTGTGTTTTCTTTGCACAAAATGTGCATTTCTGGCAGCTCTCAATCATGATATTGTGTGGGAGGGGGTGACATGCGCAGAGCCCTGTAGGTGCCAGGATATATGTGTCAAACAAGGAAAGATGTGCAGGCCCATGTGTCTTATGGAAGCTCTTACAATGCCTGACTTTCTAAATCCTTTCCCAAATACCGGCTGTAAATACACAATGGAGCGGGTCGATCAATAAACCGCTCCATTTCTGTCACCAGCCGATGGTGCTCAGGGTTTTGCTTCTCTGTGGGCGTTTCTCTCATTCTCACTTTTCTATCTTGGCAACTTCTCTTTTGCTCATGCGGACAGTGGTGTGAATGCTCCTCCTTTCATCCGCACACCTTGTGACTCATAGCAGCATTATGTACGTGCACAAGGCGCACATCATACTCTGTATCCGTTTGTAAATCCACAAAAAGAGATTTAAATGGATTCATTAGATAGTGCACGATGCAGCCGCCAACCGTGCCCGGAGTATAGCGCTTCATTATGTACAGGAGCTATGCTCAAGTTCAAACATATCCCGATTTAAAAAGTACTTACGATTTTTCTCCAGTCCATAGACATCCTGCAAAAGAGAAAAGTTGCATTTGAATCACCTGATGTAAGTATGAGGATTTTAGAACCTTAGGGAACACTAAAGCTGTGTTTTAAAAGATTACATAAAATATAGGTTGGGCTGTATGTCACAGCATCGAAACAACACATCTCCACCCGCAGGGTGGGCTGCAGGACATCCCCTTGCACAGTATCATCAAGGTGAGAGTATCTTGGGGAGTGGAGCTTTACTGTTCCAATGCCCCCTTGTTGACTTCCCTTGTTGATACTGTGCAGCTGATATCTTGCACTCAGTATTGCTGCGGGTCGATATTCAAGCGCCCATACTGTGGTAAAACACTGTGGCTCCCGGCCTGGTTTGGCCCCTTGTTTCACACACTCAGGGTTGCACAGGTGTCAAGGGTGAAGTCTGTGGTTCATGCACCTATTTGGATACTGACAACTGCTGAAGGAACGTTTCGGGGAAAGTGTCACAAGAACAAATGGCCTTCAGCAGCACAGATGGCTCCGAAGATGTACAGAGTTCACTATAATGTAACAGAAGAGTCTATGGAGTGGACCTTGAGGTACCTCAAGTAGAACCATCTGATGCCCGCACTAATCCTGATGTGGGTGCAAACTCTTCTCTGTGCCCAAATAGTAATTCCAACTCGCGTGCTAGTCCCATACCTGCGGGGAGTTTTGGAAAGGTAGATTGATTGACAGTAAAATGTGGCAGAAATCCTGCAGGCACACTCCCAAAATCTGTTTGAAAGTCTAAACATTTTTACATCTTCTGACACATGTGATTTAGGCCTTTACCCGCATCCCAAATGCAGAAAGCTGAGCACATTATTCAATAGCCATCCACCATGTAAACACCACAAAAAACCCTACCACACAGGACCACTGCTTACAATGAGCTCAGTTTGATGCAGGAATTACATGGTCCAATCAGAGACGTCAACATCTCGGTGGGTTGCAGGCCCAGGATGAGGACCTTGGTGCTGGAAGATGTCCTGGGAGGTTCACTACAAACACCCTCCCAAAGTCCTACTCCTTATAGGATTTGCAAACTAAGTCGCGGTGGAAATCATACTTTCAAAGTCACTTCAAATTTGATGGACACTTATCACCTGTCCAGGTGAGCTGACCTCTATCGCAGCTCGATCCTTATGGTGCCCCTGGCCTGCTGGACCGATACCTCACAAATGCACATGGAAAACTCTCCTGTTCCTATGATGTGCTTCTAAGATTACTCTTGGGGTCTAGACACATTGTGCAGATAACAATGGTGTAGCAGCACTGGGGGTGCAGGAGGTGTGAAGGCCTCGCATATGTAATGCTATTGCTGATTTACGCTCATGTGCAGTTGCGCTCTCTGTGAAGCACACCTAAGAGGCATTACATGTACACAAGGCTGTGTAATAATGCCACTCATATACTCTCCTGAACAGGTGTGCTCTCTGTGAAGCACACCTGAGAAGCATTACATGTACATAGAGTTATGTAATACTATCACTTATATACTCTCCTGTACAGGTGTGCTCTCTGAGAAGCACACCTCAGAGGCATTACATGTACACAAGGCTGTGTAATAATGCCACTCATATACTCTCCTGAACAGGTGTGCTCTCTGTGAAGCACACCTGAGAAGCATTACATGTACATAGAGTTATGTAATACTATCACTTACATACTCTCCTGTACAGGTGCGCTCTCTGTGAAGCACACCTTAGAAGCATTAGTTGCGCACAGGGTTGTGTAATATAGTCACTCAGATTCTGTCCTGTACAGGTGGACTTACAGTGGAGCACACCTGAAAGGTGTTAAATTTACACCGGGCTATGAGATACTGTCACTCATATACTCTCCTGTACAGGTGTGCTCTCTTTGAGGCACACCTGAGAAGCATTACATGTGCATAGTGCTGTGTAATACTGTCACTGAGATACTCTACTGCGGAGGTGTGCTCTCTGCGAAGCACAACTGAGCTGCATTAGTTACGTGCAGGGCTGTGTAATATTGTCAATCAGATACTCTCCTGTACAGGTGTACTGACAGTGGAGCACACCTGAAAGGTGTTACATTTACATTACACCGGGCTATGAGATATTGTCACTCATATACTCGCCTGTACAGGTGCACTGGAGACCTACATATTATGGTTACTGTGGTTCTTGGCTCTGCAGGTGTCACCATAGTCAGGTAAGGTACATCATAGAGGCTTTATGTGTACATAGGTCTATCTAACACTATTACTGCAGCTTTCACCTACACAGGTGTGCTTACAGTGATGCACACCTGAGAGTCTACAACTGCAGAGAACCATAAATAACACTAATACTGCAGCTCTCACCTGCACAGGTACACTTACAGTGATGCACACCTGAGAGTCTACAACTGCAGAGAACCATATATAACACTGTTACTGCAGCTCTCACCTGCACAAGTGCACTTACAGTGATGCACACCTGAGAGTCTACAACTGCAGAGAACCATATATAACACTGTTACTGCGGCTCTCACCTGCACAGGTGTACTTACAGTGATGCACATCTGAGAGTCTACAACTGCAGAGAACCATATATAACACTGTTACTGCGGCTCTCACCTGCACAGGTGTACTTACAGCGATGCACACCCGAGAGTCTACAACTGCAGAGAACCATATATAACACTGTTACCGCGGCTCTCACCTGCACAGGTGCACTTACAGCGATGCACACCTGAGAGTCTACAACTGCAGAGAACCATATATAACACTGTTACTGCAGCTCTCACCTGCACAGGTGCACTTACAGCTATGCACACCCGAGAGTCTACAACTGCAGAGAACCATATATAACACTGTTACTGCAGCTCTCACCTGCACAAGTGCACTTACAGTGATGCACACCCGAGAGTCTACAACTGCAGAGAACCATATATAACACTGTTACCGCGGCTCTCACCTGCACAGGTGCACTTACAGCGATGCACACCTGAGAGTCTACAACTGCAGAGAACCATATATAACACTGTTACTGCGGCTCTCACCTGCACAGGTGTACTTACAGCTATGCACACCCGAGAGTCTACAACTGCAGAGAACCATATATAACACTGTTACTGCAGCTCTCACCTGCACAAGTGCACTTACAGTGATGCACACCTGAGAGTCTACAACTGCAGAGAACCATATATAACACTGTTACTGCGGCTCTCACCTGCACAGGTGTACTTACAGTGATGCACATCTGAGAGTCTACAACTGCAGAGAACCATATATAACACTGTTACTGCAGCTCTCACCTGCACAAGTGCACTAACAGTGCTGCACACCTGAGAGTCTACAACTGCACAGAACCATATATAGCACTGTTACTGCAGCTCTTCCCTGCACAGTCGTGCCTACAGTGATGTGCACCTGACAGTCTACACCTACACAGAACCATATATAACACTGTTACTGCGGCTCTCACCTGCACAGGTGTACTTACAGTGATGCACACCTGACAGTCTACAACTGCAGAGAACCATATATAACACTGTTACTGTGGCTCTCACCTGCACAGGTGTACTTACAGTGATGCTCACTTGAGAGGCTACAACTGAAGAGAACCATATATAACACTGTTATTGCGGCTCTCACCTGCTCAGGTGTACTTACAGTGATGCACACTTGAGAGTCTACGCCAACACAGAAACTTATATAGCACTGTTATTGCAGCTCAGCCTGCACTGGTGTACTTACAGTGATGCACACCTGACAGTCTACACCTACACAGAACCATATCTAACACTGTTACTGTGGCTCTCATCTGCACAAGCGTACACACCTTAGAGTCTGCAGCAATACAGAACCATATATTTAACAAAGTTACTGCAGCTCTCACCTGTACAGGTGTACTTACAGAGATGCACTCCTGAGAGTCTACACCTACACATAACTATATATAACACTGTAACATCAGGAACATCTATCCGGAGATGCCAAGACTACCAGGGACTATCCTGTCAGCGTCTTCCCTCCTAACGACGGCAACAAAGGCGCGCCCGAAGAGTGCTGACATGGGCGCAGTCCTCACTACACAGAAAACAGGGAGCCTGGTAAATGTATAGGAGAGCAAAAGAAACCTGACTTCTCCTACCACATTGTACATGTGAAGAAGGGACACTACTAACACCGAGACCTTCACGCACCCATCCTCTAAAATATGTTACGCTAGCGCTCTCTACCTGTGCCCACGTGTTACCAGATAAGATAACACACGCCTGGCGAAGTGCCCAACTGTGTGTTGATGGCATATCAAAACTACACTATACAAGGATTGCACAGAACTGATCCGATTAACCCCACCAGATTGAGGGACCCCACTGTAAACAGCTGCCCAACAAGACTCATACTGCATCTACGGGACTGTCCATAGAACACCCAACAACTAGACTACAATCACAGTGGATGCCTAGACTGCTCCCCAGTGATTCATACCTCCTTGTTCTGCCAAAATTGGCAAGACGAGACCACAAAAAAAATCAGCACCCAACAATAACGTACAAGGGAGAAACCGAAAACTTGGCGGAGGCTACTTAAGCAAATAAATTAATGCCAGGGGTGCTGGCAGAGCACTCCCGTCGATTTGAAGAACTGCTCAGAGCAGCTCTGGATATTAAATCAACACTACAACCCAAAATAGACTCCCTGAGCTACCTACGAGAAGATCATAAAAAAGTGAAAGATAGATTCAAAAACTCTGAATCCACCTTAGCTACTCTAAGACCCACAGTCCTAAATACCCACAAATGCCTCCTAGGATTACAAGACGCGTGCTTGGGTCAACCACCAAGAAGGGAAATTGTGATGAAATTATGTTTGCATAGTGGGCTTGCCAGAGAAATCAGAGGGCCAAAGCGTGAAACTAACAAGGAAGAACGGTTTCTTCAAACCATCCTATGAGGTAAATAATCCACCTTCTTCTCACAGGGTACCCGGGGGCCCTCCTCGTCCAGGGACTCCACCCCACCTGGTGGTAGCCAGCCTATTTAAGTACTGTGACAGTGACCACATACTCCAAGCTACAAGGGCTTGAGTTCTGTGGATAGTAGACAGCACTACGGTACACATTTATCCAGACTATACATTAGAGGTGCAGGGCCGTAGTTCCACCTTTCTGGAAATAAAGAAAACCTTACGAGAGCACCCCATGAAGTATGCCTTGCAGTTCCCTGCCGCACTCCATATACAATACGAGGGCACCACTACTTTCAGCACGACACCAGAGGAGGCATGAAACTGGCAAGAGCAAAAAAGGATTGTCTGTCTCGCCTACAGCCATGTTACCAAAGTAGAGAGGGAGGTAGAGGTAAAGGCAAAGGCTAGGTTTATCCTCCTGACAGTTACGTAATTAGACTAAAATCGAGAATATCGTAGAAAACCTGCCCTTAGCTAATTAGATAGGATACAGCAAGAATGTGTTGTAATCCCTTGTCTAGAAAAATAACTTTTTTTCTAGAGACCCTTCACCCATCAGGGTTGCCCCTAGGTGGCATGCTTCATCATTGCAGCTTTACAGCAGCTGCATTCATCGATGCAGCTGCTGTAAAGGTTTGGGCAGATATCAGGTCCAAGGGTTAACTTGGACAAATCAATACTATTTCCTATGACACCTCTAAATCTGGAGCAACAAAGGCAGCTACCTCAAACTCCACTCCCCTGGTCCTGTAACACTTTTAAATACCTCGGAGTTCAAATATATCATGAGCCAGTGGATCTGCTGGACGGCAACATAGGCAGAGTACTTATTAACACTCGGTCCTCTCTAACGTTCTGGAGGAAACTTTCGCTCTCTCCCTTGGGGCGCATAGCAATATCCACAATTCTACCTCTGCCCAGATTGTTATATTTGTTTGCTGCTCTCACCTTCATTCTGCCACTAAACGTTTTTCGAGATATTTCCTCAACGTTGACATTACAGGAATGGGGCAAAAATAGGGCCCGCAAAGCTTTACACACTCTTGACTGAAGGAGGATCAGGTGCCAAGATTTTGTGGCAGCCCTGTTGCAATGGCCAATGCGGTGGTTGGCGGGCTACAATCTGACAGACCTAGGGCACTGGGCAACAGGATTACACAAACACACAGTATCAGACTGGTTGATGGGCTCAGAGACCCTCATGCCACAAAGAGAAACACAGAATACTTTAATGAACATAGCTTGCAATTGTTGGTCTCACTACGTGCAGAAGAGACAGAATTTACCACCATTTTCCCCAGACGTACCTCTTTGGGTACTACCTGGTCAAATGAGAATGACGTGCCGACCAGAGAGGGTGGACTGGGAAGGACCAGGTATAACCACATGGGGGTACCTACTCACTGACACAGTTTTTAGTACATTTGAGGAAATGGTAGATGATTATGGGGTACCTCCTGGTTCCTTTCTATGATAAGCATCCCTCACACAACAACTACATAAGACGTGGGACAGAAAATATGAGGAACCAGAGACATCTAAATTGCTCCAAACATTACTCACCCATGGCTCTGGTCGCCGGGACATCACAATGTTATACATTTTTATAAGACAAGGCACTGCAATCCTGTTAACCTTGCTCCATATCTACTCGGACACAGCACTTTCAGTAACATTGACGGACAAACAATGGGAACAATACCTGGGAGTACCAAAAATAATCTCAACAAATGCAAATCTAAAGTACACTCAATTTAATTACCTACATCACAGGTATGTCACCCCCCCCCACAGACTAGCACAGATGTATCTGACATCCACAGATCTGTGTCCCAGTTGCTCCAGTGAAGGAGCCACCGTCATGCACATGGTATGGGACTGTCCAGGATTCATAGGATACTGGAAGATGATAGCGGGTACACTTACAGAGGCAGCGGGTAAAGGGATAGCTTTAGATGCTAGAACATTTCTCCCAGGTATCACCAAATGATCATCCAAAGGCCAAACCTTAAGCAAATTCTTGGACCTCTCCTAAGGATTAGCCAAACGTAGGCTAGCTATGTCTTGGAAGTCCCCCATGGCCCCATCCATTCGAGTGTGGCTTACTGATTTACGCAAAGCTCTGGTTTCTGAGCTTGAGATATCACGTGACAATATACCAGGTCACACATTATTACCTAACCCTCCTGATTGGCAAGCTTATCTAACAGTTGTTGAAACAGAATTGTCGAGGGAACGTGCAGGAGTACGCCACACTTCAGAACCAAACAACAGATATAGCAACTTATGGTATGTTGTAGACCCCACTCCACATCTCATAGACGAACTATAATTCATGCACTGCTCCCTGCAACTGGAACCCCAACTCAACCACTGCTAAAGACGAAACACAGTGCGCACAATAAACAGGAACCTGACTAAACAGGCAAAAACAAAACAAAAAAAATACAAAGGGATAAATGAATTAACAAATTGTGCCTCTAGTTCTTCTTCTTTTAATTTGTTAGGCAACCAAAATAATTGTAGAATGTATTGTAACACTTGCAAAGTTGAATCTCTTTCTGTAAAGATGTGGGGTGCAATGCCTTCCCCAACCTAAGGTCGGTTACTATCTTTACACCCCCCTATTTTTTGCTTCATGAAACCATTGTATTGTGAACACTCATGGTGTAAATGTATAATTTCTCCTGATCTGAGAGACTGGCTCTACCATTTAGAAAATAAATAAATAAATATTTATCAACAAAAAAAACCACTGTTACATCAGCACTTACACAGAACCATATATAGCACTGTTACTGTGGCTCTCACCTGCACAGGTGTACTCACAGTGATGCACACCTGAGAGTCTACAACTGCACAGAATCATATATATTGAACACTGTTACTGCAGCTCTCACCTGTACCTGCACTCAGCTCTTTTTACCATTGCTAAAGGGGTCTCACCTGTACAGGTAAGCTCCAGCAGGTGCTCACCAGGCACACTGCGACCAGAGTCCATCCTCTGCTGTCCATCCTCGGGTTCTGGAGCAGTGCTCAGGTCGCCAGCGGTCAATGTTTCTTCCTTCTGGGAGATGCTTTGTTGACCCCAGACCAGTCCTTTATATACCCAGAAGAGGCTGAGCATCCGCCAATCAGCTCTCAGTCTCAAGGATGACACCTTTTTCTGCACAGGTCACAAGGTGTGTCTGTCCTGGAGAGGGTGCCCTGGGATCGCTTCTGAGGTGCCATAACCAAGATAATAAGCAGCTTTTAAGTGTGGTAAATTTAGTTTGTGACAGATCCTGCACCGTGATATATTTTTGTTTGAAAATCTTTCACTCTGCTTTCTTTCTTGTAAGAGGGTGAATTTGTGATTGGACACAGGCGCACCTTCGAGGGTTTGGCTCCTCAAACAACAACAAAAGTCCTCGAGGCACCGAAAGACCCGGATTGGAGAAGATCACATGAGACACAAACAGTGCATCTGATGAGCTGGACGTGCGTCCGAAGAGTAGATTTGATTTTTGAAGCAAAGTTAAGTAGCTTTGTGGCTGCCCAGAGTTGAACCTTTCTAGATGGAAGGTAAGGCAGGAGGATGAAAGGAAGAGTTGGTGGACAAAAGGAAGAGTTGGTGGACAAAAGGCTGAGTTTTAGGATGAAGGCAGGGTAGTAGGATGAATTGCAGAGTGGGAGAATGATAGGAAGTTTGGGAGGATTGAAGGAAGAGTGTTGGAATGAAAGGCTGAGTAGTGGGATGAAAGGCTGAGTAGTGGGATGAAAGGCAGGAGATGAATGGTATGGTGGAAGTATGAAAGGCAGAGTTGGGGGATGAAACGAAGGGTGGAAGTATGAAAGGCAGAGTTGGGGGATGAAAAGATGGGTGGAAGAGTCGACGAGAAACATAGTAGGAGGCTGAACGAAAGGAAGGGTGGAGTGAGGAAAAGAAGAGTGGAAGGCTACATGGACATAAAAATGATACAAGGCTGTGGACAGATCGAAGGAAGGGTAGACAAAAAAGTGAAATGATAGAAGGAAGGGTGTAAGGATGGCACCAGGGACATACAACCTTACACCCTCAGGAAGGGACTATGGTGCCCCTCAGGGCCGGACTGGGAACCAAAACCGGGCCTCGCAAAGTGCTCGGCTAGCCCCTCCTGGGGGCTTGGGGGTGTGGCTGAGCTGGTTGCCAGGGCCGGTTTTCGACGATTTTGTTACAGGGGCCGATATTGCAGCTATCCTGCAAAAACGGCCCTGTAACAAAAACGCCACCCCAAGGGGCCCAAAACCAGCCCCCACCCTGGAGTCCCACCTGGGAAATGTCCGGTGCCCGCTATGGTCAGTCCGGCCCTGGAGCCCCTTCTGAATTACAGACCTCAATCTCAGCTCAACATCTCCCTAAATTATGCATCATTACTTGAAGAGTTTAAAACAGCATTTAACGCTATTATCTTAATGCAAAACCAACCCTTGTGTCCAAAGTGACAATAGCACTACATGCTACAGGACACGCCCAGCAGTAGCCAGCAGCCGCTCACTCTCTCTTGGATTCTTCTTCCTGTGCTCCCGCAGCAGGATGTTTGCCCCAAATTATTCTTACTCAATCTGAACAAAATCGCGTAATTTCAGCAATTTTGCATTACAAGAGTAATGCGTAATTCCTGAAATTACTCACATTACTCTAGGGTAATTACAATTTTGGCCAGACCTAGTTTTTTTCATGGTGTATGATATATTATCTTTTCTTTTCATTGATAAGTGCAGCTTCTGTTTTCTGTTTTCTTCTGGTCTACTATGTTTTCTCCCAAAGTGTATAATATCTTCTGTTTTCTTTCGTAGTGCATGATTTCTTCTTGTCCTAAATGGCGCAAAGAGTCTTTTTTGTTTTTTTTGCAGGTGCTTTTACTCCTGGCCTTTCTCTGTTTCCTTACAAGCATGCTGTGTTAGTTTGTGCCTATTTTATTCCCCAATCTTTTGCTGCATGGGGAGTCATACAGGGCTCTGCCAGTGCACCTCACCACTGACATACACAACCTCCAGCTGTTCCAGTACTGGACGCGCACATAGATCTGCCTATGCACCTCAACACTGACATGCACAACTTCCAGCTGTTCCAGTACTGGATGCACACATAGCTCTGCCTATGCACCTCACCACTGACATACACAACCTCCAGCTGTTCCAGTACTGGACGCGCACATAGATCTGCCTATGCACCTCAACACTGACATACACAACCTCCAGCTGTTGCAGTACTGGACGCGCACATAGATCTGCCTATTCACCTCACCACTGACATACACAACCTCCAGCTGTTCCAGTACTGGACGCGCACATAGATCTGCCTATGCACCTCACCACTGACATACACAACCTCCAGCTGTTGCAGTACTGGACGCGCACATAGATCTGCCTATTCACCTCACCACTGACATACACAACCTCCAGCTGTTCCAGTACTGGACGCGCACATAGATCTGCCTATGCACCTCAACACTGACATGCACAACTTCCAGCTGTTCCAGTACTGGATGCACACATAGCTCTGCCTATGCACCTCACCACTGACATACACAACCTCCAGCTGTTCCAGTACTGGACGCGCACATAGATCTGCCTATGCACCTCAACACTGACATGCACAACTTCCAGCTGTTCCAGTACTGGATGCACACATAGCTCTGCCTATGCACCTCACCACTGACATACACAACCTCCAGCTGTTCCAGTACTGGACGCGCACATAGATCTGCCTATGCACCTCACCACTGACATACACAACCTCCAGCTGTTGCAGTACTGGACGCGCACATAGATCTGCCTATTCACCTCACCACTGACATACACAACCTCCAGCTGTTCCAGTACTGGACGCGCACATAGATCTGCCTATGCACCTCAACACTGACATGCACAACTTCCAGCTGTTCCAGTACTGGATGCACACATAGCTCTGCCTATGCACCTCACCACTGACATACACAACCTCCAGCTGTTCCAGTACTGGACGCGCACATAGATCTGCCTATTCACCTCAACACTGACATGCACAACTTCCAGCTGTTCCAGTACTGGATGCACACATAGCTCTGCCTATGCACCTCAACACTGACATGCACAACTTCCAGCTGTTCCAGTACTGGACGCGCACATAGATCTGCCTATGCACCTCAACACTGACATGCACAACTTCCAGCTGTTCCAGTACTGGACGCGCACATAGATCTGCCTATGCACCTCAACACTGACATGCACAACCTCCAGCTGTTCCAGTACTGGACGCGCACATAGATCTGCCTATGCACCTCAACACTGACATGCACAACTTCCAGCTGTTCCAGTACTGGACACACACATAGCTCTGCCTATGCACCTCAACACTGACATGCACAACCTCCAGCTGTTCCAGGACTGGACGCACACATAGCTCTGCCTATGCACCTCAACACTGACATACACAACCTCCAGCTGTTCCAGTACTTGACACGTACATAGCTCTGCAAGTGTACTCCAGCACTGACATGCAAAACACGCACCCATGTCAGAGGGTGGGTACAGAACAACTGGTGGGCACAGACGTCATACCGGCCGATCGTAGGCTTTCGTGCTATTGATCATAGATTTGGCACCCTGGCCCATTGGCTGGATACCATGGGCTAACGACTTGACCGCCCAAAAAAAGACTGGATGCAGGGGAGGGGCAGGTGTCGAATCTGGAGGACGGGCTGTGCAGACCACAAATCGCTTGGAGAGGATGGAAAATCTGCTGAAATCCCTGGCCATTAAAAACGAAGACTTGGAGACATGAGGTAGGTGCAGTAACCTACATATTTTAGGGATTGCAGAATCCACTAACACGGTACACTTAGATCTGTTTGTTGAGAGATGTTTGTGGTGGAGCTGGCACACCGCTCATTAGGTCCCGCCCCAATCCTGGATGCCCCTGAGGCAGATAATTGCATGACTGCTCAACTTCATGATCTGACGTGGTATTATGGCTATCATGAGAAACTGGTCCATTACAATAGCAGGGCTCAACAATTTCCCTCTTCTTTGATTTCACCATAGTGGTGCAAGAAGCACATTAAAAAAATGCAGAAGTGAAATAAACACTGCGGAATGCTGGGATTGCGCTATGGAATTCTGTACCCTGCGTGTCTCCTGTTATAGCACTTATTCTAGAGGTCTGCATCCTAATTTATAAAAGCTTTCTATTCCACCACACACAGTCCATCAGGGAAGAACAGGGCAGAAATGCTGTGGTCACTTGGACGCTAGCAGATCACTCTGGCTAATATATATGCCCTTTTGCAAGGCAATTGCTAAAAGATAGAAGTATGCTGGGGATCATGGGACATCAGTATGGTGGGACACAGTCACCTTACCACATCAGTACCTATGACCCCAAATCCAGATTAACTCATAGTGCTCTACTTCCTCTCCAAATCTTCCAGAGAGAGAGGTAACTTAGCACCCCAGAACACAACATGCTGAACTACCTCAGAAGTCGCAGTAACAAGTCCTCACTTTTCTTTTCTCACTTACAAATGTCCACGATAAAGGGAAAGAGACAGGTGGAAAGCTTACAATATTTATTGAAACTACCATGCTCTATCATGCAAAAACTGTGCTACAATTAGGAGACATAAGCAAGTGAATCATGTGATTAGAACAACGAATACACTGCACACAATGAAAAGCCCTGTCATATTGAATTACGAATCAGCCTATGCCAACTCTTGTAAATATTATATTATACTAAAAATCTTTTTGATTATCACTAGACCCCTTACCTGAGAGCCATAATCAATTGGTCTACAACTCTGCTCGTTCCTCTAGGACCTTTTGTCTGCAGACCTTGTTATGCTCTATTTTTAGAATTGCAAGTTTAGGTTTATATGATAAGACTTACTTTGTTAAACAAACAGCAGCTGAGAAATACAGGGCAGAATGTTATTTGGCCTTCCAGGAAGTACAGACTAAATCCCAGCAGAAGAACAGAATAATAAAACATATGCATCTTATTTCAAAACTAACAGCGTGGCACAAAAACAAGCGTGTTACTGCATAACATGTGCAAAGCAAAGTGCCTAATATGTATGTACTTGGGCTAACATAAGGCAAAACTACATTGGACCTTATATTGGACTCACAACAACATCCCTTTTCGTCACTGGAATAACACTGCAACTAACTAAAGAATGAAACATAAAAAACATAAGATAAGCCGACTCGAAGCATTCTTCAATGGTATTGAATTTAAATGCTATTAAAATAAAAAATGACTCGGAAAACACTCATCATGTCAAGTTATGCAAAAGGTGCCAAATTTATTATGTTTCAGAGGTATCTATGATGTTACATGCAAAATCATACGTGAGTAAATCCAAAATGGATTCATCTCCGCAGACGATGATAGGTTCACAGCCCAGTTCACAAGTTGCATAGAACAGACATGATCCCCAGTCTCAGCCAATGCTGAGAAAGAAGCTAGGCAACCCGCATCCAGAGCCATTACTCAGTACTCCATGTGCGATTGCACTTGTCTACTCAAGCAGTAGTGGCTCGTAGCTTGCAGCCTGAAGAAGCCGTATGCCCAAGGGACAACTTGGAAATTGGGTCACTAATGTACTCATCAACAGGTCTATGTCTATATCTATGTACACGGGTGCCGGCGTCGGCAGAGCCAGTCAAATATCAGACAGGTTGGAATGACCAATCAAGGACAATTCCTGGAGCATGTGAATTCCCAAGAATTGTAGATTGCACTCACGGCAAAAATGGAGCAGTGGTAGGTCCAGTGTGCATGCAAAAAAAGCATTTATTGTGGAGGAACAAAAATAGGACCAAAATGCTGCAAATTAGGATTAACAGCAGCAGAAATCCTCCAAACACGCTGAGAAAAAGAGAGTGGATATAAAACGGTATTATTCTAAAGATGGTTTGGAATGCACTAACCAAGCCAGAACCTACAACATCAAAAAATGGGTAAGGCCGGCTGTATTAGATGCATTCAAAAAATGGTGCACCAATTCACCAAAATGTAATGGGAGGTTTGTGTTTAGTAAGGACTGTATCTCACTAGATGTCCTTGCAACTTGTAATTCAAAAGTTTCTCAAGCAGATGTGTGAGCTACTTATTTCTGAAAAAAAAGTGCTTTGAGTCTGCTCAGCTTATTAAAATATGCCTTCAAAGTGGGAACAGAAAATCACAAGAAGCTATATATGACTCCTTGCATTGGGGGAAACAGGAAGGACATTATTGCACCAGGTGACGAGTTGGGAAATTCACAAAATGTAGGGGATTCCGGCTCGCATCCCACAGCAGTCCTGATCACTAAGCATTACATTACTTTCATTCGAGAGGACGGTATCAAGTGGGATTATTGTGGGGGTTAGTATTCGTTTTAGATAGCAGGCAAAATTCAACGTGGGTGGTCACATGTTTTCAAACAGTTGATTGTCTGACAGAAGAGTTGAATTTCTCTCCAGTAAGTAAGATTTACTAATTGGAAGTTCACAATGATATGTAAATGGGAGTGACTATAATTCATGAATGAAGCTGCGTCATAGGGGTTCATATCTACCAACAGGGAAATGTTTCATGCAAGCTGTGAATTGGAATGTTGACTTTGGCAAATATATATTACTCCCTGTATTACCCAGACAGCAGGAGGTGTTTCAGCTATTGTAAATGGGAGCTGTTCTAACTTCTCTAGAAGCAACATTGTATAAGTGGCATCCTTTTTGCCACCAGTTGTTGTCTTCATTTCAAATTAAAGGCCAAAAACAGGTGACTGGAATTTAGATAACGCCTGGGTACATGCCCATATTCGAGGGTTTGTAATGTCCAGCTGAATTGCATAATAGATCTAAGCAATCCATCACCATGACACAATGTCAACATGCCACTTTTCATAATATCAATAACAGATGACACAGTGTTAGTCAAATTGTAAATACGAGAAGACAGCGTATTAATACTTTTATCAATAACATAAAGCACTAAATTATCTTGATCAATTTGTCTCAAACATGCAGCATCTTCTATTTGCGACTAATGCCAAATTACATTATAAGTAGTATAAATAAATCTTTTAAAATTTGGGGACTTAGGGCCTAATAAAAAATCAAACAAATCCATACCTTTAGACAGGGAAGGAAGATGTTGTTTAAGCACCGACAGTGTGGAATGTGTGGAAAGATATCGATCCTCCTGGAGACGATGGTGTCGTTGGTGTCTGCGACGGAGTTTCAATCATGTGGCAGCGGATGTTACCGCCATCTTGAATTTTTTGGCCTCTCTTGCTGAGGAGGGACTCGCATATAGGACCATTAACACCTTTCGGTCCGCTATTTCCGCAGGTCACGTCATAATTGATGGTACTCCTGTTGGTGAACACCCGTTGGTTTGTAGACTCCTGAGGGGTATAAGGCTGTCGCTTCCCCCGGAACCTCGATATTCCCAGTTATGGGATGTTAATAGAGTCCTGAATCTGTTTTTATCCTGGCAGCCAAATAGGTTTTTATCTAGGAAAGAGCTGTCGGCCAAGATGGCTATGCTCCTGTGCTTAATTTCCTGCAGACGCGTCTCTGATGTCAGAGCCTTGGATGTTTCCGGGAGGATATTTTCCCCCACGGGGGTCACGTTCACCATTCGCAGGCGCACCAAGTGTGGAACGTCTACTGTCTCATATCCGGCTTATGGGGGCCCCCATAGACAGTTTCCGACTGCCTTTTCGTGTCGGAAAAACCGGCACGAAAAGGCAGTGAAAAACTGCCATTGTACTCCCTCGGTCGCAAAGAGGCGGCCGGTGGAGTAGTGAGGGATTTCCAGACGGCGGACGGGCTCTCTGAGCCTGTCGTTCCGCAATCCGGAAATCCGAGTTGGATTCCTTTCCTGACCGAGCCCATCAGAATGGCTCAGTCGAAAAGGAATCCGGCCGACATGATCCAATTCGGTCAGAAGGGCTCTGACCGTTGGTCAGAGCCCTTCCGACCAAAATCAGAATCGACCCATGAGTGGAAATAAAAATGTGATGCTGGACAGTAACTTGATGCAGAAAATGATGTCCAAAATTATAACAGACTATTTCTCTATAATTTGCAGAATTCATATACAAATCCTCCAACTCAAAAACAGTATAATATTCCAGCTCCAAGAGCATAGAGTTTACAGTTTCAACATCCCATTCATCTAAAAGTAAACAAGGTACTATCACATCACCCATAGAAACTCTTTGAGAGATCTCTGTAGGACCAAATATATCGAAATGAACTTTGCCCCAAACAATTCATTAGTCACTGGAACAGCTGAAATGTTTACGAGGGACAAGTCTCTTTTTAGTTTATGTGCAGATGAATGTGGGACCAACACCCCATAGACCAGTTCTGTAGCAGAGAGTTCTGGTAGATAATGGCCATTAATCAATTAAAAAAAACAATTAAAAATCCAATCCACAGAAATGGCAAAACCGAGAAAAGTGTAGTCCAAACATATATATTCAAGGTGGGACCAGATCAGTACTTTTCAGCCATGAAATTAAAACACAGAACACGATTCGCGGAGGTAATCTGAAATAAAAGTCTAACTTTATGACTTTCGATATTCACAAAGGCCATTTACGAGTAGTAAATTCAGACTATTGTCTCATTCTAACTTACGTTTTTAACTAGTTAAGGGAGTGGGCGCTGCCTAGGTTCGCACAATGGGTACAGGACCGAATTCTTGATATGGCACCTGCCTATCAGGTGACTTCACCCAAAGCCCACCAAATTGAAATGGATTATTCGAAACATATGATAGGTTGGTACCCAATACTATTTACATGAATTCCTGGGGTACAAAATCCCCATATCCAATTTTGTTTTCGATGTGGTATACTGTATTTATTAGTTGCCAGAAATAAATTAGACAGACAGCCGACATGTGTTTTGCCCATATGGTAGGCAGGCCAAGGGCTTTCTCAAGGCAAAAAGTCTCGTAGCAGATTGCTCAGTAGGTCTTGTAAGAGAAGGTAGTGGTTCTGAAATGAGACGCAAGTGGTCTTTGGACAAGGACAGTCTCTGCTGGCCGTATGGGCGAAACATGTGTCGGCTGTTTGTCTAATGTATTTCTGGCAAATAATGAATACAGTATAACACATTGAAAACAAAATTGGATTTTGAATCCCAGGAACTCACGTACATAATACCGGGCACCAACCTATCATATGTCTAGAATAACTTACATTTTTTCATAAGTCTAAGAGAGACCAAAACTTAAGTTAAACTGAGACAAAAGTATAACTTTACTCTGCGTAAATGCCTTTTGTGAATACCGAAAGTCATAAAATTAGACTTTTGTCTAAGTTTACCATAGTGAATCGCGTCCACAGATCCTTAATGGAGGAGGGTCAAGAGCAGAAGAACTATAAGAATAAAAATCATCTCGATCTATACAATACCCAGAATCATTACTTAAAAAATGGTGGGTCAGGTACTGGAACCAGACTAGAGGAATCCAGAAGAGGTAAATCCAAAGCATGTGTATCTTTATACACAACATCTGCTGTGGAAGACACAGTAGTAACAGCAGTAGTCACTTCAATCGCACTTCTGGATGCTGATGCAGGGTTTAAGTGTGGTGTATTCTGCGCCCCCACCCCAGCTAAAGAGAAACAGTTTCGTGTGAGTCAGTTGTTGCAGAGGAATTTCCTGTATGGTACCAAGAGTAAAGTTGGAACTACCAAGAACTACTTGTGGCCAACTTTTGAGGATCGGCCACATTGTGCAGTCTGACTTGTTCAATGGAGAGGAAGCGGAGGCAGGGTAACAGTCTTCAAATCTTGAATTCCAAGTTCAGGCACCGTCACTCGGTATAAAGAACTAAACTCATTTTTCACTGCCACATTCACGTGCACGAGGTTACCAATTTTTGGAATCCAACCAGAAGGTGCTGGTTTCTTCTCAATGCTTGCAGAGACAGATATTTTCAACTGCTTGTTGGAATTGCTGTCACAGAAGTCTTGTAGATCCTGTAAGACAACACAACGATTATCTACGTCTAAGAGCATGGCTGCCGCCACAATGTCTGCACCGTCTAGGTCTGAAATATACATTTTTATACCAAAGAAGACTTTGTAAAATGTCTGGCTGCCCAGAGATCTTTTGTGGAGGTTATTTAATGACCTCTAAACCCCATAACGGTGATGGATCCAACTATGCCCTGTGCCTAATACTCTACTGTTGAGGTTTGCTTTAAGTCACGGTTCATCCTTTCCACAATAGAATTGCCCTCAGGCCGGTATGGATTAGAATAATGAACCTAAACACCTAGGGAAGCCATGGAATCCCGATAAGCTTTGGAAGCAAAGGCCGGGCCCTGGTCCAAGTGGAGCGTACCGCATGCATGCGTCCTGATAAAGACTTGCATGTCTTTAATAACATTTTGAGCATCAGCTCAGTGCTGTGGCCAAACCCAGAGGAGCCTCAAGCAATAATCAACTGCTACTAAAATACATTTGAATGCAGTATCTGAAATCATTGAACCACAATAGTGCAAGTAAACACAGCCAAAAGGTTGTGTCTGTAGGGGACAAGCCACAGTGGATGCCTTTATTTGTTGACAAATGTCACAACGCAGGACATATTTCTTGGTGTGTTGATACAAACTGTGCCACAAATAATGTTGTTGCTGCCACGAAATAGTGGCAGCCACACATGCATGTGCAGAACCAACACCTTCATGCACAGGTGACCGCTGATTCTTCCCCAAGGCGAGGTCGCCCCCACTCCTCTGCTCCTACCTGCTGCCTGTTAGCCTTGCTCCTGCCTCCTGCCTGTCAGCCCCGTTCCTGCCTGCTGCCTGCATAGCCTTGCTCCGCTGCCTCGCTGCTGCCCTTGGGTCCCCTGCCGTCCACCGGACGACCCAGTCGCCGCAGAGCCGCCCTCAGAGCCCCTTCCCGCCACAGTCCACCGCCGACTCCGCCCCCCCTGCCCATTGGCCGCCCCGCTCCCGCCACCGAGCTGACCCCCCCTCCCGGCTCCTCTCTTAAGGGGTCCGTGTGCAGGGACAGGGAGTGACCGCTGAGCCTTCCCCAAGGCGAGGTCGCCCCCACTCCTCTGCTCCTACCTGCTGCCTGTCAGCCTTGCTCCTGCCTGCTGCCTGTCATCCCCGTTCCTGCCCGCTGCCTGCATAGCCTTTCTCCGCTGCCTCGCTGCTGCCCTAGGGTCCCCTGCCGTCCACCGGACGACCCAGCCGCCTCAGAGCCCCTTCCCGCCACAGTCCACCGCCGACTCTGCCACCCCCCTGCCCATTGGCCGCCCCGCTCCCGCCACCGAGCTGACCCGCCCTCCCGGCTCCTCTCTTAAGGGGTCCGTGTGCAGGGACAGGGAGTGACCGCTGAGCCTTCCCCAAGGCGAGGTCGCCCCCACTCCTCTGCTCCTACCTGCTGCCTGTCAGCCTTGCTCCTGCCTGCTGCCTGTCAGCCCCGTTCCTGCCCGCTGCCTGCATAGCCTTTCTCCGCTGCCTCGCTGCTGCCCTTGGGTCCCCTGCCGTCCACCGGACGACCCAGCCGCCGCAGAGCCGCCCTCAGAGCCCCTTCCCGCCACAGTCCATCGCCGACTCCGCCCCCCCTGCCCATTGGCCGCCCCGCTCCCGCCACCGAGCTGACCCGCCCTCCCGGCTCCTGTCTTAAGGGGTCCGTGTGCAGGGACAGGGAGTGACCGCTGAGCCTTCCCCAAGGCGAGGTCGCCCCCACTCCTCTGCTCCTACCTGCTGCCTGTCAGCCTTGCTCCTGCCTGCTGCCTGTCAGCCCCGTTCCTGCCCGCTGCCTGCATAGCCTTGCTCCACTGCCTCGCTGCTGCCCTTGGGTCCCCTGCCGTCCACCGGACGACCCAGCCGCCGCAGAGCCGCCCTCAGAGCCCCTTCCCGCCACAGTCCACCGCCGACTCCGCCCCCCCTGCCCATTGGCCGCCCCGCTCCCGCCACCGAGCTGACCCGCCCTCCCGGCTCCTCTCTTATGACGCCCCCTGAGCGACCGCGCAGCGGACGCGCGCAGCGGGAGCACCGAATGAGCACCGAAGGTGCGCCAAAGGTAAGCCCGTCTGCGCCCGTCCGCGCCTGGACCGCGCCCAGCGCCAGGACCCCTGGCCCCCGCAGACCCCAGCCCACCCGCCGGACGTACGACGCCGCCACCCTCAACGCACTCAACGCAAGCCGAATCCCAGGATGCTACCGAGCCACCCCGAGACGCACCCACGGACCCTTCTGCTGCAACGCCTGTAAGTTCACCTGCATCCGGACCAGCACTACTCCAGCACCGACCAAGACGTGCAACAGCAGCAGCCACCTGAAATGCATCCTGCTCAACACCCGCTCCATCCACAGACACGCCATCGAGCTCTGGGACCTGCTCGACACAACCTCACCAGACGTCGCCTTCCTCACGGAAACCTGGATGAACGCCTCTTCAGCGCCCGACATCGCCATAGCCATCCCAGACGGCTACAAGATCATCCGAAGGGACCGCATCAACCAGACCGGAGAAGGCATCGCCATCATCCACAGGAACACCATCCGCATCACGACCAACACCGACGACACCCTCGCACCTGCTGAGCACCTGCACTTCCAGGTTCACATCAACCCCAAGACCACACTCAGAGGCACCCTCATCTACAGACCCCCGGGACCACGCACACAATTCAGCGAAGACATCGCCGACTTCATCAGCCCGCACGCCCTCCTCTCCGCTGACTACATCCTCCTCGGGGACCTCAACTTCCACCTGGAGAACACAACGACCGCAACACCACCACCCTGCTGGACAACCTCGCAAACCTGGGACTCAAGCAGCTGGTCACCACCCCCACCCACTACGCCGGACACACACTCGACCCCGTCTTCTCATCCAGCAAGGACATCGCCTTCAGCCACGCCACAGGACTCCACTGGACGGACCACAGCTGCGTCCACTTCAGCTTCAGAAGGACCACGATCCACCACCAGCAACAGGTTGCACGCAGAAGCTGGAACAAGATCACAGCCGACCAGCTCGCGACCTCCCTGAACATGAACCCTCCCACCAGCGCAACGAACCCAAGCCAGGCGCCCACCAACCTCGCGAAGTGGATCAGCAACTGCGCAGACGACCTCGCCCCTCTGAAGACCCCGCCTAGCAGACCCGGTAGCAAGAAAGCCCCATGGTTCACCGACGAACTCAAGAGCTCCAAGAAGAACTGCCGAGCCCTCGAGAGAACATGGCGCAGAGACCCAAAACCAGACAACATGACTGCCCTCAAGCTCGCCACCCGTAAACACCACCAACTCATCCACGCCACCAAGAAAACCGAATTCAAGGAACGACTGGACAACAACGCACACAACAGCAAGGAACTCTTCAACATCGTTAAAGAGCTCTCCAACCCCAACGCCGGAAACAACTCCCTCGCCTCCTACTTCCACAACAAGATCGCGGACATACACAACAGCTTCAGCACCCAACCGACGCACGCCACGACCGAACCACCGCCCCCCACCACCACCCTCCGCGCCTCGACCCCGATCAGCACCGAAGACACCGTCCGCACGATGAACTCCATCCACTCCGGATCTCCTACCGACCCCTGCCCTCACCACGTCTTCAACAAGGCCGACACTGTCATCGCACCCCACCTGCGGGACATCATCAACACCTCCTTCGACACCGCTACCTTCCCGGAGAGCTGGAAGCACGCCGAACTCACCGCTCTACTAAAGAAGCCATCTGCCGACCCCACCTACCTCAAGAACTACCGCCCCTTCTCGCTGCTCCTGTTCCCTGCAAAAGTCATCGAGAAGACCGTCAACAAGCAGCTGGCCGCCTTCCTCGAGACGAACGGTTCCCTCGACCTCTCGCAGTCTGGCATCCGGGCCAACCACAGCACCGAGACCGCCCTGATCGCAGCCACCGATGACATCCGAGCACTGCTTGACAACGGAGAAACAGCAGCCCTCATCCTCCTAGACCTCTCCGCGGCCTTCGACACTGTCTGCCACCGTACTCTAGTGCAGCGACTCAGCAACGTCGGAATCCAGGAAAAGGTAATGGAGTGGATCACCTCCTTCCTCGCCGGAAGGACACAGAGAGTCCGCCTCCCCCCGTTCAGATCTGAAGCCACCAAAGTCATCTGCGGCGTTCCCCAAGGCTCCTCGCTCAGTCCAACCCTCTTCAACGTCTACATGAGCCCCCTCGCAGACATCGCACGCCAGCACAACCTCAACATCATCTCCTACGCCGACAACACCCAACTGATTCTCTCCCTCACCAACGACCCCGCCACCGCCAGAGCCAACCTTCACGAAGGGATGAAAGAGGTAGCCGAATGGATGAAGAACAGCCGCCTGAAACTGAACTCGGACAAGACGGACGTCCTCATCCTGGGATCCTCACCCTCCGACTGGGACGACTCCTGGTTGCCCCCCGCCCTAGGCAGCGCACCCATACCAACAGACCACACACGCAACCTGGGCTTCATCCTGGACTCCTCCCTCTCCATGACCAGACAAGTCAACGCCGTCTCCTCGTCGTGCTTCAACACCCTGCGCATGCTACATAAGATCTTCCGGTGGATCCCCACCGAGACCAGGAAGACGGTCACCCAGGCCCTCGTCACCAGCCGTCTGGACTACGGCAACTCCCTCTACGCCGGAACCACCGCCAAGCTCCAGAAGAGACTCCAGCGGATCCAGAACGCCTCAGCACGACTCATCCTGGACATCCCCCGTCGCAGCCACATCTCTGGACACCTGAGAGACCTGCACTGGCTCCCGGTCAACAAGAGAATCACCTTCCGACTCCTCACCCACGCACACAAAGCCCTATACAACCAAGGCCCAGGATACCTCAACAGCCGCCTCAAATTCTACGCTCCCAAACGCCAGCTTCGATCGACCGGCCACGCCCTCGCCGCCGCCCCCCGCATCCGAAGAGCCACCACAGGGGGACGGTCCTTCTCCTACCTCGCCGCCAAGACATGGAACTCCCTCCCGACCCACCTCCGCCTGACCCAGGACCACCTCGCCTTCAGGAGGCAACTCAAGACCTGGCTGTTCGAGCAGTAGCTGACCCCCCCTCCCCCAGCGCCTTGAGACCCTCTGGGTGAGTAGTGCGCTATATAAATGCTTGATTGATTGATTGATTGAGGTATCACTAAAGCTAGTCTGTGATCTTGGTTCCCCAAGGACTTGGTGTGAGTTTTTTGTGTTTGGAAGTTTCCATGCAACGTCAATCCAACAACAGCGGCGAATGCCGCTGAGTATTGCTGTTCAAAACCTATAGCAAGTTGGGCTGAACCATTAGTGTAAACAATATACTTATACTGTTCTAGCCGTAAGATAGAAGTAAGCATTGGATAAACGTGCTCATACTGGAAAAGTTCTTAAGTCTGTAAAGATGGATCAAAGACAAAGTCTACATCAACAGCTGTTAAGGATGTAGCCGCCTGTATCCATCTAGGATGCATGGCTTTAGTGTTTTGGGAGGCTAGCTTTTGTGACAACCTCTTAGGCTGGCACAGGAGTAACAACGATAATGCATTTCCCTTGTGCAAGCGGACGTTCTTTTATTATAGCCATCTGCAATGCAGTCAGTATTTTTTCAGTGAAACCAAAACTTATTTCCACACTGGAATATATATGCCAGTGGTACGGTTGCATCTTCATTAAAATGGATATATGTAAATTCAATTGCACCCGGTAGCACCCAGATAACGAGTTTGTAGTATTTATACATGTATGTAAATGATGTGTGGCAAGTTAGTCTAATAGTAATGATCTGACTGTGTCAATTTGTTCTGATGTCCAAAGTTAAGCGGAAAAATCAGGATGGATCAACCCACAAAGTAATTTTTACGTGTTTTGCATAATCAGGAATGAATGTTCTGACAAAATAAGAAATCCTGACAAGGATTGTAATTTCTTTAACCAATTAGGAGGTTGCAGTTGTGCAGACTTCTCTAAAAGAAATGAGATGTAAGACTCTTCCCTTCATGTGTAAGTTCATATCCTAGAAAAGGACACTCTGACAAGTTAGATGAGATTTCTTAGAGTTTAACGTATAGCCAAGTACAGAAAAATCTACATATAATGCAATCTACTCTGGCTAAATGTGGGTTCAAGTCATCGACAGTAATGTAGATATCATCTACATAGAACACAGCAACTGGGTCAGTGTCATGTACAAATGACACTATGCATCCAAGTAAAAGCCCATGGCAATTCTTATAGGCCGTAGGGAGCCTTCTGAATATCCTTTAAAATCTAAGCATGGATAAGGCTGTCCAATCTCAGCTTTCCAGCGTTAGATTGTAACTGGAAAAACCATTGGAAATATCCAAGATTGTTTTGTATTTTTACGGACTATATTGTTAATAAGTGCCATACTTTGTATGTTCTGTATTTCAAAAGTGAGTGTATGACTTTTTAATAAGATTATACAATATGAATGATCCAGTTTTAGAACAGGAAAAAGGGGATTATTCATTTGAGAGACATGGGGTTCGATTACTCCCTGATTCTCCAATTTGGAGAGTGTTTTTCTAACAGGTGCTTTAGCATTCCCTTTGATAGGGTATTGTGGTTGAACTTGCGGGATAGACCTTATTGATATAACATGATAAAGTGAGTACTTAACCCGGCTGACAATGTTGTCATATAAAGCAGGGGTCTGTGGTTTCTCTCCTATGTTATCCTGTTCCCTAGCTGCTCAGCCTGTGTGAGTGTTCTGAGTGGAATGTTGGTGTGTGGGCTATGTGTGGAATGCCTGTGTGACTGGATGAGTGATGACAGTTGGTGAGAGGGGGCTGAGCAACTAGCAGGCTTCTCCTGGTGGGGCTGTTGATATGACCTACAGGCTGCCTTACAGGACTTATATACTTGTTAATGATGACCTGTCTACTTACCTGAATAAACCTACTTGGATTACAGCTAGCAGCGTGTCATCATTACTACACTCAGCAGCATAAGTCTGCTGAACTTGATCAGGGAGAAGTGCTGAAAAAGTAGTAAGTATTACATCCTCGCCTTGTAGGGATGCCTGTGCAAACTGTGGGGGCCATTTGACCGCCACCAAAATGATGTCATGAGAAAGGTCTCCATTTTCACAGAACATTGCTTTAATGGTGTGCTGTAAGTTACCCTCAATTTGATGTCTAGATCATATAATCTGTCTGTAGGGACTAAGCATCGGTCTGGGGTCGCAACTGTAATAAGAATGTCAGTTGTTTTCACTTACAGAAACTCCTGGAGATTCTGGCACAGTATGGTGACTTCTGCTGCGTGGTCAAGGATAGTCACCGCCCATTTCCTGTTCAGGAGGAGGACTCTCATTGTCTGTGGCATATTTCGCTGTAAGAGCTGCTACATTCTTTTTCTGAAAAGGGGCTTTATATTGAGGAGGTATTTCCTCCTTTATCTACGCGTCAGATGAGCGTTGTGTGTCCTTCTTCAGCTGCACGTTCTCTTCTTGTCTGCTATCTGATCACTCTCCTCGTTCGTACTGCTTGTCAGAAAATTCCTGAAAAGAATGACGAGAATGTGTATCAGGAACCTGCGACCTGGTATCTTGAGTTTAGAGTGATCACAAAAATCGCACCACCTCTCAGAGGTCTTCAGGGGTGGTAAACCCCCATGAGGTTTACCTTTCTGCGGCTGTTTAGCTTAATCCCATGTATTTTCAACAAACTCTTGGGTCTGCTTGGCTTCCTTGTCTGGACTAGGCTTGCCAAAAGGAGGTTTAGTTGGTCTGATTCCCAAATTATTGCGTCCTGAGGATGTATATACATCAGCAATACCTGTAGGCAGCTCACATTCACAGTCAATGTGTGCTTCCACTGTGACCCTCTGGCGTATAGCCAGAGATGCCACTTCACCTTTAACATTAGACAGAATTATTGAGGACACAATGGGAAAATATCCTGTTAGTTCCATCCTCAAGTCCTGGCCAGCAACTGTCCTTTGTTCATTCTGTATCTGTTTTAAAAACATCTGTTAAAACGGACATTGAGGGAGTGCCATGACAGATAGTATAGACAGTGGCCAAAGCTGTCCCCCAGGTTTAACAGTCTCCAATAGTGGAAACCATCCTGTTGGGTAAGCACATAGTCAGCATGCTGTGCTTGTCTTGTGGTCCCATAAGTTGGTCTACCTCTTGGGTGATCCAAAATGGAATTTCCTCACAATTAGTGGGTCTTTTGCCGATAAATGAATGAACAATTGCAGGACTTGTTGCAGGCACTTTAGACAAATGGGCTTGCCCCGGCAGGCCAACCATTGTCAGCTGAGCCAACAAGGTGCATGAAGCAAATTGAGTTAAGCGTCTGTATAAAGGAACTGGAGCATGGCATAAGGGTAGTGTTTGCCCAAGATTTTGACTAGTCATATATGGGTATGATGTGTCTCTAGCTAAAGCTGGCCAAGTAACCCCATCAGTACTGAGGGACTCATGCAGATAGGTGTAGCTACGTGTGGGAGGGCACCAAGGAACTAAGTATGGTGTTCCCAATGAGACAGAGGTATCTCCTTAAGCGCATAAGGTCTATATAGACTTGGCACTGCCAGAGCAATGTATATCTGAAATGTATTTGTATTGGCATCAACAGCTGGAAAGTCAACCAAAGAATGAAAGACTTCAATACCGTTACACCTTAAGAGGTGTAAGGGTATTGTAAACACGCATAAGCACTATTCAGGAGACCCATAAATAAGTACCAGAACACATAATGATGCCTCCATATTGCAGGGATTCTGCTCAGGAACAGAACTGTGCCGGGGATCACAGGACATCAGCATGTAGGGACCCAGTCAACTTACCACATCAGTGCCTATAACACCAAATCCAGACTAACACATAGTGCTTTACCTCCTCTCCTTAACTTTCAGAGACACAGCTAACTTAGCATCCCAGAACACAACACTCTGAACTCTCTAAGGAGTCACTGCAACAAGTCACCAGTTTTCGTTTCTCACTTACACATGTCCCCAATAAAGGGAAAGAGACACGTGGAAAGCTTTCAATATTTATTGAACCTAACATGCTCTCTCATGCAAAAACTGTGCTGTCATTTGGAGACCTTCTGAAAGTCAATAATGTGATTAGCACAACTAATAAACTACATACAATGAAAAGCCCTGCCATAGTGAATGACAAATCAGCCCAAGCCTACCCTTGCTATGGAAAAAATATATTATACTAAAGATCTCTTGGATTAGTACCGGACCCCATTCCTGAGAGTCATAATCAGTTGGTCTACATCTCAGACTAGTAGCTTGTTCATCTCAGGACTTCTTCTCTGCAAGCTTCGTTGGGCTCTGTTTTTAGAAATGCAAGTGTTGACTTATATGATAAGACTTGTTCTGTTAAAAAACAGCAGTTGGATTTATCTATTGTGTCAAGGTGTTAGTGTCTGAACACAGAGAAAAACAGGGCAGAATGTCGTTTGGCCTTGCATGATGTACAGACTAAACCCCAGCAGAAGAACAGATAACAATACATATGCATCATATTTAAAAAATAACAACCTGGCATAAAAACAAGCGTGTTACTGCTTAAAATGTGCAATGCATAGCAGCCTATTATATATGTGCTTGGGCCAACATAAGGCAAAACTACAGTGGGCTTTATAGGGGACTCATGACAGCCCTGCAAGTGGACTGCCCAGAGTCTTTTCAGGATCTGCACTCTCAGACTGGGTGCATTGATTTCAACCACATCACTGTAGGCGGAGACTTTAAACTAAGTATAGACCCCTGCCTTGAAACCGCCAGCCTCTGCCTTGGCTGGGAAGTCAAGATCTCATAAAATCTTGAGAGACATCTGTGACACACATACATTAACAGATGCCTTGCACCTGAAGAGTGTGTCCACATTGGGATTTATCCATTACTCTGTCCAATATAAGGCTTGGTCATCCATTGAATATTGCCTTTCATCCGTGACCCTATGCCCTCAGCTGGTTACACTCCAACATCTACCCCATACATTTTACAGACAACTCTCTTCTCCATGTCACATTCTTACCATATGCTGGTGGCCAGGAGAAATATTTGCATTTCCCCACACTAGCGTTACAAGATGTGCTTTTCCGTTCCAAACAGCATACAGCAGTATTAGATTATTACTGCATTAATGAGGGTTCAGTGGACTCACATACCACCATCTGGGTGGCTTTAAGGTGTACATTCGGGGCATATGCATATCCATGCACTTAGGCATGCTGAGAGACTTGCATAACGAGTTTAGACACATCAAAAAAGACCTGACAGACCTGGATTTATGGGCTTCACAATGCTATGGGGATCCACACCCACTTACCCGAGCCACACTGCTGACTGAATACTGAGAACTGCCTAAATTTGAGGTCCTCTTCAAGGTAAATATGTTAGGGCTCGTATATACAGAGAAGGCAGCATTTCGGATGTACACTGGCCCGACTCCTCTGTCCCCCAAGAGGCATGTACTATACAGTAGACCTATGTACACATGGGGGATCCAACTTAACTGGTCCAAATGCGAACTATTCCTTTCACTCCTGCCACAAAACTCACTAGGTGCGAATTCCCACTGACCTGGTGCAAGGGGTTGATTAAATATATAAGCATTTTCGTACACCAAGATAGGGAGCAAGTAGTGTGGCTAAACTACGGCCCGTTGTTGACACACTATCAACACAGGTAGACCTCTGATTCCTTTTACCGCTCTCAATGGCTGAAAGATTGCCATAGCTAAATGGTAGTCCTCCCCCTATTCCTTCACTTCTTCCTAAATATTCCTATACCACTCACCAGCTCGTTCTTTGCTACGATGCGTTGACTACTCCTCAAACTCGTTTGGGCCGGTAAACATCCATGCATCAGCTGGGACATACTAGTATTTCCAAATGAGAGAGACAGTTTTGGTGTACCTCACCTACACCTATATTATGTGGCAGGCCAATGTCAATATGTCAATGTCAATATGTCAATGTCAATATGTCATCACTGGTATCATGCAGATGCTAGGCTTCTATATTTCAAACCTGGGATAGACTTGGCCACAACAACTCCCCTTGCCTCTATCCTCACCAAGGGAATTCCTTTCGACACAAAGGATATCCAAAGTTACCCACCATGTGCTGGACATGGAGGAAACGTCAGCATATTTTAGGTAGTTCTCTACTTCATTCTCTAGATTTAACACTATTAGACAACCATTGGCTCTCCACCACCTGCGAAACCCTAATCAAATGGACCTTGATATGGTTTCCACATGTTCAGGGACATCTTCCCTGTGAGTCATGTCATGTCCTAACGCACTCCACAGATACCCGCTTTGCTTTGGCCTCAATTATGAACCTTTTCATAATGCACCAGGTGCACAGCGTGCTGAGAGCTGCCATACTGGCATGCCCATTAGCGCCTGACGACTTCTCTACCATAAATCTCAGTAATAAATTACCCTGACAGGTGATGACTGGTCTCAAAACTACGTCACGTCAGTATGGTGCTATTCCCGGCTCATGATACGAAACTCAGGACCTACTTGGAGGAGAACTATGGGGGTCATAATTATCGCGGGCGGATTGCCACCGCCCAACCGGCGGTGGCCATCCGCCCTCCATAACAGAAATATCATTTTTGAAATACCAAAGTGTTGAATACCATTTGCAAAAATATAATTGCATTCTTAGTTCTACAGCGGGTTGTGGGTTTATAGGGGAATAGGGTGGGTAGTAATTTAATTATATTTAATTAATTGATTAATTTGTATTTATTAATAATTGAGATGTTATAGTGTTAACTGTGTAAATTAATGTATTATTAATTAATCATTAATTGGTTGTTTATTAATTTTAATTATTCAATTGGTAAGTAATTATGGTAATTGTGCAATGAATTTTAGGTTTGTGTTGTGACATTTATAGGTGTAAATGGTGGGAAGAAATGTATTATTAATTTATAAATTAATAATTGGTTGCTAATTTTAATTAATTAGTTTGTAAATAATTTTGGTAATTGTGTAATTAATGATATTTGAGTGTGGTAGTTTTTATATGTGTAAAGGGTGGGAAGCAAATTATTTTTAATTGATGAATTAATAATTACTTGTTAATTAATTGTAATTAATTAATTGGCAATTAATTAGGGTGATTGTGTAATTAATGTTTGGTGTGTGTTGTGGTGTTTTGTAGGAGTAAAGGGTGGGAGGTTTGTGTTTAATTAATGTTAATTATTTGATATTTATTTAGGGTAAATGTTCATCTTTTTATGTTTTGTTTTTACTTTTAAATGGGTAAAGGGTGGGTATTAAATAACATTTTGTATTTATTTATTAGTTGTTAATAGTAATAGTTTCTCTTTAAAAAATAATATATAATTATTTTTTGTTATTTCATAATTTGATTTAGGAGAGTGTTGTGGATATTAGATTGTTAAAGATTGCGTACTCAATTAATATATATATATATTTGTATTAATAAGATGTTTTTTTTTATTTATTATTAATTATGTTAAGTATGGAAATAAATGTAATTAAAAATGTTGAAGTGTTTTGTTATTGGTGTATGAAATAAAATAAATATATTTATGTTTGAAATCATTTTTTAGTTAGTTTATATTTTCTACTTTTAAATAATTACTGTTTACAAATGTATTTTTTAATTATTTTATATATTATTTATTGATTTTTGTTGTATGTAGTTAATATTAGAATAGGTGTTGTTTGTATATGTTTAATAGATTTTAATTTATATTTTTTAAATATTGTTTTTTATTTTTATGATTCGTTAAATGTTGTAATATTTTTTGTTACAACTGTTTGTTATTAGTAGTTTTTGTTTCCCTGCTATCCAACACTTTACATAGTGTTGCACTCACTGGAGGAGGAATAATAATTTTTACCTCTTTGCTATCCAGTATTTTCCCTACTGTTGGATTCACTGGAGTAGAAATAGTAATTTTTACCCCTCCGCTATCCAACACTTTCTCTACTGCGTACTCACTGGAGAGAGAATAACAATGTTTACCCCTCCGCTATCCAACACTTATCCTACTGTTGTATTCAGTGGAGTGAGAATAGTTATTTTTACCCCTCCACTAGCCAACACTTTCTCTACTCTTGAATTCTTTGGAGTGGGAGTAGTAATTTTTATCCCTCTGCTCTCCAGTACTTTCCCTACCATTGCACTCACTGGAGTGGGAATAGTAATTTTTGCCTCACCACTATCCAACACTTTCCCTACTATTTCACTCTTTGGAGTGGGAATAGTGATTTTTACCCCTTCGCTACTCAACATTTTCCCAACTGTTGCACTCACAGGAGCTGGAATAGTAAATGTAATCCTGCTGCTATCCAACACTTACCCTACTTTTGCACTCACTGGAGTTAGAATAGTAATTTGTATCCCTCCACTATCCAACACTTTCCCTACTGTTGCACCATTTGTATTGGGAATAGTATTTGGTACCCATCGCTATCCAACACTTTCCCTAATGTTGTACTTACTGGAGTGGGAATAGTAATTTTTACCTCTCCACTATCCAACATTATCCCTACTGTTGCACTCACTGGAGTTGTAATAGTACATTTAATTCCTCTACTATCCAACACATATCCTACTTTACACTCACTGGAGTGGGAATAGTAATTTTAACCCCTCCGCTAGCCCACACTTTCCCTATTGTTGCACTCTTTGGAGTGGGAATAGTAAATATTACCTCTCCACTATCCAACACTTTCCTTACTGTTGCACTTACTGGAGTGGGAATAGTAATTCTTTCCCCTCCACTACCCGACACTTTCCCTACTGTTGCTTTCACTGAAATGGGAATAATAGTTTTTAACCCTATGCTATCCAACCCTTTCCCTACTGTTGCACTCATTGGAGTTGGAATAGTACATTTAATTATTCCATTATCCAACCCTTTCCCTACTGTTGCACTTATTGTATTGGGAAATGTTAGTTTACACTTTATTAATAGTTTAATGTTTTAATTTATTATAGAAAGTTGTTTAAATTATTGATATATATATATATATATATATATATATATATATATATATATATATATATATATATATATATATATAAATATATAATTTTTATATAATTTTTAAGTTTAACAAATAAATAAAGATAATAGTTGATACAATATTTTTAAGTAAATATATGTATATGCATACATTATTATGTTTGTGTGTTTATATTCTTTTAATTTAAGTGTATTTGCCCATGTTCCTCGTTGGCTTTGCTCTAGCAAGTGTATTGTTTGCTCTATCACCAAAAGCTGCTGCTAAGCCTGTGCTCGCACAATGCAGTGCATGCATGTCTCGTGCCAGATACCTCACTTATGCTGAGATACAATAGGCATGTGTAAATACTACTGGCCTTTGAGGTTTCTTTGTCAGGGCTGCCAACATCTCATGGTGACGTTCAAAGTGTTTGCTACGTGCAACCTTTCATTGTGCCCCTGCTTAATTACTGCCTGTACAAGGGTGTGAATTAAGTCTGGGCGGTGAACTCCACTCCGCTCGAGGAGTTTGCAGAATTTTTCGCTTGCGTTCGTCAACATCAAATTGGCGAGTGTGGAAAATCAACATCCCGGCAAGATTTCTCAACTCGGGCGGTGAGATTTCTCATTACGATTGGTCACGTATGCTCACGATTGCTCGCGTTGAGAAACCATCCACTTGCATTGAAGAAGCTGCCTGTCGAGTAAAAATCTACTCGAGCGGCAGAAATGAAGCAGTGCCCGCTTGCAATGTGCAAGGTGCCGTTCACGATGATTGCACAGTGCGGACAAGCACCTGGCATTGAAAATCACCATAAACGGCAATTATCTAACACACTCCACTGCTTGCAGAGCTCTGCTTAGCCCGGCAGTTTTTTTTGCACTTTGCATAGTTCCGCGTGGCAGAACTCCACGAACTCCGCCTAGACTAAGTGTGAATGATCTAGTTTAGTGTGTTTGTTAAAACGTTTTTAAGGGCTAATATCATTTTCTGAGGCAGTGTTAGCCTTGTAAAAGGTGTAAGGCTGCAAGCGATGGTAATGCTTAGAACTCATAAATTCATGTTTCAGAAGTTTACTCACAACCCTTTCATGCTTTCTTCTAATTTAGTTTTGCACAGACTTAGAATGACTGCTTTAAATTCGGGCCTTTCCCTTTACTTTACAGTTCTCCTCAGTGTGGTCTGTGGTTAGTTAGTGTTTGGTACAGTGTGTGCTAGGCTGGGCAGGCCTAGTGTGTCCTTCTGATAAGGAACTAGACAACAGCACACTAGTGGGAGTCTGGAAATAAACAGTCCCAGACTTCCAATATATTACTTATAAAAGATACAGCACAATAAAGGTGTCCGATGCTAGTCTCTACTGAATAGGTGGTCTGTGGTGTCACTGCGTGAAGCCGTTAGAGCATTTTTCAGGCACCGAATGTGTTTTATACTTTGTATTCAATACGAGTCTTTCACCGTAGAATAAGGGGGATTACACTGATTGTTCGTGAAGGAAGTTGCTTACTAGATGGCAGTGTATGCAATTATTTGTACAGCATGAATAAAAACAACAGCCTGCATCATTAGGTATATGCAATAATCTATTAATAAAATGCCTACCTGATAACTTAAAAATCATGCATGAATTTGCTACTAACCTAAAAACGTTCTGAAAAATTACAGCTTTTTCACCATTGTTCATTGCAACACTCCATGTCACTGATGCATAAAATGTGTTATTTTAAATGTTACTGTATGTGGTTCAGATTTTTTTGGGTTTTGCAAGACGGCCGGAAAATCAGGGAGCCTGCGAACACAAAACTCTTGCTCAGACCGCAAAAAGCTTACAGATATCCTGAGGAATGATGAATGATTTACGTGGCACCGGCCTCGCCAACAAATGAGATCCATTGTAGCGAATGCAATAAGAACTTGACCTTCTAAATCCCAGGCATGGTGGTCAATGTGTTTGCGGCACCCTAGGCTTGTTTTGACAGCGCACTGGGTGCCTCAGCACATAGTTTGGGAACTGCTGTTCTAGATGATGGGAACTGAAAAGTGTACTTCACCTTGCCTCAAGCACCTGAAGGGTGGTGTCGGCAGAGGGCAGCACATCTCCGATTCTTACTAAGTTTTCCCACTTGCCCTCCCGCCAAAAAGGGGGTGAGGACAGGAAGGGGGGTGCCTCCTTTTAACAGGAGGCTTGGGCCACATTACAAAGGCAAAAAGAACATTTGATGGACAGAATGCAGAACAATGTCATACATTCCCCCTAGTACAGAAATCTGGGTCTAAATCAATTGTTTTTTTGCTCACCAAGCCATTCCAGTTTGGACCCAGCCATATGCAAATCAGTCTTGACGCTGCTCCTCATGGGAACAGCGCAACCCAAATTATCAAGCTACGTTCTCCCTGACTAAGAAGACAAGCAATCCAGGACAGGTTTCACCCTTGCTATGGGCTCATCAGCAGAATCTGGCTTGGTTACAGTGGCACAGTGAGCATGGGACTCACGTCTGGGCATACCCATGCCATATTAGGGTGGTACATGAAACACACAAAAGGTGATGGGAGGCTGCTTGCAATAAGTCCATCTACTGCCAAGGCCACTCAGTGTAGCACTCGAATCCATCGTTCTTTTGATGACAATGCCACCTCAGTTTGAACCCAGCAATATACAACTCAGTCTTGTCCCTGCTCCTCATGGGCACCGTCCAGCCTGAACTGGAAGGCCAAGTCCTCCATGAACCGGGACACAAGCAACCCAGGACCGGTTTTGCCCTAGTTGGCAGCTCATTAGCTGGGTACAGCTTGGTGCCAGTGACACAGTGAACATTGGACCCAGGTCTGGGCATACTCATACCACTTAAGGGAAGTACTTGGCACACAAAAGAAATTGATGGGGGCTGCTGCAATAGGTCTATCCAATGGCAAGCACTCGGGGTAGCACACCAACCCATTGTTCTTTTGCTCACCGTGCCACCTCCATTTAGACTCAGCCATATGCAAATTAGTCTTGACACTACTCCTCATGAGAACAGTAAAGCCCAAAGTGTCAAGCCAGGTCCCCCCTGAACCAGAACATAAGCAACCGAGTAATTTTTTTGCCCTAGTTGTGGGCTCATTAGGCAGGTACAGCTTAGTTCCAGTGACATAATGAGAATGGTACCAAAGACTAGGCATACCTATGCCACTTATTGTGGTACCTGAAATGATGACGATATGCAATTTATAAAGTGCACAGATACTCCAAGGAGTGCCCGGTGCTGGTTTCAGGCTGCCTACAAAACATAGATCATCCAGTTAAGCTTGTTGAAAGAGTCATGTTTTGAATTGTTTCTTCGAGATGGATAGCTCAGTTATTGAATGTAGCTCCAGGAGAAGTTTATTCCAGGCGGCCAGTCCTAGATATGAAAAGGACATGCCCCCGATTCTAGCCCATCAGAGTTTTGGAATTTTTACCAATCGATCGCAGGAGGACTGTAGGTCTCTGGAGGGGACATAGGAACACATCCTCTCTCTCAGATAAACAGCTCCAGTATCATGCAGGGCTTTGTGAGCAAGAGCCAGAGATTTAGGAGGGATCCTTTTTTAGGTCGAGCATTCGAGACCACCTGTATATACTTTGGTATATACTTATTATATATTTATATGTATATGTACTTTGTGGGCTCTGGAGATCAGCCCTAGCACTTGTCTGCTTCCGCTTAGGGACTTCTTTTTCTGTTCAACTGCCTCTTTTTAACTGTCTTGATGGAAAACGACCAGCAGAGGTCAATAAAATACCAGAATTGCCTTAGCATTCTCTAGATTCCAGTCCATAGAAATTGTCTTCCACGAGCACCCATAGACAATAATATTTTTTCGAATCTTGTATTTTCAGTGATATGACCAACGAAGGCCCTGATTTTATATTAACAGTAATATTTCTCTCCATGTGTTACCATACCTGGCGTATCACGCAGTTTGGTGCTTACTTTCCCTCCATGTTAAAGAACAGTAGATGTTTCAGCTCCCAGGCTAATGTGATGCATAGCTAATTACATATAAAGTCCCAAAGGCGAGACTGATTGCATTGAAATGCTTGTCTGGTTGGCCCAAGCTATTAAAAACATGCAAACACATACGATTTCTAGCTATACATGTAGTTACACAGTTCAAAACTCTTACATTCCAATTACACGAAAGTACACCAGAAAGGCTTAGGCGCATATGTATGAAATTTAGTTTTTGCGATTCTCAAAAAGCGATTTTTAGAGAATCGCATTTTTAGAATTGCAAAACTCAATGTAAATAAAAAATCGCTAATATTTAGCGATTCCCAAAAATTTGCAGAATTTCACTGCGACCCCGCAAATAGCGATTCCTTAATTGCGAATTCGCAAATAAACAATTGCAAAAATGGAGCATCTGCAATTCAGGTGCAGCCTGATGACAGCACAAGCTGGAAGTGTGACTGTCCATGCTGCACCTGATTGCCTAAGGCTGAGTCAGAGGCTGGGAGGAGAGGCAGAGGACTGAGAACTGCATTTTCAAACATTCCCAATGGATCCCCACGATAAAGAGAAGGACAAGGAGGAGGCTGGGAGAAAGAGAAAGCAGAAGTTCAGCGAGAGGGAGCAGGAGGTGCTGATACTGGAGATGGTGCACAGCCATGAATTATTATTTCCGTGTCCCAGAGACCAGAAAGAGGAAAATATGGCTGGACATCCAGGCACAGCTAAATGCCATTGGTTTGACCCAGCGCTCCGTGGAGGACCTGCGCAAGTGATGGTACGATATGCGCTCCAGGTCCAAGGACAAGGTGGCAACCAGGCTGACAGAAGCTAAGAAGACTGGTGGGAGAATACCAACTGCAACAGAGTCTACACCCCTGGAGGAGTTGGTGGAGTCCACCCTTCAGCCCGAGAGCGTCAGTGGCGTGGCTGACATTGACAGCTCCAACCCCGCAAACACCAGACAAGGTAAGATGCATACCGAATCCTGCGTAACACATCACCATACGATTCACACACTCAGGAATGCACCAACTACAGAGTACATATGCTACTCCAGTATACTTTTTCCAGCACACACAGCAATGCATCATGGGAGATGTAGTCAGATGCATCGTACAGTGGGGGAGTGAGACACAGCAATGTAGAAGCTATATGAGTAATTCAGAAAAGGCCACAACACTAGACAGCAGTTAGCTAACGCAAACTGAGAAAACTTTATTCAGTGAGAAATGCAGAGCATAACACAAAATGAAAATTTGCATTTTCATTTACTGCACCACCTGAAACACAGGATGACAATGCAGGAGCTGAGGAGGCCGCACATATGGAGGAGCAGGCAGGGCAGGAGGACACCGATGATATAACACTCACCACACCAGTCCCACCAAGAAAGCGCAACATTGTGCCACCATTGCCACTTTTAGAGGCAGAAACACAGTCCGTAGCGGAGGATGATGCCCAGGCAGAGCCAGGCCAGTGTGCAGCACAGGTCCAGGAACAGCCCACTCTGCACCATAGGGCGGAAAGATCTGTGAGACGCAGGCCAAGGGCGAGCACCAGCGCTGCTGCAGATGATGAACACCCGGTGTTTGTTGGACTGGAAGGCAGCATGGTGAAGATACAGCGCCTGCAAATAAGATCGTTGCGGTCAATTCACCGGAAGCTGGTCTCAGTAAACCACAACCTAAGTGACATGAGGGAGGGCATCAGGGACATGACAGGTGCAATCAGAGAACTGTGTACCACAATGAAGCAAGAGCAGGCAGCCAGACGCAGGGGGAGACAACGACTCTACAGCTGTTTGGACACCTACAGCAAGGCGGTGAACCGCCTGTGTACTGCCATGATCCTGCTTTCACGTTGCTCAGAGAGCATGCAAGTAGAGATGCAATGCAGCTTGGATGTGGCCAAAGGCCTGGTGCAGGTCACGACCGCCGTGGACCAGCTGCAGACAGCCACCACCGGTGGCACAGGACTCCGGGGCTCAGGGGATAGCGAGGAGCTGTCAAGCACGAGCAGCATAACCCCACCAGTTCCCGAAACCAGACGGCGCAGTGGGAGACAAGGCACAACATCTGAGGAGTCAAGGGAGGGCAGTCAGCACCCTGAGCGTATGCCAGCAGGACGTTCCAGGAAGAAATGAACTGTCATCACTGAGGATAGCAACCCATGGGAAAAGCAACCCATTACATCTGGACTTGTGACTCACCTACATACCTGCACTGTGGCCATAACATGTGCAACATCTAGTGACACTCATGAGGTGTTTGGCAGGCTGTGTGACTAAAATTACCCTGCTGCTAAAGGATTGATTAAACACAGTCATGCACCAAAACATCTTTTGCATTGTGTCATCATTTCTCACCTAGAAATAGTTCTGTATGATCTCATCACGTCTCTGTCGTCCAGCAGCGGCCCCAACTCTAACTGCTGGTCTGCAAGGCGGACCTGGGCCCTCATCCTCAGAAGTATCTGTATCAGCTAGTTCTACTGGAATGTCTTTTTTCGTAGCTATGTGTTGGAGCTCTGCACAGGTAGCCACAATCTTGCAGCAGGTCTCTGGGCTGTATTGTAGTGCTCCTCCGCTTTTATGCAGGCAGCGGAACCGGCTATTCAGTATCCCAAATGTCCGATCAATTACACAGCACGTACATTTGTGTGCGCAATTAAATCTCCCCTCCCTTGCATTGGCTGGATTGCGGTATGGTGTAAGGAGGAAGTCCCGCACTGCATATGCACTGTCACCTACAGGATGGAAAACAAGACTTAAGTTACTGTCCTCCCACCCCAGACATTTACTGTATGTTAGAATGTTTGACATGCATTTACCTAGCAGGTTGCCCTCAACAAACTCCCCAGCAGAGAGACGTCTGTATATCCCACTATGTCTAAAGATAAATCAGTCGTGAGTACTGCCTGGGTATCTCGCTACAATCTCATTGATGATATATTTGTCATTTCAGATGACCTGTATGTTTAGTGAATGATAAGATTTTCGGCTCCGGAATACATATTCATTGTTTGATGGGGTGAGAGGGCTAGATGGGTTCCATTGATGCAGCCAATTCCATGGGGGAATTGTGCAATCTGGTAGAAGTCCTGTTTTGTTTGCTGTAATGCCTGTTGTGTGCTGGGGAATTGTATGTGACGATGTAGCCTCTGTACCACTGCATCCAGGTAGAAGAGCGACAGGCATCTCTGGGAGACCCCACCTGCTGCTGCTTTCACCCCTTGAAAACTCCCTGATGCCAGTAAGTGCAGTGAGCACAGGACCTGCACATGGGTTGGAATTGTTTGGGTCCTGAGTGTTGGGTGTTCCAGCAGGGGTTTCAGCTCCTCTATCAGGTCCATAATCGTGGCTGAGTCCAGCCTATCCTTCTCATGGGTCTCCTCGTCAGTCTGCTGGAACAGAGTGATGCGCACTCTGAAGATCCTTCCTGTTGCCTCCTTCTCTGTGCTGCAGTCCGAATTCGCAGCCTCCTGGCTATCACATACAGCGCTGCCATTGTGGAAGTCCCTGTTGCATTGTGGGCTTATTTAAATAGGTTGCACCTGGTTACCACCTGCTTTGAATTGGTGGTAAAATCAATGTGCAAAATTGCGATTCTCACAAATTCACAATTTGCTATTTTTTCATACATTGACTTACGAATTCGCATTTTGCGATTTCTCTATTTGCAAATATCGCAGGTTGAGGTTGCGTGTCGCAGTTTGCGAATTCGCAGTGATAATTCACAGATTTTTGCAAATTTCTATTTTGCGATGCGAACCTATGACATGCATAACACATGTCTATATTGCGGTCGCAAACACTGTTTTTTTGTGATTCGCTGTGTTAGCTTTATATCATAGAAAACAATGCATCAGTCTCACTATTGGAAGTGATAAATATACATAGTTTTAATTCTTCAAATAATTTCAATTACAATTCACTTTAGGTTTAGAATAGTCCATAAATTAAAACGATACTGAAACTTGTAATCAGTGGAAAAAATCTATTCATGTTTCAGTGGTTACAGTCCATATTTTAGTTCATAACTCTAACTTTCCAATTACATTACAGTGCACTAAAAAGTTTAGCATATTTGTATTACAAATGAATCAGAGATCAAAATTCGTAGGCAAATTATATGCATTAGTGAGAAAGAGAATCATGGTCGCCATGTGTTTTATTACAACACTCTAAAGTTCCCATACAGCAAAAGCTAATGAAATACGTGTTTGGTGAACCAAACCACTTAAAACTCCAATCCCCTTTCCTGTCCTAAGAAGAAAGATAATTGGTGCGCTGTATCAAGGACGCTCTTATACTATGGTATCTGATTCTAGGGGTAACTGTGGTTCATGGTCAGCTTTTCAGCAAGTCCATTCAGAGCGCTTCAGGTTTTTTCCCAGGTGGTATGGCTCCGGGAAGTACCAGATGGGTTTATGTGGTACTCTTAATATGTACCAGTATTGGAGGAAGATGGACCGAGGTCGTGATGCTACCAGCAGAGCAGCTTGGAATTTGGTAGCCAGTCACACAGAACAGAAAACATTCTCACAGAAGATCATGGCAAGCTGGAGAGAAGTGGTGTGGGTTGCAAAGGATGTGTATTTCAGCCGCAAGCCAGTCATTCCAAATGCAACTCCATATTTGACGTATCCTCTGTTAGTAGTAAGTCAAGCTGGACTGGGTCTGTTTCGCAGGGCTTGCTCTCTAATGGGGAGTCACAACATCACACTCGGGCATCCCTTTAAGATGAATCCTGTTACGTGGGTTTGACAGGGGTCAACCGCAATCAGCACATCAGCTTGCTTTAAAGACTTGACATACTCTACATAGGGTGGATCCTGGAGGAAGGAAGCCAGACTCTGGGATTCACCCCAAGTGGACTTCCATGTCATTGCACTCCTGCATCCCTTTAACAGAGATGCTCTTCTTTAAATTTGGTATCAGCAGACCTCAAACCAGTGCCACACCTCTGGCGCTTCCTAGATGGGCAGCTTAGTGTTGTTCATCTTCCTTAGCCCAGTTGAAATGACAGGGCCTGCCAAACTATTTACTCCCCTCCTGTAGATATGGCTGAGCCTCACAAAAACACAGTCTAAAAAAGCTTTCTTTTTTATAAAGATGTTCTAATGATTGTTTGTGAAGATGCAAGAGATGTCTCTGCAGTTCCTCAGCTATGTTAGTGACTCCAGTATCTACATCAGCTACTAACTCAGAACTGACCAGGAGACAGGTGCCAGCAAGAAGAATAATATTATTAATTTTGATATTGAGTTTTAGTGGCACACTTTTTAAAGTAATCCTAACACGTGATAGTCTTAAAGCATGCCCATTTAATCAAGTAATCATCATGCAAAAGCAAAAGCGTTCACAAGATACTGCAAGGTATATCAGAGCAAGCAATGTGAAAAGGAGTGAATTAATAAATGATATAAAGGACAAAGTGTTCTAATTTATAGAAAAACTACAAAAAATGGTCAAAAATAGTTTTTATAGTCTCTGCAAGATTCCTAAATGTTGTGGCTGCAACAGGATTTGTGACAGAGCTTACTTTGTGTGAAACACAGTTATCAACAAGCATTTGTAATGTAATAGGTCTCGCATTCACGCAAGTTTAAGCTATTGGCATTGTAAATTACAATGCCTATTATTTTCGTTTAAAAAAAAAAAAAAAAAAAAGCATTGTCATTTACAATGCCAACAGCATAAACTCATGTAAATGCGAGACCTATTGCATTGCAAATGCTTGTCTAATAGGGAGAAAGTGTAGTGGCTTCAAATGCGAGGACATATATGTTCTCAGGGGAAGATTGAGGAGAATTCGGCCCGCCGAATTCTAAACCACTTGAGGTCTGTTACAAAGATATTTTGGACGATCCAAGCATAGTGCATTTCCATAATCCAATCTGGAAGTTATCAAGGTTTGGAACCCATTTTCTTAGCTTCGACAGACAGTAAAGGAAAGTATGTTTTCAAAGTGCGTAGCAGGCCAAAACAAGAACCAACCATTGCCTAGCTTTGTGATAGGAAGAAAAAGGCACTGTCCAATTTGAATCCTAGATTCTTTACTCTGCATTGTGGGGGACATCCTTCAGCCAGAAGGTCCCCCATAAGTGTGGAGATGTAGGGAAAAAAACACAATCTTTGTCTTGTCAGGATTTTAATTTGTTGGTGGATAAACAGTAAAAGAAATTTGAGAGGCATTATTTAATGGCAACTCCAGAAAACCCTTCTCTTTTTCCATGGGTGATATGAAGCTGAGTGTCCTCAGTATATGATATTAGCTTGGCCCACAAGGTCTCAGCTAGCACAGCTAAGGGTGTAAGATACACATTGAATAAGGTTGGGCTGTGAGCTAAGACTTGAGGCACTCCAACTGAACGCTCACAAACTGGAGGAAAAAGACGGCATCCAAACTTCTTGACGTCTTTCATCCAAGAAGGAAGTAAGCCACTTCAGGGACGAGCCACCAATCCCAATAGATTGGAGATGGGCAACACATCTCAATTGGGGACAGAATCAAAGGTCGCCGATAAATCAAACATAATCAAGAAGACCTTCCCTCATTTTTCTATGGTGTCCTAGATATGCTTTGTGATTTCTAACAGGGCCGTCTCAGTACTAAAGTTAGGTCTGGATCTATAGGCTGTGGTGCCACCATTACTAATACAGCAAAGGAAACAGAGCAGAAACACTCAAATGGATATTCTTTTAGAGGTCCAAGCTAAAACAAGCAACAGACAAAAATGTATGTACTTCCTAAATGTAGTGTGGAGGATAAATCCCTAACACCGCGGACATCTCATATAGAGGTCTGCAGGGTACTAAGGGCACACACAAGTTCTACTGAGGAGATCTGTGAAATAAGTATATGACCAAAGTTGGTAGCACTATGTTGCACAAATTCTACTGGTAATGCAGAACAGTTAGTTTGGACATCAGAGTTTTGGGACTGAGTCTCTCTACTATTTCAGTGCCTGTTGGCCCAATCCTGGCTAGCTCACAGTGCCTAACCTGAGATCCTAATCTTCCCGGAGTAAAATATGATTTTGGCAATCATAAACATGACCCTCTAGTCCCCAAGAGAACCGTGGAAACAGATTCTTCCCTTTTGTAACTCAATTACTCATACATGACCGTAGTAAACTGAGGAAAGACATGAAGAAAGGAAACTATTGTAGCCTATTATAATGCAAATGTGTTGCTATCATAAGGCAGGTGCAACTAAACAGAGCAATTAGCATTACTAAAAGACTGTATAGGACAAACAGTCCAACCATAACTAATTATAAACCTGTCTAGGCCTCTCCTTCTTATGCGAGCACAGGGGTATATTCATGATCTCTGAGACTGGCCTTAGGAGGTCTACATCATGAGTATAAACTTAGTCTAAGCAGGGCTGCATGTCGGGCACTGCGGTCATTCCAGATCGGTCGTCTCAGCAGAATTCGTCTCTCTGGCCTCCAAGGGGACATGACACTGTTTATAAGAAAATACTATTCTGCTGTGCTGGAGATGTAGCTGTGTGACCATGTTTTGTCTAGGTGTTAGGAACTGTTGCTGAATGAGCAGGAAACAAAATTACCTACCTCTACATTGTCATCGACATGACGACAGGAGAGATTCAAGCATGTGAATCTATAAAACATAACAATGCAGGAGCACAACAATGTAGAGGTAGGTGATTTTATTGCCATTTCAATGTGGTCATTCCATTTTCCCAGTGATGTGAACGAGCGGACAGAGAGGTATTCCTTACCAGAAATGAATGTGATTCTTGTGTTGGCCGCTCACTTGCTTGTAAACATATTACCATTCACGGACCGTGTAAGGCATTGGCAGCTAATTTGACCTCTTTCCTAAAAGGAAAACCAACCCCTACAACTCTTCCCCAAATTACTGTATTTTCCAATGGAAGTTATTTAATGTTAAATGACCAAGATAGTTGTGGGATGATAGCCGGTATTCTGAATGTCTTTTCTATTTCACAGATAATAACTTGCTGTAATTACGTGCTTTTTCCTCCAGCGTGCATGGTTTCAGATGGCTCCTTGTGTCCTTCCATTCCAACTTTGCAGGCTGATTTCAACAAGCTAAGCTGACTTAAAGCCTTACAGTTTCAAAAAGATGTGGCATCACCCGCGGTTCCTCCTTTTGAGCAGAGTAGCTTCGCCCAGCTTGCTGCAAACGTGGCAGCTGTAGCAAACATAATTTAAAACACAATTTAATAAAATAGTAAATGCGCACAGTGTCTCACATCGGGAGATGGACCATTCCTGATTGGCGGCAGGAATGACTTGCCTAAAGTGTGCATGTTGGATTGACCGACTGTCTTGGGTCAACCAGCCTAACATGCATACTTTAGCCCGCACCAATATAGCTGTATAACAGCCAGGCGAACTACAGACACAGGTTCCTAGTCTGAAAAGGAGCACTGTGTCTGCTTGCTCTGACCAATCATGTTGTTACTCTCATGCTAAAAATGGCATGAGAGCAGCTGGAGGGCTGTTTAAGTTCCATTGACCCTTTTCTTCCGAGTTAGGCTTGGTGGTTTGAACAGTGCCTTTCTTCTCTGAAGACACTGCTATAAAAATATCAATTGCTTGTTGAGGCGCCCGCTATACCCACGCATGCTCTCCATGTTTGAGGCGCCATTGCCTGGCCCCAAATCACGCTGGAAGCAGTCGGTACAATTATCTTCCCAAATGTAGCTGAGCTGCACTACATCCCCCAGAAGTGCTGTCCTGTGAAATACTGCAGCCACTGGAGGAAATCAAACAAATGTTTGTCATCTCTATGAAACAGACTATTACATTATGAATAGGGTCACATAACACTGATGGACTAATTATACACTGGACACACAGGCAGTGCAGGTGCCTCGGCGAGGCTCTCATACATACAGGAAACAAACATCTATGTGCCAGGAGAGAAAGTGGCAGCAGAGAAGAGTGGGCTGAGAAGACAGCTGCATTACATCGCAGACAAGGAGACTATAACTTAATGTACAGGAAAAGCAAGACACCAACCAGATGTTGGACCCGCATCTCCAGGGTCTTCCTTGCACATGTAAAACTAATTTTGCTAAGTGCTTTTGTTTTTATTTATTTTTGAGAAATGACATTCTACAACTCATTTGATGGAGGTGAGTGCAGTGCTACTAAGTTCTTCTTGTTAGCAGTGAGTTCCAAGACCCGCTGTTCTTTATTTACCCCATCACTTACACCTGTCACGAGCCACCACTGTTTGCCATTAACATCTGCGTCTTGATACCTTTGAACTATAGGTTGCAACGACTTCCAGTGAAATACAATTGTTTAAAGCACCAACCTCCCACAGAATTTTGGGGAGCTGGGCCATTGCATTTTTACTGTCCCAATACTGCTGGTATAGTGCACTTTTTCAAAAGCAATTGGCACTGGCTTGGTCATTACCTTCCAGAAACTCTTTGGAGTAATACTGGCCCTTATACATTCTCTATTTTCAAGTCTTTTTGGAGACATTCCCTTGATGTTATTCCTGATTTGCTGCATTTTGGTTCTATTTTTGATGCTTTGCAATGGATTTTCTGCTTTGAATTCCACTGGTCATTGAGTTACCACCAGTCCAGCTGTGCCATGAGTGCTTGATACGATTCTTTGGAGCCTCACTGCTCCAGAAACTGACAACTGACTGTTTATTGTCTTTCAGACCTGCCTGGTTTACTTGCGTGCAACCCATGGTTCATTGCCTCTGGTGTCCCTTTGAATAGGGACACAGGGCCTCATTTATGGGGTTTTTGGGCAGCACTGCAGGCCTTGCTGCTGCACCGCCCGACGGCAAAAGAAAAGGGAAGGAATACACCGTATCTTTTAGATTCGGCGCATATCTGTCCTTTTACCCCCCGCCGGCACTCAATGGGCTGCCGTACGTCAACACAGGCAGCTTCGCATCACGGTGTAAGGGTTACTGCGTTGCAGGTATGATTATTTTTGAGCAGAAGGGAAACTTTCCGACACAAAAACAATCAAAAGAGGCTTCTCCCTCTTTCTATGTGTGCTGCAGAATGCAGCGCACAGAAAAAGAAAAAACGAAGAGAAATAAAGATAATTTCCTAGTTATGCCTCCCTTATGCCTTCTCTGGGGAGGCATAGATTTTTGGCGCTGCCTCAGACTTACGATTTCTTGTAAATCTGTGGCAGGGTAAAAAAGCCATGGATCTTGCTGGGAACATCCCCGGCAACACCCATGGAATGCCCCTTTCATGCAGTTTTCTGTGTGAAACGGGCACATATTTTCTTAGTGCTGCTATGTTCTTGTCTTTGGTATTACTTGTGTCCGGTATTTTGTCCTTTATAGCGCCGGGACGCCCCTTTGCTGGGGCAGCTGTGCGCTCTATAAATCCGGATAACATAACATAACATTTATAAGGCCATGAAAAGCAACTCAACTTGGCTTAAGGTTATCCCAGTGGCATATTGCACCACTGGAACATCAAAAAAGTGATGTTCTGGCGGTGCAATTGTGCCGGTAGTGCCCCATAAACGAGGCCCTCAATGTTTGTCTTGCAATGCAACTGGCTGTTCCTATGAACATGGATCATATGATGAGTTGAATAACGACCCATTTTCAGAGCTGTCCTATAAACTTGCAGTAGATTCAAGACTTCTATTATGAGACACTCCCGTTTTCAGTGATGGATGCTTTGGCTCCTAGAATTTCAAACTTCGACTCTGGTAAAAACGGATGCAGTACGAGAAAATATTTTCTCAGCATCGGCTGATAACGAGAATCATATCCGTTCTTTGGAGCTTATAAATGGGCCTATTGCAGAATCATTGAAAGTTAAAGCTGAATCCATTCTGGATTTAATAGACCATCAATATTTGGAAGAAATACTAGGTACCTCTGGTTCCAGTTAATTCGGCCCCTTTTCAAAACATTTATTTTGTACTTATTTGGCCTATTTCTTTTATTATTATATATTGAAGTATTGCACTGAATTTGCTTGGCTTGTGCTTTAATGATTTTATTAGTCACTGAGTTGCTTTCACGACCAAGGAGGTGGGTGTAGTGATTTTCCTTCTGGACCCGGTTTGGTTCTCCCATAGTTTTGCATTTAAGGCTGACTCTGCTTGCTTCGCATAACCACCTATAGCACATTTGCTTTTGTGAGAGTGTTTTTTGAGAACATACTGTACATGGTGTTTGTTATTCAGGAACTCTTCTTGGGGTTAGTTTACACATTTGTACAAGGTTGCTGTGAATACATAACAGGTTAGTGAACTGCTTTTTCTGCTGGTTCATCAACAGTTCCTAATGCCTAGAAATAACACGATAACACAGCTGCATATCCAGCACAGCACAACCATATCATCATTTTAACTTTGTCCTATCCCCTACGGGACCAAGAGAAGAACACAGGCGCCCTTGCTCTATGGTACATTGTGTCTGCATACAGGCAGGGTTGTTTTTGAACAGGAAGGCACAACTTCCTGAACAAAAACAATCATCATATTTTCCTCTATGCGTGCTGAAGAATGCAGCACTTGTAGAAAGAGAAAATGAGGAGAAATAAAGACATTTCTCTTTTTTACACCTCTGATGGGGCGGCGTAGCATTTTGACTCATTCCCAGGTTTACTTGTCTTTGTAAGTCTTAGAATGTGCCAAAAACTGTGGTGGATGTGTGGGAACACCCACGTTTCAACCATCGAACACCTTCCCAACACAGAGGAACGTTAGGAAGTGCCTTGTGCTGCCTTGTATCAATCCAGATTTACTAACCATACAGAGCTATGCAATGTTGCTTTGCATGGCTTAGTAAATCTGACTTGAGGGCTTGGGTCATCTGGTGTGACACAATGGAGATGCAAGCGCTTAGAAAATCTGGGCCCCTATGTCTATTACCAGATATGTACTGTGCCTCTTGCTGTAGATTCCCAATATCCATCACAAGAGCTTGCCAGTGCCCCATAAAATAGACGCCTAATTGGAAGAGCTGAAAACTGTCTAGTGTAAGATATTCCCAGTGTCTTGTACAAGTGGTGAGCATTGCCTGGTACAACACCTGCCCAGTGCTGATGGAAGGAGCAGCACACTGCCTAGTGCAAGATATCTTACTAAAATGCATTCTTAATACAACTCTCACAGTCACAAAGATATATTTGTACAGCTTTATCAATCCAAGGCCACCAAATGTCCTCTGTGACTCCTTGTTTAGAGGTCGAAATTCGTAAGTGCCCTTCATGTGCCAACATGTCAGTCCTTTTCCGCAAGCTGAAAGGTACAACTAACAGTTCAATGCTGTTCACCAGATGTTCCACACACAATAACTCCACTACAGCATGCACTTAAGGGACAAATACTGTGCTCACACAGCGCATATATGGCCATCCACTCTTCACCCCTTGACTTGAGACAAAACAGTGTCCTGTTGAAGTGCAACTCTCTATTCCCGCTCTGTAATCAAACCATCAGGCAAACCCAGTATCTGCCTTGCCTCTCACACAAAAATATCTTCTACAATTTTTTCATCAGTGCTATCAGCAAGTAGCATCCTGGATAAATAATCTGCCTTCAAGTTTCGTTTTCCAGACACATATTCAATGTGATAATGCTATATTACATGTGTGAAATTGCCACTTAGTTTCTCCGGGTGTAGCTCCCCCCCCCACCTCCCCTTTAGTGCTCAACAAGAGGTTTGTGGTCTTTGCATAACACAACTCAAACACCCCACACAAATTTTCTGAACTGTTTAGTAGCTCACCTCAATGTCATAGCTCCTTTCTCAATGGTAGAGTAGGTCAACTCTGACCCCAGCAGTGCTTTAGATACAACGACAATTACCTCCTCCCTACAGTCACTCCATTTCTGTAATAATACTGCACCTGGGCCACTGTTGCTTGTGTAGATGATAATATAAGCACGGAAGAGGCATCGCCATCATCCACAAGGAAACGCTCTGATGCACCACCACTGAAGACAACACCACATCAATCATGGAACACCTCAACGTCCAACTTCAAACATACTTCAAGACTACCATCAAAGGAACCCTCTCCTACAGCCCCCTAGGTCCCCACCTTGGTTGGCCACCATCTTCAAATTTGTCTCACCTCTAGCTCTTCTCCAAGCACTACATGATCCTCTGCAACCTCTATTTCTACTTCGACGATCCTAAAGATGCAAACTCCACCAACGTCCTGAAAGCATGAGCAACATCGACCTCACACAGCAGGTCACCTTTCCCACACACAGCGCAGAACACACACTGGGCCCTATCTTCTTAGCCAGTGACAGTCATGTTCAGCCATGTAACCGAGCTAACATGGACCAACCACACCATCATCCACTTCACCATCACAGGCTCCCTGGGCTCCACCACCAAGCCCCTCAGTTCCTCTCACTACAGATGGAAAAAAGTTACAGAGACCCAGTGGACTGCTGCCCTCAATATCACCAGGCCCATCACCACCAGAATCTTGGAGCTGGAAGTCCAGAATTTCTCCAACTGCCACCATGAACAAGCCCACAATCTTAGCATCATCCAGGACAGCAAACTCACCATGAAGTGCCAGGTCAAAGCAGTATCATTCTCCTGCTTCCGCACCCTCTGCATGCTTCGAACGATCTTCTGATGGATCCCCGTCAACAACAGGAAAACAGTTACACAAGCTCTCGTCACCAGCCGACTGGACTACAGAAACATACTCTGTGTTGGCACCACCCCCCTCCTCATCAAGCGATTTCAGCCAGACTCATCCTCAACTTCCCCAAAGGGGCCAGCAAACACCTGCCACCTCAGACGCCTCCAATGGCTCCCTGCCCAGAAGAGATGTGAGTTCAAGATGCTAACTCAATCCTTAAAAGCCCTTCACAACCAGTTATCAGCCTACATCAAACACCACCGGAACTTCCACAAGCCCGCCAGACAACTACCCTTTGCCTCACTCGCCCACATTCCCTGCATCCACCAAAGTCACAGCGGAGACCATTCGTTCTCCTACCTGGCTGCCAAGTCATGGAACAACCTCACACTCCACCTGCAAATGTCACTTTCACTCGCTGCATTCAGAAAGGGACTCCAGACCTGGATCTTCAATTAAAGACCCACGAGACCTCAGAGCCTGGATACCCCCAGTGATGGTTAGCCGTACTCTATAAGTAGTGCTTTATTGATTGATATTGGAATCCCAAGGTTTGAAAGGTTTTAAAAGGAGAGAGCCTAGAATGTCTCTACTGGGCACTGGCAATTCTCACTTCAGATATATGCACTTCCCATTTAAGCAAATCCTTAAGGGTTGCTGCTTTATGACCAAAATGGAGATTACATTTTGAGCAGTATTTAATCAGACGCAAGTAAGACTTTAACTATTCCTTATTTTCTGTAGACGGACTTCCACAATTGCTTTCGAAATATTCATTTGGAGTTTCACACTATGAGCACTTACATAGTGCCCAAATAATCCAAACCATTCGTCTCAAACTTGCATTGTCAAAATGTAACTGGAGTCCTCCATATCAAGAAATACAATACTTTGTTCAACCTGTCCTCATGTTCAGCCAAATTATTACCAAATACTAAGATGTGATCTTGAAAGTACAATACACCAGACAAATCTTGGAACATCAACCTCATCAATCTCATCTTGAGTGTTAAAAATCATACCCACTTTCAAGATACACAGCATCTCATATATATTAGTCAGAGGTTCACAATCCACCCAAATATTATGATTGAAATCGTGTAAATCAACAAACACCCTCAGCGATTAGTTACCTTTGCGGTTAAAACTATAGGTGCTAATTACTCAGACCCTTCATGGATTCTATGATGTCACGTTGACACAACTGATTCAACTCTCTTTGCAACTCCCCCCGTAAACATAGAGGTATCTTGAAAACCTTAAAGACCACAGCCTTGAATCTTTGAGCATGATTTGATGCTGAAAATCAGTCTGTTTCCCCAGTTTGGCTGCCATAATTTCATGGAATTTCTGTATACCTCAATCATTGTAAGACAAACTCAAACAGTCCTCACATTGAACAAACGAGATTTGAATATAATGCAATCAGGAAGATTAGGATTAAAATGATGTCCAATTTACTCTGGTCATCCCATCCCAACAATTTGGATGTTAATCCAGTATTTGAGAAGCACGAACAATTACCCGAAGTTGTCAAGGCGCTGGGGGCCATCGGGAAGATTAAGCGAGATATTGCCCAGAGCCACATGGTGATATGGGCAGACCTGCCGTCAGGACCGGAGATCGAACCATGAGCCCCCGTGTTCTGGCGTCAGTCGCCCTGGCCTCTGCGCCACACCTCTTCCCTACTTTGGTAAATAAACTACAGACAACGTAGTATTTTTCTCTAATTCAAGCTGTGCCTCAAATTCACCCTCAACCTTTGTGCCACTGTAGGCAAACATCTTGACATTGAAGGGTTTCAATGTAAGGGGTTGAATTTTTTCCAACATCTGTAAACCAAATGTATTAAACGGTGACCACAAATCTGCCATCACTAACAGTTCAATGCTGGGCACCTGATATACCACACACATTAACACCACTGTAACTTGCACTTAAGGGACAAACTCTGAACATCCCTGGAACACAAGTTCAGTTGAGATGGATGGCACAGATCGGATGTTTCCTCCTAACATGACCTGCAGAATTCATGCGATATATGCACTCCTAACTATCCAGGTTTCCAGTTTCACCCTTCCATGTATTTCTACATGTTAGACTGGGCACCACATCAATGCTGTCACCATCACTGCCATATTCTTCTAACTTGGACACCAGAGACTTTTATGAGATGTGACAAACTCCAGCAAAGTGCCCTTTTTATTACATTTGATAAACGTCTGGGATAGGGCTGGGCAATGTTTCAGTGATGTTGCATGATTTTTGCAGCCACATCTGAAACACATTAATACTTTTCTCATACAAGAATGACCACAATGATAATCATGTGTTTCGACTGGGACCTGGTCTCAGCAAAACTCTTATCAACTTTTGTTCTATCCTTACAATTTGATATTTCACTGCACTGTACTGAATTGTTAGAAGATGACAAATAATAAAAGTAAGCATCCGAATTCTCTATGGCTCTAGCAATGCCTACTGCTGTATCCAAATCTGGAATGTCAGTCAAAAGAAAAGGCTCTTGAAATGTCCTTAGCTCATTGTGCACATCATGATAATTGCACGTGATAGCCAGGGTCCTTACGGCTGATACAAAGTTGAGAAAACTGTAAAAATATATTTCTTTCCAAACAGCATTCCTGAATGGAGGGAAATATTTATCCTGTGCTTCTAGAACAGTTGCATATTCATCTACCATATAAGTAAAATCTCCAGCTTCCAGTTGGTGACTTTCTACCCATATCTCTATGATGGGTAATACTTTTAAAATTGCCCTGCCCTCCAGGCCTAAGTTTTAGAACAATAGTGCTTTTTTCTTTTTACTAGTGAAAATGTCTCACTCTATAGTATCGCCACAGACTTCAGAAGCCTCTGTCTATCTTGATCACTCCAAAGGTGTTTTTCCCTGAGTTGACAAGAAAGGTTGAGGAGGACATATAATCAAATCAAGGTCGGGGTGTCACTGTTCCAAGGAAAAGGGTGTAGGTCTTAACCATATCAGAAGGGGAACAATCAACAAGACATCTCCAAAGATACCATACTTTTATGTATTACCCAAAATACATAAGGGGATTCATCAAACACATACCCTCATTCCTAAAAGACACATGAGATGACCTCAACATGATCGCCAGCTTGGACAACATAGAGAAGATCAACATCTTGATGACCCTTGACGTTGAAGCACTACACACGAATATTCCCCACGATGCAACTACTGAGGTTATAGACACCTGCCTCAGAGCAGCAACACTGACTACCACAGCACCGGTCGACTTTATCATGGAATGCGCCACGATGGCCTTGAAAAACAAATTCTTTAAGCACAAATATCAGTTATACCACCAAATACAAAGCACTTTAATGGGCAGTACCCTAGCCTCCAGCTTGGCCTGTTTATACATGACCCATTTTGAATGTCATCATATATTCACACCATCCAACCCCTACCAGATGAATATCATCACCTGGAAACGATCCATTGACGATATTCTCATGTTCTGTAATGGTGATGAGACCAGATGTCACAAACTTAACGAATGGGTCAATATCCTGGACCCCCTCCTCATGAACACCAGGGCCCACTCTCACAAAGAGATACCATTTGTGGACCTTGTGATCTCCATCAACCAAGGAGAACTTCGCACAAGAACTTACAAGAAGAATACCGACTGCAATAGTCTGCTTACATTTGATAGCCAACATCTAAGAGCTCTAAGTGAGAATCTACCTTTCGGTCAATTCTTACATATCTAGAGGAATTTCAGCACCTTGCAAGCCAAAACCCTGAGGCACAACCTGCAAAGAAATTATCCACTAAGAGTGATCAGAGAAAAGAGCCCACAATAATAACCATGAGGCCCAATTAGAAAATACCACACGATCAACTGAAGATGTCATCACGTGCGTGATCACCTTTACTCCAAAGTCTAACAAAATAAAGAACATCATTATGAAACACATGGAACATTTTGAATGCAGGTTGCATGAACTTGGTTTGGCCATGGTTCGCATTCAATAGAACCCTGAACTGGAAAGACCAACTGGTAAATACAAGACCACGATCCAGTAAAGATCCAGGACAACCCACTTTATGGGCACTTTCCCCAGTGACTGGCCACTACCCATGAGGCTCTTGTAACGTATGTCCTTTCACCCCACACTCACAAGAATTAAGTCTGGTCAACAGCTTTACATGGACACAAAGACAACACACAAATAGTAACACCAAGAACTGCGTGTATCTCATCACTTGGCCATGCAACATATACTATGTACAGATGATGAATGAAGCCGTTAGGATCAGGATAGGGGAACATGGAAGTGTCATCCAATGTGGATGCAGCGCAACAATGATGAGCAACCATTTCAATAAACTCATCAGAGGTTCTAAGATGGACAATCCTGAAATCCAACCTAGTGTGGAACGCAACATCGCTCTTTAAAAAAGCATAAGCAGGCCTGAATGATGACATACCGTGGGTTGAATGGTGACAGAATGTTTATATGAACAAACACACTCTAGGTACTCTTAACGCGGTCACAACCTAAGGGAATCGTATACCACTACTATTCAATATCCCCAACTTGACGATATATATTTTCTATATATTTTTTACTACCCTCTTTTTAAGAAAATCGCCTATCCTGCATTGCATTCGAAAATACAGAACCTCCTTCTTGATGCGAGGTTGATCAAATTCTCAACTACAGAGGTTCCATCTTAATGGAAGGTTGATGAAAAATACGATCTGACCGTTAAATCATTCACAGGTCATAATGAAGTGATAACAGTCTAATTATAACATCCTATACACACAACTTGACCAACCTTGGGAATGGACCCCCCCCATCAACAATAGACAATACTGCCATCACTTTGGTTTTCACTTTATGAGAGCCAGATCTAGCACAATCAGTTTCCCCACTATTACAATATGGCTGCCAGACATGAGCGGTGACCGCTCTCCAAGTAACTCCATGGGCAACGTCCCAGCCAATATAATGAACTGGCCCCTCACTAGTCCTTGCCCCTGGCGACCAGAGGAGCTGAGTAGGTTCACTGAAGAGGGAACGCTGCAATACATTGAGTTTCGCATCATACAATCTCCTTCAGGATACCGGAGATCATGATCGATAATTGACCCTCCTCTGCTCCTAATACACAAAAGAGATATCATACCTCTCTTCCAAGTCTTGTTTGTCATCCTCTTTTAGCCCTCAACAGTGCACGTCCTCTGCCCCGACCGATAAGACATAGCTGCCCGTCCACTAGGCAAGGCTATGCTTTTGGGCCAGGGGAAGCACACAGACAAGCAAAATCGCATGTCTTATTATTCACATTTTGTATGAGTCATGTTATGAATGTACAGAGCACATGAGGCATTGGGCAAATATTATCAGAGGGAACCTACGTTATTGCGAATTGATAAAGGATGCATGGCACACTTTGTTGTGTGTGGCACTTTTCCCAAAAATCTGGTTCATGATTGAAATACACCTCGTTTGTTGCCAGAAAGGAAATACTTCATAATTTTATTTAGTTACTATCATGTTTCTCATATTCTTTTTGTAGGATGGACAATCAATTTTACTACAAAACAAGTAGGTACCAACTGCATAGGGTAAGACATAATATGCTCAAAATGTACAGTAGTTTATTCAATCTTTATTAAACCTGAAGAAGCGCAGCAGTTCTCTTATAAACCAAAGAGGTGCAAAACATGTTGACCTGCACTTTATCCCACTAGCGTCTTGGACCCATTACTGACCCTTATAAGTATCACCAACCATTATGGCCTTTTAACCTTACAGGGTAGTCAACATAATGGTAAATCTGGCATCCCCTAGTCAGTTTTATCTCACTATAAACATACCTCACTTATCACCCCACTTCGGACACCCTTGCACTCATCATACGGCCACCAAACCAAAAAGCTTTGCGAAAGTGACCCTTCGGAGGACCTGTAGGGCAGCGCAGCGCTGGCACGAAGAGGAGCACCTGCACGATGATAAAGTATGACATCCCTAAGGATGTGCGAGGGCACAAGAAACAGTCTTGTTGACTGTCCCCCTTCTGATTTGTCTAAAACCTACACCCGTTTCTTAGGACCAGTGATCCCTGACCTTGATATGAGTATAGTTTTGGAGCACGGGCACTAGACCTTCATCCGCTCCCAGTACCCCCTTCATTTTTTGATACTTGAGGAGAAAATACAGCTTCTAATCCTGATTGGATGAGTAGAACAAAGAGGCGGGGCACAGTCCCTGATGCCAGGAGACTTTAAAAGACTACTTAACAAGTGGTCGCCATTGCTCATTTCATATGTGTGATTTATTTGAGGCTTGCAGTGATGTGGCAATATTTGCAGTAATGTTCTAATTCCAGATTCATGATACTTGGCAGGACTGCCACTGTACTCATATAATACTGGTTCTATGATACATGATCTGTAAAAATAGTCAAGACTTTAGTATATGTATTTATTTCACTTCATATCAGCACAATATTTCACACTTAGTGTAATTCACCATTGGATTTATCAGTGGTAAACTAGGGGTCAGATGTCAGGCAGGTTGCAAACTCTCGATTTACAATTGACAACCACTGCTTTTGACCTGCCTCTTAATATATATGGCCCTTACATTCTCTGGCTACAACAAGAAACAGAACAAATGACACAGGTTCAACAAGGAAGAGAAACTGGGTGCGACCAAAACCGAGACTTAGAGAGATGCCAATGCAGTGCTTAAATCATCCTCCCATTCTTCATGTGGAACAGATGTATTTTCGGAGTCATGAACGTCTGGGGAGCTGTGGCTTATCAGCTTCTCTTCTGTTAGGCTTTTACTGCAAGTAATCATTGAAAAACACAAATAAATTGTTAAAGTGTGACTTGTTCATGGACTGAACAGCAGAATTCACTTAGGTTGTCATGATACTTAATGAGTATGTACAATGCAAATTTACTGTGATGATTATTTGCATATTATTTGATCATTCTAAATTTCAATGAATTTTACTATTTTTCATGAATAATTGAGCTGTCCCGTCATAGAGTTGGTGAGCAGCACTTTTGGGGTCGATCTGACCCCAGCAGTCACTGCATAGAGGCTGCAGAGATACTGTCTCCACCCATGCCATGGCAGACCACCCATCCTAATTAGATGTAACTGTTGCAGCAGAATTCTTGTTTGCTTCTCACAAACTAGCCCCCAAAGCAGAGATTTATTTCCAATAAAAAATAAACAAAACTAATGTCCCTGACATGCAGGGTGTCCCCCCCCCCCCAGCCATGGAGACCACTGTTGTCTTTCCCTGCCCGGTTTCGCAATATTCCCAATGTTAGACACAGGCTTTTCGTGTACTTGTAAATATGCCCATTGTTCACAAATCCTTTTGTGTGAAAGGGGCGTGCCATGGGTGTTGCAGTGTGTGTTCCCACGCATCACCCATGGCTCCTATCACATTTCCAGATTTACAACCTTCGTAAACTTAGCATAGGGATGCACAACCAGGAGAAATATTTTATTTTCTTCTCGTTTTCTGCTTTCTATGCGTGCTGCATTCAGCACACAGAGAAAGAGAAAAAACACCTCTTGTGATTGTTTTTGTATAGGAAAATGTCCATTTCCACTCAAAATTTCCCCCCTAAAACGCAGACAGCAAGGGCGCCTGCGCTAGTGCATGGCAGCCTATTGTGCGCCAGTGTAGTGAAAAACGCAGGGATGCAAAATATTATTGTAAATATGATGCATCCCTGTGCTTTGAAAGTGACTCAGTGTGGGGCAGCCAAATTCCTTGCGGTGCCACGCTGAGTCGCTTTCCCGTAGATAAGGCACAGTGGGTTTATTGCTGCATCAAAGGCAGAGACCTGTGGAAGATGGCTTACTGTCAGTGGAGGCTGCACCAGCAGTCAATCAGCAGTTGTTCACCTCCATTAACAGGGGCAACTAAGAGTTCCCTAGGGCAGTACAGTTGTTCACCTCCATTAACAGGGGCAACTAAGAGTTCCCTAGGGCAGTACCAGGTCCCATTTGTATTCCATATTACAATGGTGGGATGAGTCTATTTATTAATTGGCACTAGTGCCCTTAACACATGTCACTACTACCAGGGTTAGATGTGGGTGAAGAGGCTATTTATTAAATGGCACTAGTGCCCTTCCACACATGTCACTACTACCACGGTTAGATGTGGGTGAAGAGGCTATTTATTAACTGGCACTTGTGCCCTTCCACACATATCACTACTACCAGGGTTAGATGTGGGAGATGAGGCTATATATTAACTAGCACTAGAGAGCTTTGTTATGGGCATCATCTGGAGATGTGAAAGGGTCCAACAGTGGCCACAGCTCTGTTTGAAAGTGTATATGAACCCCACACACTGACTTCAGGAGTAAGTGGAAACTATTTCAGAGCTCTCAGGAATTCAAGAAGGTTGTTTTTTATAAAGTAAACGTGTACGTGTTTGTTAATCCTTTTCTGCTGCTACCACACCAACCTCATTCACGTGGTGCTCATTGGTCAGACGTGGGCAATCCTCCACATGCTGACCTTGAATGCTGACTATTTAACGTCAACTTATACATGCATATTATAGTTTCCCCGCCCCTACTCCCCTATTTATTGAGTCTTGTTCTCTGATTTAAATTGTGCAATCCTGCACTAATTGACATCACATGCAATAGTCAAGGAGGTCCTATGCAATGTAAGGTATTAGGTGTTAGAACTTTGTTTGAGTATTGGTGGACATGTGAGTGGTTCGGCCTTCCAATGCACTAGGCTCACACACTTACATTCATTCCATGTACAGTTTGTATAAATATCTTCCATTGATCCCTGTGGTTAACGGGTGGACTATAGGGCCATTTTGTGGTTTTTGTATACGTTGTTTTCTTGACAGAGAATTTGGTATCTCTAAGCAGGCTCAGCATCCAGAGGGTACAGGCTAACCTCAAGCACAGTGAGCTAAAGCAAATGCCTTCGTGCAACACAGGCCTTCCGACACTTTTTCCCAGATAAGAGCAAACACCTCCCTGCTGAGCCTCAGTGATGAAGAGCCAGTGGGTCACTTTACCGCAGATAAACTTACCGAAGGTGTAGGTGGCCTGGAATCCCTTCATATTCGTTGACTCATCACTGTGGAACTGGAGAAGAAGGAAGCTCCCGGTGGAGGTCACTGGTGGGACTAGACTGGATCCACAGTATTTCCCAATAAGCGGGGAGGTGGTCTTGGCACCATCGAAAATAGACAAGGAGTCATAGGCGCATTCTGGATGAGATTCAATTGCAAAGGATGTGAATGTCAATGAGACCTGCAGGGTGTAAAAGAAGTATGTGTTAGTCCTTAAATGATACCGCTGTCATGCCAGCAGGAGATAGAGTGCGTTGAGGAAGAAAACTATGTGACAGTCGTTACTGACCACCTCTATCATGCCAGTAGGGGATAGTGTGAAACAAGGAAGATGTATGCACTGGCTCCTATTTACTATTACTGTCTTGCCACCAGGAGGCAGTGTGACATAAGGAAGCAGAAGTATGTGTTGGCCCCTATTTACCATTACTGCCCTACCAGTAGGGCGAAGTGTGACATAAGGAAGGACAAGTATGCGTTGGCCCTTATTTACCATTACTGTTCGACCAGCAGGAGGCAGTGTGACATAAGGAAGCAGAAGTATGCTCTGGCCCTTATTTACCATCACTGTCCCACCAGCAGGGGACTCTTGAGCTCTTATATATACACAGTTCAGTGCCTAGACACCTTCATCACCCAGAAGTGACAGATGATCATCTGAGTGGAATGGCAAGCTAGGTAAATTTTTTAAACATGACTGACTACCTGTTCTGGAAAATCATGATGCCATACCACCGCCTTAGGCAGAACCCTAAGAGGAACTTCATGATTCCAGGGCATACCTGGCTTGTGTTCTTAATGCGTTCTGATTGTCAGTACATTGGGTAGCTGTGGCACTTACCTTGTATCCAGCTGGAGCCACGAGGTAGAAACCACAGTCCATATTGGCACCGTAAACATTGGGGAAGTTGGGGGATGACACGGTGCCAGCAGAGCTGGTGAATGTGCCGCCACATTTTACTGTCAAACGAAAGAAAAAATCATCTTAAGTACTCTGCAGCATTGGGTTCTGCACACAAGTTTGCAATGTCCTCACGCACAAAACAAAGAACAGCTCAGCTTCAGCCCTTCAACAACTGTGTGCCAAATTGGAGGCAAGAGAAGGGTTCTGCCTGAGGCCCCCTGCACGCTGTTTGTACTTCAGCTCACGTGTCCCTAAAATAGTAGTCCATGGCAAGTAATTGAAGATATAAGTGCACATCTGGCAACCAGCTGCGTAATGTCATGAGGTCCCAGCCAGAAAGTAAACATTTTCTGTCAGGATAGGGAATAATAGAGCTCATGTCAAGGGAGCAGTTCTGTCACTATAGGACCCCTACTATCAGAGATCCTTGTTGGTATACTCCCACGTCACTTACTGTTAGTGTGTCCATATATTTTGTGCACAGTGTGAGCTTTGACAAACCTGATCATCAGTGGGCAAGATTCCACAGGCCAGGAGATCAGAAACAAAATACCACTAATCCTTGTACCACCCCCACTCCCTTCCTCAGTCTCAAGGGGATTATGTCAGTATATTGGGCCCACGACACCTCCTTGTATTCCGTGGGTAGACCTCTATTGATTCTGAGAAACAAGCACTTTCTGCAGTAACCCTTATGCAACATGAAAAGAGATCCTCAGCTCACTGGGTGTCAACAAGAGGCATTTGCGTCCTCTCTCTCCCTTTGCTATAGGAGGCCTTTGCTCCCTCCCTCCCCGGCCTGAGATGTCCTGACACCAAGGACTGTATTATTGATGAAGGAGGTCTTTGCGATCTCCCTCTCCTGACCGAGAGCACCCCAAAACCAAGGACCGTACCATTGCCATAGTAGACCTTTGCGACCTCCCTACCCTGACTGAGAGCTGCCAACCCTGAGGACTCTACCATTGCTGTAGGAGCCGTTGCGCTCCCACCTCCTCTGTCTGAGTGCGCCCAACACCAAGGGCCGTACCATTGTTGTAGGAGGCCTTTACAAAACACTCCCTTTCTGAGAACGTGTTGACAGGAGAGACCTTACTATTGCTGTAGATGGACATTGCGACCTCCCTCCCCTGACTTATAGTGCCCCAACACGTAGGACCATACCACTGCTGATATGTTGTGTTAGCTGTACTTATATAGTGCATGGCTACCCCAACATCAGGGCGTCCCAGCGTAGCAGGCAGGAGACCAGGGAAAGTGATGCTAGTTGGATGGAAAGAAAGCCAGGCATAGTCTGTTTCTGAAAGACCAGGGGACAAGGGCGCAGAATTCATACATATCGTGCGCTAGATGGATGAAAACAACCAGGCTTTGATCTGTTTTCTAAATGCCCAGTGATCGTGTGTGCTGAGTGCTGTGAGAGAAATAGAGTTCCATAGGGCTGGGGCCAAGGACCTAAAAGAGATCCCGCCCGCTCTACTCCTGTGTACCCTAGGAGTGCAGGCCAAATGCAGGTCTGCTGAGTGCAGTGCTCGCGTTGAGACATATCGTGTAGAGAGCTCCTGCAGTTTTTGGGGGCCCAGGCCGTGTAAGATCTTATGGTTGGTGCAGAGAGTTTTCAACTGAATACTCTGTTCAACAGGCAGCCAGTGTAGGTGGTGCAGGAGATGGGATGTATGGCAGTGCAAATAGAATGCAGGCAGATGCATTCTTTGCCTTTGAAGTCTCTTCATGACAGTTTTGTTTACTCCAAGTAACAGTCCATTGCAGTAATCGAGGCATGACAGCACCACCGATTGAATAATCACCTGACGGATGGAAGCATCAAAAAACCCAAAGATCGGTTTCAAACCCCGTAGGTGGCCAAAGCATGTACCAGCCACTTTTTTGGCGTGAATTTCAAAAGAGCGGGAGTTGTCCATCAGGACCCCTATATTCTTAACTGCACTTTTTGGTTGGGGAGGAGTGCCCAGTGCGGCATGCCACCACTGGTAGTCCCATTTATGAGTGTACCGGCCTACCAGAAGCACCTCCGTTTTTAGGAGTTAAGTTGAAGATAGTTATCCGCCATCCAGTTGTAGATGGCCAGGACATCTTAATGGAATTTCAGTTGGTCTTGGGCTCGGTTATTGGTTAAAGTGAATATCAATTGCGTTTCATCCGCGTATGATATCATATTGATCTGCCGAGCTTTGGTCAAGAGGGCTAGAGGAGGCTGTAGGAGCACTTTGCGATCTCCTTCCCTCCTGTTTCTCAGAGCTCGGCGACACCAAGGACCATGCCATTCCCGTAGGAAGCCTTTACAACCCACTCACTGAGAGCAGCCTGACACCAAGGACCGTACCATTGCTGTAGGAGGTCTTGACGTCCCACCTCCTCTGTCTCAGGGTGGCCTGATACCAAGGACCGTACTGGGGCTGAGGGAGGACTTTGCGACCGTCCGCCCCTTTCTGAGAGCGTCCTGACACCCAGGACCGTACCATTGCTGTAAGAGGCCTTTACAACCCACTCCCTTAACTGAGAGTGGCCTGACACCAAAAGCCGTACCATAGCTGTAGGACGCCTTGTCATCCCACCTCCTCTATCTGAGAGGACTCAGCACCAAGGGCCATACCATTGCTGGTATGGAACAAGGCCTTAAAATTCACTCCCTTGACTGAGAGTGGTCTGACACCAAGTGCCTTCATATTGCTGTAGAACTCCTTGCTTCCTCCCTCTCATTACAGAGACCGCTCCACCATTAGGGACTGTACCATTGCTGTAGTAGGCCTTTGCGACCTCCCTCCACTGACTGAGAGCATCCCGACACCAAGCGCCATTCCATTGCCATAGGAGGCCTTTGTGACCTCCCTCCCTTGACTGAAAGCACCCGACACAAAGGACCATACCATTGCTACAAGAGGCCTTTGCGACTACCCTCTGCTGAAGGAGAGTGTCCCGACACTAAGGACCATACCATTGCTGTAAGAGACCTCTACATTCCTCCTCCCTGTATGAGAGCAGCCTGACACCAAGGACCGTACCTCTGCTGTAGAAGGCATTGAACCCAGTGGCTGTGATAGAGCTGTCCGTCACAAACTCCAGCAACATCTGATTTCCGGAAGAGGTGAATGGCTGGAGCTGTCTGGTCCCACATGCTCTGCTGAGTAAGACTGGGGCTGTCTTATTGTTGCCATCATAAATTGTGAGATAGTCAGAGGTGCAGCTTGGAGATGATTGGAGATCGAAGGCATCAAACAGCAGAAGAATCTGGGAACAAAGATCAGTAAATTAGACATTCGGCCTCCGATGTGTCTAAAACTTTCTATCCATCATTTCTTTTAAAAAGACCTTATTTTCAATTTTTGAAAGTTATCAGCAGATTAGACTCAGGCGGTGATTTTGCATTCACGTTTGGACAATACCTGCACCTCTTCACCTCGACTCTTAAATTTAGTGACTGTTTCCCTTTACAGCCTCCCTCAGCACCTTCCCTCCACTTCAGTTGTGTGTTCAAAGAGACATGACACCGTTATGTTGTCCCTGCACCTCCTGTCTTCTCTCGTTGTGCCTCTACTTGTAACCAAACCTCTGCTGAAGCTCAGGTATGTCTTGTGAAGAATTTACAAGCTAGGGGGCATGTTTATGAAATTGGTGGCACTGGGCGGCTCAACAAATCATGTTGCTGCACTGCCCTGCATCACAGGGAGAGGGAAGCAATGCACCGTATTTATCCAATATGGCGCATTCCGGTCCTCTTCCCCTGTGATGGCACCATTTTGGCAGCATAGTGTCAACACAGACAGGGGTGCCTTCCTGCACAAAAACAATCCTGAGAGGCTTTTTCCTCTTTTAATGTGTGCTATGGAATACAGCACACGTAGAATGAGGAAAAACCGTGGAGGAATACAAATATTTCTCCTACTTATGCCTTCCCTGGGAAGGGGTTACATTTTGGGGCATTCCTAGGTTTAAAAGTCCTTGTAAATCTGGGAATATGTCAAAATCAATGGGAGTTGCATGGGAACACCGACCGCAACATCCAGGGAATGCGTATCAGGGAAGAGTGAGGCATGACAGCAATTTGCGCTGCATTGCCTTACTCCAGATTTATGAGGCCACTCAGAGCCCCACAAAGTGGCTGAGCGTGGCTTCATATATCTGTCATAGAGGATTGCGTTGTGCATATGTCATGTTGCGTGGTGCAAGCATGGCGCACACCTCTCATAAATATGTCACTGGATTCTTGATTGCCTGTGCTAAGATGCAGTTTTCCACCAAACCGACATACCTGAAGGAGTTACCGGGAAGCTAAGCTTGTGTAAGCTTCGATACACATGGTAAAGTTGGCTCCTCACTGGGCTCATAGTGAAGGCCCTATACCTCTCGGGCACTGCATCAGGATTGCCAATTACCTGTGTCCTACCTTTGAATGAGTGATGCCCAACAGCAGACCAATTAAAAAAAGAAGGCTGCCGCCCTTCAGAGTAAATCTCACAAAGGAGTTCCACACTTGGAAAGGGTTGTATGTTAGAATATCGAGCAGAGAAATATCACATACAACAACATTGTAGCCAGAATATTAGCTATCGCGACATCCTGATTATGTAGAGCTAAGTACAGATTTACTACTCTCCGCATCACCCTACCTTAAAGCCATATATCTATATCTTATCAAGATAAATGTGAAATTAAGTATAGTAAGTCTATACTTACCTATACATATATTGAACATAACCATATTTTGGTAGCTGATATTTTGGCTATGATTTTTTTGCAGCACAATATTTAAAATTCGATTTTCTTGTCCCATGCCCTCAGGGGATAATACCTGTCGCTGTGCACCCCAGTATTCTGTCCTGCTATACTGTTCATTAATAGATTAACCCTTACATGTCCATATCCTTTGGGGAACACCTCTGGGATTCCCTCTCACCTTTGTTTACTGCTCACATGTGGCATTTTTTTGAAGCCCAATTTGAACTAGATTAAAGTCTAATTTAGTTGCCACTTGTAGACCCACTCTTTAAACTTTATTCCATCTACTCTGCAGTGGCAGCACTACTGTAGGTTTCAAGAATCTCTTCTGATTGTTTCTTCTCTGAAGCTCTGTGGTTATAGTACTAACGTCATTGGAGATAACATTCCAAGGGCAGATTCTTCTCCTCCCAGCTGATGGACCACTGTAACCATAAAGACCTGCCTCAGCAGCTGCCTCTGCCACCTGTCAATCATGCAGGTACTAACCCAGTGGACTCTTGCAGGAGGAAAGCGGGACTGACTTCATTACCTTATCACTAGATGAAGGCACTCGGATCAGGTAGACACAGTTAACGTTGTTAGGGTATGAGGAAGGGTTATTGGGTGACGTCAGGGTGCCGGTTGGGTCAGTGAGAAGAGTGCTGCACAAATCTGAAACCAAATATGAAAATTAAATGTCTTGAAACTGCACAATGACCCTGACACGTAGAGCTTCAATGACTCCCATCCAGAATTTCTCTGTTATATTCATTAGTATTTAAGCAGGCATCTTATATCTCCACCAAGAAGAAGCCCCTTGATCTAAACAATGATCTATGTGGCTGTTGCATGTCTTCGCAATGATATGAAAGCATGCAAAAGAATAAAAGTAGGTACCAAAAACTACCCAGGGCACAATGAGATTCAACACAAACTTGCCTGGTGCAGATAAAACAGCAGTAGGGGGAGGATAGGGGTTCGGAGACATAGATAAAAAAAGAAACTCTGCAAAAACAAATTATTTTGCACCAGGAACAAAATCTTTTTATCACTCCACTTTCTCTGTGCTGGTCTGTAGAGAGTTATACATTTAGATCAAAGGAACAAACATGGTGTATATGGCTATAAAGCCAATGAAACCCTAGTTTGAACTCCATAAAGGGAACAAACAGGGTCATAAGGAAACTCTAACATTGAAATCATCTGAAACACCAACATTAGAGGAAAATTTTTCCACAAAGAAGGACATAGTGCTCAGATCTCATCAGGTTAAGAATGGTGGGATTTAGTCAGAGGATAAATGATGGCATTTCATCAGAAGTAAAAAATGGGATCCCACTAGTGGATAGATGGTAGGATCCCATCAGTAAATTGATACTGGGATCACTGCATGAGATGAATTCCAGGATTTCATGAAAGGGAAAAGAATGTTAACTGTCCAACAAGGGTATTAATGCCTGGATAAAATCAGTAGATGAATGCCCTGATTCAAAAATGGTCAATGATGTGGTCTCATGGGTGGATGTAGCCAAGATGCTATGAGTATATGAAAGATGGGATTCCATCGTGTGTCAAATCAATCAAATTAAGGCACCAATACTGAGATCCTATTACGAAATATGTCCTAGTATCTTATCAGGAGATTCGTAAGGATCCTGTCAGAGACCAAACTGACATTGTAGCCAGAAATAAATTGTTGGATCCTGTCTACACATGAATGCTCTGATCCAGGATGCAGGATGCACCGAATCTATTCTGATAGTGGAATACTGGGATCCATAAGTAAATTTATGCTGGGATACCATTATGGATAGAAGCCTCACATTGCACTAGGGATGAATGCTAGGATCCAATCAGAAAATAAGTGCTGGAATCCAATCAGGGGGTCAATGCTGGAGACCAATCAAGGGAATAATGCTCAGATCCAATCAGAGAATAAATGCTTGAATCCAATCACGTAATAAATTCTGGAATCCAATCAAGGGAATAGTGCTCAGATTCAATCAGAGAATAAATGCTGAAATCCAATAAGGCGATAAATGTTGGGATCTTATCAGGGGATAACCACTGGGATCCCTTCAGGAAATACATGCTGGCATCAAGTCATGTGATAAATGCTGGGGTCCAATCTGGGAATAAATGCTGGAATCCCATTGGGGCACAGAGCAATAATACAGTTATAGTTGCCTACCTTAGCTGAAGATGGTGAAACATCTTTATCATGGCTGATACTGTTAGATTTATCGCCCACATTCCATACATTGGACTATCATCTACTGCTTGACCAGCTCAGAAGGGCACTGTGTTGGATGCAGTGCTAGAATGGTTCTGATCATTTCCTGACAGGACAGACACAAAGTGTCAGGTCAGGACCTTCAAGCCATCAGGGAGGAAAGCTGAATGTGGAGACCCAACGGTCCACACTTTCTCCCCCTCTCTCTTGTTTTTCAAGATGGTATTTTTGATCATTAGGGCCAGAGACCTGAAATATTGTTTAATATGCTGATAACATGCATATCTGTCTGCACGTCTGGGCCCTAAGGAAGGGTTCTTTGCCCTTAAAAAAGGCCTAAATAGTGTGGCCATGTGGATGAATAAAAGTGGGCCCACGTTGAGTGGAGCAAAAACTGAGATGCTCTGCATAGGCTCATGCTAGAGACTCCTGAAAAACCTCACTTAGCACCATAACCTTATTTGAAATCCCATGCACCTTCACTAAGACATCTTAAAAGGCTGGAGGTCATGTGGTAAACAGAATTGAACTGTAAGGCTCACATCAGCTCTGTAGTTCTTTTGGTTTATACAGCATAAGACAACTGCAACAGGCTTTGCCCTACATCCAAAACAAATATCACAAAATCATATCTGGTTCACTGACTAAAATTCAATCCCGGATTAAACCTATTCCTTTATGAGTGGGCTTTCAAAAATCAAATTGCTAAGATACAACATTTACAAGACATGGTGACATGACTTGTTTTAAAACTAGGGAAACATTGTCATTCATCAGCCGACATATTCATTGGTACCCATCCAAAAGCTAGCCAGAAGGTCATCATATTATCAGCAGGCTAGACTTCATTGGTAGCTATCCAATAGCCCTTTCCAAAAGGTCATTATCGTCAACACAGCATTCCTGGATTTTAAGTACATCCAGGAAACAGCACCCGACTGTTGGGGTAAAACCACTGAACATCTTTCCGCCTGCACCTTAGGATCTTGTGGCTTATATCTTCTTCACATTGCAAGTACTGATATTCAGTGGAAGGGAGACTGCAGATTCTTGCTAGTTTGCCCAAAGATTTTTAATGTAGTGCCACTGGATACTAAGAATAGACATACTCTACTTCCCTTTAGGAAAGCCTTAAAACATTCATGTGTGTTCTTTTTTTGCAGGACTTACATGCATATAGTATTTAATGATATTTATTTAGGGAGCCTGGTGCCTAAACTCAATCATTTATTTTCATAGTGTGGGCTCTACAAATAAACTAAAACAAAAATATGTGTCTCATGCAGGATGATTTTAGTTGAAATTGAAGTGGAATCATTAAAAACATAATATATCCAGCTAGAAGAAGGGCAAGAATGCAAGGTCTCAATCAGTAGATGAATGCTCGGATCCAATAAAACGTCAATGATGGGAACTCATCAGTGGATGTAGCCAGGATGCTATCAGTATATGAATGCTTGGATTCTATTGTGTGTCAGTCCGACTAAGGCAGCAGTGCTAGGATTCTATTAGGAAATATGTCCTGGTATCTTATCAGGAGATCAGCAAGGATCCTGTCAGTAGACTAATATTGAAACCATAGTCAGAAATAAATAGTAGGATCCTATTTAGATACGAAGGCTGGGATCCACTTATTAGCAAATTCAGGATCGACTGAATCTATGCCATGAGATGAATGTTGGGATCTCATAAGGGAATAAATGTTGGGATACTCTCATGAACTGAATATTGACAATGCACCAAGGTAAAATGCTGGGATCCAATCAGGGGATAAATGCAGTTAGAGGTCATTATCTTATCAGCAGACTAGACTTCCTTCTCGCTAATGGGCCCAACGAGTTTTAATGTACTGCCTCTTTATATTAACAATAGACATACTCTGCGTACCTTTAGGAAAGCCTTAAAATAGTTTTCTGGGATTCTTTTTTGCAGCACTTACTTGCATATGATATTTTATATCATTTATTTAACGACCCTAGTATCTAAACACAATAATTAATTTCATAGGATGTTCTCTACAAAAAAAGACAAAAAAAGTCCCATGATTGATTATAGTGTTGGAAATTGATCAGGAATCATTAAAAAACATAATGTTACAGCCTAGGAGCAAAGGATATTGTGACTGCTATGAAATTTCAGACTCTATCTGCCGGCATGCACTCCTTACTGCACTGGTACAGGGCGTTGATTTTGGAAACATCCAGTTTGCTAAGCCCATCTCTCTGTCCGATGGGTACGTCAGGATCTGGCTTGGGGACCATGCTTGGCTGTCCAGATTTGTTACTGAAAGCATACCTGTGTAAACGAAAACATCACAGGTAAAGGCCACCATGTATGTGCTGTTATAATTCATTATTCACCCAAAAAACTATACAGCGAGCCCAGGTTCGACTACAGCGGGAACAGGTGAGAGTGAAATATTTGGTGTTTGCTTAAAGCATTGCGTATCTAATGGTTTTACTGAACTAGCCACCGTAGATCCTACCTAGCTCAGTCTAAAACTTAACAGTTCTCCATTTCATGAGCCTCTAAGGCATTAGTGGCAGTGCACGCTCACCTTAGCACCCTAAATCACACTCAGCAACTCAGATCCTTAAAAGCACTGATTTAAAAATGTCCTCTTGTTGAGTCTCACAACATTTCTGCTTACGACAGATGCGATTCATCAACAATGGCACTTCTACTCTAAACTGAGTATGTTACCCACTCAGACAGCATTTCCCTGCTTTCTGCACCCATGGACTTCCCACTCTATGGTAACATGTTCCCATACAGAGCGTCAATCCTAACCACTCATGTTCACCAACACAGCCATTATTACGTATCCCGCTTCACATACAGAGCATCAGTCTTAACCAATCATGTTCATCAACACAGCCATCATTTTCTACCCTGCTTCACACACAGAGCGTCAATCCTAACCAATCATGTTCACCAACACAGCCATCATTCTGTATCTCGATTCACATACAGAGCGTTGGTCCTAACATATCATGTTCACCAACACGGCCATCATTTAATACCGCCACTGCAAATACAGAGCCTCAGTCCTAACAAATCATGTTCACCAACAAAGCCCTCACTCAGTACTCCTTTTCACATAGAGAACGTCAATCCTGACCAATCATTTTCACCGACACAGCCATGATGGCACCACTCTTCCTCGTCCATGGACCTTCCACACTGTGGGAACATGTTCACTGACACAGCCACGAGTCTACAGGCCTTTCTCACATTTATCACCTATGACTTTTCCAAATTCTGGCATTCATGACTCTTCCCCCTAACAAACAAAGCCACCATTCAGGTGCTCTTCTTCACATATAGAGATTCCAATGTGTACCAAGCTCTGATCCCTGTATCGACTCCACCACCAAAGGTGAAATAAACTTCACCCTCTACTTCCCATTTCCAGCAATCTTAGTGCTGATTAAAGAGATCACATCAAAATGTGATCAGAATCATTAGGTGTGATTTAGGGTTTGATGGATGAAGGATTAAGGGGGTGGAGGAGGACACTAGGAATGCCATCCCAATGGTACTCCATCTGCCAAATGTAGAAATGGCCTCAGCTCAGCAGTCATCTCTACAGAATTAAAGGAACCATCATCACTGCAGTTCCTTTCAATTACTAAAGGTTTTCATCCCGGTTGTGGGAATCGGTATTACTTTCTTCCAGTTGCACACTGCTAGGTTTTTCCTGGTGGTGATGGACAGGAAAATAATTAAGCTATTATCCTGTTCACCCTAAATATGGCTGGCATTGTAATGTCATTCCTCAGATGGGCACTACTCCATACACTATCAGAGGAAATATTCCATCACTAGAGCCAACGGGGGCTACATTGACAAAATACTTAGGGTCCGCCCATCTCAAAATAAAGTGGTTCGTCTAGGGCTTGGCGAACACAGTAATCTTGTAATGTTTGCAACAGAGTACTGTCTGACAAAATCTTAATTAGGGTCACTGCCTATATGCTAAAGCCTTCAATGAGAGTTTTAAACAGGAAATCTCTTCTTATCTGAGCATCGAAGACTTACCTCCCATAATGCATCACTGAGGAGAAGTCGTATGGCAGGCCAAGGTTGTTGGTGTTCTCTTTGTTAAAGTTGCTGAGGTCTTCTGTTAAGATGAGCAGACAATAAAGATGAGTTAGTGACGACTATGCCTGACAGGGAACATTCCAAAAAAGAGAAGATCCTAGCTCACTAGGGGGCAAGTCTGCTTCTGCCATATCTGGGGTTAAATAAAGTCTACTGGCTAGGCTGTCAAATGTGGAAAGGAAATTTCAAATCTCAATTTTGACACAAGATCTAAAAGGATGTGATTTGAGGTAAATCACTCAATCGCACCAGCATGTGAAATTAAATTGTGTAATTCCAAATTTAAATCCTATCTGATGAAGAGCCCCATCTTGCCCCCTAGTGAGGTTCACACTAAATAAATCCGGGAGCGATGCATTGGAGTTTCGGCCAATTTTAAATATAACTCACTGTTGTCTTTTGAAGGGAAAATCATCTAATGCCAGCTCAGTGCAAAGTATTCAGGAGGGATTTACAATCCAATGCAATTGGCTTGTAAATCAAAGTTGCTTAAAGTAATGCACAGTTGCTCTATGCGCTGCTTTGCAATACTTTGTATCAGTGGTGGCTCCTCCGTTAAGGCGGAGGAGCGTCGCCCCACTGCTTCGCAGTAGGAAACATAAAACGATAATAACTCATGTTATATATCTTTTTAAGTTTCCTTCTGCTGCAGCAGCTTTCTGGGTGGGTTGGGTCTGCTCTGTGGACAGAGGAGCAGGGGAGGAGTGATTTCCCCACTCCTAAGTGCACAATGACTGTTTGGTTGGCCCTCTCAGGCCACCCAAAATGGTCATGCACTCTTCCCATATTTTCCATGCAGGCTGTATTACAGCCTGCATGGAGAACATGCCCCCCCTCCACCCCCGGGTAAGCACCGATACACTGCACTCAGACCAATCACAATGCTGCTTTGCAGTGTTGTGATTGGCTATCAGGAGACTTGGAGCTGGGTGCTTCCTGTATCCTGCTGCAGGACAGTGCAGGAGGTAGAGGACATAGGTGAGGCGGACGCCAGCTGGCTGGCCATCACAGGCAGGCGTTTTAAAAAAAAGGGGTTTTCGTGCCCTCACCTCCCTGCCCTTGCCTGCACCCCACTACCCAAGTCCAATAGCAGCAACTACTGCTTTGCATCAAGGGGGAATTCGATGGGTTGTGCATGGGCATTCCTATGCAAACACCCACAGGTGTAGACATAAATTCCTATCTACAAAAAATAGTAAACCGGAATTTGGGCCAAAATCCTGCGCTTCCTCAAGAGAAGTGCATGAAGTGAAATTTTTCATTTCTCCTTCCTTTTCCCACTTTGCATCTCTGCTGCATTGAATAATTGTATTCTATAGTTGGCAGTCACTGATCCTCAATATCGACATCAGGACATAGGCATTTTAAATATGGGTCACAATATATCCAGTGCCAGGAGTTTTTATGTAGGCAAACAACAAATGGATTCAAATGAAGAATTGCTCCAGTTAATGCCGTCAGCAGTGGTAACTTTTGTGAAAAGGACACCTGCCTGTGACAGTAACAAATATTGATCGCTGTAACCAAGGGTCAGATTGGTAGAAATGGTGTGTTGGTGGCTATCTATGATAAAACCTAAGCTGAACAAATCCGGGATCCATATCATTGCCAAGGTGAGCCCATCAGGAATCTGAGCCATACTCAGTTTTTTTTCCCAGTGGTAAGTGGAGCCCAAAGGGTGTCACTGACCAGGCGAGATGTTCTGTGTCATGATGGTCAAATAGTTGTCGCGGTCACTGCGGGCATGCTCATGGTAGAAGCCCAAGGCATGGTTCAGCTCATGCTGGATGACTCCTTTCCAAATACATTCCCCGGAGAGAGATACCTGCTGAAGTCCCCCTATCTTCCCGATGTACGACCAGCACCTAGGGGAAAAGATGGACAAGGGAGACCCATAAATCACTGCAGTAGCACCTTCATAGAAAGAATATTACAATCTTACCCCATACAAGGCATTGACCTGTGTGTCTCCTCTCCTACTGTCGTAATATGCAAGGGAGAAGGGATTCTAGGACAGTGACAATGTGCAGTCTAGGTTGTGATAAAAAGCCTTGCATGCAAAGGAAAGCTGTGTCATCCTCACCAATTTGATTAATTTCTGGCCTTTCATGTGACAGTGTTTGTCCCAGTGGACTCCATATCTGGGAGTATTTTCTGCCTGGGTGGGCAGATCTACCAGCTGTCGATGGGTAAATCTGTTCAGTCCCCCATAACTAGGATCTGTTCTCCAACTCAGTCCGTTTCCAGTTGTGTGTTGCATGTTACATGTGTGTTGTGCTGCTAAACAAGCACATACATTGCATGTGGTGTCCTAAAACGATGGGTCCCTTTAGGATGTCTTTATCCTTTGTAGACTTATTTCTGCCTCTGGAATCTTGGCATGGAGACCTCATGGATCTGTATGTGGTTCTTTCCTATTAGTTTCAACATTTCTGTCCAGCAAAAGGACACATGACCCACTCCTGCCCCGTGTTGTGATGGACATTGCCTAGAGAAACCTGTCCAGTCAAACACCAGACATATCACAGCCATGTTCATATGTTGTAGCATTTTCTTCCAATGAACCGGCGAATTATAGACACCACCATAATAAAAGAGTTCCTAGTTGTAGCAGAGAACAACATAACATCCCCCTGTAGGATAACACTATGAGTGGGCTACAACTACACTGATGTACTAGAAGCATGCTTGGATACTGCTTGAGGTTGTATTTTGGCCATCTTCTGTTTTTTAGGTGTTCTCTATGTTAACTCACTTGCTTTCCTTTGTGTAAATACAATGCACAATCAAAATAACAAATAGCCTTTACTCGACTTTTAGTTAATCATGTGCAATAACGTTTATCGTACTGGGAGATTCAAACCCTCAACAACCTCCTGGAGCAAGCTTCAGCTACTCATACTTGCTGCTCTTAAGCAGTCACAAGTACAACAGGAGTAACTTAGTGTTAGACACTGTTTGCCTTCCAACCTCTTGTTTTTACTGACTTAGTTTTTGCTGCCCAAAGCATTCTGCGCACTTTACCACTGCTAACCAGTGCTAACGTGTTTGTGGTATTTACCTAAGTTGTGGTAACATTGGCCTATCGACAGTTGGCTTACTTAATTTACTTATAAATCTCCAGTAATGTTCACTAAATGTGCTCATGGCCTGTAAATGAAATGCTACTAGTGGGCCTGCAGGAATGATTGCGCCACCCACTTAAGTAGCCCTATAAACATGTCTGATGCCTGCCATTGCAGAGCCTGTGTGTGCAGGTATAAAATGCCATAGCGACCAGGCAAGTTAAACCTCTTACCAGGCCCACATCTTCCTTTTAATACCTATAAGTCACCACTCGGATAGGCCCTGGACAGCCCAGAGGGCAGGGTGCAATGTATTTTAAAGCAGGACATGTGCTTTTAGGTTTTACGTGTCCTGGTAGTGAAACATTCTTACATTTGTTTTTCACTACTGCAAGGCCTATATCTCCCATAGGATAACATTGGGATTACCTTATTGCATCCATTCTATAAACATCATTTCCAAATGGGAAGATATGACAGGGTCAAGTTTGGTGTCTCTGGAATCCTAATTTAAAATGCTAATTTATGGTGAAGTCGGATTTTACAATCCTGAAAATGACACTTTTAGAAAGTGGAAATGTTCTTGCCTTAAACATTTGGGGCCTGCAGCCTGTCTTTGATCACATGTTTGGGGTGGACGACAGCCGGGCTTTGTTTATTCCAGCCAGGTCTGAACACACAATGGGATTTTAGGTGTGACCTGATAAGTCATCCTGACAAGATGAGAGGGAGGAACTGGGCACAGCCTTACTTTCACTTGGGGGATAAGGTTTCGGATTTAAATGAGTATGAGATTTCCATGAAGAAGCTTGACCTGCATTACCTTCCTAAATTGAGTACAGTGCTTGAATGCTATCATTTTGGGAAGAGGATGCAACGCCAAAGCGAGAGCGCAGAGCAGTACATAACAGAGTTACGCAGGTTAGCTTCAACTTGCAGTTTTGGGAATTCCTTTGAGGAACAATAAAGGGATCAGTTTATACTGTGTTTCTCTTTGAAAAAGTCTAAAGAGGCCATGTGGCAGAAAGACTGTAGTGCATGCAAGCAAGAATGAAGCAGCTTCAGTTAAGGTGGTGGCAGAGAAAGACAATGAGAATAAATAATTTCAAGGTAAAAGTGACACAGGAGGCAAGACAGGTCACAAATGTTTAGGCAAATGCTATTGGTGTGGTGAGTTAGGCCACATGGCTACTAGTAAAAAGTGCCCGGGATGGAAAGCAACTTGTAAGAATTGCAGAAGGAAAGGCCATGTTACTAAATGTTGTAAATCCACTATCAAAAAAGCAAGGTAGGTGAATTGTGAAGTTGAATTTGTAGAAGAGGTGGTTGTGTTGCAAAACAAGGCTGACGGTTTGGAAGAGTCTTTTGAAGTGGTACAAGTCAATGGAGAAGCCCTTAGAACTTGGTTTTTCCAGCAATAGCTCGACGTTTCTTTTATTTAATCAGCCTGTCACACTCACCCAGCGCCGGGACACTCGGCCAAGTAGCTGCGCGCTCTACAAATATCCTAATAATATAATAGAAGCGGTCAAAATGTTGTTTGACTCCGGAGCCAAAATCACGTTGATGCCACTTACGTTTAATGGAATAGGCTGCAAAACAAAGTGAAGCTCTCAAAGCCAGACATTAAACCCGTGGGTATGCTGGGGAACCAATAAAGTTGGCTGGGAATTTTTGGGGGTCTATAGAATTCAAAGATCATATAATACCTGGGAAGATATATGTGTTTGTGAAAGGTGACTCCTTAATAAGTTGGATTCATCAACGTGATCGCTATGTGTATCTGGACCCCAATGCGAATCCTTCTGTTTTTGTAAAAGACATTCCAGTAGTTTGCAGTGTTTTGGATGGATATGATAACTTGCTGAATGAGTTTTCGAATGTTTTCAGAGAAGAGCTGGGGTGTCTGAAGAGCTATGTATATGAGATTAAGCTTAGAGCCAATGCACTTCCATAAGTGGCTAAAGTTAGGAGTATGCCTTTGGCAGTCAAGGATAGAATGAAAGAGGAGTTGGACATATTGATTGCTGGCAGGATAATTAAGAAATTAGAAGCTTCTGAATGGCTTGCACCTGTGGTTAAAGCACGCAAGACCAATGGTGATGCTAGGTTAATTTGAACTAACTTAACAAGGCTGTGATTGTTAACCACTTTCCACTCCCCAATATCAGTGAAACTCTGTTTGTTGAATAGGGCTAAACATTTTTCTTCTTTAGACCTTAGTTCGGCGTATCATCAAATTATGCTGACTGACCCTTCACACGATTTTACCTCGTTTGCCACTCCCTATGGTACTTTTACGTTTTTGCAGTTGACCTTTGGACTCATATCGGCAGCTTCTGTCTTTCGAGGGCAATGGAAAAGGTATTGAGGGGTGTGGCAGGGATGAAGGTTTATCAAGATGATATTTTGCTATTATGGTCAAACATAGGGGAGCACAATGGAAGGTTTATGAGGTGCTTAGAAGATTATAGGAGGCAGGGTTGACATTGAAATGGAAAATATGTAAGTTTAATGTACCTGAGATAGAGTAGTTAGGACATCTAATCACTGGATCAGGGACTCGGCCAAAGAAAAGATTGGTGAACACCATTAAGAATGTGTCCTTGCCTAAGCGCAAGGGAGAACTTGTGAAGTTCTTGGGTATGGCAGAATTCTATAACAAGTTTGTGCCAAAATTCGCTGAAAGAGCAGTTCTTCTCGGGTCTCTGTAAAGAAGAGTAAAGAACATATGTTTGAAGTGATGGTTGTGAGAGGGAGTATAAGGACATGAAATCTGGTTTGGAGAAGGCCTCAGAATTAGGAAGTTTTGATACCAGGATGACATCATAGTAATGATGTATGCCAGCTCCAAGGAGTTGGGAGCTATCTTGAGGCAGAGGCGGAGGGAGTGTTTAGAAATGCAGGTAAGACTGATGATAACAAAATCTGGAATCTTAATAAGGTTGCCAAATGCAGCTCTGTTCTAGGAAGAGAATTAGCTTCTTCAAGCAAGGAGTTGTTCGAGGAGCTCAAGAGTCGACCCCAACAAGTAAGGAAGAGACCAGCTTGGTTACGTGACTGTGTTTAATTATACTTGGTTATGTTACTATGTTTAATTTTATTCTAGTTATGAATTTATATCCTTATTAGTGTTTTTCACTTTGCATTTTTTTTGGTTTAGTTAAGGGGGGTGAATTGTAATTATTTTACAATATCTTTTCTTTTGGGTAAATGAGGGAGGTGATGTGGTATCACAGGTTACAGAAACTTTAGTATGCAGGGTTATGTAACCAAATGGTGAAACGCAAGCTGGTATCCAAGGCATCAGCTCTTGAGATTAGATTGTCAGTGAGAGGCAAAGGAAACGGTTGGATGCTGACAACAGCCCTCTCTGCAGATGGGGTCTCTGTACAACTAGATACTTCAATAAAGGACTTAAATAAAACATGGCATGGCGGTCTCTACAACTTAACAGGTGTCCTGTGCTCTTATCATCCACAGGCAGGGTCTGGAGGTAATGAGTCTATCCTATGGATCCCTATCCCGTGTGATGCTGAATGTAGGATCAGTCCTTAGGGTTCCCTGTGCTCGTACGCATCCACAGGCAGGATCTGAAGGTAATGAGTCTGTCTGATGGAGTCCTATCGGTGTAATGCTGAATGTAGGATCAGTCCTTAGGGTTCCCTGTGCTCTTACCGATCTGCAGGAAGTGCCTAGAATTAATTAGTCTTTCTGATGGAGCCCTATCTGGTGTGATGCTTAATGTAGGATCAGCCCTCAGGATGCCCCTTGTTCTTACCCATCCACAGGCAGGGTCTGAAGGTAATGAGTGTATCTGATGGAGCACTATCTCGTGTGATGCTGAATGTAGGATCAGTCCTTAGTGTGCCCTGTTCTCTTACCAATCCACTGGTAAGACTTGGAGGTAATAAGTGTCTCTGATGGAGCTGTACCTGGTGTGATGCTGAATGCAGGATCAGTCCTTAGTGTGCCCTGTTCTCTTACCAATCCACTGGTAAGACTTGGAGGTAATAAGTGTCTCTGATGGAGCCGTACCTGGTGTGATGCTGAATGTGGGGTCAGTCCTTAGGGTGTCCTATGCTCTTACCCATCCACAGGCAGGATCTGGAGGTAATGAGTCTATCTGATGAAGCTGTGTCTGGTGTGATACTGAATGTAGGATCAGTGCTTGGGGTGCCATGTGCTCTTATCTATCCACAGGCAGGGTCTGAAGGTAATGAGTGTATCTGATGGAGCACTATCTCGTGTGATGCTGAATGTAGGATCCGTCCTTAGTGTGCCCTGGTCTCTTACCCATACACTGGTAAGACTTGGAGGTAATGAGTGTCTCTGATGGAGCCGTACCAGGTGTGATGCTGAATGTGGGGTCAGTCCATAAGGTGACCTATGCTCTTACCCATCCTCAGGCACGATCTGGATGTAATCAGGTTCCAACGCGCGGGTCACAAAGCGGATGCAGGTAACTGTTGCAAACTCACTCATTGCATCTTTGATGGCATCCACATCTTTGGCACCTGACGGAAAAAAGAGGCAGGATGACATAAGTTGAATCAACCTGGAAAGGTATCTATGGAGGACAATCTCGAGCACTGGTGTAAACGTGAACTCACTGTAAGTGGGACTAAGGGTGTAAGGCACAGAGACGGTCCCGTCACTGGATTTAGCCCAGAGGCAGCTGTTGTTTGGACATATCCTGGCACTGCGGCCTGGTTGTAGGGCGATGTCTCCCTCGTGGACCAGCTGTGAGCTGCCTACAATAGTAAAAGACAGTGACAGTGGTCAGTGTCTGCATTATAACTGGAAGGAACAAGAGCACACGGAAGAGAAGGAAGCTGATTTTAGGCCTAAAGTGTGATTTCAAGAAACACATAATAAAATGCAAGAATCATTGTGGTGGAGGAAGATTTCAGGTAAAACATCAAACTATGACATCATCACCTAATAAATAAATGACCCCAGGGACTAACAAGGCCTGAGCACACAGGCATCCTTGAAACCCTCAGGGGTGATTTGTTGCTCCCCATAAATCCTTGCTTGATCCACAGTGAGTGATTGCAGCTTTTAATGTTTACTGGGAATGGTTTCCTGTGTCTTACATTCCTATAGTGTTGTCATCATGTCATATCAGGAGTTAATTATGGCATCACTAAAAGCATTTTACTGGCTTGCCATAATAAATGAGAACATATTGAGACAGAAAAATCAGATTAACAACTGCAATGGCTAAAGGTCTTCTAAGCGCTTTATGTCTTCTTTCAGCAAACACCAGCAGTGACGTCACCCTAGATTTAGTGTAATTCTTCGTCCACACATTTGTATTAAGTCTTTACATCTAAACTAGGATTCTACATGTCATTATCTGTCTTACATACAAGTATGAACCAATGTATAGAAGTATTTGAATATTTACTAATTGAACCAGACAAACGAGCAGGATCGATTTACACAATTTGTAGCACACAAAGGGTAGTTTGATTTTCATTGATATGTTTGTATTAACACAATCCTTCAGAATATATACCAGTGTGGGCCAATCATGTGCTTTGATTAATAGTAGTAGTTCTTTGGTGATGACATGATACATATCTGTATGTTGTTGCCAGATGTTTCTATGATGTGGATTTGAAATGTGTTTGGGGAGGACTTTATTTCCCAGAATGCATTTCTTTTTCAGTGTGTTACTCCGCTCCTCTGTATGTTTTTAAAAGGGTGGCATCTGTCCCCAGATATTCTGCATTTGTCAAATACGAGCCAGTGATTCTGGATTGAGTCCAGGTGTAAATGGCTGCTTCAATCTGCACTACAGGCTGCAGTGTCAGGCCTGAGACATGTTTAAAGCTCTACTTTAGTGGGTACCACAAGGAGTGCTGCTGCCCCGAAGCAGAGTTTAATGTACACGCCCTGGGTACACCCAGCACCAGATACTAGGGACTTACAAGTAAATTAAACGTGCCAGTTAGGGGCAGGCCAATGGTACCGTGTGTTAGGGAGAAGCAGAAACACTTTACCACTGGTCAGCAGGGAACGAGTCCTAAAAGCCAACAAAAACGAGTTCAGAAAAGGACGGCAGAGGAAGGCACAGATCTGGAGTGACCCTGCAGAGAGGGCCGCGCCCAGGACCTTGGTTGTCTCTGGTGATGATTGTGAAGACACCTTGGCTCAGGCTCACTGTTGACTATCTTGTAACAGAGTGTAGCGCCAAGAGGCCTGAAGTTTTCTCTTACTTTGGTTCTGTTTGGTGTCGATCTCGAAAATGTCTGAGACAGGGTCACGGCTGACTATTGTTTAACAGAGTCTAGCGCCCAGACACCCTGAGGTTTGCGCCTTTCTTGGTTCTATCTTGATCTCAAAGGCGCCTCGAATCAGGGTCACAGTTGAATCTTGTGTAACAAAGGCTAGCGCCCAGAAGCCGGAGGTTTTCTCTTACCTTTGTTCTCTTTGGTGATGATCTCGAAGATGCCTGGTCTCAGGGGCTCCTCTGGATCCCCGGTGTCTGAAAGAGAAGGCACATTCCCAGCTTCACATCAGCTGCTGGTGCACAGGAAGAGGCGATTCAGAAATCAATTATGAAAGATGAAATATTCACTGGAATCAAATGTGCATCTGTGTTTTCTTTGCACAAAATGTGCATTTCTGGCAGCTCTCAATCATGATATTGTGTGGGAGGGGGTGACATGCGCAGAGCCCTGTAGGTGCCAGGATATATGTGTCAAACAAGGAAAGATGTGCAGGCCCATGTGTCTTATGGAAGCTCTTACAATGCCTGACTTTCTAAATCCTTTCCCAAATACCGGCTGTAAATACACAATGGAGCGGGTCGATCAATAAACCGCTCCATTTCTGTCACCAGCCGATGGTGCTCAGGGTTTTGCTTCTCTGTGGGCGTTTCTCTCATTCTCACTTTTCTATCTTGGCAACTTCTCTTTTGCTCATGCGGACAGTGGTGTGAATGCTCCTCCTTTCATCCGCACACCTTGTGACTCATAGCAGCATTATGTACGTGCACAAGGCACACATCATACTCTGTATCCGTTTGTAAATCCACAAAAAGAGATTTAAATGGATTCATTAGATAGTGCACGATGCAGCCGCCAACCGTGCCCGGAGTATAGCGCTTCATTATGTACAGGAGCTATGCTCAAGCTCAAACATATCCCGATTTAAAAAGTACTTACGATTTTTCTCCAGTCCATAGACATCCTGCAAAAGAGAAAAGTTGCATTTGAATCACCTGATGTAAGTATGAGGATTTTAGAACCTTAGGGAACACTAAAGCTGTGTTTTAAAAGATTACATAAAATATAGGTTGGGCTGTATGTCACAGCATCGAAACAACACATCTCCACCCGCAGGGTGGGCTGCAGGACATCCCCTTGCACAGTATCATCAAGGTAAGAGTATCTTGGGGAGTGGAGCTTTACTGTTCCAATGCCCCCTTGTTGACTTCCCTTGTTGATACTGTGCAGCTCATATCTTGCACTCAGTATTGCTGCGGGTCGATTTTCAAGCATCCATACTGTGGAAAAACACTGTGGCTCCTGGCCTGGTTTGGCCCCTTGTTTCACACACTCAGGGTTGCACAGGTGTCAAGGGTGAAGTCTGTGGTTCATACACCTATTTGGAAACTGACAACTGATGAAGAAACGTTTCGGGGAAAGTGTCACAAGAACAAATGGCCTTCAGCAGCACAGATGGCTCCGAAGATGTACAGAGTTCACTATAATGTAACAGAAGAGTCTATGGAGTGGACCTTGAGGTACCTCAAGTAGAACCATCTGATGCCCGCACTAATCCTGATGTGGGTGCAAACTCTTCTCTGTGCCCAAATAGTAATTCCAACTCGCGTGCTAGTCCCATACCTGCGGGGAGTTTTGGAAAGGTAGATTGATTGACAGTAAAATGTGGCAGAAATCCTGCAGGCACACTCCCAAAATCTGTTTGAAAGTCTAAACATTTTTACATCTTCTGACACATGTGATTTAGGCCTTTACCCGCATCCCAAATGCAGAAAGCTGAGCACATTATTCAATAGCCATCCACCATGTAAACACCACAAAAAACCCTACCACACAGGACCACTGCTTACAATGAGCTCAGTTTGATGCAGGAATTACATGGTCCAATCAGAGACGTCAACATCTCGGTGGGATGCAGGCCCAGGATGAGGACCTTGGTGCTGGAAGATGTCCTGGGAGGTTCACTACAAACACCCTCCCAAAGTCCTACTCCTTATAGGATTTGCAAACTAAGTCGCGGTGGAAATCATACTTTCAAAGTCACTTCAAATTTGATGGACACTTATCACCTGTCCAGGTGAGCTGACCTCTATCGCAGCTCGATCCTTATGGTGCCCCTGGCCTGCTGGACCGATACCTCACAAATGCACATGGAAAACTCTCCTGTTCCTATGATGTGCTTCTAAGATTACTCTTGGGGTCTAGACACATTGTGCAGATAACAATGGTGTAGCAGCACTGGGGGTGCAGGAGGTGTGAAGTCCTCGCATATGTAATGCTATTGCTGATTTACGCTCATGTGCAGTTGCGCTCTCTGAGAAGCTCACCTAAGAGGCATTACATGTACACAAAGCTGTGTAATAATGCCACTCATATACTCTCCTGAACAGGTGTGCTCTCTGTGAAGCACACCTGAGAAGCATTACATGTACATAGAGTTATGTAATACTATCACTTATATACTCTCCTGTACAGGTGCGCTCTCTGAGAAGCACACCTCAGAGGCATTACATGTACACAAGGCTGTGTAATAATGCCACTCATATACTCTCCTGAACAGGTGTGCTCTCTGTGAAGCACACCTGAGAAGCATTACATGTACACAGGGGTATGTAATACTATCACTTATATACTCTCCTGTACAGGTGCGCTCTCTGAGAAGCTCACCTAAGAGGCATTACATGTACACAAGGCTGTGTAATAATGCCACTCATATACTCTCCTGAACAGGTGTGCTCTCTGTGAAGCACACCTGAGAAGCATTACATGTACATAGAGTTATGTAATACTATCACTTACATACTCTCCTGTACAGGTGCGCTCTCTGTGAAGCACACCTTAGAAGCATTAGTTGCGCACAGGGTTGTGTAATATAGTCACTCAGATTCTGTCCTGTGCAGGTGGACTTACAGTGGAGCACACCTGAAAGGTGTTAAATTTACACCGGGCTATGAGATACTGTCACTCATATACTCTCCTGTACAGGTGTGCTCTCTTTGAGGCACACCTGAGAAGCATTACATGTGCATAGTGCTGTGTAATACTGTCACTGAGATACTCTACTGCGGAGGTGTGCTCTCTGCGAAGCACAACTGAGCTGCATTAGTTACGTGCAGGGCTGTGTAATATTGTCAATCAGATACTCTCCTGTACAGGTGTACTGACAGTGGAGCACACCTGAAAGGTGTTACATTTACATTACACCGGGCTATGAGATATTGTCACTCATATACTCGCCTGTACAGGTGCACTGGAGACCTACATATTATGGTTACTGTGGTTCTTGGCTCTGCAGGTGTCACCATAGTCAGGTAAGGTACATCATAGAGGCTTTATGTGTACATAGGTCTATCTAACACTATTACTGCAGCTTTCACCTACACAGGTGTGCTTACAGTGATGCACACCTGAGAGTCTACAACTGCAGAGAACCATAAATAACACTAATACTGCAGCTCTCACCTGCACAGGTACACTTACAGTGATGCACACCTGAGAGTCTACAACTGCAGAGAACCATATATAACACTGTTACTGCAGCTCTCACCTGCACAAGTGCACTTACAGTGATGCACACCTGAGAGTCTACAACTGCAGAGAACCATATATAACACTGTTACTGCGGCTCTCACCTGCACAGGTGTACTTACAGTGATGCACATCTGAGAGTCTACAACTGCAGAGAACCATATATAACACTGTTACTGCGGCTCTCACCTGCACAGGTGTACTTACAGCGATGCACACCCGAGAGTCTACAACTGCAGAGAACCATATATAACACTGTTACCGCGGCTCTCACCTGCACAGGTGCACTTACAGCGATGCACACCTGAGAGTCTACAACTGCAGAGAACCATATATAACACTGTTACTGCAGCTCTCACCTGCACAGGTGCACTTACAGCTATGCACACCCGAGAGTCTACAACTGCAGAGAACCATATATAACACTGTTACTGCAGCTCTCACCTGCACAAGTGCACTTACAGTGATGCACACCCGAGAGTCTACAACTGCAGAGAACCATATATAACACTGTTACCGCGGCTCTCACCTGCACAGGTGCACTTACAGCGATGCACACCTGAGAGTCTACAACTGCAGAGAACCATATATAACACTGTTACTGCGGCTCTCACCTGCACAGGTGTACTTACAGCTATGCACACCCGAGAGTCTACAACTGCAGAGAACCATATATAACACTGTTACTGCAGCTCTCACCTGCACAAGTGCACTTACAGTGATGCACACCTGAGAGTCTACAACTGCAGAGAACCATATATAACACTGTTACTGCGGCTCTCACCTGCACAGGTGTACTTACAGTGATGCACATCTGAGAGTCTACAACTGCAGAGAACCATATATAACACTGTTACTGCAGCTCTCACCTGCACAAGTGCACTAACAGTGCTGCACACCTGAGAGTCTACAACTGCACAGAACCATATATAGCACTGTTACTGCAGCTCTTCCCTGCACAGTCGTGCCTACAGTGATGTGCACCTGACAGTCTACACCTACACAGAACCATATATAACACTGTTACTGCGGCTCTCACCTGCACAGGTGTACTTACAGTGATGCACACCTGACAGTCTACAACTGCAGAGAACCATATATAACACTGTTACTGTGGCTCTCACCTGCACAGGTGTACTTACAGTGATGCTCACTTGAGAGGCTACAACTGAAGAGAACCATATATAACACTGTTATTGCGGCTCTCACCTGCTCAGGTGTACTTACAGTGATGCACACTTGAGAGTCTACGCCAACACAGAAACTTATATAGCACTGTTATTGCAGCTCAGCCTGCACTGGTGTACTTACAGTGATGCACACCTGACAGTCTACACCTACACAGAACCATATCTAACACTGTTACTGTGGCTCTCATCTGCACAAGCGTACACACCTTAGAGTCTGCAGCAATACAGAACCATATATTTAACAAAGTTACTGCAGCTCTCACCTGTACAGGTGTACTTACAGAGATGCACTCCTGAGAGTCTACACCTACACATAACTATATATAACACTGTAACATCAGGAACATCTATCCGGAGATGCCAAGACTACCAGGGACTATCCTGTCAGCGTCTTCCCTCCTAACGACGGCAACAAAGGCGCGCCCGAAGAGTGCTGACATGGGCGCAGTCCTCACTACACAGAAAACAGGGAGCCTGGTAAATGTATAGGAGAGCAAAAGAAACCTGACTTCTCCTACCACATTGTACATGTGAAGAAGGGACACTACTAACACCGAGACCTTCACGCACCCATCCTCTAAAATATGTTACGCTAGCGCTCTCTACCTGTGCCCACGTGTTACCAGATAAGATAACACACGCCTGGCGAAGTGCCCAACTGTGTGTTGATGGCATATCAAAACTACACTATACAAGGATTGCACAGAACTGATCCGATTAACCCCACCAGATTGAGGGACCCCACTGTAAACAGCTGCCCAACAAGACTCATACTGCATCTACGGGACTGTCCATAGAACACCCAACAACTAGACTACAATCACAGTGGATGCCTAGACTGCTCCCCAGTGATTCATACCTCCTTGTTCTGCCAAAATTGGCAAGACGAGACCACAAAAAAAATCAGCACCCAACAATAACGTACAAGGGAGAAACCGAAAACTTGGCGGAGGCTACTTAAGCAAATAAATTAATGCCAGGGGTGCTGGCAGAGCACTCCCGTCGATTTGAAGAACTGCTCAGAGCAGCTCTGGATATTAAATCAACACTACAACCCAAAATAGACTCCCTGAGCTACCTACGAGAAGATCATAAAAAAGTGAAAGATAGATTCAAAAACTCTGAATCCACCTTAGCTACTCTAAGACCCACAGTCCTAAATACCCACAAATGCCTCCTAGGATTACAAGACGCGTGCTTGGGTCAACCACCAAGAAGGGAAATTGTGATGAAATTATGTTTGCATAGTGGGCTTGCCAGAGAAATCAGAGGGCCAAAGCGTGAAACTAACAAGGAAGAACGGTTTCTTCAAACCATCCTATGAGGTAAATAATCCACCTTCTTCTCACAGGGTACCCGGGGGCCCTCCTCGTCCAGGGACTCCACCCCACCTGGTGGTAGCCAGCCTATTTAAGTACTGTGACAGTGACCACATACTCCAAGCTACAAGGGCTTGAGTTCTGTGGATAGTAGACAGCACTACGGTACACATTTATCCAGACTATACATTAGAGGTGCAGGGCCGTAGTTCCACCTTTCTGGAAATAAAGAAAACCTTACGAGAGCACCCCATGAAGTATGCCTTGCAGTTCCCTGCCGCACTCCATATACAATACGAGGGCACCACTACTTTCAGCACGACACCAGAGGAGGCATGAAACTGGCAAGAGCAAAAAAGGATTGTCTGTCTCGCCTACAGCCATGTTACCAAAGTAGAGAGGGAGGTAGAGGTAAAGGCAAAGGCTAGGTTTATCCTCCTGACAGTTACGTAATTAGACTAAAATCGAGAATATCGTAGAAAACCTGCCCTTAGCTAATTAGATAGGATACAGCAAGAATGTGTTGTAATCCCTTGTCTAGAAAAATAACTTTTTTTCTAGAGACCCTTCACCCATCAGGGTTGCCCCTAGGTGGCATGCTTCATCATTGCAGCTTTACAGCAGCTGCATTCATCGATGCAGCTGCTGTAAAGGTTTGGGCAGATATCAGGTCCAAGGGTTAACTTGGACAAATCAATACTATTTCCTATGACACCTCTAAATCTGGAGCAACAAAGGCAGCTACCTCAAACTCCACTCCCCTGGTCCTGTAACACTTTTAAATACCTCGGAGTTCAAATATATCATGAGCCAGTGGATCTGCTGGACGGCAACATAGGCAGAGTACTTATTAACACTCGGTCCTCTCTAACGTTCTGGAGGAAACTTTCGCTCTCTCCCTTGGGGCGCATAGCAATATCCACAATTCTACCTCTGCCCAGATTGTTATATTTGTTTGCTGCTCTCACCTTCATTCTGCCACTAAACGTTTTTCGAGATATTTCCTCAACGTTGACATTACAGGAATGGGGCAAAAATAGGGCCCGCAAAGCTTTACACACTCTTGACTGAAGGAGGATCAGGTGCCAAGATTTTGTGGCAGCCCTGTTGCAATGGCCAATGCGGTGGTTGGCGGGCTACAATCTGACAGACCTAGGGCACTGGGCAACAGGATTACACAAACACACAGTATCAGACTGGTTGATGGGCTCAGAGACCCTCATGCCACAAAGAGAAACACAGAATACTTTAATGAACATAGCTTGCAATTGTTGGTCTCACTACGTGCAGAAGAGACAGAATTTACCACCATTTTCCCCAGACGTACCTCTTTGGGTACTACCTGGTCAAATGAGAATGACGTGCCGACCAGAGAGGGTGGACTGGGAAGGACCAGGTATAACCACATGGGGGTACCTACTCACTGACACAGTTTTTAGTACATTTGAGGAAATGGTAGATGATTATGGGGTACCTCCTGGTTCCTTTCTATGATAAGCATCCCTCACACAACAACTACATAAGACGTGGGACAGAAAATATGAGGAACCAGAGACATCTAAATTGCTCCAAACATTACTCACCCATGGCTCTGGTCGCCGGGACATCACAATGTTATACATTTTTATAAGACAAGGCACTGCAATCCTGTTAACCTTGCTCCATATCTACTCGGACACAGCACTTTCAGTAACATTGACGGACAAACAATGGGAACAATACCTGGGAGTACCAAAAATAATCTCAACAAATGCAAATCTAAAGTACACTCAATTTAATTACCTACATCACAGGTATGTCACCCCCCCCCACAGACTAGCACAGATGTATCTGACATCCACAGATCTGTGTCCCAGTTGCTCCAGTGAAGGAGCCACCGTCATGCACATGGTATGGGACTGTCCAGGATTCATAGGATACTGGAAGATGATAGCGGGTACACTTACAGAGGCAGCGGGTAAAGGGATAGCTTTAGATGCTAGAACATTTCTCCCAGGTATCACCAAATGATCATCCAAAGGCCAAACCTTAAGCAAATTCTTGGACCTCTCCTAAGGATTAGCCAAACGTAGGCTAGCTATGTCTTGGAAGTCCCCCATGGCCCCATCCATTCGAGTGTGGCTTACTGATTTACGCAAAGCTCTGGTTTCTGAGCTTGAGATATCACGTGACAATATACCAGGTCACACATTATTACCTAACCCTCCTGATTGGCAAGCTTATCTAACAGTTGTTGAAACAGAATTGTCGAGGGAACGTGCAGGAGTACGCCACACTTCAGAACCAAACAACAGATATAGCAACTTATGGTATGTTGTAGACCCCACTCCACATCTCATAGACGAACTATAATTCATGCACTGCTCCCTGCAACTGGAACCCCAACTCAACCACTGCTAAAGACGAAACACAGTGCGCACAATAAACAGGAACCTGACTAAACAGGCAAAAACAAAACAAAAAAAATACAAAGGGATAAATGAATTAACAAATTGTGCCTCTAGTTCTTCTTCTTTTAATTTGTTAGGCAACCAAAATAATTGTAGAATGTATTGTAACACTTGCAAAGTTGAATCTCTTTCTGTAAAGATGTGGGGTGCAATGCCTTCCCCAACCTAAGGTCGGTTACTATCTTTACACCCCCCTATTTTTTGCTTCATGAAACCATTGTATTGTGAACACTCATGGTGTAAATGTATAATTTCTCCTGATCTGAGAGACTGGCTCTACCATTTAGAAAATAAATAAATAAATATTTATCAACAAAAAAAACCACTGTTACATCAGCACTTACACAGAACCATATATAGCACTGTTACTGTGGCTCTCACCTGCACAGGTGTACTCACAGTGATGCACACCTGAGAGTCTACAACTGCACAGAATCATATATATTGAACACTGTTACTGCAGCTCTCACCTGTACCTGCACTCAGCTCTTTTTACCATTGCTAAAGGGGTCTCACCTGTACAGGTAAGCTCCAGCAGGTGCTCACCAGGCACACTGCGACCAGAGTCCATCCTCTGCTGTCCATCCTCGGGTTCTGGAGCAGTGCTCAGGTCGCCAGAGGTCAATGTTTCTTCCTTCTGGGAGATGCTTTGTTGACCCCAGACCAGTCCTTTATATACCCAGAAGAGGCTGAGCATCCGCCAATCAGCTCTCAGTCTCAAGGATGACACCTTTTTCTGCACAGGTCACAAGGTGTGTCTGTCCTGGAGAGGGTGCCCTGGGATCGCTTCTGAGGTGCCATAACCAAGATAATAAGCAGCTTTTAAGTGTGGTAAATTTAGTTTGTGACAGATCCTGCACCGTGATATATTTTTGTTTGAAAATCTTTCACTCTGCTTTCTTTCTTGTAAGAGGGTGAATTTGTGATTGGACACAGGCGCACCTTCGAGGGTTTGGCTCCTCAAACAACAACAAAAGTCCTCGAGGCACCGAAAGACCCGGATTGGAGAAGATCACATGAGACACAAACAGTGCATCTGATGAGCTGGACGTGCGTCCGAAGAGTAGATTTGATTTTTGAAGCAAAGTTAAGTAGCTTTGTGGCTGCCCAGAGTTGAACCTTTCTAGATGGAAGGTAAGGCAGGAGGATGAAAGGAAGAGTTGGTGGACAAAAGGAAGAGTTGGTGGACAAAAGGCTGAGTGTTAGGATGAAGGCAGGGTAGTAGGATGAATTGCAGAGTGGGAGAATGATAGGAAGTTTGGGAGGATTGAAGGAAGAGTGTTGGAATGAAAGGCTGAGTAGTGGGATGAAAGGCTGAGTAGTGGGATGAAAGGCAGGAGATGAATGGTATGGTGGAAGTATGAAAGGCAGAGTTGGGGGATGAAATGAAGGGTGGAAGTATGAAAGGCAGAGTTGGGGGATGAAAAGATGGGTGGAAGAGTCGACGAGAAACATAGTAGGAGGCTGAACGAAAGGAAGGGTGGAGTGTGGAAAAGAAGAGTGGAAGGCTACATGGACATAAAAATGATACAAGGCTGTGGACAGATCGAAGGAAGGGTAGAAAAAAGAGTGAAATGATAGAAGGAAGGGTGTAAGGATGGCACCAGGGACATACAACCTTACACCCTCAGGAAGGGACTATGGTGCCCCTCAGGGCCGGACTGGGAACCAAAACCGGGCCTGGCAAAGTGCTCGGCTAGCCCCTCCTGGGGGCTTGGGGCTGTGGCTGAGCTGGTTGCCAGGGCCGGTTTTGGACGATTTTGTTAGAGGGGCCGATATTGCAGCTATCCTGCAAAAACGGCCCTGTAACAAAAATGCCCCCCCAGGGGCCCAAAACCAGCCCCCACCCTGGAGTCCCACCTGGGAAATGCCCGGTGCCGGCTATGGTCAGTCCGGCCCTGGAGCCCCTTCTGAATTACAGACCTCAATCTCAGCTCAACATCTCCCTAAATTATGCATTATTACTTGAAGAGTTTAAAACAGCATTTAACGCTATTATCTTAATGCAAAACCAACCCTTGTGTCCAAAGTGACAATAGCACTACATGCTACAGGACACGCCCAGCAGTAGCCAGCAGCCGCTCACTCTCTCTTGGATTCTTCTTCCTGTGCTCCCGCAGCAGGATGTTTGCCCCAAATTATTCTTACTCAATCTGAACAAAATCGCGTAATTTCAGCAATTTTGCATTACAAGAGTAATGCGTAATTCCTGAAATTACTCACATTACTCTAGGGTAATTACAATTTTGGCCAGACCTAGTTTTTTTCATGGTGTATGATATATTATCTTTTCTTTTCATTGATAAGTGCAGCTTCTGTTTTCTGTTTTCTTCTGGTCTACTATGTTTTCTCCCAAAGTGTATAATATCTTCTGTTTTCTTTCGTAGTGCATGATTTCTTCTTGTCCTAAATGGCGCAAAGAGTCTTTTTTGTTTTTTTTGCAGGTGCTTTTACTCCTGGCCTTTCTCTGTTTCCTTACAAGCATGCTGTGTTAGTTTGTGCCTATTTTATTCCCCAATCTTTTGCTGCATGGGGAGTCATACAGGGCTCTGCCAGTGCACCTCACCACTGACATACACAACCTCCAGCTGTTCCAGTACTGGACGCACACATAGCTCTGCCTATGCACCTCACCACTGACATACACAACCTCCAGCTGTTCCAGTACTGGACGCACACATAGCTCTGCCTATGCACCTCAACACTGACATGCACAACTTCCAGCTGTTCCAGTACTGGATGCACACATAGATCTGCCTATGCACCTCAACACTGACATGCACAACTTCCAGCTGTTCCAGTACTGGACGCACACATAGATCTGCCTATGCACCTCAACACTGACATGCACAACTTCCAGCTGTTCCAGTACTGGATGCACACATAGCTCTGCCTATGCACCTCACCACTGACATACACAACCTCCAGCTGTTCCAGTACTGGACTCGCACATAGATCTGCCTATTCACCTCACCACTGACATACACAACCTCCAGCTGTTCCAGTACTGGACGCGCACATAGATCTGCCTATGCACCTCAACACTGACATGCACAACTTCCAGCTGTTCCAGTACTGGATGCACACATAGCTCTGCCTATGCACCTCACCACTGACATACACAACCTCCAGCTGTTCCAGTACTGGACGCACACATAGATCTGCCTATTCACCTCACCACTGACATACACAACCTCCAGCTGTTCCAGTACTGGACGCGCACATAGATCTGCCTATGCACCTCAACACTGACATGCACAACCTCCTGCTGTTCCAGTACTGGACTCGCACATAGATCTGCCTATTCACCTCACCACTGACATACACAACCTCCAGCTGTTCCAGTACTGGACGCGCACATAGATCTGCCTATGCACCTCAACACTGACATGCACAACTTCCAGCTGTTCCAGTACTGGATGCACACATAGCTCTGCCTATGCACCTCACCACTGACATACACAACCTCCAGCTGTTCCAGTACTGGACGCACACATAGATCTGCCTATTCACCTCACCACTGACACACACAACCTCCAGCTGTTTGAGTACTGGACGCACACATAGCTCTGCCTATGCACCTCACCACTGACATACACAACCTCCAGCTGTTCCAGTACTGGACTCGCACATAGATCTGCCTATTCACCTCACCACTGACATACACAACCTCCAGCTGTTCCAGTACTGGACGCGCACATAGATCTGCCTATGCACCTCAACACTGACATGCACAACTTCCAGCTGTTCCAGTACTGGATGCACACATAGCTCTGCCTATGCACCTCACCACTGACATACACAACCTCCAGCTGTTCCAGTACTGGACGCGCACATAGATCTGCCTATTCACCTCAACACTGACATGCACAACTTCCAGCTGTTCCAGTACTGGATGCACACATAGCTCTGCCTATGCACCTCAACACTGACATGCACAACTTCCAGCTGTTCCAGTACTGGACGCGCACATAGATCTGCCTATGCACCTCAACACTGACATGCACAACTTCCAGCTGTTCCAGTACTGGACGCGCACATAGATCTGCCTATGCACCTCAACACTGACATGCACAACCTCCAGCTGTTCCAGTACTGGACGCGCACATAGATCTGCCTATGCACCTCAACACTGACATGCACAACTTCCAGCTGTTCCAGTACTGGACACACACATAGCTCTGCCTATGCACCTCAACACTGACATGCACAACCTCCAGCTGTTCCAGGACTGGACGCACACATAGCTCTGCCTATGCACCTCACCACTGACATACACAACCTCCAGCTGTTCCAGTACTGGACGCACACATAGATCTGCCTATTCACCTCACCACTGACATACACAACCTCCAGCTGTTCCAGTACTGGACGCACACATAGATCTGCCTATTCACCTCACCACTGACATACACAACCTCCAGCTGTTCCAGTACTGGACTCGCACATAGATCTGCCTATTCACCTCACCACTGACATACACAACCTCCAGCTGTTCCAGTACTGGACGCGCACATAGATCTGCCTATGCACCTCAACACTGACATGCACAACTTCCAGCTGTTCCAGTACTGGATGCACACATAGCTCTGCCTATGCACCTCACCACTGACATACACAACCTCCAGCTGTTCCAGTACTGGACGCACACATAGATCTGCCTATTCACCTCACCACTGACATACACAACCTCCAGCTGTTCCAGTACTGGACTCGCACATAGATCTGCCTATTCACCTCACCACTGACATACACAACCTCCAGCTGTTCCAGTACTGGACGCGCACATAGATCTGCCTATGCACCTCAACACTGACATGCACAACTTCCAGCTGTTCCAGTACTGGATGCACACATAGCTCTGCCTATGCACCTCACCACTGACATACACAACCTCCAGCTGTTCCAGTACTGGACGCGCACATAGATCTGCCTATTCACCTCAACACTGACATGCACAACTTCCAGCTGTTCCAGTACTGGATGCACACATAGCTCTGCCTATGCACCTCAACACTGACATGCACAACTTCCAGCTGTTCCAGTACTGGACGCGCACATAGATCTGCCTATGCACCTCAACACTGACATGCACAACTTCCAGCTGTTCCAGTACTGGACGCGCACATAGATCTGCCTATGCACCTCAACACTGACATGCACAACCTCCAGCTGTTCCAGTACTGGACGCGCACATAGATCTGCCTATGCACCTCAACACTGACATGCACAACTTCCAGCTGTTCCAGTACTGGACACACACATAGCTCTGCCTATGCACCTCAACACTGACATGCACAACCTCCAGCTGTTCCAGGACTGGACGCACACATAGCTCTGCCTATGCACCTCAACACTGACATACACAACCTCCAGCTGTTCCAGTACTTGACACGTACATAGCTCTGCAAGTGTACTCCAGCACTGACATGCAAAACACGCACCCATGTCAGAGGGTGGGTACAGAACAACTGGTGGGCACAGACGTCATACCGGCCGATCGTAGGCTTTCGTGCTATTGATCATAGATTTGGCACCCTGGCCCATTGGCTGGATACCATGGGCTAACGACTTGACCGCCCAAAAAAAGACTGGATGCAGGGGAGGGGCAGGTGTCGAATCTGGAGGACGGGCTGTGCAGACCACAAATCGCTTGGAGAGGATGGAAAATCTGCTGAAATCCCTGGCCATTAAAAACGAAGACTTGGAGACATGAGGTAGGTGCAGTAACCTACATATTTTAGGGATTGCAGAATCCACTAACACGGTACACTTAGATCTGTTTGTTGAGAGATGTTTGTGGTGGAGCTGGCACACCGCTCATTAGGTCCCGCCCCAATCCTGGATGCCCCTGAGGCAGATAATTGCATGACTGCTCAACTTCATGATCTGACGTGGTATTATGGCTATCATGAGAAACTGGTCCATTACAATAGCAGGGCTCAACAATTTCCCTCTTCTTTGATTTCACCATAGTGGTGCAAGAAGCACATTAAAAAAATGCAGAAGTGAAATAAACACTGCGGAATGCTGGGATTGCGCTATGGAATTCTGTACCCTGCGTGTCTCCTGTTATAGCACTTATTCTAGAGGTCTGCATCCTAATTTATAAAAGCTTTCTATTCCACCACACACAGTCCATCAGGGAAGAACAGGGCAGAAATGCTGTGGTCACTTGGACGCTAGCAGATCACTCTGGCTAATATATATGCCCTTTTGCAAGGCAATTGCTAAAAGATAGAAGTATGCTGGGGATCATGGGACATCAGTATGGTGGGACACAGTCACCTTACCACATCAGTACCTATGACCCCAAATCCAGATTAACTCATAGTGCTCTACTTCCTCTCCAAATCTTCCAGAGAGAGAGGTAACTTAGCACCCCAGAACACAACATGCTGAACTACCTCAGAAGTCGCAGTAACAAGTCCTCACTTTTCTTTTCTCACTTACAAATGTCCACGATAAAGGGAAAGAGACAGGTGGAAAGCTTACAATATTTATTGAAACTACCATGCTCTATCATGCAAAAACTGTGCTACAATTAGGAGACATAAGCAAGTGAATCATGTGATTAGAACAACGAATACACTGCACACAATGAAAAGCCCTGTCATATTGAATTACGAATCAGCCTATGCCAACTCTTGTAAATATTATATTATACTAAAAATCTTTTTGATTATCACTAGACCCCTTACCTGAGAGCCATAATCAATTGGTCTACAACTCTGCTCGTTCCTCTAGGACCTTTTGTCTGCAGACCTTGTTATGCTCTATTTTTAGAATTGCAAGTTTTGGTTTATATGATAAGACTTACTTTGTTAAACAAACAGCAGCTGAGAAATACAGGGCAGAATGTTATTTGGCCTTCCAGGAAGTACAGACTAAATCCCAGCAGAAGAACAGAATAATAAAACATATGCATCTTATTTCAAAACTAACAGCGTGGCACAAAAACAAGCGTGTTACTGCATAACATGTGCAAAGCAAAGTGCCTAATATGTATGTACTTGGGCTAACATAAGGCAAAACTACATTGGACCTTATATTGGACTCACAACAACATCCCTTTTCGTCACTGGAATAACACTGCAACTAACTAAAGAATGAAACATAAAAAACATAAGATAAGCCGACTCGAAGCATTCTTCAATGGTATTGAATTTAAATGCTATTAAAATAAAAAATGACTCGGAAAACACTCATCATGTCAAGTTATGCAAAAGGTGCCAAATTTATTATGTTTCAGAGGTATCTATGATGTTACATGCAAAATCATACGTGAGTAAATCCAAAATGGATTCATCTCCGCAGACGATGATAGGTTCACAGCCCAGTTCACAAGTTGCATAGAACAGACATGATCCCCAGTCTCAGCCAATGCTGAGAAAGAAGCTAGGCAACCCGCATCCAGAGCCATTACTCAGTACTCCATGTGCGATTGCACTTGTCTACTCAAGCAGTAGTGGCTCGTAGCTTGCAGCCTGAAGAAGCCGTATGCCCAAGGGACAACTTGGAAATTGGGTCACTAATGTACTCATCAACAGGTCTATGTCTATATCTATGTACACGGGTGCCGGCGTCGGCAGAGCCAGTCAAATATCAGACAGGTTGGAATGACCAATCAAGGACAATTCCTGGAGCATGTGAATTCCCAAGAATTGTAGATTGCACTCACGGCAAAAATGGAGCAGTGGTAGGTCCAGTGTGCATGCAAAAAAAGCATTTATTGTGGAGGAACAAAAATAGGACCAAAATGCTGCAAATTAGGATTAACAGCAGCAGAAATCCTCTAAACACGCTGAGAAAAAGAGAGTGGATATAAAACGGTATTATTCTAAAGATGGTTTGGAATGCACTAACCAAGCCAGAACCTACAACATCAAAAAATGGGTAAGGCCGGCTGTATTAGATGCATTCAAAAAATGGTGCACCAATTCACCAAAATGTAATGGGAGGTTTGTGTTTAGTAAGGACTGTATCTCACTAGATGTCCTTGCAACTTGTAATTCAAAAGTTTCTCAAGCAGATGTGTGAGCTACTTATTTCTGAAAAAAAAGTGCTTTGAGTCTGCTCAGCTTATTAAAATATGCCTTCAAAGTGGGAACAGAAAATCACAAGAAGCTATATATGACTCCTTGCATTGGGGGAAACAGGAAGGACATTATTGCACCAGGTGACGAGTTGGGAAATTCACAAAATGTAGGGGATTCCGGCTCGCATCCCACAGCAGTCCTGATCACTAAGCATTACATTACTTTCATTCGAGAGGACGGTATCAAGTGGGATTATTGTGGGGGTTAGTATTCGTTTTAGATAGCAGGCAAAATTCAACGTGGGTGGTCACATGTTTTCAAACAGTTGATTGTCTGACAGAAGAGTTGAATTTCTCTCCAGTAAGTAAGATTTACTAATTGAAAGTTCACAATGATATGTAAATGGGAGTGACTATAATTCATGAATGAAGCTGCGTCATAGGGGTTCATATCTACCAACAGGGAAATGTTTCATGCAAGCTGTGAATTGGAATGTTGACTTTGGCAAATATATATTACTCCCTGTATTACCCAGACAGCAGGAGGTGTTTCAGCTATTGTAAATGGGAGCTGTTCTAACTTCTCTAGAAGCAACATTGTATAAGTGGCATCCTTTTTGCCACCAGTTGTTGTCTTCATTTCAAATTAAAGGCCAAAAACAGGTGACTGGAATTTAGATAACGCCTGGGTACATGCCCATATTCGAGGGTTTGTAATGTCCAGCTGAATTGCATAATAGATCTAAGCAATCCATCACCATGACACAATGTCAACATGCCACTTTTCATAATATCAATAACAGATGACACAGTGTTAGTCAAATTGTAAATACGAGAAGACAGCGTATTAATACTTTTATCAATAACATAAAGCACTAAATTATCTTGATCAATTTGTCTCAAACATGCAGCATCTTCTATTTGCGACTAATGCCAAATTACATTATAAGTAGTATAAATAAATCTTTTAAAATTTGGGGACTTAGGGCCTAATAAAAAATCAAACAAATCCATACCTTTAGACAGGGAAGGAAGATGTTGTTTAAGCACCGACAGTGTGGAATGTGTGGAAAGATATCGATCCTCCTGGAGACGATGGTGTCGTTGGTGTCTGCGACGGAGTTTCAATCCTGTGGCAGCGGATGTTACCGCCATCTTGAATTTTTTGGCCTCTCTTGCTGAGGAGGGACTCGCATATAGGACCATTAACACCTTTCGGTCCGCTATTTCCGCAGGTCACGTCATAATTGATGGTACTCCTGTTGGTGAACACCCGTTGGTTTGTAGACTCCTGAGGGGTATAAGGCTGTCGCTTCCCCCGGAACCTCGATATTCCCAGTTATGGGATGTTAATAGAGTCCTGAATCTGTTTTTATCCTGGCAGCCAAATAGGTTTTTATCTAGGAAAGAGCTGTCGGCCAAGATGGCTATGCTCCTGTGCTTAATTTCCTGCAGACGCGTCTCTGATGTCAGAGCCTTGGATGTTTCCGGGAGGATATTTTCCCCCACGGGGGTCACGTTCACCATTCGCAGGCGCACCAAGTGTGGAACGTCTACTGTCTCATATCCGGCTTATGGGGGCCCCCATAGACAGTTTCCGACTGCCTTTTCGTGTCGGAAAAACCGGCACGAAAAGGCAGTGAAAAACTGCCATTGTACTCCCTCGGTCGCAAAGAGGCGGCCGGTGGAGTAGTGAGGGATTTCCAGACGGCGGACGGGCTCTCTGAGCCTGTCGTTCCGCAATCCGGAAATCCGAGTTGGATTCCTTTCCTGACCGAGCCCATCAGAATGGCTCAGTCGAAAAGGAATCCGGCCGACATGATCCAATTCGGTCAGAAGGGCTCTGACCGTTGGTCAGAGCCCTTCCGACCAAAATCAGAATCGACCCATGAGTGGAAATAAAAATGTGATGCTGGACAGTAACTTGATGCAGAAAATGATGTCCAAAATTATAACAGACTATTTCTCTATAATTTGCAGAATTCATATACAAATCCTCCAACTCAAAAACAGTATAATATTCCAGCTCCAAGAGCATAGAGTTTACAGTTTCAACATCCCATTCATCTAAAAGTAAACAAGGTACTATCACATCACCCATAGAAACTCTTTGAGAGATCTCTGTAGGACCAAATATATCGAAATGAACTTTGCCCCAAACAATTCATTAGTCACTGGAACAGCTGAAATGTTTACGAGGGACAAGTCTCTTTTTAGTTTATGTGCAGATGAATGTGGGACCAACACCCCATAGACCAGTTCTGTAGCAGAGAGTTCTGGTAGATAATGGCCATTAATCAATTAAAAAAAACAATTAAAAATCCAATCCACAGAAATGGCAAAACCGAGAAAAGTGTAGTCCAAACATATATATTCAAGGTGGGACCAGATCAGTACTTTTCAGCCATGAAATTAAAACACAGAACACGATTCGCGGAGGTAATCTGAAATAAAAGTCTAACTTTATGACTTTCGATATTCACAAAGGCCATTTACGAGTAGTAAATTCAGACTATTGTCTCATTCTAACTTACGTTTTTAACTAGTTAAGGGAGTGGGCGCTGCCTAGGTTCGCACAATGGGTACAGGACCGAATTCTTGATATGGCACCTGCCTATCAGGTGACTTCACCCAAAGCCCACCAAATTGAAATGGATTATTCGAAACATATGATAGGTTGGTACCCAATACTATTTACATGAATTCCTGGGGTACAAAATCCCCATATCCAATTTTGTTTTCGATGTGGTATACTGTATTTATTAGTTGCCAGAAATAAATTAGACAGACAGCCGACATGTGTTTTGCCCATATGGTAGGCAGGCCAAGGGCTTTCTCAAGGCAAAAAGTCTCGTAGCAGATTGCTCAGTAGGTCTTGTAAGAGAAGGTAGTGGTTCTGAAATGAGACGCAAGTGGTCTTTGGACAAGGACAGTCTCTGCTGGCCGTATGGGCGAAACATGTGTCGGCTGTTTGTCTAATGTATTTCTGGCAAATAATGAATACAGTATAACACATTGAAAACAAAATTGGATTTTGAATCCCAGGAACTCACGTACATAATACCGGGCACCAACCTATCATATGTCTAGAATAACTTACATTTTTTCATAAGTCTAAGAGAGACCAAAACTTAAGTTAAACTGAGACAAAAGTATAACTTTACTCTGCGTAAATGCCTTTTGTGAATACCGAAAGTCATAAAATTAGACTTTTGTCTAAGTTTACCATAGTGAATCGCGTCCACAGATCCTTAATGGAGGAGGGTCAAGAGCAGAAGAACTATAAGAATAAAAATCATCTCGATCTATACAATACCCAGAATCATTACTTAAAAAATGGTGGGTCAGGTACTGGAACCAGACTAGAGGAATCCAGAAGAGGTAAATCCAAAGCATGTGTATCTTTATACACAACATCTGCTGTGGAAGACACAGTAGTAACAGCAGTAGTCACTTCAATCGCACTTCTGGATGCTGATGCAGGGTTTAAGTGTGGTGTATTCTGCGCCCCCACCCCAGCTAAAGAGAAACAGTTTCGTGTGAGTCAGTTGTTGCAGAGGAATTTCCTGTATGGTACCAAGAGTAAAGTTGGAACTACCAAGAACTACTTGTGGCCAACTTTTGAGGATCGGCCACATTGTGCAGTCTGACTTGTTCAATGGAGAGGAAGCGGAGGCAGGGTAACAGTCTTCAAATCTTGAATTCCAAGTTCAGGCACCGTCACTCGGTATAAAGAACTAAACTCATTTTTCACTGCCACATTCACGTGCACGAGGTTACCAATTTTTGGAATCCAACCAGAAGGTGCTGGTTTCTTCTCAATGCTTGCAGAGACAGATATTTTCAACTGCTTGTTGGAATTGCTGTCACAGAAGTCTTGTAGATCCTGTAAGACAACACAACGATTATCTACGTCTAAGAGCATGGCTGCCGCCACAATGTCTGCACCGTCTAGGTCTGAAATATACATTTTTATACCAAAGAAGACTTTGTAAAATGTCTGGCTGCCCAGAGATCTTTTGTGGAGGTTATTTAATGACCTCTAAACCCCATAACGGTGATGGATCCAACTATGCCCTGTGCCTAATACTCTACTGTTGAGGTTTGCTTTAAGTCACGGTTCATCCTTTCCACAATAGAATTGCCCTCAGGCCGGTATGGATTAGAATAATGAACCTAAACACCTAGGGAAGCCATGGAATCCCGATAAGCTTTGGAAGCAAAGGCCGGGCCCTGGTCCAAGTGGAGCGTACCGCATGCATGCGTCCTGATAAAGACTTGCATGTCTTTAATAACATTTTGAGCATCAGCTCAGTGCTGTGGCCAAACCCAGAGGAGCCTCAAGCAATAATCAACTGCTACTAAAATACATTTGAATGCAGTATCTGAAATCATTGAACCACAATAGTGCAAGTAAACACAGCCAAAAGGTTGTGTCTGTAGGGGACAAGCCACAGTGGATGCCTTTATTTGTTGACAAATGTCACAACGCAGGACATATTTCTTGGTGTGTTGATACAAACTGTGCCACAAATAATGTTGTTGCTGCCACGAAATAGTGGCAGCCACACATGCATGTGCAGAACCAACACCTTCATGCACAGGTGACCGCTGATTCTTCCCCAAGGCGAGGTCGCCCCCACTCCTCTGCTCCTACCTGCTGCCTGTTAGCCTTGCTCCTGCCTCCTGCCTGTCAGCCCCGTTCCTGCCTGCTGCCTGCATAGCCTTGCTCCGCTGCCTCGCTGCTGCCCTTGGGTCCCCTGCCGTCCACCGGACGACCCAGTCGCCGCAGAGCCGCCCTCAGAGCCCCTTCCCGCCACAGTCCACCGCCGACTCCGCCCCCCCTGCCCATTGGCCGCCCCGCTCCCGCCACCGAGCTGACCCCCCCTCCCGGCTCCTCTCTTAAGGGGTCCGTGTGCAGGGACAGGGAGTGACCGCTGAGCCTTCCCCAAGGCGAGGTCGCCCCCACTCCTCTGCTCCTACCTGCTGCCTGTCAGCCTTGCTCCTGCCTGCTGCCTGTCATCCCCGTTCCTGCCCGCTGCCTGCATAGCCTTTCTCCGCTGCCTCGCTGCTGCCCTAGGGTCCCCTGCCGTCCACCGGACGACCCAGCCGCCTCAGAGCCCCTTCCCGCCACAGTCCACCGCCGACTCTGCCACCCCCCTGCCCATTGGCCGCCCCGCTCCCGCCACCGAGCTGACCCGCCCTCCCGGCTCCTCTCTTAAGGGGTCCGTGTGCAGGGACAGGGAGTGACCGCTGAGCCTTCCCCAAGGCGAGGTCGCCCCCACTCCTCTGCTCCTACCTGCTGCCTGTCAGCCTTGCTCCTGCCTGCTGCCTGTCAGCCCCGTTCCTGCCCGCTGCCTGCATAGCCTTTCTCCGCTGCCTCGCTGCTGCCCTTGGGTCCCCTGCCGTCCACCGGACGACCCAGCCGCCGCAGAGCCGCCCTCAGAGCCCCTTCCCGCCACAGTCCATCGCCGACTCCGCCCCCCCTGCCCATTGGCCGCCCCGCTCCCGCCACCGAGCTGACCCGCCCTCCCGGCTCCTGTCTTAAGGGGTCCGTGTGCAGGGACAGGGAGTGACCGCTGAGCCTTCCCCAAGGCGAGGTCGCCCCCACTCCTCTGCTCCTACCTGCTGCCTGTCAGCCTTGCTCCTGCCTGCTGCCTGTCAGCCCCGTTCCTGCCCGCTGCCTGCATAGCCTTGCTCCACTGCCTCGCTGCTGCCCTTGGGTCCCCTGCCGTCCACCGGACGACCCAGCCGCCGCAGAGCCGCCCTCAGAGCCCCTTCCCGCCACAGTCCACCGCCGACTCCGCCCCCCCTGCCCATTGGCCGCCCCGCTCCCGCCACCGAGCTGACCCGCCCTCCCGGCTCCTCTCTTATGACGCCCCCTGAGCGACCGCGCAGCGGACGCGCGCAGCGGGAGCACCGAATGAGCACCGAAGGTGCGCCAAAGGTAAGCCCGTCTGCGCCCGTCCGCGCCTGGACCGCGCCCAGCGCCAGGACCCCTGGCCCCCGCAGACCCCAGCCCACCCGCCGGACGTACGACGCCGCCACCCTCAACGCACTCAACGCAAGCCGAATCCCAGGATGCTACCGAGCCACCCCGAGACGCACCCACGGACCCTTCTGCTGCAACGCCTGTAAGTTCACCTGCATCCGGACCAGCACTACTCCAGCACCGACCAAGACGTGCAACAGCAGCAGCCACCTGAAATGCATCCTGCTCAACACCCGCTCCATCCACAGACACGCCATCGAGCTCTGGGACCTGCTCGACACAACCTCACCAGACGTCGCCTTCCTCACGGAAACCTGGATGAACGCCTCTTCAGCGCCCGACATCGCCATAGCCATCCCAGACGGCTACAAGATCATCCGAAGGGACCGCATCAACCAGACCGGAGAAGGCATCGCCATCATCCACAGGAACACCATCCGCATCACGACCAACACCGACGACACCCTCGCACCTGCTGAGCACCTGCACTTCCAGGTTCACATCAACCCCAAGACCACACTCAGAGGCACCCTCATCTACAGACCCCCGGGACCACGCACACAATTCAGCGAAGACATCGCCGACTTCATCAGCCCGCACGCCCTCCTCTCCGCTGACTACATCCTCCTCGGGGACCTCAACTTCCACCTGGAGAACACAACGACCGCAACACCACCACCCTGCTGGACAACCTCGCAAACCTGGGACTCAAGCAGCTGGTCACCACCCCCACCCACTACGCCGGACACACACTCGACCCCGTCTTCTCATCCAGCAAGGACATCGCCTTCAGCCACGCCACAGGACTCCACTGGACGGACCACAGCTGCGTCCACTTCAGCTTCAGAAGGACCACGATCCACCACCAGCAACAGGTTGCACGCAGAAGCTGGAACAAGATCACAGCCGACCAGCTCGCGACCTCCCTGAACATGAACCCTCCCACCAGCGCAACGAACCCAAGCCAGGCGCCCACCAACCTCGCGAAGTGGATCAGCAACTGCGCAGACGACCTCGCCCCTCTGAAGACCCCGCCTAGCAGACCCGGTAGCAAGAAAGCCCCATGGTTCACCGACGAACTCAAGAGCTCCAAGAAGAACTGCCGAGCCCTCGAGAGAACATGGCGCAGAGACCCAAAACCAGACAACATGACTGCCCTCAAGCTCGCCACCCGTAAACACCACCAACTCATCCACGCCACCAAGAAAACCGAATTCAAGGAACGACTGGACAACAACGCACACAACAGCAAGGAACTCTTCAACATCATTAAAGAGCTCTCCAACCCCAACGCCGGAAACAACTCCCTCGCCTCCTACTTCCACAACAAGATCGCGGACATACACAACAGCTTCAGCACCCAACCGACGCACGCCACGACCGAACCACCGCCCCCCACCACCACCCTCCGCGCCTCGACCCCGATCAGCACCGAAGACACCGTCCGCACGATGAACTCCATCCACTCCGGATCTCCTACCGACCCCTGCCCTCACCACGTCTTCAACAAGGCCGACACTGTCATCGCACCCCACCTGCGGGACATCATCAACACCTCCTTCGACACCGCTACCTTCCCGGAGAGCTGGAAGCACGCCGAACTCACCGCTCTACTAAAGAAGCCATCTGCCGACCCCACCTACCTCAAGAACTACCGCCCCTTCTCGCTGCTCCTGTTCCCTGCAAAAGTCATCGAGAAGACCGTCAACAAGCAGCTGGCCGCCTTCCTCGAGACGAACGGTTCCCTCGACCTCTCGCAGTCTGGCATCCGGGCCAACCACAGCACCGAGACCGCCCTGATCGCAGCCACCGATGACATCCGAGCACTGCTTGACAACGGAGAAACAGCAGCCCTCATCCTCCTAGACCTCTCCGCGGCCTTCGACACTGTCTGCCACCGTACTCTAGTGCAGCGACTCAGCAACGTCGGAATCCAGGAAAAGGTAATGGAGTGGATCACCTCCTTCCTCGCCGGAAGGACACAGAGAGTCCGCCTCCCCCCGTTCAGATCTGAAGCCACCAAAGTCATCTGCGGCGTTCCCCAAGGCTCCTCGCTCAGTCCAACCCTCTTCAACGTCTACATGAGCCCCCTCGCAGACATCGCACGCCAGCACAACCTCAACATCATCTCCTACGCCGACAACACCCAACTGATTCTCTCCCTCACCAACGACCCCGCCACCGCCAGAGCCAACCTTCACGAAGGGATGAAAGAGGTAGCCGAATGGATGAAGAACAGCCGCCTGAAACTGAACTCGGACAAGACGGACGTCCTCATCCTGGGATCCTCACCCTCCGACTGGGACGACTCCTGGTTGCCCCCCGCCCTAGGCAGCGCACCCATACCAACAGACCACACACGCAACCTGGGCTTCATCCTGGACTCCTCCCTCTCCATGACCAGACAAGTCAACGCCGTCTCCTCGTCGTGCTTCAACACCCTGCGCATGCTACATAAGATCTTCCGGTGGATCCCCACCGAGACCAGGAAGACGGTCACCCAGGCCCTCGTCACCAGCCGTCTGGACTACGGCAACTCCCTCTACGCCGGAACACCGCCAAGCTCCAGAAGAGACTCCAGCGGATCCAGAACGCCTCAGCACGACTCATCCTGGACATCCCCCGTCGCAGCCACATCTCTGGACACCTGAGAGACCTGCACTGGCTCCCGGTCAACAAGAGAATCACCTTCCGACTCCTCACCCACGCACACAAAGCCCTATACAACCAAGGCCCAGGATACCTCAACAGCCGCCTCAAATTCTACGCTCCCAAACGCCAGCTTCGATCGACCGGCCACGCCCTCGCCGCCGCCCCCCGCATCCGAAGAGCCACCACAGGGGGACGGTCCTTCTCCTACCTCGCCGCCAAGACATGGAACTCCCTCCCGACCCACCTCCGCCTGACCCAGGACCACCTCGCCTTCAGGAGGCAACTCAAGACCTGGCTGTTCGAGCAGTAGCTGACCCCCCCTCCCCCAGCGCCTTGAGACCCTCTGGGTGAGTAGTGCGCTATATAAATGCTTGATTGATTGATTGATTGAGGTATCACTAAAGCTAGTCTGTGATCTTGGTTCCCCAAGGACTTGGTGTGAGTTTTTTGTGTTTGGAAGTTTCCATGCAACGTCAATCCAACAACAGCGGCGAATGCCGCTGAGTATTGCTGTTCAAAACCTATAGCAAGTTGGGCTGAACCATTAGTGTAAACAATATACTTATACTGTTCTAGCCGTAAGATAGAAGTAAGCATTGGATAAACGTGCTCATACTGGAAAAGTTCTTAAGTCTGTAAAGATGGATCAAAGACAAAGTCTACATCAACAGCTGTTAAGGATGTAGCCGCCTGTATCCATCTAGGATGCATGGCTTTAGTGTTTTGGGAGGCTAGCTTTTGTGACAACCTCTTAGGCTGGCACAGGAGTAACAACGATAATGCATTTCCCTTGTGCAAGCGGACGTTCTTTTATTATAGCCATCTGCAATGCAGTCAGTATTTTTTCAGTGAAACCAAAACTTATTTCCACACTGGAATATATATGCCAGTGGTACGGTTGCATCTTCATTAAAATGGATATATGTAAATTCAATTGCACCCGGTAGCACCCAGATAACGAGTTTGTAGTATTTATACATGTATGTAAATGATGTGTGGCAAGTTAGTCTAATAGTAATGATCTGACTGTGTCAATTTGTTCTGATGTCCAAAGTTAAGCGGAAAAATCAGGATGGATCAACCCACAAAGTAATTTTTACGTGTTTTGCATAATCAGGAATGAATGTTCTGACAAAATAAGAAATCCTGACAAGGATTGTAATTTCTTTAACCAATTAGGAGGTTGCAGTTGTGCAGACTTCTCTAAAAGAAATGAGATGTAAGACTCTTCCCTTCATGTGTAAGTTCATATCCTAGAAAAGGACACTCTGACAAGTTAGATGAGATTTCTTAGAGTTTAACGTATAGCCAAGTACAGAAAAATCTACATATAATGCAATCTACTCTGGCTAAATGTGGGTTCAAGTCATCGACAGTAATGTAGATATCATCTACATAGAACACAGCAACTGGGTCAGTGTCATGTACAAATGACACTATGCATCCAAGTAAAAGCCCATGGCAATTCTTATAGGCCGTAGGGAGCCTTCTGAATATCCTTTAAAATCTAAGCATGGATAAGGCTGTCCAATCTCAGCTTTCCAGCGTTAGATTGTAACTGGAAAAACCATTGGAAATATCCAAGATTGTTTTGTATTTTTACGGACTATATTGTTAATAAGTGCCATACTTTGTATGTTCTGTATTTCAAAAGTGAGTGTATGACTTTTTAATAAGATTATACAATATGAATGATCCAGTTTTAGAACAGGAAAAAGGGGATTATTCATTTGAGAGACATGGGGTTCGATTACTCCCTGATTCTCCAATTTGGAGAGTGTTTTTCTAACAGGTGCTTTAGCATTCCCTTTGATAGGGTATTGTGGTTGAACTTGCGGGATAGACCTTATTGATATAACATGATAAAGTGAGTACTTAACCCGGCTGACAATGTTGTCATATAAAGCAGGGGTCTGTGGTTTCTCTCCTATGTTATCCTGTTCCCTAGCTGCTCAGCCTGTGTGAGTGTTCTGAGTGGAATGTTGGTGTGTGGGCTATGTGTGGAATGCCTGTGTGACTGGATGAGTGATGACAGTTGGTGAGAGGGGGCTGAGCAACTAGCAGGCTTCTCCTGGTGGGGCTGTTGATATGACCTACAGGCTGCCTTACAGGACTTATATACTTGTTAATGATGACCTGTCTACTTACCTGAATAAACCTACTTGGATTACAGCTAGCAGCGTGTCATCATTACTACACTCAGCAGCATAAGTCTGCTGAACTTGATCAGGGAGAAGTGCTGAAAAAGTAGTAAGTATTACATCCTCGCCTTGTAGGGATGCCTGTGCAAACTGTGGGGGCCATTTGACCGCCACCAAAATGATGTCATGAGAAAGGTCTCCATTTTCACAGAACATTGCTTTAATGGTGTGCTGTAAGTTACCCTCAATTTGATGTCTAGATCATATAATCTGTCTGTAGGGACTAAGCATCGGTCTGGGGTCGCAACTGTAATAAGAATGTCAGTTGTTTTCACTTACAGAAACTCCTGGAGATTCTGGCACAGTATGGTGACTTCTGCTGCGTGGTCAAGGATAGTCACCGCCCATTTCCTGTTCAGGAGGAGGACTCTCATTGTCTGTGGCATATTTCGCTGTAAGAGCTGCTACATTCTTTTTCTGAAAAGGGGCTTTATATTGAGGAGGTATTTCCTCCTTTATCTACGCGTCAGATGAGCGTTGTGTGTCCTTCTTCAGCTGCACGTTCTCTTCTTGTCTGCTATCTGATCACTCTCCTCGTTCGTACTGCTTGTCAGAAAATTCCTGAAAAGAATGACGAGAATGTGTATCAGGAACCTGCGACCTGGTATCTTGAGTTTAGAGTGATCACAAAAATCGCACCACCTCTCAGAGGTCTTCAGGGGTGGTAAACCCCCATGAGGTTTACCTTTCTGCGGCTGTTTAGCTTAATCCCATGTATTTTCAACAAACTCTTGGGTCTGCTTGGCTTCCTTGTCTGGACTAGGCTTGCCAAAAGGAGGTTTAGTTGGTCTGATTCCCAAATTATTGCGTCCTGAGGATGTATATACATCAGCAATACCTGTAGGCAGCTCACATTCACAGTCAATGTGTGCTTCCACTGTGACCCTCTGGCGTATAGCCAGAGATGCCACTTCACCTTTAACATTAGACAGAATTATTGAGGACACAATGGGAAAATATCCTGTTAGTTCCATCCTCAAGTCCTGGCCAGCAACTGTCCTTTGTTCATTCTGTATCTGTTTTAAAAACATCTGTTAAAACGGACATTGAGGGAGTGCCATGACAGATAGTATAGACAGTGGCCAAAGCTGTCCCCCAGGTTTAACAGTCTCCAATAGTGGAAACCATCCTGTTGGGTAAGCACATAGTCAGCATGCTGTGCTTGTCTTGTGGTCCCATAAGTTGGTCTACCTCTTGGGTGATCCAAAATGGAATTTCCTCACAATTAGTGGGTCTTTTGCCGATAAATGAATGAACAATTGCAGGACTTGTTGCAGGCACTTTAGACAAATGGGCTTGCCCCGGCAGGCCAACCATTGTCAGCTGAGCCAACAAGGTGCATGAAGCAAATTGAGTTAAGCGTCTGTATAAAGGAACTGGAGCATGGCATAAGGGTAGTGTTTGCCCAAGATTTTGACTAGTCATATATGGGTATGATGTGTCTCTAGCTAAAGCTGGCCAAGTAACCCCATCAGTACTGAGGGACTCATGCAGATAGGTGTAGCTACGTGTGGGAGGGCACCAAGGAACTAAGTATGGTGTTCCCAATGAGACAGAGGTATCTCCTTAAGCGCATAAGGTCTATATAGACTTGGCACTGCCAGAGCAATGTATATCTGAAATGTATTTGTATTGGCATCAACAGCTGGAAAGTCAACCAAAGAATGAAAGACTTCAATACCGTTACACCTTAAGAGGTGTAAGGGTATTGTAAACACGCATAAGCACTATTCAGGAGACCCATAAATAAGTACCAGAACACATAATGATGCCTCCATATTGCAGGGATTCTGCTCAGGAACAGAACTGTGCCGGGGATCACAGGACATCAGCATGTAGGGACCCAGTCAACTTACCACATCAGTGCCTATAACACCAAATCCAGACTAACACATAGTGCTTTACCTCCTCTCCTTAACTTTCAGAGACACAGCTAACTTAGCATCCCAGAACACAACACTCTGAACTCTCTAAGGAGTCACTGCAACAAGTCACCAGTTTTCGTTTCTCACTTACACATGTCCCCAATAAAGGGAAAGAGACACGTGGAAAGCTTTCAATATTTATTGAACCTAACATGCTCTCTCATGCAAAAACTGTGCTGTCATTTGGAGACCTTCTGAAAGTCAATAATGTGATTAGCACAACTAATAAACTACATACAATGAAAAGCCCTGCCATAGTGAATGACAAATCAGCCCAAGCCTACCCTTGCTATGGAAAAAATATATTATACTAAAGACCTCTTGGATTAGTACCGGACCCCATTCCTGAGAGTCATAATCAGTTGGTCTACATCTCAGACTAGTAGCTTGTTCATCTCAGGACTTCTTCTCTGCAAGCTTCGTTGGGCTCTGTTTTTAGAAATGCAAGTGTTGACTTATATGATAAGACTTGTTCTGTTAAAAAACAGCAGTTGGATTTATCTATTGTGTCAAGGTGTTAGTGTCTGAACACAGAGAAAAACAGGGCAGAATGTCGTTTGGCCTTGCATGATGTACAGACTAAACCCCAGCAGAAGAACAGATAACAATACATATGCATCATATTTAAAAAATAACAACCTGGCATAAAAACAAGCGTGTTACTGCTTAAAATGTGCAATGCATAGCAGCCTATTATATATGTGCTTGGGCCAACATAAGGCAAAACTACAGTGGGCTTTATAGGGGACTCATGACAGCCCTGCAAGTGGACTGCCCAGAGTCTTTTCAGGATCTGCACTCTCAGACTGGGTGCATTGATTTCAACCACATCACTGTAGGCGGAGACTTTAAACTAAGTATAGACCCCTGCCTTGAAACCGCCAGCCTCTGCCTTGGCTGGGAAGTCAAGATCTCATAAAATCTTGAGAGACATCTGTGACACACATACATTAACAGATGCCTTGCACCTGAAGAGTGTGTCCACATTGGGATTTATCCATTACTCTGTCCAATATAAGGCTTGGTCATCCATTGAATATTGCCTTTCATCCGTGACCCTATGCCCTCAGCTGGTTACACTCCAACATCTACCCCATACATTTTACAGACAACTCTCTTCTCCATGTCACATTCTTACCATATGCTGGTGGCCAGGAGAAATATTTGCATTTCCCCACACTAGCGTTACAAGATGTGCTTTTCCGTTCCAAACAGCATACAGCAGTATTAGATTATTACTGCATTAATGAGGGTTCAGTGGACTCACATACCACCATCTGGGTGGCTTTAAGGTGTACATTCGGGGCATATGCATATCCATGCACTTAGGCATGCTGAGAGACTTGCATAACGAGTTTAGACACATCAAAAAAGACCTGACAGACCTGGATTTATGGGCTTCACAATGCTATGGGGATCCACACCCACTTACCCGAGCCACACTGCTGACTGAATACTGAGAACTGCCTAAATTTGAGGTCCTCTTCAAGGTAAATATGTTAGGGCTCGTATATACAGAGAAGGCAGCATTTCGGATGTACACTGGCCCGACTCCTCTGTCCCCCAAGAGGCATGTACTATACAGTAGACCTATGTACACATGGGGGATCCAACTTAACTGGTCCAAATGCGAACTATTCCTTTCACTCCTGCCACAAAACTCACTAGGTGCGAATTCCCACTGACCTGGTGCAAGGGGTTGATTAAATATATAAGCATTTTCGTACACCAAGATAGGGAGCAAGTAGTGTGGCTAAACTACGGCCCGTTGTTGACACACTATCAACACAGGTAGACCTCTGATTCCTTTTACCGCTCTCAATGGCTGAAAGATTGCCATAGCTAAATGGTAGTCCTCCCCCTATTCCTTCACTTCTTCCTAAATATTCCTATACCACTCACCAGCTCGTTCTTTGCTACGATGCGTTGACTACTCCTCAAACTCGTTTGGGCCGGTAAACATCCATGCATCAGCTGGGACATACTAGTATTTCCAAATGAGAGAGACAGTTTTGGTGTACCTCACCTACACCTATATTATGTGGCAGGCCAATGTCAATATGTCAATGTCAATATGTCAATGTCAATATGTCATCACTGGTATCATGCAGATGCTAGGCTTCTATATTTCAAACCTGGGATAGACTTGGCCACAACAACTCCCCTTGCCTCTATCCTCACCAAGGGAATTCCTTTCGACACAAAGGATATCCAAAGTTACCCACCATGTGCTGGACATGGAGGAAACGTCAGCATATTTTAGGTAGTTCTCTACTTCATTCTCTAGATTTAACACTATTAGACAACCATTGGCTCTCCACCACCTGCGAAACCCTAATCAAATGGACCTTGATATGGTTTCCACATGTTCAGGGACATCTTCCCTGTGAGTCATGTCATGTCCTAACGCACTCCACAGATACCCGCTTTGCTTTGGCCTCAATTATGAACCTTTTCATAATGCACCAGGTGCACAGCGTGCTGAGAGCTGCCATACTGGCATGCCCATTAGCGCCTGACGACTTCTCTACCATAAATCTCAGTAATAAATTACCCTGACAGGTGATGACTGGTCTCAAAACTACGTCACGTCAGTATGGTGCTATTCCCGGCTCATGATACGAAACTCAGGACCTACTTGGAGGAGAACTATGGGGGTCATAATTATCGCGGGCGGATTGCCACCGCCCAACCGGCGGTGGCCATCCGCCCTCCATAACAGAAATATCATTTTTGAAATACCAAAGTGTTGAATACCATTTGCAAAAATATAATTGCATTCTTAGTTCTACAGCGGGTTGTGGGTTTATAGGGGAATAGGGTGGGTAGTAATTTAATTATATTTAATTAATTGATTAATTTGTATTTATTAATAATTGAGATGTTATAGTGTTAACTGTGTAAATTAATGTATTATTAATTAATCATTAATTGGTTGTTTATTAATTTTAATTATTCAATTGGTAAGTAATTATGGTAATTGTGCAATGAATTTTAGGTTTGTGTTGTGACATTTATAGGTGTAAATGGTGGGAAGAAATGTATTATTAATTTATAAATTAATAATTGGTTGCTAATTTTAATTAATTAGTTTGTAAATAATTTTGGTAATTGTGTAATTAATGATATTTGAGTGTGGTAGTTTTTATATGTGTAAAGGGTGGGAAGCAAATTATTTTTAATTGATGAATTAATAATTACTTGTTAATTAATTGTAATTAATTAATTGGCAATTAATTAGGGTGATTGTGTAATTAATGTTTGGTGTGTGTTGTGGTGTTTTGTAGGAGTAAAGGGTGGGAGGTTTGTGTTTAATTAATGTTAATTATTTGATATTTATTTAGGGTAAATGTTCATCTTTTTATGTTTTGTTTTTACTTTTAAATGGGTAAAGGGTGGGTATTAAATAACATTTTGTATTTATTTATTAGTTGTTAATAGTAATAGTTTCTCTTTAAAAAATAATATATAATTATTTTTTGTTATTTCATAATTTGATTTAGGAGAGTGTTGTGGATATTAGATTGTTAAAGATTGCGTACTCAATTAATATATATATATATTTGTATTAATAAGATGTTTTTTTTTATTTATTATTAATTATGTTAAGTATGGAAATAAATGTAATTAAAAATGTTGAAGTGTTTTGTTATTGGTGTATGAAATAAAATAAATATATTTATGTTTGAAATCATTTTTTAGTTAGTTTATATTTTCTACTTTTAAATAATTACTGTTTACAAATGTATTTTTTAATTATTTTATATATTATTTATTGATTTTTGTTGTATGTAGTTAATATTAGAATAGGTGTTGTTTGTATATGTTTAATAGATTTTAATTTATATTTTTTAAATATTGTTTTTTATTTTTATGATTCGTTAAATGTTGTAATATTTTTTGTTACAACTGTTTGTTATTAGTAGTTTTTGTTTCCCTGCTATCCAACACTTTACATAGTGTTGCACTCACTGGAGGAGGAATAATAATTTTTACCTCTTTGCTATCCAGTATTTTCCCTACTGTTGGATTCACTGGAGTAGAAATAGTAATTTTTACCCCTCCGCTATCCAACACTTTCTCTACTGCGTACTCACTGGAGAGAGAATAACAATGTTTACCCCTCCGCTATCCAACACTTATCCTACTGTTGTATTCAGTGGAGTGAGAATAGTTATTTTTACCCCTCCACTAGCCAACACTTTCTCTACTCTTGAATTCTTTGGAGTGGGAGTAGTAATTTTTATCCCTCTGCTCTCCAGTACTTTCCCTACCATTGCACTCACTGGAGTGGGAATAGTAATTTTTGCCTCACCACTATCCAACACTTTCCCTACTATTTCACTCTTTGGAGTGGGAATAGTGATTTTTACCCCTTCGCTACTCAACATTTTCCCAACTGTTGCACTCACAGGAGCTGGAATAGTAAATGTAATCCTGCTGCTATCCAACACTTACCCTACTTTTGCACTCACTGGAGTTAGAATAGTAATTTGTATCCCTCCACTATCCAACACTTTCCCTACTGTTGCACCATTTGTATTGGGAATAGTATTTGGTACCCATCGCTATCCAACACTTTCCCTAATGTTGTACTTACTGGAGTGGGAATAGTAATTTTTACCTCTCCACTATCCAACATTATCCCTACTGTTGCACTCACTGGAGTTGTAATAGTACATTTAATTCCTCTACTATCCAACACATATCCTACTTTACACTCACTGGAGTGGGAATAGTAATTTTAACCCCTCCGCTAGCCCACACTTTCCCTATTGTTGCACTCTTTGGAGTGGGAATAGTAAATATTACCTCTCCACTATCCAACACTTTCCTTACTGTTGCACTTACTGGAGTGGGAATAGTAATTCTTTCCCCTCCACTATCCGACACTTTCCCTACTGTTGCTTTCACTGAAATGGGAATAGTAGTTTTTAACCCTATGCTATCCAACCCTTTCCCTACTGTTGCACTCATTGGAGTTGGAATAGTACATTTAATTATTCCATTATCCAACCCTTTCCCTACTGTTGCACTTATTGTATTGGGAAATGTTAGTTTACACTTTATTAATAGTTTAATGTTTTAATTTATTATAGAAAGTTGTTTAAATTATTGATATATATATATATATATATATATATATATATATATATATATATATATATATATATATATATATATATATATATATATATAAATATATAATTTTTATATAATTTTTAAGTTTAACAAATAAATAAAGATAATAGTTGATACAATATTTTTAAGTAAATATATGTATATGCATACATTATTATGTTTGTGTGTTTATATTCTTTTAATTTAAGTGTATTTGCCCATGTTCCTCGTTGGCTTTGCTCTAGCAAGTGTATTGTTTGCTCTATCACCAAAAGCTGCTGCTAAGCCTGTGCTCGCACAATGCAGTGCATGCATGTCTCGTGCCAGATACCTCACTTATGCTGAGATACAATAGGCATGTGTAAATACTACTGGCCTTTGAGGTTTCTTTGTCAGGGCTGCCAACATCTCATGGTGACGTTCAAAGTGTTTGCTACGTGCAACCTTTCATTGTGCCCCTGCATAATTACTGCCTGTACAAGGGTGTGAATTAAGTCTGGGCGGTGAACTCCACTCCACTCGAGGAGTTTGCAGAATTTTTCGCTTGCGTTCGTCAACATCAAATTGGCGAGTGTGGAAAATCAACATCCCGGCAAGATTTCTCAACTCGGGCGGTGAGATTTCTCATTACGATTGGTCACGTATGCTCACGATTGCTCGCGTTGAGAAACCATCCACTTGCATTGAAGAAGCTGCCTGTCGAGTAAAAATCTACTCGAGCGGCAGAAATGAAGCAGTGCCCGCTTGCAATGTGCAAGGTGCCGTTCACGATGATTGCACAGTGCGGACAAGCACCTGGCATTGAAAATCACCATAAACGGCATTTATCTAACACACTCCACTGCTTGCAGAGCTCTGCTTAGCCCGGCAGTTTTTTTTGCACTTTGCATAGTTCCGCGTGGCAGAACTCCACGAACTCCGCCTAGACTAAGTGTGAATGATCTAGTTTAGTGTGTTTGTTAAAACGTTTTTAAGGGCTAATATCATTTTCTGAGGCAGTGTTAGCCTTGTAAAAGGTGTAAGGCTGCAAGTGATGTTAATGCTTAGAACTCATAAATTCATGTTTCAGAAGTTTACTCACAACCCTTTCATGCTTTCTTCTAATTTAGTATTGAACCGACTTAGGGTGACCGCTTTAAATTCGGGTCTTTCCCTTTATTTTACAGTTCTCCTCAGTGTGGTCTGTGGTTAGTTAGTGTTTGGTACAGTGTGTGCTAGGCTGGGCAGGCCTAGTGTGTCCTTCTGATAAGGAACTAGACAACAGCACACTAGTGGGAGTCTGGAAATAAACAGTCCCAGACTTCCAATATATTACTTATAAAAGATACAGCACAATAAAGGTGTCAGATGCTAGTCCCTACTGAATAGGTGGTCTGTGGTGTCACTGCGTGAAGCCGTTAGAGCATTTTTCAGGCACCGAATGTGTTTTATACTTTGTATTCAATACGAGTCTTTCACCGTAGAATAAGGGGGATTACACTGATTGTTCGTGAAGGAAGTTGCTTACTAGATGGCAGTGTATGCAATTATTTGTACAGCATGAATAAAAACAACAGCCTGCGTCATTAGGTATATGCAATAATCTATATATTAAATGCCTACCTGATAACTTAAAAATCATGCATGAATTTGCTACTAACCTAAAAACGTTCTGAAAAATTACAGCTTTTTCACCATTGTTCATTGCAACACTCCATATCACTGATGCATAAAATGTGTTATTTTAAATATTACTGTATGTGGTCCAGATTTTTTTGGGTTTTGCAACACGGCCGGAAAATCAGGGAGCCTGCGAACACAAAACTCTTGCTCAGACCGCAAAAAGCTTACAGATATCCTGAGGAATGATGAATGATTTACGTGGCACCGGCCTCGCCAACAAATGAGATCCATTGTAGCGAATGCAATAAGAACTTGACCTTCTAAATCCCAGGCATGGTGGTCAATGTGTTTGCGGCACCCTAGGCTTGTTTTGACAGCGCACTGGGTGCCTCAGCACATAGTTTGGGAACTGCTGTTCTAGATGATGGGAACTGAAAAGTGTACTTCACCTTGCCTCAAGCACCTGAAGGGTGGTGTCGGCAGAGGGCAGCACATCTCCGATTCTTACTAAGTTTTCCCACTTGCCCTCCCGCCAAAAAGGGGGTGAGGACAGGAAGGGGGGTGCCTCCTTTTAACAGGAGGCTTGGGCCACATTACAAAGGCAAAAAGAACATTTGATGGACAGAATGCAGAACAATGTCATACATTCCCCCTAGTACAGAAATCTGGGTCTAAATCAATTGTTTTTTTGCTCACCAAGCCATTCCAGTTTGGACCCAGCCATATGCAAATCAGTCTTGACGCTGCTCCTCATGGGAACAGCGCAACCCAAATTATCAAGCTACGTTCTCCCTGACTAAGAAGACAAGCAATCCAGGACAGGTTTCACCCTTGCTATGGGCTCATCAGCAGAATCTGGCTTGGTTACAGTGGCACAGTGAGCATGGGACTCACGTCTGGGCATACCCATGCCATATTAGGGTGGTACATGAAACACACAAAAGGTGATGGGAGGCTGCTTGCAATAAGTCCATCTACTGCCAAGGCCACTCAGTGTAGCACTCGAATCCATCGTTCTTTTGATGACAATGCCACCTCAGTTTGAACCCAGCAATATACAACTCAGTCTTGTCCCTGCTCCTCATGGGCACCGTCCAGCCTGAACTGGAAGGCCAAGTCCTCCATGAACCGGGACACAAGCAACCCAGGACCGGTTTTGCCCTAGTTGGCAGCTCATTAGCTGGGTACAGCTTGGTGCCAGTGACACAGTGAACATTGGACCCAGGTCTGGGCATACTCATACCACTTAAGGGAAGTACTTGGCACACAAAAGAAATTGATGGGGGCTGCTGCAATAGGTCTATCCAATGGCAAGCACTCGGGGTAGCACACCAACCCATTGTTCTTTTGCTCACCGTGCCACCTCCATTTAGACTCAGCCATATGCAAATTAGTCTTGACACTACTCCTCATGAGAACAGTAAAGCCCAAAGTGTCAAGCCAGGTCCCCCCTGAACCAGAACATAAGCAACCGAGTAATTTTTTTGCCCTAGTTGTGGGCTCATTAGGCAGGTACAGCTTAGTTCCAGTGACATAATGAGAATGGTACCAAAGACTAGGCATACCTATGCCACTTATTGTGGTACCTGAAATGATGACGATATGCAATTTATAAAGTGCACAGATACTCCAAGGAGTGCCCGGTGCTGGTTTCAGGCTGCCTACAAAACATAGATCATCCAGTTAAGCTTGTTGAAAGAGTCATGTTTTGAATTGTTTCTTCGAGATGGATAGCTCAGTTATTGAATGTAGCTCCAGGAGAAGTTTATTCCAGGCGGCCAGTCCTAGATATGAAAAGGACATGCCCCCGATTCTAGCCCATCAGAGTTTTGGAATTTTTACCAATCGATCGCAGGAGGACTGTAGGTCTCTGGAGGGGACATAGGAACACATCCTCTCTCTCAGATAAACAGCTCCAGTATCATGCAGGGCTTTGTGAGCAAGAGCCAGAGATTTAGGAGGGATCCTTTTTTAGGTCGAGCATTCGAGACCACCTGTATATACTTTGGTATATACTTATTATATATTTATATGTATATGTACTTTGTGGGCTCTGGAGATCAGCCCTAGCACTTGTCTGCTTCCGCTTAGGGACTTCTTTTTCTGTTCAACTGCCTCTTTTTAACTGTCTTGATGGAAAACGACCAGCAGAGGTCAATAAAATACCAGAATTGCCTTAGCATTCTCTAGATTCCAGTCCATAGAAATTGTCTTCCACGAGCACCCATAGACAATAATATTTTTTCGAATCTTGTATTTTCAGTGATATGACCAACGAAGGCCCTGATTTTATATTAACAGTAATATTTCTCTCCATGTGTTCCCATACCTGGCGTATCACGCAGTTTGGTGCTTACTTTCCCTCCATGTTAAAGAACAGTAGATGTTTCAGCTCCCAGGCTAATGTGATGCATAGCTAATTACATATAAAGTCCCAAAGGCGAGACTGATTGCATTGAAATGCTTGTCTGGTTGGCCCAAGCTATTAAAAACATGCAAACACATACGATTTCTAGCTATACATGTAGTTACACAGTTCAAAACTCTTACATTCCAATTACACGAAAGTACACCAGAAAGGCTTAGGCGCATATGTATGAAATTTAGTTTTTGCGATTCTCAAAAAGCGATTTTTAGAGAATCGCATTTTTAGAATTGCAAAACTCAATGTAAATAAAAAATCGCTAATATTTAGCGATTCCCAAAAATTTGCAGAATTTCACTGCGACCCCGCAAATAGCGATTCCTTAATTGCGAATTCGCAAATAAACAATTGCAAAAATGGAGCATCTGCAATTCAGGTGCAGCCTGATGACAGCACAAGCAGGAAGTGTGACTGTCCATGCTGCACCTGATTGCCTAAGGCTGAGTCAGAGGCTGGGAGGAGAGGCAGAGGACTGAGAACTGCATTTTCAAACATTCCCAATGGATCCCCACGATAAAGAGAAGGACAAGGAGGAGGCTGGGAGAAAGAGAAAGCAGAAGTTCAGCGAGAGGGAGCAGGAGGTGCTGATACTGGAGATGGTGCACAGCCATGAATTATTATTTCCGTGTCCCAGAGACCAGAAAGAGGAAAATATGGCTGGACATCCAGGCACAGCTAAATGCCATTGGTTTGACCCAGCGCTCCGTGGAGGACCTGCGCAAGTGATGGTACGATATGCGCTCCAGGTCCAAGGACAAGGTGGCAACCAGGCTGACAGAAGCTAAGAAGACTGGTGGGAGAATACCAACTGCAACAGAGTCTACACCCCTGGAGGAGTTGGTGGAGTCCACCCTTCAGCCCGAGAGCGTCAGTGGCGTGGCTGACATTGACAGCTCCAACCCCGCAAACACCAGACAAGGTAAGATGCATACCGAATCCTGCGTAACACATCACCATACGATTCACACACTCAGGAATGCACCAACTACAGAGTACATATGCTACTCCAGTATACTTTTTCCAGCACACACAGCAATGCATCATGGGAGATGTAGTCAGATGCATCGTACAGTGGGGGAGTGAGACACAGCAATGTAGAAGCTATATGAGTAATTCAGAAAAGGCCACAACACTAGACAGCAGTTAGCTAACGCAAACTGAGAAAACTTTATTCAGTGAGAAATGCAGAGCATAACACAAAATGAAAATTTGCATTTTCATTTACTGCACCACCTGAAACACAGGATGACAATGCAGGAGCTGAGGAGGCCGCACATATGGAGGAGCAGGCAGGGCAGGAGGACACCGATGATATAACACTCACCACACCAGTCCCACCAAGAAAGCGCAACATTGTGCCACCATTGCCACTTTTAGAGGCAGAAACACAGTCCGTAGCGGAGGATGATGCCCAGGCAGAGCCAGGCCAGTGTGCAGCACAGGTCCAGGAACAGCCCACTCTGCACCATAGGGCGGAAAGATCTGTGAGACGCAGGCCAAGGGCGAGCACCAGCGCTGCTGCAGATGATGAACACCCGGTGTTTGTTGGACTGGAAGGCAGCATGGTGAAGATACAGCGCCTGCAAACAAGATCGTTGCGGTCAATTCACCGGAAGCTGGTCTCAGTAAACCACAACCTAAGTGACATGAGGGAGGGCATCAGGGACATGACAGGTGCAATCAGAGAACCGTGTGCCACAATGAAACAAGAGCAGGCAGCCAGACGCAGGGGGAGACAACGACTCTACAGCTGTTTGGACACCTACAGCAAGGCGGTGAACCGCCTGTGTACTGCCATGATCCTGCTTTCACGTTGCTCAGTGAGCATGCAAGTAGAGATGCAATGCAGCTTGGATGTGGCCAAAGGCCTGGTGCAGGTCACGACCGCCGTGGACCAGCTGCAGACAGCCACCACCGGTGGCATAGGACTCCTGGGCTCAGGGGATAGCGAGGAGCTGTCAAGCACGAGCAGCATAACCCCACCAGTTCCCGAAACCAGACGGCGCAGTGGGAGACAAGGCAAAACATCTGAGGAGTCAAGGGAGGGCAGTCAGCACCCTGAGCGTACGCCAGCAGGACGTTCCAGGAAGAAATGAACTGTCATCACTGAGGATAGCAAATGGGAAAAGCAACCCATTACATCTGGACTTGTGACTCGCCTACATACCTGCACTGTGGCCATAACATGTGCAACATCTAGTGACACTTATGATGTGTTTGTCAGGCTGTGTGACTAAAATTACCCTGCTGCTAAAGGATTGATTAAACACAGTCATGCACCAAAACATCTTTTGCATTGTGTCATCATTTCTCACCTAGAAATAGTTCTGTATGATCTCATCACGTCTCTGTCGTCCAGCAGCGGCCCCAACTCTAACTGCTGGTCTGCAAGGCGGACCTGGGCCCTCATCCTCAGAAGTATCTGTATCAGCTAGTTCTACTGGAATGTCTTTTTTCGTAGCTATGTGTTGGAGCTCTGCACAGGTAGCCACAATCTTGCAGCAGGTCTCTGGGCTGTATTGTAGTGCTCCTCCGCTTTTATGCAGGCAGCGGAACCGGCTATTCAGTATCCCAAATGTCCGATCAATTACACAGCACGTACATTTGTGTGCGCAATTAAATCTCCCCTCCCTTGCATTGGCTGGATTGCGGTATGGTGTAAGGAGGAAGTCCCGCACTGCATATGCACTGTCACCTACAGGATGGAAAACAAGACTTTAGTTACTGTCCTCCCACCCCAGACATTTACTGTATGTTAGAATGTTTGACATGCATTTACCTAGCAGGTTGCCCTCAACAAACTCCCCAGCAGAGAGACGTCTGTATATCCCACTATGTCTAAAGATAAATCAGTCGTGAGTACTGCCTGGGTATCTCGCTATAATCTCATTGATGATATATTTGTCATTTCAGATGACCTGTATGTTTAGTGAATGATAAGATTTTCGGCTCCGGAATACATATTCATTGTTTGATGGGGTGAGAGGGCTAGATGGGTTCCATTGATGCAGCCAATTCCATGGGGGAATTGTGCAATCTGGTAGAAGTCCTGTTTTGTTTGCTGTAATGCCTGTTGTGTGCTGGGGAATTGTATGTGACGATGTAGCCTCTGTACCACTGCATCCAGGTAGAAGAGCGACAGGCATCTCTGGGAGACCCCACCTGCTGCTGCTTTCACCCCTTGAAAACTCCCTGATGCCAGTAAGTGCAGTGAGCACAGGACCTGCACATGGGTTGGAATTGTTTGGGTCCTGAGTGTTGGGTGTTCCAGCAGGGGTTTCAGCTCCTCTATCAGGTCCATAATCGTGGCTGAGTCCAGCCTATCCTTCTCATGGGTCTCCTCGTCAGTCTGCTGGAACAGAGTGATGCGCACTCTGAAGATCCTTCCTGTTGCCTCCTTCTCTGTGCTGCAGTCCGAATTCGCAGCCTCCTGGCTATCACATACAGCGCTGCCATTGTGGAAGTCCCTGTTGCATTGTGGGCTTATTTAAATAGGTTGCACCTGGTTACCACCTGCTTTGAATTGGTGGTAAAATCAATGTGCAAAATTGCGATTCTCACAAATTCACAATTTGCTATTTTTTCATACATTGACTTACGAATTCGCATTTTGCGATTTCTCTATTTGCAAATATCGCAGGTTGAGGTTGCGTGTCGCAGTTTGCGAATTCGCAGTGATAATTCACAGATTTTTGCAAATTTCTATTTTGCGATGCGAACCTATGACATGCATAACACATGTCTATATTGCGGTCGCAAACACTGTTTTTTTGTGATTCGCTGTGTTAGCTTTATATCATAGAAAACAATGCATCAGTCTCACTATTGGAAGTGATAAATATACATAGTTTTAATTCTTCAAATAATTTCAATTACAATTCACTTTAGGTTTAGAATAGTCCATAAATTAAAACGATACTGAAACTTGTAATCAGTGGAAAAAATCTATTCATGTTTCAGTGGTTACAGTCCATATTTTAGTTCATAACTCTAACTTTCCAATTACATTACAGTGCACTAAAAAGTTTAGCATATTTGTATTACAAATGAATCAGAGATCAAAATTCGTAGGCAAATTATATGCATTAGTGAGAAAGAGAATCATGGTCGCCATGTGTTTTATTACAACACTCTAAAGTTCCCATACAGCAAAAGCTAATGAAATACGTGTTTGGTGAACCAAACCACTTAAAACTCCAATCCCCTTTCCTGTCCTAAGAAGAAAGATAATTGGTGCGCTGTATCAAGGACGCTCTTATACTATGGTATCTGATTCTAGGGGTAACTGTGGTTCATGGTCAGCTTTTCAGCAAGTCCATTCAGAGCGCTTCAGGTTTTTTCCCAGGTGGTATGGCTCCGGGAAGTACCAGATGGGTTTATGTGGTACTCTTAATATGTACCAGTATTGGAGGAAGATGGACCGAGGTCGTGATGCTACCAGCAGAGCAGCTTGGAATTTGGTAGCCAGTCACACAGAACAGAAAACATTCTCACAGAAGATCATGGCAAGCTGGAGAGAAGTGGTGTGGGTTGCAAAGGATGTGTATTTCAGCCGCAAGCCAGTCATTCCAAATGCAACTCCATATTTGACGTATCCTCTGTTAGTAGTAAGTCAAGCTGGACTGGGTCTGTTTCGCAGGGCTTGCTCTCTAATGGGGAGTCACAACATCACACTCGGGCATCCCTTTAAGATGAATCCTGTTACGTGGGTTTGACAGGGGTCAACCGCAATCAGCACATCAGCTTGCTTTAAAGACTTGACATACTCTACATA